>NC_138545.1:10430653-11048153 GCF_964234715.1 Podarcis melisellensis | reverse complement strand
TACCTGGGAAAGGCCCAGATCCCACTGGTGCCCCTGGCACAAGGGCGTAGCGTCGCAGGTGAGATGGGCATATCTCGGGGTGGAGGGATTTCTCTCGGGCTGCAGGTGCATGATACATTTAAGGCGCGTTTCAAGCACGTGCCTTCCTCCCAAAGAAGCCTGGAAACTGTAGTTTTCCCCTCACAGAGCTGCAATCCCCAGCACCCTTAGCAAACTGCAGGTCACATGATTCTTTGGGGGGGAAGTTGTGTGCTTTAAATGAACTTTCTGTGTATGATGTGGATGCAGCCACAGTTTCTCATTTCACAAAAATATTATATAAATAAATAAATAAAAGTGGGGCTCAACTCGTACTTTTCAAAAGATTTTATTTATGCTTTTCAAGGTTATACATTTCATTAGCTTTACAATCAATTTAACATTTCAAAATTTGACTTCCCCCTCTTTCTGCAGTTCCTTAATTTTTTTTTTTAAAAATATCTTCTGCATATCCAAATTCATTTAACTTGCTCATTTAATTATCTACTGTAAATATATACTCTTTTGAAACTGCATTTTATTACAATAATCCTGCTAATGTTTTTATCTGTTTACATTTTTGCAAGGAATTCCCCCCGATATAATGCGTTTCTGTATGTCATTTTCACTACGATGGGTATCTTTCTACACATTTTTTTTTGGCTGTTGTAGTGGTTTTTAGAGTGTTGAATTAGGACGTGGAAGACCTGTGTTCAAATCTACACTCAGCCCTGAAGCTCACTGGGTGACTTGGGCCAGTCTATCTCTCAGCCTAATCGACCTCACAGGGTTGTTGGGAGGATAAAACAAGGAGGAAGGGAAATCATGTATGCCACCCTCAGCTCCTTAGAGGAAAGGTGGGAGGGGATTTTCAGTAGGTAAATAAATAAATCGGCTGCCTTATTGTGGAAACTGCACATTTTAAAGTCATCGGTGTCAAACCTGGGTTGCATCATCGTTCAGTGTGACAAAATCATTTCAGCTGAGACCCAAACACAAACCACCTGTGTCGACTCTTCCTCCCTCCTGCAGGAGATTTTGTCCTTATGGATCCAGCAGGGAAATCCAATGGCTCCATCTGCCTACGTCTGGAGTGGAAGCTCCTTTACATGCCCCCGGAGGACTTCCGCCATCAGGTGTCCGCCGACCGGGAGCAACAGCGGCGGTCTTTAGAGCTGCAGATCGAGGAAGAGAAAGCCGAGCTGCGAAGCCGGGTATGTAAAGTCAGCGTCAAGGGTCGGACTTTGCAGCCCCCTTGGCTGTCGCAGAGCAAGCAGGCCAGTAAACCACAAAGTCCGAAGATGGAGTTACCTCTCGATTAGCAAAAACCCGGTCTCCACCATCTTGGCTGAGTGTCAGACCTAGTGAGATCAGCTGAGGACATTAAAGGTCCCCACCTCCCCACAGCTGTCTATGTCTCCTCCACTCTAGGGCTTTTCCTGTCTAAAGTCCGTTTTGGAGGCCTAATCCAGCCCCCCCCCGGCTGATTTAACATATTTTGTTGCATTGTGCAAAATATGAGCAAGCCAGGGCTGAATTGATACTACCCTTGCTGGTACCTTTCCCAGGAAAATCAGAGACTTACTATATGTCAGGTTCCTATTGGAAGACCGGACAAATGCTAGAACATTAGCAGTGGCAAAGTTTTTATCGGTGGTTGCAAGAACAAATGATCCCTACATTCTGAACAAAATGCTTGTTTAACCTGGAGGTAGGCTGTATGAATTGTGTATTGCTTTGTAATGACCCTGTGGCAGTTTATTTATTGGGGTCAAATCTCAACAACTTTGGCCAGCCCTCACGCATGTTCACTTCATCAAATCTGGCCCTCTTTGAAAAAAGTTTGGGCACCCCTGTCTTAAGCAATCGGAGACTGTGTCTGTATGCAGCCAGTCTATCCTCCGCTCTCTTCATGCCTCTCCTGGTTCTAGGAAATTGGAAAAGGGGAGCTTGTTGCAGAAGGAAGGGGAGACACCCATGCCTCTTCACCAGCCAGGCTCATCTCTGCCTCTGCCTTCAGTTTTCCCCTCTGACTTTGAACTTCCCTCTGCCATAGACTCTCCCCAGGACTCACCAAGCCCTGTTATCTCTTCAGCTTTGACGCTTTGTTTGACGCTTCTTCCCAGCTTTTTGCCTTTGACCACTCTTTGTCGTCCTACCACCAATCCCCTGGGTCTGAGCCATCTTCCCTTGGGGGTTCGTCAGCTGGTTCCTCCCAGCATTCCTCTGCATCCGACTACGGCAGCTAATGATAGGTGGACCCAACTACAGTGGTACCTCGGGTTACATACGCTTCAGGTTACAGACTCCGCTAACCCAGAAATATTACCTCAGGTTAAGAACTTTGTTTCAGGATGAGAACAGAAATCGCATGGCGGCGGCGCAACGGCAGCGGGAGGCCCTATTAGCTAAAGTGGTGCTTCAGGTTAAGAACAGTTTCAGGTTAAGAACGGACCTCTGGAACGAATTAAGTACTTAACCCGAGGTACCACTGTACTTCTAATTTTGTCCTCACCTGCCTCCCTGCTGAGTTCCACAAGGACAATGCTGGGACTAAGGAAGAGCAGGCTTTATAGCCAGGGCAATAAATAGCTGGTTATAAGGCAGGCAGAGGGATCTGGCTGAGGGCAGACTAAGGTTGATGGGCCAGCACCCTAATGCTGCTTAAGGATCTTTGTAGCGGCCTCACCCTGGTTGGGCCTTAAGTGTTCATCTGCAGGCATAGGCAAACTCCGGCCCTCCAGATGTTTGGGACTACAATTCCCATTATCCCTGACCACTGGTCCTGTTAGCTAGGGATGATGGGAATTGTAGTCCCAAACATCTGAAGGGCCTGAGTTTGCCTATGCCTGATACAGCAAGGAAGAGGCTGTGTCAAGGCTTGAGGCTGCACCGGCCAAGTGGAAATACCCTTACAATCTCAGTTCCTTTTAACAAAACAAACTTATGAAAAGGCTTCCCACTGTCCTTTCTACTTCTGCCATTCAGGCTTTGCATGTCATTTATCGTGTCAGGATGGCTGAGCGGTCTAAGGCGCTGCATTCAAGCCGCAGTCTCCTCTGGAGGCGTGGGTTCGAATCCCACTCCTGGCAAATAGTTGTTTGTTTTCAAATTTTCCGCACATACAAGAAGAAAGGAAAAACATCAAAAATAAAAGATGAGCTTATCTTACATTGTATATTCTTAGACTGGCATAATCATTACAGTGTACATATTAAAATTGTTGCGAAATCTAAGATAACTATATAAATACAAATATGTAAATATGATAACGTTACCAAGCATAAACGAAAAAAGATAGGGAGAGAGAGAAAAGATGAAAGGAAAAAAGAGAAAGAGAAAAGAAAGGAAAAAAGGAGTGGTGCCACCGGCAATGGCAGACTCCCTCTGAACTGGAGGAAATAGCTCCGCGAGAAACAGGTCTTTTCCGCTACGGCGAAGCGGGGACCCTTTCAAAAATCACAGGTGGATGAAGCCTGTGACCATGGGACTCGGCGGGCACCTTTAGCGCCCCCCCAACTCGCTAAGGAACCCACTAACGGGCTCCGAAGTGAAGAGGGGGAAGTGGCGCAGTGCTGAGAGTCAACTGCTATTTCCGTGGAGCGAAGCCGCATAGCCGTTGCCGGAGAGCGCTGCCTCTTTCCTGGGACAATTTGGACTCTAAAATAAGCACCCGTGAGTACTTAGATTTTGAACAATTGGACATCAAATAAGGACTAGCGAGCAGAAATGAATTGGATCTTAAAATACCTATTTTAATTTGGTACGGAACAGGAAGGTCTAAACAGGAAGTCAGCCTCCCATTCTTTTGTAAACAGAATAAAGCAAAGACAACATAAACTAGAGCTAAGAAAATCGTCTTTAAAGGACTGGATTCCATCATCTATAATTGTGGAACCCCCCTTTGACAGCAGAAGAAGGGGGGAGGATCATTTTTAGACTGTTTAAAGTGAGTTTAAAGCAAAGTAACTTTCCTCCGTCCTGATACTGGAGCGGGGGTGTCAGGACCGACGTTTGAAGTTCATTGACCAGAAATAAGTGCTTTTGACAGATAGCAAAAAGAAGAGAAACATAGTGATTCTATTGTTCCTCTTTGCATTTGAAAGGAATAAATTTTGACAAAGTATCTTAAAAGGGGAAACTCCTAGAGGGAGACTGTGAAACTGTAACCAACTCCAGGGAGCCGACAGCTGTTATAGATCACAATCGTGGGAACAGGCATTTGACCTTGCAGGACAATGTATTCAGAAACCTTGTTGTGTGTCTTTTACAAAACAAATGCCCTACTGGAACAATTACATGAAAAGGTGAACTGGATGGCGACCTCGGCTAGAAATTTGGAACAAGCAGTGGGAAACTTTGAACAGGCAGTGGGAAAATATGTGGAGCCCACTCAGGAATTAAATCAGGAGTGTGTTTTGACAGAACAGGCCCAACAGGAATATGAGTTTTCGGACTTGACAAATGAACTTGGAAAAAGCCAGATTTGGAAAGAAAAAGTCTGGTTTGGCTTGGAAATGGGGGGCTGGATTGACCCCCCCCCCATGCTGGGATGTCTGGACTTTTCAAATATGGCAATGGGCCGTGAGATGTTTGGGATTGTGGGGGCTCTTAACCTTGGAGGGTTTTTGAAACATGCTGTTACATACCATATGGAACTTAGTGTTGAAGATGGAAAAGGGCTGATCTGTCGAGAAGGGCTAAAAACATTGTTAAGCTGGAGTTATTACGAGCAGGAGACAAGGGAAAATATAGCTACGGATATGAAGAAGAGCTGCGGAAGGGACAAGGAAGAGACTTGAGGGCCTCGGACATAAGGTTGCCAGGTTAATGAGCTAGATCGACGTGATAATAAGGACTGACAAAACCCGGAACCAGGAGGAAGGGACGTTGGATGAAGATTGGACTTGTTTGTATTTTTTTTCCCCCTACCGTTAGAACTGTTTTATAAAATCGATGAACTTTAGAAAAATGTTGGAATGAAATTACTTGGCTTTAGTAAAAATGTTCAAAGAATTATAAAAGAATGTTATGGTTATGAGAAGCTGGTAAGGACAAGATTTAAGTTTTAAGTTTTAAGATTTATCTTATTATAGAAAGATAAGACTAAAACAGTTTAGGGTAATGTAATGACAGAATATTATGAATATGGAAGGGATTTGCTGGGATAATTAACAACTAGGATACAAAGAAAGGGAGGAAGAGGAGGTCTAAGAAAGAAGGTGATGACAGTTGAGGATTTGGAAATAATGAATTTGTTGTTTCTTTTTTTAAATGTTTTTAATTGTTTGTGATGTATTGTTGAATTTTTTCCTCTTTTTTCTTCTTTTTTTCTTCTTTTTTCGTTTGAATCTGTATCTATATGGTGGGAGGGGTTTGTCTTTTTCTTTCTTAAAAAAAATGTTAATTAATTATTTTTATTTTTGCACTTTTCTTTGTCTCTATTTTATTTTGTAACATTTTGAAAATTTCAATAAATATCATTTAAAAAAAAGAGAAAAGAAAGGAAAAAAGAAAACAGCAAAACCAAAAAACTATTAAAAAATAAATCTACTGGGGTCTCCCTGAGTGCTGGCTTCTCTCTCTTTTTTTAACAAAAAGAGAGAGAATAATTACAGATCTCTTGTGTGTCGTTGTTGCAGTAGATGAGTGGAAAGGAGCAGTAAGCGTTAAAATCAGATTAATATTTTAAGTAAAACAACTCTCTGATATGGCCCCTCCACAAAAGCCAGGATGGGCAGATGGAGATCATGAACTCTTCAAGATAAGTATATATGAAAGTTAAGAATGGAAACCAGAGGGTGCCAGATGGCTTAGTTATAGACTCTTCTTCTTTGGCGATCACTCATAGCTGAGTAAGATTGTCTTCCATAAACACAGTTTTAACAATGAGTCCGTGTGGATCCAGAATTGGCCTCCACAGTCACTTACGGACTCATTGTTAAAACTGTGTTTATGGAGGTGGGGGTTATAGACTGGTCCCTCACTTCTGGTTTCTCTTATGCCCGTTCAGGTCTCCCGAGAAAGTGGTAGTGAGCGTCTGCCTTTCAGTCTCCAAAGGAAAAAGCCACGTCTCTGTACGTCCGAGGCGGAGAAACGCATTCGGAAACATGCCAGGCCAGAAAATGGAGCCATCCAGCAGGTGAGAGATGAAGACTTTGGCCCCGAGTACACTATACATTTAAAGCACTCTTATACCACTTCAAACAGCCATGGCTTTCTCCCAAAGGATTCTGGGAGCTGTTGTTTGCTAAAGGTACTGAAAATTCTTGTTGTTGTTTAGTCGTGTCCAACTCTTCGTGACCCCATGGACCAGAGCATGCCAGGCACTCCTGTCTTCCACTGCCTCCCGCAGTTTGGTCAGACTCATGCTAGTAGCTTCGAGAACACTGTTGAACCACCTCATCCTCTGTCATCCCCTTCTCCTTGTGCCCTCCATTTTTCTCAACATCAGGGTTTTTTCCAGGGAGTCTTCTCTTCTCATGAGGTGGCCAAAGTATTGGAGCCTCAGCTTCAGGATCTGTCCTTCCAGTGAGCACTCGGGGCTGATTTCCTTAAGAATGGATCGGTTTGATCTTCTTGCAGTCCATGGGACTCTCAAGAGTCTCCTCCAGCACCATAATTCAAAAGCATCCATTCTTCGGCGATCAGCCTTCTTTATGGTCCAGCTCTCACTTCCATACATCACTACTGGGAAAACCATAGCTTTAACTATATGGACCTTTGTTGGCAATGTGATGTCTCTGCTTTTTAAGATGCTGTCTAGGTTTGTCATCACTTTTCTCCCAAGAGGCAGGTGTCGTTTAATTTTGTGACTGCTGTCACCATCTGCAGTGATCATGGAGCCCAAGAAAGTAAAATCTCTCACTGCCCCCATTTCTTCCCCTTCTATTTGCCAGGAGGTGATGGGACCAGTGGTCATGATCTTGGTTTTTGTTTTTTTTTTGATGTTGAGCTTCAGACCATATTTTGTGCTCTCCTCTTCCACCCTCATTAAGAGGTTCTTTAATTCCTCCTCACTTTCTGCCATCAAGGTTGTGTCATCTGCATATCTGAGATTGTTGATATTTCTTCCAGCAATCTTAATTCCAGCTTGGGATTCATCCAGTCCAGCCTTTTGTATGATGAATTCTGCAAATAAGTTAAATAAACAGGGAGACAATGTACAGCCTTGTCGTACTCTTTTCGAACCAATTAGTTGTTCCATATCCAGTTCTAACTGTAGCTTCTTGTCCCACATAGAGATTTCTCAGGATACAGATGAGGTGATCAGGCACTCCCATTTCTTTAAGAACTTGCTATAGTTTGCTGTGGTCGACACAGTCAAAGGCTTTTGCGTAGTCAGTGAAGCAGAAGTAGATGTTTTTCTGGAACTCTCCAACTTTTTCCATAATCCAGCGCATGTTTGCAATTTGGTCTCTGGTTCCTCTGCCCCTTCGAAATCCAGCTTGCACTTCTGGGAGTTCTCGGTCCACATACTGCTTAAGCCTGCCTTGTAGAATTTTAAGCATAACCTTGCTAGCGTGTGAAATGAGCGCAATTGTGTGGTAGTTGGAGCATTCTTTGGCACTGCCCTTCCCCTCTTCCTCTTGGGGTGCTACAATGCCCAGTGTGGTTTTAAAAATCAATCCCCCTTCCCTTTGCTGGTGGTCACGTGTATAGCTTTGTTGTTTTTATAGTTTTTTGATGTGCATGGTGCTTAAAGTGCAAGAGACAAGTCCCTTGCCCTTGCAATCCATAAGGTCTCATACACACTTCCACATTTAGAAGAAGCTAAATTATGGAGAATGTTCAGACCCTCCATATGAAAGCAGATTTGTATACAGTACTTGCTTATTTAACACCAGTGTTTCTGTTAGAAGTCAGAGGAGAAGCCCGGTTGCTGTGCTGTTCTCAGACCCTAACCTCAGTGGGGCTTGTGTCTGCGCAGGTGGCCCTGGAAGGAGTACGAGAGGAAGAGGAGCACAAGGCGGCGGCAGCGGAAGAAGAGATGACAACCACAAGTCACCAGGAATCGGAAGGGAAATCAAGCCCACCGGCTGAAGCAGCCATGCTGAGTGACAATGGTACTTTCACGGAAAGCTTAGTCAGTAGCTCTCCACTTGCTGCTGGACTCCAACTCCCATCAGCCCCAGCCGGCATGGCCAATGGTCAGGGATGATGGGAGATGGAGTCTAGTAACAGCTGGAAGATGCAACATTGGCTCTTTCTGTTATGGGTGGTATCAGGCTACTGTTGCCCCTGGAGCAATGAAACAAAATACGAGGTGCGACCAGAATGTTCGGTGAATGGCCACAGAAATCAGACAGCGAGAAATATTCGAACATACAATCGGCACTGGTAACCCACAAAATGCTCACAGTTGTGTACGGAGATGAAGCTGCAACTTGACAGACAATGTATGACTGGTTTAAGTGTTTCCGTGAAGGGTGGCAAACCGTCAATGATGGCCCTCAATCTGGCAGACTGTCGAGAATGGCAGCAAATGTCGGCAGAGTTTGTGAGTTATTGATGTGGGATCGCCGTTTGTCTGTCTGAATGATGGCGGAAGAATTGCATATTCCCTGTGAAATTGTTACTGAGGGTACTGAGTTGTCCCACCCTCCATATTGTCCCAATCTGGCCCCACCGGATTTCTTTCTTTTTCCAAAACTGAAATCTGCACTGAAAGGGCACAGATTTCCCAACATTTCACACGTCCAAGCTGCTGTGACGAGGGAACTGAAAGCAGTACGAAAAGAGGATTTCTCCAGAAGTTTCCAACAGTTCTCTGAATATTGTCAACAGTGCCTTGTATCAGAGGGGGCCTGCTTTGAAGGCCTGCAAGGCATGTATGTTCAAATATTTCTCGCTGTCTGATTTCTGTGACCATTCAACTGAAGTTTCCAGTCACACCTTGTAAATATTAGAACCAAGTCTAAGATCAGTTGTGGCATAAGCTTTCCTGGACAAGGTCTCGTTTTGCCACATTGCAGGGCAGTGAGATTGTAACAGGAGTGGGGAATAAATAAGGAGGCTGTCTCTTACGTAGCTGTCTCTTGAATCTTGCCTCTAGCCTCAGAGAGACCAGATACTTCCAGTGAAGCCCAGACCACAGAGAGCGATGAAGTGGTGGTGCAATCTTCGGGGCTCCAGGAGTCTCTGGGACTGGTGGGTACTGGATTTTCTAAGCTAGTAGGGCGCATGTTGAAAACATTGACCAAATACAATTTGTGGTGGGCTTATTCAATGTTGTATGTAGTACGTGGCACTGTGGGTTAAACCACAGACCCTAGAACTTGCCAATCAGAAGGTCAGCAGTTCGAATCCCCGCGACGGGGTGAGCTCCCGTTGCTCGATCCCTGCTCCTGCCAACCTAGCAGTTCGAAAGCATGTCAAAGTGCAAGTAGATAAATAGGTACTGCTCTGACGGGAAGGTAAATGGCATTTCCGTGCGCTGCTCTGGTTTCGCCAGAAGCGGCTTAGTCATCCTAGCCACATGCTGGCTCCCTCAGCCAAAAAAGCGAGATGAGTGCCGCAACCCCAGAGTCGGCCACGACTGGACCTAATGGTCAGGGGTCCCTTTACCTATTCAATGCTGTATGTAGTACATGGGTCATGATGTGCCAAGGGGGTCGTCCCTGGGCCTCACAGGGTCTCATGCCAACTGCTGGAATGAGGCATGACACCTTAATTACAGTGCGGGAACGATTGCATTTTGACATCGGGTGATAGGTAGGTGGAGTCACACATCTGATAAACATAGCCATGTGGATGTAAAGATATGGATCTGACCCACCCGTCTTCCTGATCCAGTTCCCCATCTCTCTCTTCTCAGTGAGCATCATTCTACTCAACTGATTGCCTCTTGGTAAGCAAAGGTTTTTGCAAAGGTTTTATTCCGTTCCTATTCCTCTCCCAACTTAACCCTCAGCCTTCAGACAGGATCCGCGTGGAGGTGATCTCCCTGAGCCTGCACCCAGACAGCCCACCCATTGCTGATGAGAACATCCAGCAGCTGTATGTGGAGTATCGCTTCCCTGGCCTACTGCTGGAGGAAACCGAGACCCCCTTCTCTTTGCGGAAGCCCCAAGGAAACCAGGAAATCTACTTCCACTTCAGCAAAGGTGAGGAGGTGTGTGTCTGGTTCCCTTGATGCAGAAGGAAACCGTGATCTAGGGAAAGAAAAACCCATAAACTTGTAAGAGTTGGTATGGTCTACAAGGCTCCCTGCTATATTGCCAAACTTACATGCCTCTAGGCCAGGATGAGGAATTTCAAGCCTGGGGGCCAAATGTAACCCCCCCTCCAAGCCACACCCCTTGCTGCCTCTGACTTCGCAATTCTCCTTGAGTATTTTTGCCTGGTTGGAATATGCCCTTGAACTCCCAGGCTTCTTATCTGCTGGGCTGGAGTTGAGAGAGAAGTGTGCAACTCCTGTAGCAAATGTAAAAAAAAAAAAATCACACCTCTTGCTCCGCCCACTTTTGTATGTAGCCCCGCCCAGGAGTGAATGTTGCCCTCGGGCAGAGAAAGGGTCTATACCAGTGTTTCCCAAACCTGGGCCTCCAGCTGTTTTTGGACTACAACTCCCATCATCCCTAGCCAGCAGGACCAGTGGTCAGGGAAGATGGGGATTGTAGTGCAAACACAGCTGTAGACCCAAGTTTGGGAAACACTCATCTAGTAGCGTCATTTTACAAAAGACCATTGAGGGCCACACTCCATCCAAGATGACCTCTTGGGGGCCACATTATTAAATTTGTATTCCACCCTATACCCATAGATCTTAGGGGGGTTCACAACGCACAGCAGCCCCCCTTTCTTCTCCCACCCCCACCACATGAAATTCAGCTGCCCAATCCTTCTCTAGCTCCTACCACCTGTTTATATCAGAACCTAGTTCCCTCTACTGCTTTCGGATACAATGCTCAATAGCACCATCTAGTGTGCATCTGAAGGGCTCCATGCTAATTTATGCACTACCCTTACTCCCAAGAGTGGGGTGCACAATTCCCTACCACCACCAAAACCTACCCAATTTTATCCCCACCGTAAAAACGACCCCGTGAGGTGTGTTAGACTGCAAAAGAGACCTGCAGAAGGATACTTTTCTGTGGCCGCTTTAGAACTCGCCTCCCAGCCCACCCCAGATGCAGCCATTATCCCATGCCAGGTCTCGCCAACAAAACCACTCTAAGCTGCCTCCCCAGATTCAAAGGCCAGCATCTCCTATCTTCCATTTCCATTCTTGCAGATGGCTACACCATTGCACAACTTACGGGGCTAGGGCAAGAGTCAGCTAGAATGTGTTATAAGCCACTGGCCGCCCTCCTAAATTTCTCCCCCTGGACCAGTTTGAGGAACCCATGTTCCACAAGGCCTGTTTTCCAGGCATAAGGCAGGATTGAGACCACGGGATGAAGAATTTTAAACCACAGAGCCTAGGACTTGCCAATCAGAAGGTCGGCGGTTCGCAACGGGGTGAGGTCCCATTGCTCGGTCCCTGCTTCTGCCAACCTAGCAGTTTGAAAGCACATCAAAGTGCAAGTAGATAAATAGGTACCGCTCTGGCGGGAAGGTAAATGGCGTTTCCGTGCGCTGCTCTGGTTCTCCAGAAGCGGCTTAGTCATGCTGGCCACATGACCCGGAAGCTGTCCGCCTGCTCCCTCGGCCAATAAAGTGAGATGAGCACCGCAACCCCTAATGGTCAGTGGTCCTTTATAGCAAAGGACTAATTGCACTGTGGACCTCTCGTTCTGGAGAAGGCGTATTTTAGTATCGACAGCATGGTTTTTGTCGAACGCGTCTGCTTTTATCTGTCTCCCTGCACTCAACATGCCAAGTGCTGTATCAGAGAGCAGCAGCGGCTCCAGTAAATGTCTTCTTGAATCTTCTACTGCAGTGATCAAAGTGGACCCAGATCCAGAGAGCCTTCAGAGGCAGCTGCTCTTTTCTATGCTGGAGGCAGAGGAGCCCCAGCATAATTGGTGAGTGTCGTGTTTCCTTTCCCCTGAAAACCCCAGGCGAAAAAGGAATGAATGATCCCAGTGCCTGTATTCATGGAGCCCTCTTCCTTGACATAGGCTGCAATTTGCAGTGGTGAGCGAACCACTGCCAGGGACCGGAGGAGAATGCGAAGACGTCGGCTTTGCCTACTTGGACTTGCGGGAGATTCTTCTGACAGGTAGCGATTTGCTGGAGCGAGAACTTGACGGTAAGAAGCTGGCGACTCGTGACAAAACTGAAGCATTGTCAGAAGTAGCCTTCAGAGCCCTTCCAAGTGATGTCGGACTACAACTCCCATCAGCACTAGCCACGGATGCTGGGAGTTGCATCCCGACATCTGGAGGGCACAAAGTTTGGGGAAGGCTGGTCTACAACTATGCCAGCTTGCTATGCCACTTCTTCTGGACCCGCCATTTCAAACCAGCCCTAATAGCTGTAATGACAATCTCCTTTGGTTGCTGCGTTTTATCGACAGTGGACTGTGCAATATTTAAAAAACAGCATTTGCAAATCTCCAAATGGGTCCGAACTTCAATGTCTAAAGAGGACAAGGATCTAGAGATCACGCTAAGGGTGGCCAAATTCTGTGCGACTGCCATAAAACTTAGGGAACAAGCTGTTCTACCAAAATTATTAAGGTTTTAAATGACAATTTTAGGTTTTATTTCGCGATCAAGATGTAATACACAGTGGTACCTCGGGTTAAGTACTTAATTTGTTCCGGAAGTCCGTTCTTAACCTGAAACTGTTCTTAACCTGAAGCACCACTTTAGCTAATGGGGCCTCCTCCTGCTGCCGCCACGCTGCCGGAGCATGATTTCTGTTCTCATCCAGAAGCAAAATTCTTAACCCGAGGTACTATTTCTGGGTTAGCGGAGTTTGTAACCTGAAGTGTATGTAACCCGAGGTACCACTGTATATTTTTAACTGCCGCTATATCTGATTGGGATGGCAGGTGGCGCTATATCTGTATATTGGGATGGCAGGTGGCGCTGTGGGTTAAAGCCTCAGCGCCTAGGGCTTGCCGATCGAAAGGTCGGCGGTTCGAATCCCCACGGCCGGGTGCGCTCCCGCTGCTCGGTCCCAGCGCCTGCCAACCTAGCAGTTCGAAAGCACCTCCGGGTGCAAGTAGATAAATAGGGACCGCTTACCAGCGGGAAGGTAAACGGCGTTTCCGTGTGCGGCTCTGGCTCGCCAGATGTAGCTTTGTCACGCTGGCCACGTGACCCGGAAGTGTCTCCGGACAGCGCTGGCCCCTGGCCTCTTAAGTGAGATGGGCGCACAACCCCAGAGTCTGGCAAGACTGGCCCGTACGGGCAGGGGTACCTTTACCTTTATCTGTATTGTCTCAGTTATACCCAATCGCAATTCAATGTATTCCTGTTGTGTTTTATGATTTTCCTGATATTGTAAGTGGGCCGGAACTGGTCTGTGGCCGTAATAATTCACCGGCATTTGCAGGTTCCCTCATGCACCCATAATAGGAGTGGGTGCTAGAACCTTAGTCCTTGTAAATGAAGACGGAGACTCGCCTGCTTTCTTCAGTAATAACAGACTTGGTTCCACATCTCTTGCACACAAAAAACTATTTTAACCTTGTCATTCTAGTTATCAGTCCTTTTGATCCTGACACCAACATTGGGAAGCTGAAAGTGTCCATGGAAGCAGCTTCTGCCCTGAGAGCCATTTACTGGGCAGGCAAAAGGAAGAGCAGTGAGGAATGATAAGCTGAACGGGTGTAGACAAAAGAAACTTAACAGGATTCCATGACCGAAAAGATGCTTTGGGGCGTTTGACACAAAAGACAAGGACGAAGCCAAACAAATAAACTTTCCAAATACTTAAAAAAACATTTTTATTGATCAGTTTTTTTTCGAAAGTCAAAAATACCGAGAGTGCTAACTGCTACGGGATGGAGGGGGTTGGGGAGAAAGGAATTTTGAAAAAGCCTTTCCCTGCCCTCCCATGGGTGGATCACTGACTCCCCCCCTTCCCCACAGGAGAGAAGGGAGGCAGAGGGCAGACAAAGCATTCAACCCCCTACCCCTTGTCCCTAAAACACTTGCTCACTGGAGACCAGACTCTGCAGCCAAGGAAACACATAAATACAGACAGTGCCTGACGCTTTTGTCTTTTTTTAAAAAGAGAAGAGAAACCAAGAACCCTTGTCATTCAGTTGCGTTCCCCTGGTCTCCCACCTGTTCAAAAACTCTTGCCCTCTTCTGTGTCACTGTTCCAAGGTGGGATTCCTCTACCACCCGGGATGGGGGGGGGGTCCCTGCTTCAAAAACATGGAACGCAACCACCCTTGCCCCAGCACAAAATACCACAAAAAGTTGCACAGTTCATTTTGCTGAAGTACATGCTCTGGTTCTGGAGTAGATCTCAGGGCAACCTGCGCCTCCCTGCCCCCAATCCGTCCGAGAACAAAGACACCGAGAGTCGGGGGAGAGATGTAAGCGGGAAATGGAGAGGCCCAAGGGCAGGTGACAGAAAAGGGTAGGTGGGAACAGCAGATCACGGACACCAGATTCCTGAGCCTCTCCCCCCCCCCCCACCTTTCCTCCTCGGCAGAGTTTGCATCCGTGGTTGACGAAACCGCAGGGCCTGGCCTTCTCTCGCAGCTGATTGGTCCGTACAAATGGTCAGAGAGGGAAAAAGAGAGACTCAAGGAACAAAAGCAAAATACTCCCCAGAGAAACAGAAAAAAGGGGTGAGGGGCGCGTGAGGGAAAGAGGGGAGAAGTTTGTGGGGAGGGGCTGGCTGGCCGCCCCTCGTGCCCTAAACGTTGGCTGCTGGATGAGGCCTTGAAAGCCCAAACCCCTTAAGATTGGCGGATGGGAAGGGCTCGCGGTTTACTTCCTCTTCTTCTTGGAGGGGCCCGAGCTTCGGCCGGGGCTGCGACTGTGGGAGCTGCGGTGGTGCCTCGAACTCTGGGACGACGACGACGGGACCTTCCTCTTCCGGCTGATGGTGCGGCTTCGTTCCTCTTCCTCCTCATATCGGCTCTCGCGGTCAGCTGCAGAGAGACGCAAAGGACAGGACTCGGTGGTGGTGGGAAAAGAAGATACCTACATTCCTGTAGTCAACTCATGGCTATTTCTCACGGCTGGGCACATATATTATGAGATACGTGCTGTGCGAGGCTAAGCACTTTTACTAATCTATTGAATCTGTATGCCACCCTTCATCCAAAGATCACAACTTATTAAAAAAAAACCACAAAATGCACAGTAAAACCAACAAACCAATAACCCCCACAACACATTTAAAAGGGCATCGGATGTCAATCAGCCAAAGGCATGGTTAAAGAGGAACGTTTTCACCAGGCACCTAAAGGTATATAGTGATGGTGGCAGGCGAATCTGTCCGGGGAGAACGTTCCACAAATGGGGAGCTGTTGCAAAAAAGGCCTGTTCTTGTGTTGCCATCCTCTGGACCTTTCATGAAGGAGGCGCATGAAGAAAGGCTTCAGGGGATGATCTTGGGGTCAGGGTTGGTTCATATGGAGAGAGGAGGTCCTGAGGTGTTTATAGGTCAAAACCAGCACTGTGAATTGGGCCTGGAAAGTAACTGGTAGCCAGTGCAGTTGGACCGTTAGAGGACTACACCCTTACAGTCCTACTACAACTCCCATCAACCCTGAACATTGTGGCTGTGGGAGTCCAACACATCTAGAGAAGCACTGGCTTCCAATCCTTGATACAGCTCCCCAAAATATGTTTTAGAACTTAAGAAGAGCCTTGCCTATCAGGTCAAAGGCCCATTCCATATGAGCGTCCTGCTGTCGCAGTGATCAAGCAGGTGCTGGCGAGAAGCCTGCATTCAGGTCCTGGGTGCAACAGCAGCCTCCCTTGTGGCAGATTCCCCACAAACTGGGGATATATCCTGCCTTTTTGTTTCTTCCTTTGTGGAACCAAAGGTGGCATACATATTCCTCTCGGGCAGGCAGCCATCCAGACGTTGGCCAGAACCAAGGAAGCAGCCCTCATGCACCTCCAGGTCCTACCCTGGGACCCACTGTTGCTCCTGCGAACAGCCTTAAAAACGATCAAAGCAGTGAGCCCAGAAGCCGCCCGCCTCTGCACCAAGTTGGGCTGAGCAAAGGTTCTCTCACCTTTCCGCGCTTCTTCCTCCAGCTCGTCCCAATCTTTCCCGCTCTCCTCCTCGCTGCCCATGGACTCCTTGGAGTAATCTGCTAAAAGTGGGAGAGGCTCAGAATTAGTTGCCATGCAATTAAGAAGGAAGTGGGGTGACGATGGGGAGCAACCTGCAGTCCCCCAGGTTTTGCCAGGCTCTGTCTTTGATTTCAGGTTCTCCAGCGATAATAGGATGCAAACAGACCAAGTTAGCGTCACTTAGCTCCCACTTAAAGATCAAAAGGACTTTGGGTACCAGGTCACGCATGAGTGTTCGACTAATTTACAGTACAGTAGGATGCCTGTTTGGGACGCAGGTGGCGCTGTGGGTAAAACCTCAGTGCCTAGGACTTGCCGATCACATGGTCGGCGGTTCGAATCCCTGCGGCGGAGTGAGCTCCCGTTGTTCGGTCCCAGCTCCTGCCCACCTAGCAGTTCGAAAGCACCCCCAAGTGCAAGTAGATAAATAGGTACCGCTTTATAGCGGGAAGGTAATGGCGTTTCCGTATGCTGCGCTGGTGCTGGCTTGCCAGAGCAGCTTCGTCACGCTGGCCACGTGACCCGGAAGTGTCTTCGGACAGCGCTGGCTCCCGGCCTCTTAGGCCAGATGAGCACGCAACCCCAGAGTCGGACATGACTGGCCCGTACGGGCAGGGGTACCTTTACCTTTAGGATGTCTGTTTACTCAGATGTAAGACTCACTGGGATCAATGGGATTTGCTCTGTGTACCTGCGGTTAGGTTTGCAGCCTTAGAACAGCCCCGGTTCTATGAGTTTACAAAGACTTTGGGAGTTAGTGTGTGTTGGCATATGTTGCATAAGAGTCAAAGAACAGAGCTACTATTTCAAGACATTTCACAAGGGAAGGACTAAATAGCTCTCCCATGAGATTTCTTAAGCTGGATCTACAGTCGGTGCCCCTGTTTCAGCACATCACTGATCAAAATGTTTTCACACACTACAACACCCCGGGTCAACTTTCTGAGCAGTGATGTGAAACTTTTGTTATGCTACAACACCATGAACGATGCAGGGAAAGGGAGGCAGGCAAGGCAGGGCACAGAGCCCAAGGTTTTAAAAGGAAATGGTGATGCTACTGCTTTTATAAAAACGAAGAAAGCAAAGATGAGTGACTTCCCTTGGAAAGGAAGGATGGCCCACACAATGTGGCTCGGGAGAACTGGGTGTGCAGAAAAGGTTACTGGATATGGGTGCTTGAGCAGAACGTGTTTAAAGAGCAAGAGGAACAGTGAAATGTGCATCCACACACAGGCAGGGAGTCGAAGTGCTGGAAGAAAACAGCCCAGGAACATCCTGAGTACAGGGTACTTCATCCTGAGTACAGGGTACTTGTGTATGTGTGTACTGGGTGTGCTGAAAAACTAAGACCCAAGGGGAAGCGAGGGCCGCTCTCATTGGACCTGTAGCTGGCTGTTTCCCCTCACCAGAGTCCTCTGCCTCAGAAGAATAGTCCTCGTCGCTGTCCTCCTCCTCATCTTCATACTCTTCCTCAGAAGGGTTGAAGGTCTCGTCCTCGATTTCAGATTCTGACTCCCCGGCCTCGGCATCACTTCCCTGCGGGAGAAGGAAGAAGAGTCTTAACTACGTTGCAGGAATCCCAAGAGTTCTAGTCCGCTAACAGAAAGTTTCGGATAGGAATATGAAGTCAAGATTGTTGGTCCAGCCATCTCAGCACAGTCCACCCTGACCGGCTGTGGGTCTCCCAGGTATCAGAGGTGTTTCAGCCCTACCTGAAGATTCCAGGGTTCAAAACAGGGACCTTCCGCCTGCAAAGCAGATGTTCTACCATGGAGCTACGAATCTTCCGCTGCATTAGGGCTGCTTTTGTTTCTTGTGGGGATGCAAAAGTTGGGCTAATGCAGGATTCTTTATCCCGACACCCGTTTCCTGTTGCACCAGCTTCTGAGCAGGAATTTCCAAAAATCCCCAACTCCTGTACAAACCCATTCAGCCTTTTGAGAAAAGGTAACAACCTAACAGCTAAAGATGAGGTCTTGTTCCCTGTTTTCCGGCTGCCCCTGTATGTGCCTGCTCAACCTACCTCTCCTTCGGGCTCGAGGAATGACCAGCCCCCTTGCTCAAAGAAGCCTTCTGGGTCGTCCACAATAGTTTTCATGATTTTGGTCCAGTTAAGGGATTGCACTCCTTCTGTGTACTTAATGTCACAAGAGCTGATGTGGGTGGAGAAGGAGGGAAGAGATGAATGCACAGAGTCAACAGAAAGGTGGGCTCACATCCACCTTTCAAAATAGCACTAACTTGCTCCTGTAGCTACTAACTTGCTTCCAAAACTAGTGGAGTAAATATTCTCCCATAGCTTTTCACTTATGGCAAGTGGGGAGGGGTTGAGGATAGCTGCAGTTCCATTGTGCATTGCTTCAAAGAGGACTCCTGACCCAACTACTTTTGCAGATGTCAAAAATGAACATGTTCTAATCTGCAGCTGCTAGCACTATCTCTTTTGAGCACTTTTTGGGGGCGTGATGAGACAGGAGGGAGCAGAAGGCAATTCCGAGGGGCCTCCCAGCAATAACCTAGCACAGGAATGCTGCCAGAAGGTGATCCAAGAACATTCCCAACCCCAACCCTACCCCCCCGGCCCACTCACTTGAGCCACTCCTTGATGGGGTCGAGTGAAGCCACAGGAATGGCGTTGATCATTGTGACCTTTTTGCTGTAGTCTTTGTAGACGATGACCATGTCGAAGTTCTTCAGGTGGAACTGAACACGCTCAAAATGTATCAGCTCCACCTCATCCAGTGTCACCACAAATGGAGGCTGGAGGCAGAACAGAGAGGAAGTATCAGCTGTCTAAAATCTCCAAATAATTCAGAGTGGCAGAAGTGGGCTGGGGTGAGGCAGCTCAATCCACAACCACCTCAAATTTCTGTTCTTGAACCTCCAGTGCTGTTCTGATCTCGACAGACCGTGATCTCGACAGACCATGAAGAACAGTAAGCAAATATCACTACAGTGGTATCTCTGGATACAAATTTAATTCATTCCGGGGGTTCCGTTCTTACCCTGAAACATTCACACCCAGAGGTGTCTGTTTTGCGCATGCGCGTGCAGCGGAAACCTTTCCGGGTTTGCCGCGTGCGTAGCCTGAAGGATACGTATCCAGAGGTGGGTGCAGCTAGAGGTACCACTGTACTGAGAGCACAAAATAATGTCTGCGTACAAGAGGGATATCCTTGTTGGACTTTTGTTAGTAGGCCAACATACCCTCCAACGAAGACCAATTTTAAGGCTCACGGTTTCTTCATAAGTTTATTACATTTATATATTGCTTCCCACTATGAAAAGCCCCAAAGTGACTTACAACCAAAGTTAAAATGATAAAGGTGTCTAAGCCTGTTTTTAATAAGTCAGAATACAAACACCCAGTCATGGGTACTACGCAAATGCCTGTACAACATAAATGAATAACAACTGAACCTGAAAGCATTTTGATTTCCTAGATCTGTTTCAGTCTCATGCAAGAGAGTCAAAATCATGCCAATTTCTGATAATTAGAGTTTTCATTTTAAAAGGTCTCTGTGGTCGAGAGAAAGCTGAGGATATTCCTCCGCCAGGTGTTCAACTTGTGCTCTCCACAGTCAAACACAAGCTCACACTCACCCACTCAGTGCAATTCACCAGGGCGCTGCTGGTTGGCTGGAGCAGGCAAGTGCTTCTGTAGGGGGCGCCGTTGAATCTGCCGCGACGAATTGGGAATTGGGGGAGAGAGAAGAAGAGTGTGAAGCAGCTAGTACGGGAGAAACAGTCAATTATCTCAATGTCTGCAACCTAAGCCGCCTGTTCAAGTAAGGCCTTGAGTGTCTGTGAAGTCAGAATATAATGAGGGCGTGGAGTTCCTCAAGGACAAAATATGCCCCTAGCAGCTTCTGCTGCACGATTTAGAAGTTAGGAAAATTCACAAATGTGGTGCATTTCCTCCTTGCCACCGCTAGTTCCTACTACTAGCCATAGTGCTTTCCTGGTTCTGTGAGGCAAAAGGTAGGGTGAAAATAGACTATGTATGCATGCACTCTATAGTCCATTTACGTAAGCTGGATATTCCAATGGCACCACAATTCCTGTGTATTTTCTCCTTGTGTAATTTGTCCCCTGATCCCCAGCCATCCCCTCTAATACTCAGAAGAATCCTGGAAGTTCAGCTCAAACTATACGTGCTTTATTGTCCTGCAAAACAGAAGTTGCCCTGTCACAGGGGTCCTTACCCCAGCTCCCGGAAGGGCACCTCAAATTCCAGTTCCTCCTTGGTCAGAGACTCCACCTTCTCAATGAAATTCTTGAATGCCGTTTTCAGCTTGTGTCTCATCTCACGCTCCATCTGTGCCAAACAGGATCAATTGGGATCGGCCACGCAGCCCAGAGTTAGCTCTGCCGGGATCTGATTTCCGCCCCTGCTCCCCCCTTCCCCGGGACAGGGCCACAAGCAGCCCCCTCTCTCACCTGCTCGGCATAGAGGTCGTCGCGGTCGTGCATGTGCTGGTGCTTGCCCAGGTCGGTGGTGATCTCGCCCACCTCCGTATAAAACTGCACATCGGTGTGGCGCTTCTTGCCAAACATGATGGCGTTCTGGGGTGCAGGGGGAGAGAAGGGAGTTAAGCAGGGCCGGCACATTTGTGCGCACTACCAGCAAATAAGCGAAATGCTGTTGCTTGAGCCACATAGGTTTTACACCAATTAAAAGCTAAGGCCAGCATAAGGGATAAGTTTGCATTTCTGGGGCAGTTATTTTTCACACTTTATTATGCTTATACTGACTTGGGGGGGGGATTTTAAAAACCAGAAAATTAAAGAATTGCAGAGTTGAAAGGGACCACAAAGGTCATCTAAGTCCAACCCCTTGCAATGCAGGAGTTTTTTGTCCAACACAGAGCTTGAACCCATGACCGTGAGAGTCTCGTGCTCTACCAACTGAGCTATGTCAGAAGCAGTCGCTCTTCTCTCTTCCTTCTTACACCCCTACCCCAAATAACAAAAGTTTTAATTAGCTATGACTTCATCAAAGCAAGCCACACCTACTACAAGCTTATTTCCAAGCTTCTTTTTACAAGGACACCGGTTTTCTGGAGGAAAGCAATTCTGCAGTTAATCCAAATTCTGGGAGCAAGGAAAGGGTTCCTGCACCTTTGCTTTGAGTAAGACATTGATGGGGGATGTTCCATTGGGGCCATACAACAGCCTAGTATAATAACGCCTCGTAAGTCCTCCTAACTCAAGCTGGATAGCAGGTAAAGGTAAAGGACCCCTGGACGGTTATGTCCAGTCAAAGGCGACTATGGAGTTGCGGCGCTCATCTCGCCTTCAGGCCGAAGGAGCCGGCGTTTGTCCACAGACAGCTTTCTGGGTCATGTGGCCAGCATGACTAAACCACTTCTGGCGCAACGGAACACCGTGAAGGAAACCAGATCGCACGGAAACACTGTTTACCTTCCCGCTGCAGCAGTGCCTATTTATCTACTTGCAGTGGCGTGCTTTCGAACTTATAGGCTGGCATGAGATGGGACAGAGCAACGGGAGCTCACCCCGTTGCGGGGATTCGAACTGCCGACCTTCTGATCGGTGAGCCCAAGAGGCTCTGTGGTTTAGACCACAGCACCACCCGCGTCCCTTTTAAGCTAGATGGCTACCTTGAGGTGAAAGTGTAGCACAATGATCATCTCCCCATCGCAGGGCTGAAACACGGCATGCTTGATGTTGTTGTACAGAATGTCCACTTTGTCCCCACGCACCGAGGTGAAGCGGAAACCTGCAAAGAAGGCGTGTCAGAGAAGGAAGCCACTTGCTCCCAGCTGACGGTTGGGCCGGAGTTGCTGGCACGGTGGGTGCTAATTACCGCCCGCCCACCCCCAGCACAAGAGGATGAGAAAGAAGCCGATGGGTAGAGCTGGAATGAACCTAGGTATGGGATCGTTTGTGAGAGTTTGGCCAAAATCCCTTACGAAAGAGGTCCTCTCAATGAACTCCTCCTGGCCTCAAGGGTATGAACACTTGTCTGCCTCCAAAAGGCAGTTCTAGGCATCCCACAGACTTCTGTACCATTTACGTGGGCCTCCAGAGACCCCTGCATCCTTTTCTGGGCGATGTTGGGGCGGATGTAAAGGTCCTTCAGCTTGGGATTGCTGCGGTTTAGGTTGATCACTAGAGAGTCTTGCTTGACAATTCCCTGGGGAAACAGAAAACAAACAGCCATGTCAGGGTGGAATTCCCACAGAGCTCCACCAACTCCACCCTCGCCCTCCCCAAGAGCCATCTCCCCAACCCAAGGGGTACTTTCCATCACTGCAGTTTCTCAACAATTCTTCGGAAAGGTGTGCAAGGAAGCTCCTCTGTGCCTCACCTCCTTCTCCTTCTCCTCAGCCTCACGGGTTTTGTAGCGCTTCTGAACCTCCTTGATGATGCGGAAGGCGTTCTGGAGGTTGAGAGCTGGCACCATCTGCTCCCCAGGTGTTTTTATATTGGATGCCCGATATGTTCTGGGAGGGGGAAGAAAAGCAGAGTTGTGTGGCTACAACACGCAGGCCCAGTTCCTTTTGGATAGAGGGGGAGCTCCGAGAAGACTCACCCAGAACCTGCTACTGGAAGGGCAGAAAGAACGATGGGACTGAAAAATACAAAACTCTACTGAGGCCTTTTAGAAGCGGCTTAGGAGGCAGCCTTATACAGCATCAGACCACAGGCCCACCTGGCTCACTGACAAGCAGCCGTTTCAGACCCTGCCTAGATATACCAGCATCGAGCCTGGAACCCTGTGTAGGCAAATCAGGCGCTCTGACAGCTGAAATGCAGCATGCTCATCAGGCAAAGCTAAAGGAAAAGGAAGGTCATTGACCTCCATTGCATGAATGGGATGAGCCACTGGGCATGCTCTCCAGACCCACAGCGATAAATCTGCAGAGCAAGACGTACAGACACCAAATCTCAAGCCCCGCAAAAATGCAAGAGGTGTGGGGCTCGCAGGGGAATGAGGCTTCTTGACTAGACCCTGCGCTTGGTGCAGACTATGCAAGAACGACTCACATTTCTTTCACAAAGGTGGCTTCCGGGTTGGGGAAGATGTTGCCTTCGTTGCGACCCAAAGCACTGCCCGGGCAGTAGAAGTTGATTCTCAGGTAGGTGTAGTCGCCCTCCACTGACATACTGATGTTCTGTAAGGCAGGGGAGAGGATTTAATGGTTTATTGATTTGAGAATCACCTTTCACATATATATATATACCCTCACCATGCAAAGCCCACTCCTGTCCCTGCCCCAAGCACCTTTTCTACACACAAATCAGAGTTGCGACGACAACTTTGCGAAGAAGAGTGCCAGTGCATTTTCTTTGGGGAAGGTTCTGTTGGCTGCTAATCCCCATTTCAAAGCCATTTCGTCACCCAACTCAACTGCTGAGCTGGCGACCGGCATTTATCCCAAGACGCAGCAGGCATCGAGGCCCCCAGTTGCTGCAGCTGCCGTACCTTGATGGTGGCAATGTGGAAAGGGGTGGCGATGCCGAAGACAGGCATGATGACCGTCTCATACTTCTTGTCAATGTAGATCTTCATCTCCCGGATGTGAGGCTCCTTTGGCATCAGAGATGGGTTTTTGTAGGAGACGTTCGACTTACGAGCCCTGCAAGGGACCAGAAAGGTGAAGAAACCTGACCCAAGCAGCTTCTAGGCAGCTATTCCTGACCTTGCCAGAAGGTAGCCACTTTACAAGCAACGGAAGACCGCATCGCTTCTACTCACTTCTGGATCTGCTGCTCCCCCTTTTGTTCCGTCAGCCTCCTCCGGGCTTCTTCGTTTAGCTGGGCAGCCAACTCCTTCTGGTGCGCCCGGCGCTTCTCCTCAGCTGTCAGTTCATTCTGGACCGGAGGAAGGAAGACGGCAAGTCTATTATTTGCCCACATACCATTTGCCAGACACGCCCTTCTTCAAGCTGAACACAGGCAGCTTCCCTCCTTGAGGCACCCTGAAGACCTTTTCTCAGCCCTTGAATACTTAACCCCACCCCCCACCCATCCACTCAAGCCTTCTATACCCGAGTTCTTTCTGGCAGCAGAGCTGCCCTGGAACCACGGCCAAGCAGTATTCCCTCCGTATCGTCTTCTTCCTCCTCCTCCTCTTCATCCTCTTTCTAGAATAAAAAAGCAGAACTTAGAAACTACACTCACATAAACACATACACTTGTTTTGCCTTCCTCAAGCTAGGCTTTCGTTCCCAAACTTATTCCACAATATCCTTGTTCATAAATTTCCTTCAAAATGTTTTAATTAGCAGTTGAAAACAAGAAGAAATTACAACACTGGGCGCCTCTTTTTGTTCTAAATTGCCTGAATGTTATTTTCATGCTCAAAACAGAACCACGTCCTCAACAATGAGGGTTAGAAGCTTAAGAGAACTTATCAGGATTTCAAAATACCAATAGGTAACAACTCTGCTCCTGCTCTCACAAGTTTTTCAAAACTACCATGCTTTTTCCTGAGCAAACCACATGTCAAGTGCCTAAGACTTGCCCCAGGACTTACCTTGAGCAAAATACTGACATTCTTGACCTTCTTCTTGACAGAAGTCAGGAGAGTAGCTGGACCATCCTGGAGGAGGAAAAATAACAGTATAATCACAGACGATGTGAGCATAGAGCTCCCCACCATCCTGGATGTTTAGGTGAGGGAGGTGTACTCAGGGGCTTAGAATCTAAATATTGGTCACCTGCAGATGGGGCGCAGAGTGCAAGGAGAAACAGAGCAAGTCAGCTGGAACTCTGGGAATGAACAGGGGGCAAATGAGACGGGATGTCCCAAGCTATGTATGTCTGGCAGGACTCCATGGACTCTTTGTTTGTAGCTGAGGAAGGTGTGACCAGCCCCTATGCAACTTCCTTTCTCAGCTAAGCAAGAGTGCAGGGAACTAGGAAAGAGCAAAGTCTGGGAGAAGAATGAACGGAAAGGGGGTTGGGTGGGGTTGCTGATAATGCTCTCACAGTGCAGGCCTACTGAGAGCATTGAAGAGACAATGGCTTCTTTTCAAAGGCAGAAACAGAACTGAATATAGGAGGTGTCTTCTCCCTGGATGAGACGTCACACTTTCTGAAGGTCTTGCTCCCTCTTGTCCACTGTGGTCTCTCCACCATGACTCACATTCTTCCCACTTCCCCATCCTTCTTCGTGCCCCTCGTACCTCTTCCACCAGCACCGTGTCCCCGATGAACAATGCGTACGTTTTCTCCTCCGGCTTCTTTCCTTCTTTGTTGGTGAGGTCTGAGAACCCTACGTTGAGGCTGAAAACCATTCCTGCATCAGACAGAACACAGCTTCAGAGGAGAGCGAGCCTCCGCAAATCTTTTCACGAGCAGAACTGAACTACTCACTTCCAAAACGTAAATGAACTCTGGACGGTATAGATACGAATGAGCTAATTAAGCAGGACATCCTTGCCGCTGTGTTCCTGCTCTACAATCCTTTCTTTTTAAGTCGGGAGGAGGGACGTTCTCACCTTTTTTGAGCCGATACTGGTTTTTGCTATTGATCACGAGCGAACTCTCTCTGAACTCGATGCCCATGGCAAACCTGGGAAAGAAGAGCAGGGAAAACACTGAACCCTCCAACCAAACCACTCATGAGCCTGTAAACTGGCAGGAAGGATGCCTCTGTTCCAACAGAGAGCCTTTTTTTACCCCAAGTTCTTGGTGATTTTGCTCAAGAGCTCTGGCTTTTGCTTCTTCACCATATCCATGACAGCAGCATAGACCTCACACAGCTTTACACCTAGGATAAGCAGAGAGGGAGGAGGAAGTTAAGGAGGGAAAGAACAAGCTGGGTCCTACTTGAAAAATAAATGCTTCAACAGGTTTTGCCCCCTGCCCTGCCCCAGCCTACTTCAACCATCACTCACACCCAAACAGTAAAAAGGTAAAGGACCCCTGGATGGTTAAGTCTAGTCAAAGGCAACTATGGGGTTGTGGCGCTCATCTCGCTTTCAGGCCGAGGGAGCCAGCGTTTGTCCACAGACAGCTTTTGATTCATGTGGCCAGCATGACTAAACCGCTTCTGGCACAATGGAACACAGTGATGGAAACCAGAGCACATGGAAACACCGTTTACTTTTACCTTCCCGCTGCAGCGGTACCTGTTTATCTACTTGCACTGACATGTTTTCAAACTGACATGCACAAGCTGGGACAGAGCAACAGGAGCTCACTCCTTCTCGGGGATTCGAACCACCGACCTTCTTATTGGCAAGCCCAAGAGGCTCAGTGGTTTAGACCACAGTGCCACCCGCATCCCTTCACTCCCAAGCACCCCATTTCTGCCACTCACCATGCCGCAGTTCTTTGAGCATCTCCTCCTGCAACTGCAGCAGGAAGGTGTAGTTGTCCTGGGTGTCCTGGGGCGGGTCAACCATGAGCGTGCGTACCAGGTTGGAGCAGTAGGATTTGTAGCGGATGCCCATGGCACAAGTGACGGTACCAAAATGCATGTAGCCCTTCTCACTGGGGACAAAGAGCAGATAGCTATGTGGAGAGGCCAACTGGCAAGCCACACACAGGCAGCTTCAAACACAAACAATTGGCACTCCCATGCAGAACTTTTGCCTCCAACAAATCTCATCCTTTATTTAATTAGGAAAAAAGATCCACATATGCTGCTCTGAGCTTCCTGGAGGATGATGGGATAAAAATGTACTGAAAGAGATATAGAGTGGCAAACTGGAATCTATTAAGTTTCAGCATTCTCTACTGTCCTGTTTCCTAATATATAGTATCATAAAAATGCCAAAGGAAAGGAGGCTGCATGACCAGAGGTTTTAGGATACAATCCTAAGTAAGATGCATTTGAATGGAATACAATAAAATCAAACCATTGCTAACCAACTAAGAGTGCCCGCTCATTCAGGAAGTGCATGAATTACAAAACGGGAAACATTTTTCCTTGGCGATCTGAAAACAGTTTGCACTACCCCCATGGAGATTTGCCTACCTGACAACGCTAAACTTGAGGTTGTAATTTCCTCCACTCTGGATAATGGGAGGGTAGCACATTTCCACAGTGGAGGGATCAGCTCCGGACAGGTATTTTTTCTCCTCGATGGCCTTCTCTACAGACTCTGCCAACTTGCTGTGCCGCACTTTCTGCCGGAGGACAGAGAGGATTCAGAGGTCAGTAGAGACTTGAGGATTTGGGGGGGGTAGGGGCTCAAGTGCCTAAAGGAGAATTATAATCCCAGAGGGTTGACACACATACACAGCCATCACAAGACCAACACTCCAGATTTCCCAATTCTTTTGCTGAAGAGGGGCATGTGCCTAGGGCACTACAGCAATGTGGTTTCTCTAGTGGATTTCTCTTCTCTGACTCTTAAAGATGTATTTCCACTGACCATTAAGACAAAAAGAGAGCATCCATACACAGCCTGTATACCTCAACCCTCTCTCTTCTCCCAAGGCAGCATGGGTATCCTAGCAATGAGTCCCATCTTAAATGGACCAGGAGAGACAGGGAGAATGTGCTGGTATGCAGTAGGAGGAAGCAGCAAATAGGCCTGGCAGCCAGAGGCTAAACTGCTTGTGAAAACCCACTGATCCAAGAGAGAAGATGGGCCAAAGTCAGAGGTGGTGGCCCTGTGGCCCTTCAGTCGTTATTGGACTACACCTCCCATCACCCTGACCATGCTGGGTGGAATTGATGCGAACTGAGGAGTTCAGAACCTCTGGATTCCCAACAGGTTTCTCATCCCCAGCCTAGGTAAAATAGCCCACCTGCCCCACTTTACTCAGGGCCTATATGTAATGCCAGCCTAGAGAGCATTATCCTTATATCCAAGCTAAGATTTCAAACTCACGGCCAGGCTCCTTCCTCACCTCATCAGCATCTACTATCTCCATGACACGCTCCTTCAAGAACTTGGTGAAGACCTCTGAAGTGATGGCGGCTGCTTTGCGCATCAGGGCGAGCTCCCCGTCCTCTTTGACGGCAATCGTGTAGGCCACCACCGCACTGATGTCCACCTGCACCAGGGTCAGAGGAGGATCAGCAAGAGCAGCATTCAACCCACCTTCCTAAACCCACACACCGGAGCTGGTGCTCCCCACCTTCTCAAAGCCTTCCTTGCTGAGAGCATCATTCCAGCTGTTCATGAAGTCCCCAGGGAACTTGTCCTTGCTAAAGATCCCAATGCGTTTGCCATTCTTGCTGCCCTTTAGGGCTTCTATCATCTTGTCAAAGTTCCCCTTGTTGCTTTCATTCTGGAGTCGGGAGAACAAAGAGGAAACAGGGTGGAGTGTTAGCAGTTTCTAGACGTTTCAGCCCCAAAGCTCTCTCCTTCCATATTACCTGCAACTCTGGACAGGGCTAAACATAGGCCCACTCACCTTCTCCCGCACAAGCAATGTGATAGCCGGCACCCCGTTGGTGCTTTCGTTGCTCTTGCTGTTTGCAATCTGCTTGAGAAACTCCACTTTCTTCTTGCTGGCCATGAAGAGGATCTTGTCCTCGCAGAAAACCATGATCGTGTCGGTGAGTTCGTAGCCAAACAGCCATGTCTGCAAGGGAAAGGGGATTCCAAGAGGAGCAAAGATACTCTTTTCTTTTCTGCCTAATAATTACGTCCCTTTGAGGCAGGAGCACGCCTCACCCCCGCTCACCTGCAAGGCAGTGGACTTGGCATAGACAATCTCTTCATCTACTCCAACTGAGACCACAATAGCATCAATGGTGGCATATTCATCTTCTCCTTTCTGCAAGAGAACAAAGCCTCATATAGTGCTATGCATACAAATTTGTATCAAACCCAGCCCAAGTGAATTTCGCCTCTCAGCTGTTGTCACATGAGAAGGATCTGATCTCCTCCCAACAACAGTACTAGATTACAATTCCTAAGAAGAAACAAGAAAGAAAAATGGGAAACAGCTGACCATTGTCTTCTGACAATGGAGCAGTTTCCAGCTTTAGCACCTTGTTATTTCCCTAGATCCTTCCCCCAACAGTCACCAAACACCATTACTTCTTCGGCACAGCCTTTTCTACCCCCACAGCTACTCTGGGAAAAATGTCACCAGTAATTCTGCTTTTGTCATTTCATTATGTATGTGAATCTCTTAAAGCAGCTACACCAAATAAAGCGCATGCCTTATCACAGTAGAACACTTCCTGAAGGACTACTGCCTGAACTCGGAGAATGGGACCTGCAACAAAGCATTGTAGTATTCAGTGCTGTCATTCAGGATTCCAGCCCTCCTCCTATCCCAGCCCCCACTTTGTCCCTCCTCCTATCCCAGCCCCCACTTTGTCCCTCCTCCTATCCCAGCCCCCACTTTTCATACTTCTGAAAACCATTAGGGCTGCCCAAGCCAGCACAAACCTCAGACATGTGTGTGGGTAGTTCTTTTTGGCCACATAAGCAAGAGCATGCACATCAGAAATGGGAGAACCAATGATAACTATATATTGAATACAACATTGCACACAATGTTCCCCAACCTGTTGCTCTCCAGATGCTTAAGACAGCAACTCCAATCACCCTCAGTCATCATGCTCAATGGTCAAGGATAATGGGAGCCTAACCTCCAAACATCTGGAGGGAACCAGGCTGAGGAGGGTTGTTATAAGGGGTAACACCATTTTCCTGTTTGGGTCCTGAATGTGCTTCTGGGAAAGGTAAAGAAATGCACCATGAACCAAATTTCCTTGTCCAAAAGGAAAGCTTTCAACAGCTAGACACGCTGTCTCAAAAAGACACAGAGTATTATCAAACGTGGGAGAAATCCCACTACCAAGATAGGACACAGCATCCAGGAGGGAGGTGAAGACAGGAAGTGAATGGAGAAGCTTGCTACTAGTATTTTTGGGATCAACATCCCTGGGAACAATCTGCAATCTAAAGCTGGAATGTCCAAGTACTCCCAGCTCATAAAAGAATTCCACATCAACAGGCAAGCAGGAATAGTGCTCTATGTCAAGACTTTCTCCCTTAAGCTGGAAAGATTCCATCACTCTCTGTAATTTGGCATCATACCAAATTTGGCTAGTCCAACAAACTACGCTTAAGAGCTACATATAAAGAATTTTGTACAGCTGAAAGCCACGTCCACTGTTTGATCTGCTGCTTATTGCCTTTCCTCCAAATGTTCCTGCTTTCTCCCTAAATGTATCCTATGATTATTCACTAACCCCTGCCTTGGCCCCAGTATTGATTACTGCTACCAACTTTTCTGAGTTGCCCCAACAGCAGGTTGGGAGGGCAATCTTATATTTTGCTGCCTCTTTCTATAACAGCCCCAGCACCATACTATTGTTACATTTGATATTATGCTATTGTTTTATTATTCCTGTTACTATGAAATTGTTCTTGTGATGGTTGATCTTGATGCGTATTGCTGTTCTCCTTGCTAAGCTACCTTGGGCACAATTTTTGGGAAAGACAGCATACAAATAGTGATAATCATACTAGGAAATCTGGCTCATTAGTCAGTTTTGGCTACCTGTGTCCTACATAATAACTTGCAAAGTGTTTCTCCTGTGAAGCATCCAATCGCTGTGATTGGGTTTCACCTGCTACACAGGCAATTTCTCCAAAACAGCCTAGAAGTGCTCTTCCGGGGGACTCTATAAATTGACCCACATGGATGCGTTTGGCATTTCTATGTCCTGGAAGCAACGAATCCTACTTTTCATTTTAGTAAGGTGAGAGTGGTAAAATAACAGGAACTGGGGGATAGGAAGAAATTCAACACTGTTGTCTTTGCAAGTTCTGCGTCCAAATGCAGCATCTCCACCCTGGTCACTCTTGCATTTTTGCCCAGAACAGCTGCAAGAGATTCTCCAACACTAGCTTGGTATCTTCTGCCAGTGTTACAAAAACGATTTGCAAGTTACATGCTAGTCACATGGAGCTAGATAGAAAATACGCACATTGCTACCTCCTGCAACTAATGTATTTTCAATGGAGTCGCTTAATGCTGATTAGCAGCCCATTAACATGCACTGCCCAACCACACTCACAATCAGGATAGCAGAAGGTGATGAGCAAAACAACAGCTGCAATCTGCACAGTCATATACTAGGACACAATCACATGGTGAGTTAACAGGCAACACAGCAATACAATGGCATATTGGAAAAGTAGCAAAACGTGTAGAGTAAGCCCTCACATTACACACATGCACAGGGGGGTAGTTATGATCAGGAAATGCCGCCTAAAGCCAAAATTGCACATAGTCAATATATATTTGGTGCAATGACAGATGGGATTGCCAGTTTTTTCTCCCTTTGGACAGCTGCCCCCTTTCTAACTTTTTTTTTATTTGGTTTGCCAAGCACGTAAATCTGAGGAAGATCATTGCACATTCAACTAAAGCCATACATTGGGATGGGCAAGCGGCAACCCTTCAGACGCTGTTGGACAACAACTGTCATCATCCTTGATGGTTGGCCATACTAGTTGAGGCTGATCTAGGAACCAACATTTGGATGGCTACAAGTTTCCATTCCTCCTGCTATACAGGATTATCAGTTACAATGGAAGCTGCTTTTACAATGCAGAGCAAGAAATCTTACATTATGTACAAGTAAACTGGATATAGATAATTACTGGACATTACAGAGAGGGGAGACTGCAAAAGAAATGCAAAAATGTGACAACAGAGCAGAAGGAAGTGGAATTTTTTTAAAAAACAGGTTTATGGCAACAGTGAGAGGATTATTATTAAGATACCTAGTATCTCTAGGCAAATCACTCCCTCAGTTAAAGACAGCAACCACATTTGGACAAAAGCAACATTTCTGAGCACCGTGCTATTGTAAGGGGACCAGAAATAGTTGAAAGGGAAGCCAAAATTAATTAATTAATTATAATGCACCCCCCACACACATTTTCAACTGTTCAACTAAACATTTTATATGTATTACGTTATTTATATCACTACAAGCACCTTGCAAGGGAGATCATTGTTATTACCTGCCCCCCTACTTAGTCTCAGGACACTAAGAGAGAAAGTGGCTTCTTAAAGCAAACCCTACGGAGAGTTCAGAGCAGAAGCACAGTGTTACAACACCTGTACTGCCCTCAACCTAATTTTTTTTTTTTTAATGCTTACATTCACTATCCCTGACCAAACCGGGGGTGGGAGGGGAGCCACTCGTGAGAGAATATTAAAGAGAAATGGCATTTGACAAACCGTAGAAGGGAAAGGAGGGAGATGCCAAGGAAGTGGGGCTAGGAAGGAAACGGAAATGCAAATATGTATTTTTAAGCTTTTTCTCGCTCCCCGCCCCCTTTCTTTACCGGGCACATTGGAACTTTTGCAAAGGTGCGATACCGGCGCCTTTATTTATTTATTTAGCTTAAAAGCGCGTGCAAGATAGGAATCCATCCCTCCTGCTTCCTTGGCGTCCATGGGGCACAAGGGGAGGGTCCGGTCCCCCTTCCATCCCCCCCACACCCCACCCGAGGTATGTGGTGGGGGGGAGGAGGGGGTCCCTCAGTCGGCCCAGCCTCCCGCCCCCCTCGCTCTCTCCCGCCGCCCCACCCCCGCCGCCCTCACCTGCCAGTTGCTGTAGAGGCGCTTGACGCGGCGGTAGTAGGCCTCGCGGTCCAGACTCAGCGCCATGGAAGCGGCTCCTCCGCGCCCTCCGCAAGCCCCGCCTCCTCGCACGCTCGCGCCCCGCCGCCACGACCTCCCCGACCCCGGAAGTGAATGCTTCCCTCGGCCAACCCCCGCGGACCCTTCCCTCCCGCGGACCTTTGACCCACGACGCAACTTCCTGTTGTTGCTTATTTATCGTCTCGTTTACTGTTATTATTTATTTATGTTTATTGTTTATTTTATTAAAAAACAACAACAGAGGACGTCGTAAATAAAACCTGTGTGCTCATATCTAAATATGAGCAATATTGGTTTTACGCCTAATAATATAGTTTTGTGGTTTTTTTTAAAAAAAAATTAAATAAATTATATCTATAAACTGTGTAACAGCAGCAACGTTGACCTAATTGCTCCGTCACAGGGTTTCCTCCCCGCTCCTCCCCCACACACTTTAAAGTGGGGCAGACGCGCATGCGCCTCGCTTCAGCCCCGCCCCCCACCCAACGTCGCGCGCCTGCCTCAAAGAAGCGCGCGAGCCTTTACGGCGTCACGTGAGCAGGGCCCGCCTGCCTCGACTCAGGGAGCTCTGGCTGCGTTCTTCGCAGATTTCGCGCCCTCCGGCGCCAACCGGGCACGTGACCAAGGGAGCTGCTCGCTCCCTCCCTCCGCCCCTCCCTCCCCGCGGCGGTCGCGTGAGCCTTTCCCGCGCCCCGCCTACGTTGCTCCTCTCGATCCCTTAGAGATAAGATGATAAAGTGACACATCTGCTTGAACTTCCGAGGTCGATATGACTTCCCCCAACCTTCCTTGCTATCTACAGATAGCAATGAATTGTTTTAGGATTTTGCTGTAGCTATGATTGGGACAGAAGCAACTTCCCTATTCAATCCCTCCACCCAAAACAAACAAACGCCAAAAGGCGGAAGCCAAGACGAGCTCCTACTCTTCCATAACTTGGGTCTTCCCCCACACCCAGTATGATCCATTCATTATATTTTAAATAACAGTTTATAAATTCCAGCAAGTTTCCCTACAAGCCGATGAAGCTGAAGGTTTCTCAAAAGCGACCGAATGCTGGACTTGGGGTCCTGTAGAGAAGCCGCTGCTAAAACTTAATTTTGCTGCAATCTTATGGGGTGTCACAACGGGTGACCTTTTGGCTAGAATAACCTGTGTGCATGCACACGAAAGCGCATACCAAGAACTAACTTAGTTGGTCTTTAAGGTGCTACTGGAAGGATTTTTTTTTCTGTAATATTAAATTTTAAAAGTGGACTGCACTGCAGGGTCCGTCGCCCGCCACTCTTTTGCAAGCCGAGAGGTAGGTAAGGCAAGAGCTATGCGGGCCATGGGTCTGACTTAGTATAAGTTCTGGGCTTCTTGGGTCCCGCAACTAAGACTACGGCGAAATTCGGAATTTGTCCACTGATTCCTGTAAGCGGCTACCATTTCCTCTCGCGGGGTGCTGCTTAAAAATGGCTTCTCTCATGTGAACCCGGAAGTTCCATATCCAGACAGCGAGATGGCTTGCTACTTTTTCGTGGCTCTCTGATCAGCTTGACACAATCAAATCACCGCGCGGGTTTCAGGTCCCACCAGCTGGCCATTTGGCCGGAAGAGCGCATGCGCAGGAGCACAACCGTGCAGAGCGCTCAGCGTTGCAAATAGTACACGACCAGTTAACCTCATTTGCTGTCCAGTTACGTCATCGTGGCCTTTATTACACGGGTGCTCCTTTCCAAGTGTTGTACAGCGATTCCATACCTGCCAACATCTCGCAGATAAAAATAGGGACATCATTCTGTAGTAATAATCATAATAATTAATAATAATAATAATAATTTGATCAGGGACGCAGGTGGCGCTGTCGGTTAAAGCCTCAGCGCCTAGGACTTGCCGATCGAAAGGTCGGCGGTTCGAATCCCTGCGGCAGGGTGCGCTCCCGCTGCTCGGTCCCAGCGCCTGCCAACCTAGCAGTTCGAAAGCACCTCCGGGTGCAAGTAGATAAATAGGGATCGCTTTCTAGTGGGAAGGTAAACGGCGTTTCCGTGTGCAGCTCTGGCTCGCCAGAGCAGCGATGTCACGCTGGCCACGTGACCCGGAAGTGTCTCCGGACAGCGCTGGCCCCTGGCCTCTTAAGTGAGATGGGCGCACAACCCCAGAGTCTGTCAAGACTGGCCCGTACGGGCAGGGGTACCTTTACCTTTACCTTTTACTCTTGCCCCAGCCACTCTGAACATCCACCAGAATTTACAAAAAGGTAATAAAGCATTAAACAACTTCCCTATGCAGGGTTTTTTAGTTACTTCCTTGGTTTGGGGTCGGAGAACACCATATCCTCCAGCATTTATCCCATGAAAATAGGAATGCCCTACCATGCCCTCCTGGGGACGCAGGTAGCGCTGTGGGTTAAATCACAGAGCCTAGGACTTGCCGATCAGGTCAGTGGTTCGAATCCCAGCGATGGGGTGAGCTCCCGTTGCTCGGTCCCTGCTCCTGCCAACCTAGCAGTTCAAAAGCACGTCAAAGTGCAAGTAGATAATAGGTACCATTCCGGCGGGAAGGTAAACGGCGTTTCCGTGCGCTGCTCTGGTTCGCCAAAGTGGCTTAGACATGCTGGCCACATGACCCGGAAGCTGTACGCCGGCTCCCTCAGCCAATAAAGCGAGATGAGTGCCGCAACGCCAGAGTTGGTCACGACTGGACCTAATGGTCAGGGGTCCCTTTACCTTTATAATGCCCTCCAGCATTTCTCTGATGAAAATGGGGATGTACTAAGGAAAAGTGGGACACTCCAGGATCAAAGCAGAAACTGGGATGGCTTTTGTAAATCTAGAACTGTCCCTGGAAAATAGGGATACTTGGAGGGTTTGTGTTTCCAGGTGGCAAAGCAGAACAAGGGGAGAGAGATTTGCACCTCTGGGACAGTACAAAAGCCTTTTGCAAGGGGAGCAATATTTTAAAAACTGCCTGCACGGCTGTCTCGAAAAAGCATTAGCAATCATAACCATTTGGTTACGGTGCCAAGGGAAAGAAGAGGGAGGTTAAGCAGTGCGAATGACAGTTGCTCAAAATTGCGGGAGGGGAAGAGTGCTGTGGTGCTCAGGTCCCATTTATGGTCCTGCCAAAGGCATCTGGTTGCCCACTGGGAGAACAGGATGCTGGAATAGATGGGCTTTTGGCTTGAGCCAGCAGGCTTTTCTTGAGAACACAGGCCACTCCTACTGGATCAGGCCAATGGGCCATCTATTCCTGTACAAGTCAAGCACAAGAGCACTCTCCTTCCCTTCTGCGCTTCCCAGCAACTGGTATTCAGAAGCATTGGTGGCTCTGAATGATGGCAGAGTGTTATGTACTGAAGTTCTCACCCTGGGCCAGCAGGGGAATACTGTAGATAGTTTTCACTCAGGTCCTCATATGCAAATAAGGATTTGAAAGTGACATTCAGTGAATGGATAGTTACAGAAAGTTGTTACTGTTGCCTTGTAGTTGAGCTCTATATAAGTAGGTTGGCTGAACCCTTCAGCCCAGTTCTGTTCTGGCCTGTGAATAAATAAGAGCTGTCTGAAGAATCGCTGTGTCGTCTGATATGTTCACCCACAACTTAACGCAGAGCGTAGCCCTCTCCTCCATAAATTCATCTAGCCTTCTTTTAAAGCTGTGCAAATTGGTGGCCATCACTGCCTTCCGTGGGAGTGAGTTCGATCGTTTCTATGCGCGACAATGTCCTTTCTTTTGCCCGTCCTGAATCTTCCAACATTTAGTGTCATCGAATGTCAAGTTCTAGTATAAAAGAGGGAGAAAAAGGTCTCTATCCACTTTCAATATGGCATGCACAAATTTTATAAACTTCTACCACCTCTTAATCGTTTGGCTACGAGATTGTCTTAAAATATTGTTTTGTTTTGACCTACAAATGTAAAGGAAGAAGCAAACATCTGAGTAAAGTAGAGCAGAAGAGGTAGATTGGGTGGCGGAAACTCATTGCTCACTTTACATCAGGTGTAGGGAACTTCTGACCTTCCAGCAGTTGCTGAATTACAGCTCCCATCATCCCTGGCCATTGGCCAGGCTACTTGGGACTGATGGGAAGTGTAATTCAGCTGCAGCAAGAAGGCCAACCATTTCTCCAAACCTGCTTTACAGGAACTGCTAGATATCCTACAAAACCAATGGTACCCAAATGAAATCTGGGCCAAAGTTTCTACCATTGGAAGACTTTAGCCTATAGCTTCTCTTCAAGAAAATTCTGTCAACGGTGTCCAAAAAGCTGCCAGCACTAGCCCAGGAAAAGTTCAAGCTGTTGGCTGCAGTTGACAGAGCTGATGGTCAAGACACCCACAGGAGAGTTCTTCAAAACAAAATTTGCCCTCAAAATAAGAGCAAGCATGACAAAAACAGAAAATGAAGTCTATGCACAAGAACATATGGCTGCTTGATGAAAAGCTTTCCACATTCCATCTCTGTAGTGTAGTGAAAGAAAAAAGGAGACTGTGCTCTGGTTTTGGCAGATGATTAGGCCCCTAGCCTAGATTAAAATTGGCTACAAGCACACCCAAGGCAATAATAATGCTCCTGATGTAAAAACTGGGGTTTGGCTTTTGCTGCCCAATTCCTCATGGGACCCTTGAGTCCCTTAAGTCCGTGAGCGGTCAGAGAAGGATGGATGGAGGCAGGATCCAGTAGAAAACAAGGCAGATATTTTTCTGTTTCCTCAGAGTTCCCTCCCCTCCTTCGAAGGAGGGAGAGACCATGAACAAAAGTGTGCAGGAACCTTTAAAGATTTTTGACATTGTCCAACCCCTTTAGTCAAAGAACACCCCAAAATCATCCATCTATCACAGGAAGCTGGTCTACAGCAGAAATCCTGTCTGCTAGGATACCTAAAAATGGTCGCTGATGGCATCACCTGGCCATTCTTTTGTGGTTAATACTTTAGTTCCTGAATCCAGGTCACAGGCTCACCCTATTCATACACAAATATGCCGTTAAAACAGGATTTGTAAGTGAAAAGACAATGGGAAGGCTTTCCCCATTTGCCTCCCTTACTGCAGAGGAATATTTGGGGTCATTGGGAGAGTCAAAATGGCTTCAGGATCGCTCTCCTGTACTATTTCAGACACATGATTTATATATTTAGATCTGTGTGCATTTATTCTATATTTGAGACCTTAGAATTCTTATAACACTCCTTTGTCCGTTAAAAGCCAGTGCTTAGTGTGTGTACAAAGTGTACAATTGTACAAAGTGCCATAATTTTTATTTTTAGTCCACAGCACCTGTTGTGTTCTGGCACCCACAGCTCTTTTATCAAGCGATGAATGCCGGCACCTCATTTTTAACCAAACGAAATCACCAATGTATTTGCTGCTTGAACTTTGAAGCACCACTAGGGTCTAGCTCATTCCGTTAGAAGCGTTATGCTAGCTCTTAAAGGCAGATCAGGGCTTGGGGTGGGGCAGGGTGGGAAAAGAAAAGTTTTAAGCTCAAAGCTAGCTGCCCTAGAAAGGCAGCTCTCTACCACCGCCTATAGCGACTGTCAGTTTCTCTCCACGATTTCAGATGGGGGTCTTTTTCCCAGCCCTACTTGGAGATGCCAGAGATTGAACCAGTAATGAGCAGCAACTATAAGCCATAATATTTGGACTCTGCATGCGAGATGCTGGGCTCAAATGGCTGATCACACGTTTTGGCTCTGGGTCCCTTCTTTCAAGGTGCTTTATGCCTGAACTGGTGCAGGTAGCCAGCAAAAGGAGGGGTGGATATTCTGTCTTGAATCCAAGCCATTGTTCCAAACAAACCAGCATCATATTTGACAGCTAAAGTTTCAAAGAGGAACAGATAAATCTATGGAAGACTCACACTTTTAGCCACGAGAGCTGTGTTTCACTACAGCTGTCAAGAGGTAGCATGCCTCTGAATGCCAGTTGCAGGGAATCACAAGAGCCGAGAATCCCGTTGTGCTCCTACAGGCAACTGCTTGGCCACCGTGAGAATAGGATGCTTTGGCCTGATGCCACAGGGCTCTCAAGTTCACACCTTACAGCAACTTGCAAATAAAGGAAGAGGCAGCATGGGAAAATTGCTTGGCTGAGAAATCGCCCTTGCAGCTTATTCATTTTTAAAGGGAGAAGCAGCCTGGATAGCTCAGTTGCTTAGAGTGTGCTGCTGCTAACACCACGGCTGCAGGTTCGATTGCCATATGGGACAGAGTGGTGGACTCGTAATCTGGTGAACCAAGTTCGATTCCCCGCTCCTCCACATGCAGCTGCTGGGTGACCTTGGGCCAGTCACACTTCTCTGAAGTCTCTCAGCCTCACTCACCTCACAGAGTGTTTGTTGTGGGGGAGGAAGGGAAAAGGAGATTGTTAGCCGCTTTGAGACTCCTTGGGGTAGTGATAAAGCGGGATATCAAATCCAAACTCAAAAAACTCTGCATATTCCTGCATTGCAGAGGGTTGAACTAGATGACCCTCAGGGTCCCCCCCTCCAACTTTACAATTTCGATTCTCAGTGGGAGAGCTATAATCCATCTATTGAAACACAGGAAGTTGTACCGAGTCAGACCACTGGTCCATCAAGCTTGATATTGTCAACACTGGCTGGCACTGGGTCTTCAAGGTTCCCAGCAGACATCTCTCCCAACCCCACTTGGAGATGTAGGCAACTGAACCTGGGACGTTCTACACGCAAAGCAGATGCTCCTCTGCTGAGCTGTGGCCCTTCTGATGGAGGGTAGGCATTTCAGGATCAGAGCAAAAACAGGGCACTGTGAAGGATGCTCCGAGGCATATGTGCTGAAGGACACAGTGGACATTATTGCCTGGAAAACATGCCAAAAAATTGGTAGGGAGAGTTTGAGGGTATAAAATAATTTTAAAAAGGTAGTTACAACACAGGAGGCTAACTTACACCAAATCAGACTACTGGACAGTCTAGCTCTGTATTGTACACTGCCTGGCAGCACCTTCCCTGGGTATGAAAGAGGATCTTCCTTCTCCCAGCCTTTGACTGAACTTGGGACCTTTAGTGTACAAAGCATGAGTTCTGCTACTAGAACAGGTATGAGTGTCCCAAACAGATATACAGTGGTACCTTGGGTTACAGACACTTCAGGTTACAGACTCCACTAACCCAGAAATAGTACCTCGGGTTAAGAACTTTGCTTCAGGATGAGAACAGAAATTGCGCGGCAGCAGCAGGAGGCCCCATTAGCTAAAGTGGTACCTCAGGTTAAGAACGGTTTCAGGTTAAGAAGGGACCTCCAGAACGAATTAAGTTCTTAACCCGAGGTACCACTGTACTTTCTCTTAGGTAGTGGGGGGGGGGGAGGCGCTGTCTAGATCCTAAGTCTTTATTTCAGTGGTGTCCCAACTTTTTTCAAAGAGGGCCAGGTTTGATGAAGTGAAGGGCCGTGAAGGCCGACCAAAGGCCCAACCAAAGTTGTTGACCTTTTCTTTTTTAAGGATCGAAGTTGTAGAGGTTTTTTGGTGGGATTTTACTCCAGGAAATAAACTGCTACAGGGGTCGGTTTAAACCGACTGGCGGGCCGGATTAGGCCCCCGAAACGGACTTTGGACATGCCTGCTTTACTTGGACTTCGCATGACTCTTTATTTGCAAGGACGAAGAGAGAGAGAAACACACACCAGACAACACAGATGCACATCCCAATTCTCAGGAAGATTTTTATGCAATTGATACAACAGCATGGAGGAGTAGGATGGGGGGTGGAATTGGTTTTTTTCTCTCCCGTGTGTGTGTGTGTGTGTGTGCATTTTGTTCCTTTTATTAAAAAATGAAAGAAAAAAAGGAGAAATCCAGCTACAGGAAGCTCTACCTTCTCTTCCCCCCCACAGCCCCTTGCCACCCCACCCCCCAAAAACCCACCCTCCGTGACTTGACTCCCCCACAAGTTCAACCCCACAGCCTCGGCCATATTACACAAGACATATTACATATTTATAAATATAAACCCCACCCACATGGAGACAGGGGGACGGAGAGAAAGGGCGAGCCCCCACCCTCTTTTCGCATTTATGTTACAGCACATGAACCTGGGGTGGGGGGGGGGAGGGAGGGAAGGGCAGGAGAGAAATGGAACAGGCTGTGGGGGGAGAGCCAAAAGGGGAGTGGGGCAAGGGGAGAAGAGGAGCTGCTAACTATACCCAGATCGTCTCGACTAGACAGGGCCCCCGCTGTGGTCTTGCTGCCCAGGCAGATCAAGATTGCAGCTCACAAGAACAGTTTCACAATGGATACCAAATGCCGGCAGGGCTCGCCAACCAAACCAACAGCCATATTTTGTTAAAAAAAAAAGAAAAACAGTAAGCCACGCAAGGAGAGCGGTTGCCTAACCGGACCTTCCCGGGCTGGAAGGAGCCTCTCGTTCTTTGCCCTTCCCGCAAGCCACGTGTGTGTCGGAACGAGGAAGAACCCAACTGGCCTGTCAAATTCAACAATGAGGAGACGGCTAAGTCCCAGCCAACTGGACCCTGTTTTGCGTCCTGCCCATTTGCGGGCGCGAAAAATGCTCAGTCGTCGCCCTCCTCGTCGCCCTCCTCGCTGGAGTCGGAGTTGGCCGGCATCATGGGGTCGTCGTCGAGCAAGGAGAAGTCCCGCTCCGAGCTGGCGTAGCCCTGAGACAAGTCGTCCATCTCGTCTTCCTCGTCGTCCTCGTCCACGGCCTGTGGGTGGCCCAGGTGCAAGGCACCCGTGGCGTAGCCGGGGTGGCCCAGGCCGGGGTGGAGCAGGGCTGCGGCAGCGGAGGACGAGGCGGCGGAGGCGGAGGTGGCAGCGGCGGCAGTCGAAAAGGGCATGTACTGTAAGGGAGAGCCGTGGGCCGTGCTGGCCTGGAAGTGGGCATGGTGCAAGGAGAGGGGCCCCGCGGCGCCCAGCTGGACCCGCCCGGCACCCATCAGAGCCATCATGTTGGAAAACTCCATGGGGGTCTGGCGGCCCCGCTTCTGGGCACTCTCGGCCCCAACTGGTCCGGGAAGGAGGCGGTTCATGGTGGGATCGGGCAGGAAGCTCTAGGGAGAAGGAAAAGAGAACACTGCGTTGCAGGGGGTCGGACTAGGGGGGATTTTGCCTCCCTTCCAACTCCACAGTTCTATGATTCTAACACTTGGAGGAGGGAAAAATCTAGTAGGCTATTCCCTTCCCTCCCATCTTTATTGCCTGCCTTAAATTGTCTTCATGCGTGCCATTTGTAGGGCATGTCTCTATACAGATCACCAGGGAGAATGCAAAACTTCCTCATACTGGTATTTATTTTTATTTTTTTTTAAAAAGCATAAAGCAAAACTGTGAAGGGCATGAGTTTTTTCAGCTGCCATTTTTAACAGCAAATAAAAATCAAGACTCAAAACTGAGAGTATAGAGAAGCTCAATTTTAAGTGACCTGTGTTTCAAGAGATCAATCGTTATCTGTTTGGACTATATGTTGGCCTCACATTATTACCGAATGGCTATAAAAAGAAACCAGAAGCCTTTTTTGCTAGCTATAAAAGGACAGGAAATTCCAGATAATGCAATAAAGAAACCAGTGGTTGTTTAAATTAATAGAGTACGCTGAAATTGCCATTATGATGGCCAAAGAAATACAAGAAAGACAGTGATAAGTGAGTGGGAACAACTAGAAGGGTATTTAAAACGGAGTGGTATAAATATAAATCTACAAGCAGGGATTGATTTATGAGCACCAGCAAACAAAGCAGAGTTAAGAATAGAGGGGGAAAGAGGGGGAATTCCAAGGAGTTGTAGCAAACCAAAGAGGTAAGAAAGGAAAGATAGGTTGAGAAGTCCATGAATAGTCAGAGAGGAGAGGATGAATGTATGAAAACAAATCTAATCAAATGTGATCAAAAACTGTGTGCATGCATGCATAAATAATATAGAAAGAAGTTTAATGCACCCATACACATTTGTTTTTGGCTCTTGCAAGTGCAGCATGACAGTGTCTTGCATGAGGGTCAGGTTCTGGGGGTAGTGCATATACACAAAACTGCGTATATAAGCAACTTTACCTTCCTGAGTTCTGTGCTGAGTGGGCATTGCCCACCAAGTATCCCAGAGTATCTCTGGTAAGTGAGGTGGCGAGCTTAAAAGCTACTTCCACGCCTGCGCAAAAAGTGCTTTTAAGCTCGCCGCCTTCTGTGCATTTGTGTGATTTCAACCGCGTAAGCATGCCCAAGTTGCAATTGCACTGCATATGCTGAAAGCTTCGCGAATCAGCAACTTGTTTTGCTTGGCTCGAGAAGCTGGGCCACTGCAAAGAGCGAGAGGGAACACCTGTAGTTTAATCACCTTCTTGCCGTTAGCGGAGATGCTGGCTGCCTGCATCCGCTCCAGACCCATCAGGCAGGCCGGCTCTATCGGAACAGGCTTGGGAAAGCGAGGCCACCTGTGCTTCCGCCGCTCCTCCATGTACTGGCGAGAGGAAAAAAGAGATAAGAGTTAGTCGCTGTCCCGTGGAGCAAGGGTGGGCCGTGTGTCTCTGAACCCTAGAGATGCAGAAAAGGTTTGTTTCAGTTGTTTTGTACAAAATCAGGCTCTCGTCTACAGATTGCTATCAGAAAGAGGGCATTGTAATCTGTACCTGGATCCCCTATGCTGACGGGAAGCAGAGGCAGAGAGAGCACAAATTACTTGGATCAACAGGGAAATCTCAAGGAGTTCAAATCAGTGAGCATTGGGACAGTCTTAACATCTCAACCTACCTAAAAAAGGTCACAGTGAGGATAAAATGGGAGCAAAGGAGAGAACAGCCACTTGTGCTACCCTGAGATTATTAGAAGATATAAATGATAATACAGTCGTACCTTGGAAGCCAAATGCCTTGCGAGTCGAACGTTTTGGCTCCCGAACGCCGCAAACCCAGAAGTGAATTGCTCTGGTTTGCGATTGTTCTTTGGAAGCCGAACATCCGACGCGGCTTCCGATTGCGTGGAGGAAGCTCCTGCAGCCAATGGGAAGTCGCGCCTTGCTTATCTAACGTTTTGGAAGTCGAACGGACTTCCGGAACGGGCATGCTGAAAGCTGTCTTGGAGGCCTGGCACCCAAAGTTGGAATGAAAAGGTGTTTGAGAGGCTTAACATCCAAGTAGGCCTACCTAGGGCCATAGTTCAGCTGCAAAGCAAAAAGTGCCAGGTTCAATCCTCAGTATCCCCAGGTTGGCTGGGAGAAACTCCTGTCTGAAGCCCTGGAGAGCTCTTGCCAGTCAGTGTGGATAAAGCTGAATGAGATGGAGCAAGGGTCTTGGCTCGGCAAAAGGCGGAAGCTTGCTATGTTCCTGGAGTTCTTAGTGCTATCATTTGGACACCAGATAGACAATTTCCCCCAGCTTTTAAGAACTGTTAATGAAAACATTCTTTCATTGATGGAAATCCTTTTTGATTTTACCATGTATTCAAAATACCTGCTGCTGTTGAATTTGCATGCATTGTTGTTTTTATCAATGGTCCTTTTTGTTTCTTACTACTGCCATGCCACTCTTGGGGACAGAAAACTATGTTGAGCGTGGAACAAATGGGAACATAGGAAGCTGCCTTTGACCAGGGACCACTGGGTTCCTCCAGTTCAGTACTGTTGATGTTGTTGTTGTTGTTGAGTCGTTTAGTTGTGTCCAACTCTTCGTGACTCCATGGACCAGAGCACGCCAGGCACTCCTGTCTTCCACTGTCTCCCGCAGTTTGGTCAGACTGTTTGTAGCTCCAACCATCTCGTCCTCTGTCGTCCCCTTCTCCTTGTGCCCTCAATCTTTCCCAACATCAGGGTCTTTTCCAGGGAGTCTTCTCTTCTTATGAGGTGGCCAAAGTATTGGAGCCTTAGCTTCACGATCTGTCCTTCCAGTGAGCACTCAGGGCTAATTTCCTTAAGAATGGATGCGTTTGATTTTCTTGCAGTCCATGGGACTCTCAAGAGTCTCCTCCAGCACCATAATTCAAAAGCATCAATTCTTCGGCGATCAGCCTTCTTTATGGTCCAGCTCTCACTTCCATACATCACTACTGGGAAAACCATGGCTTTAACTATACAGACTTTTGTTGGCAAGGTGATGTCTCTGCTTTTTAAGATGCTGTCTAGGTTTGCCATCGCCTTTCTCCCAAGGAGCAGTTCAGTACTATCCATACTAATTGGCAGCGGCTGCCCAGGAATTCAAGACAGGGGAGATCTCTACCTGGAAATGATGGGGACTGAACCTGTGACTTCTGTATGCAAGGCAGACGCCCTACTACTCAGCTAGGGGGCCCTCCCTTGTTCACTGGGGAAGGAAACATGGAGGTCTGAAAAGCCCGGAATCAGGAGAGGAGGAGGTGGGTCTGCAAACACTCACCGCCAAGAAGCGAGGGTCGACAGCGTACTCTGGGTGGGCCTGCAGCCACACCTCAAGGTCAGCTCGCCGGGGGGCTGCGTCACCCACCAAAAGTGTCCCGTCAGTCTTGTTCACCACCGGGATACGGGCCTCGAGGTCGATATCAGGGCCTCTTAGTGCCTCCAGACACTGCAGCTCCAGCTGAGACCCGAGAGAGATGGTAAGACGGGAAAGAAAAAGGGAGGGTGCCCCACCAAAACATTTCCCTCCACTCCCCATGCTCTGGACAGCAGAAGCTCCCATCTCTCACCTCCACCATCTTCTTGCTGCTCTTCTTCTGAGTGAGAGCAGGGCGGTCGCGCATAGTGCCGTTGGGGACCAGCTTGTGCTTCTGGAAGGTCAGCTTGATTCCCTCTTCCTAGGGACAGCACGAGAGGTTAGGCCAAAGAGGGGGAAATGCTGAATGGAGGATGAAACTGATGGACTATGCAGAATTAGATAAACTAACAGGAAGGATTCGAAACCTGCGGGACCAGAGATTCTCAGAAGACCGGAGTAAATTTATGGACTATTTGAAAAGTACTGTATTTTCCGCTCTATAAGACGCACCAGACCACAGGACGCACCTAGTTTTTGGAGGAGGAAAACAAGAAAAAAAAAATTCTGAATCTCAGAAGCCAGAACAGCAAGAGGTATTGCAGGCTGCGCAGTAAAAGCAGCAATCCCTCTTGCTGTTCTGGCTTCTGTGATAGCTGCGCAGCCTGCATTCGCTCCATAAGACGCACACACATTTCCCCTTACTTTTTAGGAGGGAAAAAGTGAGTCTTATAGAGCAAAAAATACGGTAATTGTGATGAACAAATCACGCTAGTAGGTTTGCAGGAAGTTTTGTAAGGTGAATTATTTGAAAAATTGCAAAAAAGACAATGAGAATTATTAGTTAAGGATAATTAAAGGTAATATGAAATTAAGAAATGCATAATAAGTGATAAAGAACAGAAAATCGTCAGAGGCGTTGACGGAAGTCCAAAACTATTGTATAAGATGAGAAGTTATGTTGTATGAACGTTGGAATTAATATGTTAAAAAATATAAATGTATATATAAAAAAAGCATGGGGAGATGCTTTTGACCCAAGGGCGGCACTTACGATGGGGGCAGGTATGGGACTAAATTTGCTTTAAGGAAAAGGGAGGCAGGCAAAGACAACCTCACAGCTTACTCTGCAGTAAGACTGTCTCCTCCATCCCTATCTCCTGGCCAACTGTGGGAAGGATCCTGATGCTTCTTATACTTTGCGACTGTAGTCTTACGGATGTGTTTCAACATAGCCTGTAAGCAACCTTGTAAGAATTGAGATCCCTGTATGAGGCAGCTGTATATTCCTGCACTGCAGGAGGCTGGATTAGAGGAGCCCCAGGGTCCCTTCCAACACTTTAATTCTTTGATTACAGGAAGTACTTCCACCCACCACCCAAAATTCCCATCTCTACTGAGCCTCAACAGAAAGCAAGGCTATTTCTCCGTCGCTTCCTCCACTGATGCTTCTCTAAAATTGAGTACCTTTGAGCATTAGATCAGAGGGAATTGACACAGCTCCCCAAAAATATTAAGTATGAAGAAAACCGGCCACTTCAGTTTCGTATATTGTGAAATCAACCAAGAAAACCTCTCCTGCGTTTGACATATCCGGACTGCAAAGGAGGGCTTGGCTACATCTTCAGCCTTGGCAAAACCCCTGGGAAGAGACTGATAACGGCTCCTTTTTCAAGTGGGAAAGCAAGGCCAAAATAGTATGAGGCCCAAGGCAGGGACCAGGGCAAAAGCAAAGCCCGCTTCCCTAAAGGAGCTTCCCCAACCTGGTGCCCTCCCAGATGCTGCTGAATAGCATCTCCCACCAGGTCACGGAGAATGGGAGTTGTTGTAGACCAGTGTTTTCCAAACTTTGGTCTCCAGCTGTTGTTGGACTACAACTCCCATCATCCCTAGCTAACAAGACCAGTGGTCAAGGATGATGGGAATTGTAGTCCAAAAACAGCTGGAGACCAAAGTTTGGGGAACACTGCCGTAGACCAACTTCTGGAGAGCACTAGGTTGGCAAAGCACCTGTTTACTGTATTTTATTTTATTTTATTTTATTTAAAAACTGATTTCAATATTTCACTTCTCTTTCATTCCACTGATCCTTAACCAACAGTTTTTTTTTTTTAAAAAAGGCTGTACAACGGAGGTGCCTCAGTGCAAAAAAGTGAAATTGCTTTATCCATCTCCGGACCAAAGCCTCAGCTCTGCTCAGGGGAGATTCGGTATTAGCATGGCAAGTCATCACAGGCAAATCTCCCTGGCGTATGTTGCCAGACTGAACATCAGGGGGACGGACGTTGGCTGCTCTGCCACCCTCAGCCCGGCTGTCAACTCACATCTTTGATCTGCACGGTAAACTCCTTCTCTTGCCCGCTGTGCCGGAGGCGGGTGAAGGAGGCGGCCCCTTCTTCTTGCGACGCAAGGGGGCAGATGTGGGGGATGGGAGAGCTGGTGTACTCCCCGTGCAGGCGGGGGAGGCCTTCTCCCTGCATGAGGCAGGATCCCACCTGGCCCTGCTGCGCTGTTGGCCATTTCCCAGAGAGCACGGCTTGACATACCAAGTCGATGCGGTTGATGAGCACTCGGTCCTGGCAGAAGGAAGAGAACAAGAGGTTGTCAGGACTGACCACAGGCAGAGCACATCCTCCAGGTTGACTTTGGCACTCCTCCATCTGGAAACTGGGTCATCCCAAACCCCCTCCCTTCCCCTTTTAGGGACAGAAGCCCATTTAAATAATTATCTAGGAGATAAGGGTTCATCAATAAAGACCTGGTTATGTTTAGAATGATAGCGGAAATGTTCCCTGATACCAAGATGAGGGATTCTATGGAATGCAGATAGAGAATTGATAAGAATAATGATCTGTTGTGACCTTGATGGAAGCGTACAATAGACGAGCCTTCTTGTGTTTTGGCTCATTTTCCTCTTTTTTCCCTTTCTTTTTTCTTTTTCTCCCCCCCCTTCCCCTCCTCCTCCTTTCCTTTCCTTTTTTCTTCCCCATAATGGCTTATGTTCTATGCCATGTACTTTGCTATTTTTTGTAGTTTTTTTAGCTTTTTCCATTATTATTATTATTATTATTATTATTATTAAGGATTTTTCTTTTGTAATTTTGGTTGTTTATATTTATCTGTATTTGTTTAAAGCAAAATAAAAGTTTTTTTTTTAAAAAAAAGCCCATTTCTTATTACTGAGCTGTATTTTCTTATCGTGCCTTGTTGCTGATCTTCGCAAATTGCTCTGGGATCAGTCTGTGGATAATTATTTCTTACAGGAACTATGCAAACATCCGTTTCTTTCACAACCTTAGAGCAGCTTCTGGAGAATGGCAGATTATTAGGCACTGGCTGACTTGGGAGGGCTGTGTACAAGCTGTGCTGAAAGGAACCAAATCTGCTTGGCAGGGGATAGAATTTGTGAAACTGGGGTGCCACCACTAAGAAGGTCCTCTCTCTCGTAACCAATTGCTGCATCTCAGACTCAGGTTCACGAAACAAAGGTTTTAAAAAGAGAGGTCTGCTGACTGGGGGTCCCCAATAGAATGCCAAATAAACACAGGCTTTAAGTGAAAACTAGGCTTTTGCTGCTACAAGCGGACGCAGGGACAGTTTCCTGAAAAATGAAAGAGAACTGCAATGGCGTACAAACAAGTCTGGCCACAAGAATTCATTCTATAGCAGTTACAACCCACAAATCTAAGACAATCAGCAATCTTTTCGCTCCTCTGAATCGCGCTCCCCAACTTTCACATTTTAATAATATATTACTGAACTTAAGGACAATGAAGAATAACTCTTTAGTAAGCATGCATTCATCAACATCTTCATTCATTAGCTGTCTACATTGTTCAGTCCACCCTTATTCAATAGTTTAAGATTAAATGTAACTGCAGTGCCTAGCTGATTTCTTGCATTCCTCCAGGGCACCAGAGTACTGGTTGCTATGGTTATTATCTTTAAACTGAGTCCCCTCTCCCCGTGGGGAAGGGTTAGTGCAAGTTCACACAGTTATGCTAAGATAAAAACTACCAAGAAAATGGAGTCTTTGAGAAAATGCAGCTTTTGAGTTTTCTCCTTCACATGGACAAGCTGGGACAGAGGCAGGTGTGCCTTTTGGTACCCTGAACCGAAGTCGTGTAGGACAAATGTGGGGAACCTTTAGCCTGCCAGATGTTGCTGAACTACACTCTCTGGGCCACTGGCCATGCTTCTTGGGGCTGATGGGAGTTGTAGTTTAGCAACATCTGGGAGGATGAAAGGTCCCCCCCCCTTAGCATAAGGTTTTAAAAAGACAAATGGCGGTGCTTTGAACTGGGAACCACTGAAAAAGATGTGCAAGCATTCAGTTCGATACTTTTCCACCGACTGCTCCACTTCCAATATCCTAAAAAACGACACGGGAACGGCCAGGACCGGATAGTTCAGTTGGTTAGAGTGTGGTGCTGGTAACACCAAGGTTGCAGGTTCAATCCCCACGAGGGACAGCGGCATATTCTTGCATTTCAGGGGGTTGTACTAGCCTATGCTAGTTCCTACGCCCCCCCCCCCCTGATTTCTTCAGCCAGGCAAGCAGGAAAACATTGCTAGAGTCCAAAGACACATTCCAGCCAGGGAAAAGACACTTAAAAGAGGATGTGAGCTGGGGAAGAGTCCCCACGGGCCAGAGAAGAGGGGGCTGGAGTGCTGTACAGCTTGGCTCTTCGGCCTGAGATTCCCTCATCCGTGCCCTGGACCCCTGGCGATCCAATTCGGGATACACTTAGATGGAGCTTGTCCCCCACTCCAGCACAACTTAAAGGTAAAGGTAAAGGGACCCCTAACCATTAGGTCCAGTCGTGGCCGACTCTGGGGTTGCGGTGCTCATCTCGCTTTATTGGCCGAGGGAGCCGGCATACAGCTTCCGGGTCATGTGGCCAGCATGACTAAGCTGCTTCTGGCGAACCAGAGCAGCGCACGGAAACGCCGTTTACCTTCCCCCCGGAGCGGTACCTATTTATCTACTTGCACTGTGAGGTGCTTTCGAGCTGCTAGGTTGGCAGGAACAGGGACTGAGCAACGGGAGCTCACCCCGTCGCAGGGATTTGAACCGCCGACCTTCTGATCGGCAAATCCTCGGCTCTGTGGTTTAACCCACAGCGACACTCCAGCACAACTTGCAGAGCCACAAACCACCTCCCTCTGCTCAGCCTGTTACCTTTGGCCACTCGTGGGCCCTCTGGCGCTCCTGCAACAGCAGGTCTGAGGCGCTGGGCTGTGGGGAGTTGCCCTCGTGGGAGGTGGGCAGAGAGAGAAGCGACGACTCTTCCTCCTCAAACAGCTTCCCGCCGCAAGAGGCCTCTTCGCCTGGCAGGGAAGAAGACGGGGGGGGGGGGGGGAGAAAGAGCCTGAGAGGTGCCACCGTGGAGAAACGTATAATGAAAACAGGCAGAGATGTCAACCTACACAAAGCCTGGTTGAGGGGCTTTTTTGTGCTACCTGAAGATGGGAACGCTCTTTACCTAGAGGAGACAGTGCAATAGCTGGAATGAAAAAGCATGGGGCCACCCCCTAGCAAAGCATGCCATTTTAGGGGGATAAACATTAACCTTTGCACATTTCCTCAGCGAGCGGTCTTTCAAATATGTTTTGGGGTGTGGGGAATTCAAATCTGCTATTATTTTTGTGACTGGACAACGTTTAGCTTGGTATGCCTGCATTTGATGAAGCAGCACATAAAACTGCTTTTGGAAAACCAAAGAATGTTAATTTGACCTTCTGAAGAACTCAGGTGATAATAAAAGTAATTTTAATATTGTAACTGCAAGTACTTGGCAATCATTTGTAATGATTCACACACGTCTTACTTGCCAAGCAAAACTAAATTATCTTCATTTAACCAAAATATATTTTGAATACCCAAGTTGTGTTTCCCAATTTTTAGCACCCCTCGTTTTGGAAATTTGAGAGTAGGAAAATCCGACACGCTGTAACACCCCAGGAAGGACGCATGCAGGGCGACTGTGGCGTGCAATCGTTTCTGAAAGGGCATGGGTCTGAGTGCAAATAAGAAGCCACCTTCGCTGGTCTGTGCCTAAACAGGACACCACTGGGGACCCTTCTTTACACCCATCTTGATTTCCACAATGGAAGAACAGGTGGGGATTCACATCTTCCAGTGGAGAGGTCAGAGGATAAAAGGGGGGAGGCAGAAAACCCCTTGGGAAAATTCCTCACCGTCACTATCATCTGAGCACCCCGAAGTAGAAGAGCAAGACGAAGAAGCGGAGATCTTGCTGAGGTCCAGCTCCGAGTCCGAGTCGTCCACCGATTCAACTTTAATGGGGAGGGCTGTGGGCTGTTGTCGCGGAGTGGGGAGCTCATGCAAGGGCGGCGGCAAGAGCAGGGGGGCAGGAGGAGCGGCCGCTGTCACCACGGCAGCCCCGGAAAGAGGCAGCCCCAAAGGCTGTGGCGGGGGAGGCGGCGGGGGTGGCGGCGGCAGCGTCCCTGTGCTCCCCGCCCGACTGTGCATGTGGTTGAGTCGAGCGGCCAAGAAGGAGAAGTCCGGGTCCTGCATGATGGTGGCGTCGGTCTGGCTGAGGCCGTGGCGGGCCACGCCACGCAGCAACTCTCCGTCGTGGCGCCCGCATTGCCACCAGGGAGGCATCTCGGGGCCCGGGGGCTGGCAGAGGGCGAGGCGCTCTTCCAAGAGCGGGTGGCACAGGACTTGCTCCCGCAGGCGCCGCAGGAGGTCAATGCGGTACAGGGTGCGCGAGGCCCTCTCCTCCGTGATGGGCTCAATGAACAGTGTCGGGTCTGGAGACTCTGGGAGGGAGAAGGGGGAAGGATATATTGCTTAACAAGAGGGAGGCACATGGATGGCTCATGCTAAATAGGGATTACATTACTTCATTTTATCGTATTTTATGTATGGCGTACATGTGCTAAAAAACCAATGGAACTGAGATTTAACCTTTTCATTTTATCCACCTCGCAATTCAAGACATTGGCCTTTACTGCTGTATTTTCTTCTCCAAATACAGTGGTACCTTGGTTCCTGAACAGCTTGGCTCCCGGACAAATCGGCTCCCGAATGTCGCAAACCCGGAAGTGTTCCGATATGTGAAGCTTTTTTGGAAGCTGAACGTCTGTTTCAGCTGTTGGCATTGTTTCCGGGACCAATCAGAAGCCGTGCCTTGGTATGCGAAAGTTTTGAAAGACAAACGGTCTTCCAGAACGGATTGAGTTTGGGAACCAAGGTACCACTGTAGGTGAAAACTCAAAAAGGGAAAGGAAAAAAGGAGGGGTGGTCAGCTGAGTCAGAGAGTAGCATGCCAGAAGGGCCTGCAGCTCAGCAGGAGAGCATCTGCCTCACATGCGGAAGGGACCAGGCTTCTCCAGGTAGGGCTGGGGTTTCCCCTGCCTTAAATCCTAGGGAGCCAGGCCACTGAGTACCAACAATACTGATCTGACTTGGTGTAAGACAGTTTCCAATGTTGCTATGGAAGCGCTGGTTGGGGATGGAGGTGGGTAGGCAACACAAACCGGCAAGGACTATGATTTGAAGGAGCTGGAAGGAAGAAGAGACTATACCCACGGCTGTCCTCCCGCTCACCATCCACAGAAACAACTGCACATTCCTGTAGGCCAAGAGATGGCAAGGAAGGCAGATCAAACTCTGATTGGACCAGCCACTCTATAGTTTACATCTCAACCTTGTACCCTCTGGAACTCCAACTCCCATCAGCCTTGGCCAGCCTGGTCAATGGCCAGGAGTGCTGGGAATTGTAGCCCAGCACCATCTGGTTGCGGAGGGACACGTCCCACCCACTGTGGCCCCCAGGTACTAACCATCGCTTGCTGCGGGAGGCAGCCGGCACACTTGCCGGCACATGGCCACGAAGCCGTGGAAATACTTGGCGAGGCTCTCGTCCGTCTTCTTCTCCAGCCGGGCCATGGCCCGGAAGCGGCCCCAGTGGAAGCGCATGGTGTCTGGGTCGTACTCCACCCCGAACGTGGAGACGACGCGGTAGAAGTCCGATTGCTCTCGCCGTGTCCACCTTTGGAGGAGAGGCAGGGTTGGGGAAGAGCAAACCCGTTAAGATGTCTCCGTAGGAGAACCTCCAACCAAACCGATCCCAAGTCTCCACCCCGCTCCTAAGCCAATGGCTGGCTGATGCAGGGGCGGGGCTAAGCAACCACTTTCTGGTTCGCAAATCAGGAAGATCAGACCGCACTGGCAGGTACCAGGGACAAGTGTCCCGCCCCCCCCCCAAAAAATTCCCATTGGTGATCCCACTCTTTTAGAACTCCTACCCTGTGAGTTCCATTCTTCCCTCATGCTCTCCCCATTTGACAAAGGGCACTGAAAACGTCTCTCTCTTCTAGTATTTTTACTGAATATTCTTTTTATGAATAATCCCTGCTGGTTTTCAACAGTTCATCCTGGTGCAAGCTTGAGGTTTTTTTAAAAAATAAAAATAACAATGGGTGGATTTGGTATTTTAAAAACTTTTTTATTGTTTTATGTCTTTTTTCTTGTTGCCTTGGATGGATTGGCACCCTAAAAAGTAGAATAGAAAGTAAAGGGTTATAGCCAAGGTTAATCCTACTCAGAGCTGACCCATTAAAATTAATGGATGTTCAGTAGATCTACTCATGAGTAGGGTTTCCCTGGCCAAGAATATAACCCAAAGGTATACCACCTAATTCTGATTTTTATATTTTTTTACTTATATGCAAATCCATCCAATCAATCAACCAACCGACTCTCTAGCGAGGTAACCCTAAATATGATTATTCAGAAGTAAGTCCCAACCAACTCAATGGAACCTACTCCTTGGTATATGTGCTTAGCACTGAACCTTAAGATTTACTTAATTGGGTGTGGCAGTCCTACTAAACAGAATGCCCCCATCATCTTCATGAAATAAAGTAATGCTACGCCTGTTTCAGGGGCCCTGAGCATTTCTGGCTCCGGAACTGGGGGTCACCTCAGCCCAGGCTACTGTGAAGACGTGCCCTTCGGAGGCCTCGCAGCCGAGCCCAGAGCGTTTACCTCTGTTGCTTCTCTCGCCGCACCATCTCTTTCAGCTTGAATGCGGCCTCACAGCGCCGCCGCCGCCGGTCCCCTCGTTCCGCCGCCTCCATCTTGAGCTGCTCGCGTTTGTAGCTCCGCTGGAAGGCGGTGATCAGCCTTCGCAAGCGAGCCGTGATGGCCGAGGCTGGGGGCCAGAACAGGTTCCCCGGCTGACCTGAAGGGAAGGCGCAAGCTGCGTCACGGCGATTCCTGTCCCCCTTAGCGCCACAGCCGACACACAGCTAGTACCCCACCTACCCCCCCAAAAAAGCATTGTTTCCATCGCCTCCTTTGACAAGCACTTTCAGCCAGCAAGTATTTACCTTCTTCACCATCCACCACAGAGATTTCCTCATCCATCATCATCAGTGGGTCACCCTGCGGCAGAGAGACTGGTGTCAGAAATAAGGGCAATTATTCTGACTAGATGCTCCAACCATAGAGGGGCCACACCCAGAACATACCACCAAAATGAACAAGAGACTCCCCCTCCCCTAAAAATATATATTCCTTTTTTAAAATCAAGCTCCTAATGCAAATTCTGGGTGGCCTTCCATCAACAGGCAAAATCTGTTTCGAACCAGTATTTCCAACTTAATTTTGCTGCCATTTTTACCTGCACTTATTTGATTTTGTTGTCATATTGCTTACTTGTTTGTATTCTTTTAAATTATTATTCTGGATTTTATTTCCATTAGCTGCATTGGGTGTATAATACATGTAACCAATAACTTAATATTAGCTTAATATCTATAAAATATACATGGGGGGGCAACAGATTTCTTTTTACTTTTTTTAAGTCTGTGGACACGAGATTTTTGAACACCAACACCACTGGTCATTCCTCTCCTCCCTGAAGGAGAAGAAAGTGAACCCAGAAATGCACTTCCTTTTTCAAAAGGACCCAGTAGAGTTAATTTGAGCCTTAAAAAGCACATAGAGCTGAAAGAGGAAGTGGGGCAGAGTGTCACTCTTCCCATGTCCCCTCTAGGAGAAATAGGCAGCCACCATCACCAGTTTAAGACTAACGGGGCTGTAGAGCTCAGAGCCTTTGCGAGAAGCTGGGAACCAGGTGAAGGGGGCGACATACTGTTTGTGGCTCCCATACTGTGCTGGCTCAGGATCTCACCTCATCATCCGGCTCCTTGGCGGGGCCTCCCACTGGTTTGTACTCCGGGTCCTCGCAGTCCTTGTCGAAATCGACCCTGCCAGCAAGAGGGGATAGAACTGGTTCGTCATTTCTGCTGCAATCTCAGCTCTCCTCCAATCCCCTTCATACAGACACACCTCAGGTCTTCCTGCGAGAAGCAAGCTGAACTCACTGACACCCGGTGCCTCGGTATTAGCATGGCAAGTCATCACAGGTGTGCTTCTTCAAGCCCCCCCTCCCCCCGCACCAGCTACTCACCCCTCTCCCACATCTAGGCGATGCTCGGCGGCGATGGCCTTTTCGTCAGGGCGACCAGCCTTCTCCAGGAAGCAGAGCGCAGGATCGGCTCGCATGGTGTTGTACTTCTCGTAGCCTGAAAGGGGTGCCAGAGGGATGAGAGATTTCGGGGTTTGCCTGCACCCAATCTCAGAGAAGATCCACGGACCTTCGATTCAATACTGTCATCTTTATTTAATCATATTAAATAAAGCATTTTCCCGTGTATAAGACTAGGCTTTTTTCCTAAAAAATAATGTCAAAAATTAGGGGCGTCTTACACATGGGGGCATCTTATAGACAGAAAAATACAGTACTTTAAACGTGCAATTATTTTGATGGATCTCCTCCAAGAATCACTAATGTTGAGAGTTACCCGTATGATCATAGAATCGAAGAATTGGAAGGGAACCAAACGTACAACTCCCTACCCAACCTATTGGTTCTCAAGTCGTACAGCACTTGCTCATCACTCCATAAACATTGAATTACTTTCCCTTGGTATAATAGGGTTCATGTTTTGTAACCTTGTCACGTTTAACCGTCATGTCTATGTTATGAATAGTTCCAGTCGCTACCTTCCATGAGTTCACATACCTGTGGTTTGTTTATTTCGGTGTTATTTCATGTCTCTGTTTGACAGTGATATATCATTGCATATTGTCAACTGATCTTGTTTGGATTTGCAGAATCTTGCATAACCTTTTCTTTTTTGAAAATTAATAAAAATGAAAAGCAAATGCCACACGCCAACTCTGAAAGGAGGGATGTGGCCTATAGAATTTTAATGGAGGGGGCGAGAATGCAGGGAATTAAACTGTTATCAGGCAAGACACTGAACAGGAAGGGCTGTAGCAGAACTGTAGAGCATAATACTAACCCGAACATCTAAATAAATGAGGGCTATAGCTTAGTGGTAGAGCATCTGATCAATTTCTGCCATCTCCAGGTAGGGCTGTTTCAACTATACTGATCTAAATGAACCTATTGTGTTGACAGCCTTCATATGCTACTGTGAGCGCTGTTCATAACAGGATGTGACCTCAGATTCCTTCCCCAGAATGGTACTGCAGCAGCACCTACCATGTTTGAAGACCCCAAGGAGCAAAGACTTGTCAGCTTCTGTATCCCACCAGGCTGTGGGGACCTCTGCTTGGTCCACCAGTGGGAACCACATGTCGATTTCACTGCAGGATCGAATGACATTTGGGAAAGGGGTGCAGCAAAGGCGGGAGGGAAGAGGAAGAGAAAAAACACGAGAGAGAGAGAAAACAAAGCGTCAGAGGCAGCCGAGTTCACGGAACTGTAATGTTTATGGGAACAGATACAATTAGAAGTTCATAGCGAACAGGAAGTGGGGTGGATGTGAACATAAAAGCATTGGCTTTAAGAGGGATGTGACATTTTGTTTTTGCAGGTAAATTCATGGAGGGTAAGGCTATCACTAGCTACCACAATGGGAATCACAAGAAGAGAGAGTGCTTTTGCACTCAGTTTGTGGCTTGTAGGCATCCCATGGTTGGTGACTGGGAGAATGAGATGCTGTACTACATGGCCATGGGTTCAAGCCTCAAGTTGGGCAAAAGATTCCTGCATTGCAGGGGGTTGGACTAGATGACCCTTGGGTCCCTCTTCCAGCTCTACAATTCTCTTCTTCTTCTTATCTGCTTATACGCCTATCTGTAAACAAGGATGCTAGGAAGCCACAGCTCTCATTTCAGGGATGAGTTTCAGCCATGAAACTCACTAGGGGATCATCTTTCAGCCTGGCCTGCCTCACAGAGCTGTTGTATGAGGGTAAGCACAGTTGCGGAAGACACATGCAGGCTACTCTAAAAGCTGCTTAAGAGGAAAGGCAGGGTTTTTTTTAAAAAAAAACCCCACACACACAGCCCAATGCAACTTATAAGTAAATGAAATATTACCTGGAAATAGTGCCTGCCAAAACTTTCTCGGCTTGGTCCCCAATCACCTCCTGGCGCAGGTAATACAGCATACGGACACGTAGGAGAACTCTGGGGAGAGAACAAGGACTTTAAGTGGGGAAAGATGGAGGAAAGAACTGTGCACCCTTTGCTAGCTATACCTGACAATATCAAAGACTCTGCCCTTCTTCTCTCTCTCCTAGGGAACTGGAAGAGGACAGTGATAATCATTTTGTTGTTGTTCCAGTCTGAACACATATGGTTCGCAGTCTGGTGGCAGGGAGGAGGAATACACATGCTAAAGATTGGAGAAAAATCGTAAGCTATCTCATTTGAGATTTTTCTTTCTGCAGGCAGAAAAAAAAAATCAGAAGAGAAAGGGCAATGGGGACAGCACTACCACTAATACTCATTAGATTTATGCATCGTCTTCCTCAGAAAAAAAAAGTCTGAAAGCGCCTAGCAGAGCCATAAAAGTATACCAAACTCACATTCAAAAATGAAAGCAAGGAGGAAATACAATATAGCGGTACTATTTACTAAAAGCTCTCATCAAACCAATGCTATAAAAAGGGCAAATCCTACACACACCTGATTAAAAGATGGACACTGCAAACAGGTTGGAAATTAATCACCAAATGTCTGGGGAAACAGGAATGTCTTAGGCTGCCACCTAAAAGCTGATTGCGAAGGCACCATGTGCATTTTCCCTAGAGGGGAGCAACCCTTGAGAAATCATGTCATGTTAAATCTACTTAAATCTACAGTTGTACCTTGGATCCCGAACGCCCTGGAACTCGGACGTTTTGGCTGCCGAAAGCCGCAAACCCAGAAGTGAGTGTTCTGGTTTGCGAACGTTCTTTTGGAAGCCGAACGTCCGACGGGGCTTCTGTGGCTTCTGATTGGCTGCAGGAGCTTCCTGCAGCCAATCAGAAGCCGCGATTTGGTTTTCAAACGTTTTGGAAGTCGAACGGACTTCTGGAATGGATTCCATTCGATTTCCAAGGTACAACTGTATGCAATTGTGGGTTTTCGGATGGACTGCAGCCGGCCACGTCTTGAGAAACCAAGCAGTTCGCAAAGCTATAGCTGTGGGGATGGGAGCAAAGTCCCTGCAACTATTTCTCTACCACAGTGGCGCTGTGATGGGGCTTCTCTCTATTCCGAACAGTTGGAATGGGTTTGAGAGTTAAAGTGGGGGAAGGGACCTGCTCTCTCTAGCTGTACTGGTGTATCAAAACAAGACCCCTTCGCATCCCATCCCATCCTTACTTGTTGCATTGGTGCTTAAGGTGCTTCTTATACCCCTCATCCTGGAAGAGGGTGTCGGGGTTGTACTTGCGGATCCACTCGGCTTTCTGGACGTCGAAAGTGGTCTGGGACTTGACCTTCTTCCCTTTGCGGCCTCGTGGGACTGGGATGGACAGGCCTGCCCGAGGAACAGGAAGTGAGCTCAGAGCAGGGGCATGGCTCTCTAGGTATAACATGGAACCAGTGCAATAGGGATTAGGGTCACCCCAGATTTTCCATCGTATCTCGAGCTCAAACATATTTCAAAAAAAGAACCCATGCACACTGCCACCCAAGCAGCAGTTTAAGAGACAGAAAGAGCCTCCCCGACTCCCGCAAAGCCATCCATATCCCCCTTCCCCAAGAGTCCCGCCATCTTGAATTTGCCAGCATGCTTGAATTTGCTTCCCCCCTCGCCCGAACAACCCACATATTGCGATATTCCAAGACAGTGGCAATGTAAAATGGCAGGCCCAGCTTGGCCAAGCCCTTTACGACAACAGAGAGAGAAATTAAGGGAGGCTTACCGGAGTGGTTCTGAAGTTCCTTGGCTTTGCCGTTCTCAACCGGGCTGATGAGATCCCAGATGAACCCCTTGATGTTCTCGTCGCCCCGGTAGTGCATCAGGCAGTAGACGAGGATAGCCCGGCAAATGGTCTCCACGTCCCGCTCAGACATGCGTCTCTTGAACCGTCCATGTGACAGGATTTCCCGCCAGCGGCCCCAGCTGTCAGGAAAAATTGGCAAAGTCAGAGCTGTTCCCTTGCTTTGTCTTTTGTCAAGACTAAGGATGAGAAAGTAAAATCCTCAATGATACATTGGGCACTAGATACTGGTCATAATATGCACATGGGAAGCATGGGAATGATTGTGGAATATAGATATAAAATTTACAGCTTGTTACAGTCTAAGAGAAAATTATACGAAAATGTTATCTTGATGATATCTAACACCAAGTAAATTGGCAAAAATGTATAAGTCTAAATCACATAAGTGTTGGAAATGTAAAGAGAAAGAAGGCTCTTTTTATCATATGTGGTGGTCTTGTAGTAAGGTTAAAGCTTACTGGGAAATGATATATAATGAAATGAAAAGGGTGTTTAAAATAACCTTTGTAAAGCGAATTATAGGGGTAGAACTCCCTAAAATGTATAGAAACTTATTCATGTATGCTACTACAGAGGCAAGAATGCTACTTGCCCGAAAATGGAAAGAAGCAGAAGTCCCAGCAAAGGATACAAAAACTTATGGAATATGCAGAAATAGAGAAACTTAACTGAAGAAAAAGAAATCAAGATAATAAACTTTTTATAAAAGAATGGAAATGGTTTATTGAATATTTACAGATAAATTGTAAACAGATAAGATCACTGGCAGGATTATTGTAATAACCTGCAGTTTTATAAGAGTATATATTTAAAATAGATGAATAAATGAGCAAATTAAGTTAATTTGGATATGCAGAAGATATTAAAAATGAATTTAAGGAACCGCAGAAAGAGGGAGAAGGAAGTCAAGTTTTGAAATGTTGAAATGATTGTAAAATTAGTGAAATGTACAAAACTAGTGAAATGTACAAACTTGAAAAGTATAAATAAAATCTGAAAAACTGGGGGTGAGGGTGGGGAGAGAGAAAGGAAGAGTTCCCTTGCTCACCAGGAACAGCAAGCCTATGCATGCTGACCTGAGATTAAGTCCTGTAGAACACAGTGGCACTTACTCCTGAGTAAGCATGCAGAGAATTGCCCTGTGTTGTAAACTGATTGCTGCTTCTAAAGCGGATTTATAAAAGAGTCCACCTGCTCCACAAGCCCCAGAAGCAACATTGCCCGTATGCTGCCGAGTTTTCACCCACAACCAACCAAATCTTCCCTGTGCCACATACCCATAGACTAGCAGTTGTTTCTCCACCTGGAAGCAGTCCGTGCGCCCGTAGGAGTGGTGGAGCGGGTGGTGGTGGCGGTCGTGGCGCCGCGAGCGCGGCCGGTCGTCGTCGTCGCTCTCCAGGTCGGAGAACTCCACCAGGTCGTCGTCCTTCAGGGTGCTGAAGTGGCGCGTCTGCTTGCGCACACGGGGGGTGTCAATCACCAGGTTGTTCTGCGGAGGGGAGAGAGGAGGCGGCCTTAGGTTGGTCTACCAAAGCACCAACCCCTCCCACAAGGCAATGCCCAAATGTAAAACCATCCCCTGCCTTCATCAAGATATGTGAAGGCTGGACCATATTGTGGAGGAGGCGGGGAGCATTTATTTCATTACATCTGCTCAACAACTAATGCTAATTTCTCCCACTCTTATTTCAAGGCTATTTTTGCCTTTTTATCAAAAAGGCACCTGGCCCAATTTGGTTGCCGATAAATTTTGCTGAAGACCTTTGTGAGACGATTGTCTTTCCAATGAGTGGCTCCGGTCCAGGTTTGTAAACTGTCTTCCTTTAAATGTTGTGAGGATCCTACGCCCTTTAAAATGGGGTTGGGGGGGTTATTGGGTTGTTTTTATTTTGATTATGCATTTTATGGTTTTATATTTTGATTTTATTCTGTGAACCGCCCTGAGACTTTCAGGTTTGGGTCTTATATTAATAATATATAATAATGATGATGATAATTTAAGACAGGCTGAGGGTTGGGGGAGGAAATAAAGGTAAAGGTACCCCTGCCCGTACGGGCCAGGCTTGACAGACTCTAGGGTTGTGTGCTCATCTCTCTCTAGAGGCCGGGAGCCAGCGCTGTCCGCAGACACTTCCAGGTCATGTGGCCAGCGTGACGAAGCTGCTCTGGCGAGCCAGAGCAGCACACGGAAACGCCGTTTACCTTCCCGCTAGTAAGAGGTCCCTATTTATCTACTTGCACTTTTGACGTGCTTTCGAACTGCTAGGTTGGCAGGCGCTGGGACTGAGCAACGGGAGCGCACCCCGCCGCGGGGATTCGAACCGCCGACCATGCGATCGCCAAGTCCTAGGCGCTGAGGTTTTACCCACAGCGCCACCCGCGTCCCGGGGAGGAAATACAACTCACTTAAAAAAAAAAAGTACACCATGCCTCAGAATGTGAAGTGTGTTGTGAAGTCCTCATGTTACTAATGCAGCCAATCAAAGCCTGAATTAACAATGGGGGTAGGCTCCTTCCCCTCCCAAGCCCATTCCTCAACACACCTTGCTATTGAGCATATCCAGGTCCAAGTCTGCCTTCTTGGCCCACTTCTGCCAGAAGTTGGGGTCGTCCAAGGCGATGTCCGTCCTATTTTCTGAGGCCACAAAGCTCGCCTGGGAAAGGAGAACATATATATATATTTAAAAACAAGAATGATTTTTTTTTATTTCTTCCATACAGAAAGTTACACATTTGTTAAGGCAACAATTACATTCCAGTTGAAAGGAGAACATTTTTTTTAAAGGATTTATGGGGGTAGGGTTGGCTATCCTACTGTGACATGACATGCACCCTTAGTGAGCATAACATCTCTACTATGGAACCCGGCAGGTTTGGTTTAGTTTTAAAACAAAGCAAACGGGTTTCTATGCTTCATGGCTTGGGTGGGAGTGAGTCAGCCAGGAACACACAATGTAAAAAATTAAGAGCCTCCTGGATCAGATTATTAAGTTTAGCACCCTGTTCTCAAAAGTGGCCAGCCAGATACCCGAAGAAAACCCACAAGCAGGAAGGATCTGAGTACAAACAAGCAAATGATGATGATGATGTTGTGCCCTTTCCCCTCCAGTGGTTTCCAGCAAGTGGTGCAGTTTGTTCTGACCCTCTGCGCACGATGTCCTTTTCACTTCTTCAGCAAAGCCTCCCCTCCATCAATCTCCAATTCCCCTAAACGAAAAAGGAGGAGGAGGTAGCTAAAGAGCAATTACCTTGGCGAAGGTGGAGCCCTTCCCTTCGCTCTCAATGGTGATAGTGGTTGTCCGCCGCAGCAGAATCTGGTCAATGTCCTCTTCGCAGAACTTGGAGCCCTCGTCATCCTCCTCCATGATGGCAGCATAGGCTCCCTTCCGCAGCAGGTCTTCGATCTCCTTCTTTGAAAACTGCTGGATCTGAGAGGGGAACAGGAGGCAACGACAAGGGGGGCGGGGAGATTAGAAGACCATCTACTCTGACCTGCTTTGGAATGGAAGCAGGAACCATTCTATCAGGCTCTGCTGAGAAGCTCCACTCAAATCAGGAGCAGCCTGAAAAATTCCTGTTCCGGCTGGTTAAGACTAAGAACCACCATGTAACTTCAAGAATTGGAAACTGAGGTTGAGCCGCGCCTTGCCCTCCTCTCCCCTTTTCCCTGTGTGTCGTGCCTTTTAGACAATAAGCCTATGGGTAGCGAAGGTTTTGCTTTATTGTATGCAAAGGGCTCCGAAAGCCTTTCTGGCTGAAGCATGGGATGCAAATGCTCTAAACTCTGTGCTGCTTTTGATATTTTCTTATATTGCTGTACTTGCAAACGTGCAATGGGTTTTTCTTTTTTAAATCAGAGGATGGTGTACATAAATATTTATGACTGAGTGAAGAAATACACAAAATTATATTATGCAAAGCCATCAGAGCAGAATATGGACAATTTTGATACTCTGCTCTTCACTACCATCACCCAGTCTACAAAGCACAGTGGGAAGATGCACAGAAATGGAAATTAAGTTTCCAACGAAGGAGGAATGGCTTTTAAAAGTTATGAACTGCGTGGAAATGCAAAAGCTGATAGCAATATTAAGAGATCAAAATGACAAACTTTTTATACAATGAACGGATGCCTTTTTTGGACTATTTGGAAAAGCACCTGGAACAAATGAAATCACAGGCAGAATTTGAGATAGCAGCAGCAGGATAAAAATCATAAAGGGGATGAGTGGGGGGGGATTTTGGTAATAGACAAGAATCTGATATATAACGCAGAAAAAAAGAGTTTGAATAAAAACACTGTGGGGGTGGGAAGTCAGTACATGAAACAATGCAACTAAATAGTTGAAGTCAGTTTGTAAAAAACGGGAAATTCAATAAAAACTATATTGGGGAAAAAAGCAGTGTGATGCAACTAGCTAGAATAGATGCTTCTTCGGGGTGGGAGGGGAGGAAGGTGGGCAGGGGGAAGGCTCCCAATTGGGCACACATTCCTAGAGAAACTTCAGCCTAGATCTGCAAATCCCCACATTTGCAAGTTCACCCAGGACTGCCTCTCCAACCACTGTCACCGACGTTACTTACCCCGGCGATGCTGCCCTCTCTCCCGCTCATGGACTGCAGGACGGCCTTGTCCAGCCCCAGCTTGAGGCTGGCTTTGTCAAACATCTCTCGCTCGTAGGAGTTGCGGGTGATGAGGCGGTAGACCTTCACCGCCTTGCTCTGCCCGATACGGTGGCAGCGTGCCTGGGCCTGGAAGGAAGAGGAGACGAGAGCAGGAGAAGGCAAATGAGCATGTGAGAGATACACCCACTGCACAGACCCCTCTTGGGACAGAGAAAATTGTGGTTTTCTTCAAAAGAAAGCTCCTCTTAGTGGTCAGAAATATGAGCAAGGAGCGTTAAAGTTTAGTCCCTTGGGAGGCAGTAAGTAATATTCATTGCAATTATAAAGAATAATTTTACATTTATGGAAAAAGTAGGCATACATACATACATGTAATTCCATTTCTGACCTCTTTATTAAAAAGTAAAATTGCAAGTCATAACGTAACCAGATAATACATCATAAAACAAATTACTACGATGCTACTGCCTTTGCAACCTGCCCTGGAATAACATTCCGTTTTATGCTAGTACTACCAAGGTTTTTGTAAAAAGAAAATTGATAAATGCAAAATGTTCGCCGGAGGGCAATGATTTTCAAGATCGCTAGCTTAACCAATCCTCAACTGCTTTGTATTTTATATATCAACTGTGTATATGGAAATAAAAGTCACAACCAGTAACTGTGTTTCAGTTGCCCACTGTGTTTGGACATTTTTTAAAGTATCTTGCTAAGCACTCGTGGAAAATCTAACTATTTTATGATACGCTAAACAGAGAGGTGGGGAAAAGGCAGGGCTGTGGGTATAACACCTGCATCTTAGGAGCTGGAAGGCTGCCTCTATGTGTGTGCTATTATTCAGTTCATTCCTGACCCTTCACCAGCAGGTCCCAGGACGGGTTACAACAATTCAAAATTAGAAACAGTTAAATTACAGTTGTAAGGAACAGCATTTCTTCAAAGCACACACCTGAGGCATCACACACCAAAGGGAAGAGTAGGGGAGGGACCGCAAGGGATTGACTCCCCAACCATCCAGTAACAGAAAGGTCCTAGAATGCCCAATGTCCTCTCATTTCAAAAACTAACCATGTCTAGATGGGAGGCAGATAGAAAGGGTTCTTGGGAAGAGCAGATGGGTGCCAAATTACGACACAAAGAGGTAGCTTGGATACAGGTGAAGGTAAAGGACCCTTGGACAGTTAAGACCAGTCAAAGGCGACTATGGGGTTGCAGCGCTCATCTTGCTTTTGGGCCAACAAGAGCCGGCGTTTGTCCACAGACAGCTTTCCGGGTCATGTAGCCAGCATGACTAAACTGCTTCTGGTGCCAGTTTCTGAAACACCTTGATGGAAACCAGAGCACAAGGAAACGCTGTTTACCTTCCCGCCACAGCGGTACCTATTTATCTGCTTGCACTGGCGTGCTTTCGAACTGCTAGGTTGGCAGGAGCAGGGACCGAACAACGGGAGCTCACTCCATTGTGGGGATTTGAACTGCCAACCTTCTGAGTGGCAAGCCCAAGGGGCTCAGTGGTTTAGACCACAGCGCCACCTGCGTTCCAATGCTTGGATACAAGGAGGAAAGGGTGTGTGTGTGTGTGTGTGTGTGTGTGTGTGTACTGCTCAGTATCTGTGTATTGCTCAATAGGTAGAGTATGAAACTCTTAATCTCAAAGTCATGGGTTTGAGCCCCACGTTGGTGCAACAGATTTGTATATTGCAGGGGGTTGGACTAGACAAGATGAATCATGTGTTCCCTTCCAACTCTACAATTCATCACAGTAGTAGCCTGTCCTGTCTTGCCCAGGATGGCATGCATAAGGTGATCCCATCTGATTCTCACAACAAACTTACAAGGTAGGTTAGGCCATGAGAGAAAAAAGGTGGGCCTGAAGTTACTTGGTAGGCAAAGGGGGTGGGTAATACATGTTTTCACTCAGCAGACCTCAGAGCTTTGTCTGTGGACAACACCCAGCCCCCAAGGCTGCCCCCCCCCGGGGCAGAAGACTGGCTCTCCCCACCCTGAAGGTGTCCCCGCTTGCTGTACCTGCAGGTCATTCTGGGGGTTCCAATCCGAATCAAAGATGATGCAAGTGTCGGCAGCCGTCAGGTTGATGCCCAGCCCTCCCGCCCGTGTGCAGAGCAGGAAGACGAAGCGGTCCGAGTCAGGCTTGCTGAAGCGATCGATGGCCGCCTGCCGCAAGTTCCCCCGCACTCGCCCGTCAATGCGCTCGTAGAGATACCTGCGTGGAGGGGCAAGGCAATTAGGGAACACGGAGCCTGAACGAGTGGTGGCACCCCATACAGGTGCCACAGGGAGACACAAGAGTTAAGAACCCCCTGGCAGGAAGGCAAGAGGCTAATGGTCCTAGGCATGGCATGCCGCAAAGCCAGGCTGGTGCGTCTGTCTTGAATTTTCCATCCCCAGTGGGCCGGAGACTTTTTGCAAGAATGTGCAAATACAGTGGAACCTTGGTTTCCGAACTTCATCCATTTTAGAAGACTGTTCGGATTCCAAAAAGTTTGAAAACTGAGGATCAATGAGCTGGCTGCAAAGTCAATGGGAAAAAAATGATAAACGCAACTCGGAAGCCATTCAGCTTCCAAAAATCGTTCAAAAACGGGAGCATTCACTTTCGGGTTGTCGCCAAATTGTTTGGATTCTGAAGGGTTGGACAACCGAGGTTCCACTGTACATGATTTTTCTCGCTCCCCTTTCAGATAAGACTATGAGTCAGTGACCGGCCCAAGGTGACCCAATGAGCTCCACGGCCAAGTGGGGATTTGTTTGTTTTCATTTTTTTATAGAAAGTATTTCAGCTGACCAAAATAATGTAAAAAGAAAGAGTCCCCAAAAAGGAAAAGGGGGGGGGGAAGTATAATATATCACCACACATGCAAAGAACTACAATTTCATACATGCTTATCCAATATATAGATATGTGTGTGTGTTAATGTTATCCAAATACATATAGGGTTATTTATAAATGACATTAAAAAAAAAAATTAAGCGTGTTCCAAACATCATTGTACTTTGATTTGAACCCAGGTCTCTTCTTGGCACAAGCCCTCACCTCTTCTGAATGAGGTAGTCCTCCAGGATGTCGAGGCAACGGACCATTTGGGAGAAGATCAGCACCTTGTGCCCGCCGGCCTTCAACTTGGGGAGCAGCTTATCAATCAGCACCAGTTTCCCAGAGGAGCGCACCATGGCCTGCAAGGGAAAATCATGGGGCAGGTGGTGGTGGCAGGAATCCCGAAACTCGGTCAGGATCTTCTCCTCGGCACCTGATTCGGCAGAGGGGGCAGAGCAAGAGAGAGAGGGCATGTCAGAATAGACTCACAGGGTCCCTGAAGCCAAAAGGCAAAGAGCCTGAAAGCACTGAAACTATACCGCAAACCACTCCCCCAATGTAATGAGAACTAGAGACCTGCTTTTAAAAACCAGCCCTGCCCTATTTCTACTGATCCAACGTATCAGAAATTCTGTCTCTGAAATGATCTCCACTCCCCCCTCCTGCCCACCCGGCTAACTTGCCATTGATGAATAAATCATTTATGTATGCGACCACAGGCGCTTGGATGTTATTGGCCCAGAGATGGAAAGAAGATAAAGTCCAGACCAGAGAATAATGGCAGATTAAGTTGATGGATTATGCCAAAACAGCAAAAACGACGGAAGAATCAGAAATCAGGAAGACCCAAATTCTAATAAACAATGGGGGAAATTTATAATTTATCTTAAAAACCATTGTAAACAGTTAAAATTGTTAGTAGGATTGGAGTAACACCTGTAGTTTAATGGTGAATTTTGAATATAACGGAGATGTAAAAGATTTGGATTATTATAAAAGATGCAGGAGGAAATGACTAACAATAGGTCCCACAAAGTAACTTGAAACTTGAAAAACCTATATATATATATCTCAATATATATATTTTAAAAAACCACTTGCCGTTGATGAGGTAGGGATGGTTGCAACACTTGCGTAGCTCCATCATGGTGTTGAGGAGGTTGGGCATGTTGCTGTGCCCTGCCCCTTTGGACAGGAAGTTGAAATTCTTCTCCAGGATGGCCCGGTAGTACTTCTTCTGGATGTTGGTGAGCTCCACCTCGATGATGGTTTCCTGCTTGGGGGCCAGGTTCTTCTCCACGTCCTCCTTCAGCCGCCGAAGCATCATGGGCTTCAGGATGGCCTGCAGTTTCTGCACCTAGGAGGGTAGAGGGAGAAGAGATTATTTTAAAGGCTGGGCCTATCTGGGAGGAATGGCCAAGATGGAGGAGGAACTCAAGGTCAGTGCCTGAGAAAAGCTTCCCATGTGGTTCTTCTCATCTCCTTGGGTTGTGCGTATATATCTTAGTATATAATAAGATTGCCATGCCGTTGTCATGCTACAGTTCATGGCAGCCATGGCAACCCTAATGTGACGACGGACCAGCAGGCAGGCTAGCAAGCAAGCAGTTTGGGTGGCAAACAGCCCAGGTGAGCTGTTTAAAGGAGAGTGGGAAACACCTCCCCCTCTGTAAAAGCAGGAGTGGTGTTTAAAGCAGTGGTGCTGCTGCAGAAAATGGTCTGCCAAGCTGCCTCCCATCCTCCTTGAAAAGGGCTGAGGCAAGCTTTGAGGTGGTGGGCATGATGTAAAGGGAGGAGGGAAGTGAGGTTGGCAAAGGAGTTGGTGGGTTGATAAGTGGAGAGAGCAGAGGCAGCAATCGTGTGTGTGTGTGTGTGTGTGTGTGTGTGTGTGTGTGTGTGGTGGAGAGAGACAGACACACAGAATTAACCAAGTAGTGTTTATTGGAATGGTTTGAGAGCAAGAAGTGGTGTAGTAGGTGAGATGGTCAGAATGCTGGAACCAGGACTCCTGGGTTCTATGTCTGCTGGGTGAGGGGCAGCGGGATACAAGGCATTAAAGAGAAAGGAGATCCGCCCTCGAAAGAAAGAAAGAAAGAGAAAAACGGATGGATAGAGTATGTTAAATTGGGAGAGTAATGCGGAATCTGACTGCCCTGGAAGGAAAATTGGTGGAAGTCGCCACATTGGGATCAGTTTCAATCGCTGCAGGCAGATGATGTAGACACTCAGGTGGTGAGGGCAATTACCTGATTCCTGCCCACCATGGCTTTTAAAATCTAGTAGGAAGGGACTGGCTGGTTGGGTGCCGGGAGTGGATAATACCCAATTACAAGAGGGAGTTATGCCCACCGCCTTGAAAGAAGCACAGTGGTGAAGCCCACCCACCCCTTGAAAAGGCCCTCTGTGGATTCAGAGCTACACTGTGCAGTCTCTGAAATTCCCCTCATGGGAAGTGAACCTGAGGGAGAAGCCAGTGGAGGAAGGACAAGGGCCAAGGGCCGCTGCTTACCTGCTCCTCAGTTTTGAGGTCACCAAAGTCCTTGAGGAACTCTGATTCTGAGGGGAACTGGGAGGGCTCGAGGAAATGCAGGAGGCTGAAGAGTTCCTCCACTGTGTTCTGGAGGGGGGTGCCAGTCAGTAACACTTTGTGCTCCTAGAAGAAGGGGGAAGGCAAAGGGAGGTGTCAATACACAAGCTCAGGCCTGCCCCATAGATGAAATGTGTGCGTGTGCATGTATGTGAGCAACTGCAAAATAAGTCAGGCCCTCCAATAAGCCCCAAGGTTTTAGGTAACAGGAGAACAGAGAGACTGGCACTTATGCCAACAGACTTGCATGCAGGTCTATCCGAGGTTTGAGGATAGGGAAACTGAGCCTTGCTTACCAACCCCCATATACAGGTGGCAAATCAAACAACTGCACATATATGTCCAAAAAACTTTGATATCATTATTTCTGTTAGATGTGGGGAGGAGAGAAAAGGCAGAGCTCTATGGGGCTATGCTGAACCCTTCAACACTGGAGACATCATGTGGTTTGGCCTATGCACTTCTACTGGGGCGTCTAATCTGACTCATGAATCCCTTTCCCCCAAAACCTCTCCTTTGTTTTAGCAGGAGATTCTGTTGCAACCCCCTCCCTGCTTCAGAAAGGGGCCTGCATCCCATCCCTTGCTAAAATGAAGGGGTGGGGAAAGCCCCATTGCTTTTCAAAGCATCTTGCACTTGACATCACTGAGATGCCAGGTGATTGACAGGTGGGTGGTCTGCAGAGCCCAAAAAGGCTTCCCACTCCTGCTTGACAATCTTAAGGGCTACAAACTCATTTTCCTAAAGTTGTGTACTTTGTCTCGCCCTTGTAAGCTAGAAACAAGGTTCGACTCCTGACACCAGGGAAGGCGGGAAAGCAAAAAATAGGGTTCCCTTACCAGGTCCATGTGCTTAAGACTGTCCAGCAGTTTACAGTTGCGGTTCTTAAGGCGATGGGCTTCATCAATGATGACACAACGCCACTCTATCTCCCTCAGCTCGGGGCAGTCCGACAGGATCATCTCAAAGGTGGTGATCAGGGCATCAAACTTGTATGCGCCTGGAATCAGGCGGCCCTGTTGGGGGACAGAAAAGAAGGCATTCAGATAGTATATGAGCTTTAAGTTACTCAAGGTTTTTGCTTTCTCCCCCAACATATGCATTTCTATTTATTAAGTTGCTAGTCCTTGTTGTTGTTATTAATCCAAAGGCAAATGAACAGAAACTGTAAATGGGCAGATGAGATTGTGAAGATGCAATCAAATCCACCCCCTCTACAAAAAAGTAGGAATGCTGGGAACTGTAGCTTTGCAGTCAGTTCAGAATGATGGGCTTAATCCCCAAACGTGCACTTTACAGAACTATAACACCCAGATACCTTTGGGTGGGGATGACAGTGTAAGCAGACATGGCACTGGAACAAAATTCTTCATCTCAACCATCACCCAATGCTCACTTTTGTTGTACCCCCCCCCCCAAAGTCATGACAAACCTGACTGCTAAAGTGTCATAACCCATCAGTAGTAATGTTCAAATCCCCAGAGGATGTGCTCAGGAAGGCAAGGACAAGTGCCATACCCAAGAATCCTTTTTTCCTCCGTTTTTGCACTACTACAGAGCCCCCTTCCCAAGCAAAGATCGTGCGTTAAAGACAGAGCTTTTCCCATCGAAAAGCGATTTTGTAGACTTCTTGATATGGACAAATAGGGGACTACCTGCTCATTGACAAATTGGGAAATCAAACAGGAAGACCCAGGAGAATCAGAGTCAAGCCAGTTTCTCATCTGGATGCCTGTGTTCCATTCCTCTGGCTCATAAGCTCAGAGCCATCCTACCCAAGCACGAAATTGCTTTGTTTAATTAAGAACACAAGAGCAGCTCTGCTCTGGATTAGACCAATTTGGTCCATATGATGGGATGTGCTTGGATTCTTGTAAACCGCTTTTTGGGGGGAATACCATACCCGGGAATCTTTGCAGTACATCTCGTACTGCTGGATCATCTGGCGGGAGGCGAGGCTGCCGTGGTAGACGATGGTGTTCATCTCGGTCCAGGTGTTGAACTCCCTCTCCCAGTTGGTGATGGTGGAGAGAGGGGCGATGACCAGGAAGGGCCCCCGGATGCCCACATTGTAAACCTCCTGCAGGAAGGCAATCGACTGGATGGTTTTGCCCAGGCCCATTTCGTCGGCCAGGATGCAGTTTTGCCTGAAGAGGAAGACAGGGCAGACTCAGCGGTCGTTCTTTTTTGGGGGCTTTCAGGAGCCGGTTGGTCTATTAATAGCTGGGATATTAAGGATCTAAGGCTGCAAACCCTAAACAAATCCAATAGGGACTAAATATCATCACCTCTTGAGACTACATGCGTACGATTGCACTGAAAGCAGTACTGTGCCCGTCGGACCAAGGAAGTGCAGCATTTTGAACTGGATGGACAATGCACCACCCAAATACCGTATTTTTTGCCCTATAGGACGCACTTTTTTCCCTCCAAAAATGAAGGGGAAATGTGTGTGCGTCCTATGGGGCGAATGCAGGCTTTCGCTGAAGCCTGGAGAGCGAGAGGGGTCGGTGCGCACCGACCCCTCTCGCTCTCCAGGCTTCAGGAAGCCGCAGCGCCAGCCCCACAAGGTCAGGGACAGCGGGAGGCGGAACGCCGCCATCCCGCTGTCTCCCGATGTGGTTTGGAGGCTGACGGCGGGGAGACCCTGCCGCCAGCCCCGCAAGCTCCGGGGACAGCTGGGAGGCGCAGCGCGTCCTCCCGCTGTCCCCGGACCTGATCTGCAAGCGGGTGGCGGGGAGAAGAGCACTTCTCCCCGCTGCCAGCCCCACAAGCGCCTGGGGGGGGGGGAAATAAAATTTTTCTTCTTTATTTCCCGCCAAAAAACTTGGTGCGTCCTATGGTCCGGTGCGTCCTATGGGGCGAAAAATATAGTAATTTCAGATTGATTTTGCCTTGGAGTAAGCAAGATTTTAGCCCTCAAGGGTGTGAAGGGAAGCTTGAAGGTTTGGGGGGGGGTAGGGAGGGACAGACACTACACCTGCTGAAATCTTAAGAAGCTGGAGGGGAGCTGCTAACAATTACTGGAAAAGACTCCCGTGGGAGATAGAGGACTCTCCTTTGCTGGAGGCTTTGAAGCAGAGGTTGGATGGTCATCTGTCATGGGTGCTTTAGTTGAGATTCCTGCACTGCAGGGGGTTGGACTAGATGACCCTCGGGGTCCCTTTCCAACTCTTAAAATTCTATTACAGTGGTACCTCGGGTTAAGTACTTAATTTGTTCCGGAGGTCCGTTCTTAACCTGAAACTGTTCTTAACCTGACACACCACTTTAGCTAATGGGGCCTCCCGCTGCTGCTGCGCCGCCAGAGCACAAATTCTGTTCTCATCCTGAAGCAAAGTTCTTAACCCAAGGTACTATTTCTGGATTAGCAGAGTCTGTAACCTGAAGCGTATGTAACCCGAGGTACCACTGTATTCCAATTCCCAGACAGATGGGAGTGGGTGTTTCACTGTTCTATACAGCTCTTTGACCCTGATGAGAGAACCCATCATACCTTTAATTCCCCAATTTAGCACCCAGGATACAAATGCGGATGACAGCAGAATGTGTTCTGCTCTTCTCCTCTCCTTCCCTTGGGCTCACCTGTTGTACCAGTTGAACAGCAACCAATTCACACCCTCCAGCTGATACTCTCGCAGTTGGTTGCCGTTCTTGTATTCATGAGACAGCTCTAATTTCTTCCAGGAACCAGCCTGGGGACGGGCCTGAAAGGAGAAAAGTATAGAGCTTTGCACCTCAGGAATCAAGAGCTGCAGAACCTGTGGGACTCGGGATCCTGTGGGACTCCAACTCCCATGAGCCCTAATTCAGCACGACCTAAGGTCAGGGGTGAAAGGAAGGCCACCAATTCTCCATCCTTGCAGATAGAACAACCTCTAAAGATTTCTCATTAACGTATCAGGACTGGAATTTATTTATTAAGAAGATTTTAATATTGGCTTCCTTCCCTCACCCCCAGATAAAAAATCCAAGTCGGTTAGCGAGAAATAAAATGGACAGGCGTCTTGCTAAATGCAAGGTGGTTCTTTTAATGAGATTCAGAAGCAATACAAACACACGTGAGTGAGAAGATTAAAGATTTTATTCTAAACAGCAAGCATTATATACATTATCAAGCAAGCCCTTCGATCTGCCACTGGGAAACCCTCAAGAAGTGGCAAAGTAACCCCAAGGTAGCCTCAGGTTGCACGGCCCTGCGGCCATCAGTCCGTGCATGAGTTACTCAGAACTATGCCCAAAGACCATCCAATTTACAGACAGCTAACTTGTTAGCCTACATGCCTTGCCCGACTTGCTAGTGCAGATTATTAATTAGCTAGCCCCCTCTTCCAAAACCACACGTTCCTCCAATGAATGTCTAACATCAAAGAGTCAGAAGGTACCCTGCTTTATCACTTAATTCCAACAAATTAAAGGCTGTTCTCAGCCATCAAAGAGCAGAACAAGAGGGAAAGTAAGCAAAGGCAGGAAGACATGACCATGTCAGATCACTAAACTCCTCGAAATACAATTATCTTCCGGAAACGATTGCCCATACAACAGGAATATACAGTGAGTATTAAAGCCAGTTTTAAAAAATCAGAACCACAACCAACAGGGGAAAACCCCAAACACCCAAACCAAAGACCCATTGAAATAACCAAATTACTCATTTATGAATTGCCTTCCTTCCTTTTTTTTTTAAAAAAAGTCACATTTAGGGATGCTCAAATATTAAAAGATTTTTAAAAAATTGTCTTGATCACAGTTTATAACCAAAAAATCATATAAATATATTGAAAAACCAGTGGAGTGCAAAGCCTCACACAGATGCAATCATCCTCACTTGCAAAAATTAAAACAAAATCCTGATTTTTAAAGCAAAAATTAAAAGGGGGTGGGAAGAATGAAAATTTATTACACTTATATCTCATTTTCCTCTTAAGTAGTTCAAAGAGGCATACATGGTTCTGTCCCACTCTCTTTTAGCCTTACAACAAGGAAGTAAAATAGGCTAAAAGAAGTTGGGCCAGGGATATATTTCTTGGAGCAAAGAGGCAGGTGTTGCAACATTACCCAGAGCCAAAATTGCAACAACCACCCCCACAGAAGATAAATCCACGTAGCAGAGAAGTCCACGTATCAAGAATTCTGGGGGAAGGGGAAATGCAGAGGTGTCACTCACCACGCGCTTCAGCTCCGGGTGCCTAGACTGGATGCGTTTGAACTCCCGGACTTTCCCCTCATCCACGTCCTCTTTGAGTTCCCACGTACTGTCCTCATAGGGGAGCGAACACCACTTCACCAAGTAATAGATCACCGGCTGCAGAGTGTTCAAGAGACATGTGCATGCTTAGGGTCCATTTGCAAGCTACAATAGCCTCTTTATTTAGTCAATAGATTTTTTATTTTTTGCACCTGTACAGCTATATTCAGAGCTGCTCAAGAACAAGCACACTTTTTTCTTTAAAAGAAGAGATAAAAGGTAAAGGTAAAGGACCCCTGACAGTTAAGTCCAGTAGCGAACGACTCTGGGGTTGCTGCGCTCATCTCGCTTTACTGGCCGAGGGAGCTGACGCTTGTCTGCAGACAGTTTTTCCGGGTCATGTGGCCAGCATGACTAAGCCGCTTCTGGCTAAACCATAGCAGCGCATGGAAATGTGGTTTACCTCCCACCAGAGCGATACCTATTTATCTACTTGCACTTTGATATGCTTTCAAACTGCTAGGTGGGCAGGAGCTGGGACCAAGCAACGGGAGCTCACCCCATCGCAAGGATTCGACTCGCCGACCTTCCGATCAGCAAGCTCAAGAGGCTCAATGGTTTAGACCACAGCGCCCAATAAATAACAAGGTGACAAATAATAATAATAATAATAATAATAAAGAACTCCTTTAAGAGAATCTAGACTTTTTGTCTTAAGAGTCTTTAAAAGAATCTTTCCCCAAAAATATTTTTTTAAAATAATTCCAGTAGCAGCTTAAAGACCAACTAAGTATAAGCCTTCTAGGCATGAGCTTTCGTGTGTATACACACTTCTACAGATACTCTGAAGCAGAGGTCACTACCACCTTTTATTGCTATCAATAAAAAGTGCCATGAAAACAGAAAAAGTCTAGGAGTAAGCAGTGTGTGCATGTCTATCCATTTCAAAAGCAGCAGTATACTTCAGGGAGAATACACTACTTTTCTGTGTATTAGACTACATTTATTTCTTTAAAATAGATTAAAAATTTGGGCTCCTCTTATACATGGATAGTGCACAGGGGGGACGTTGAAGCACAGGTCAGGCTGGTGAGCGATATTTGGTAATCGCCCCTAAAAAGAGCTCAACAACTCCGGGCAATCACCCCCATTTTCTTAATTTGGAGTCCCCCAAAATAGGGGGCGTGTTATACACGGAAAAATACAGTAAGTAGTCATCACTGTAAAGCCCCTCGAAACAGATACGTCTTTAACATTAATGGGAAGGAATTAGGACCTGACCGATCTTTCCCAGGTCAGGAGTTCTACAATTCTGGTGCTACCACCAAGAGGTCTCTGCCTCTTGTGCCCGCCTGTCAAAGCTCCAGAGGCGGTGGGACATAGGAAAGAGCCTCTGAAGCCAATTGACAGACTTGGGGGGCAGGCTGAAAAAGGAGCTGGCTGTTTTTGAAAGCACCCAATACTTCGCCACAAGGAATCCAGTCACAATCTGCAACAAATCCTCCTGCAGTGCCCCCAACCTCCTCCAAGACACCAACACACCTCCCCATTGTCCTTGTCAATGCTGTGCGACTCGTCTAGGATGCGGTCAACCTCCACGTAGTCTGGATTGAAGGGCTCCTCGTCCTACGGAGACAAAACACAGGAGGTGTGGGCAAGACCTGGGTGTGCACTCCATAGAGGGAATCTGGGAGCTGGGCTTGCTGAGGACCTCTTGAAAAAGCTTCTAGTTCCTTAGGTACCTCGTGAAAGAAGTGCCTCATCTGGGCCATTTTGGTCTTAAAGCGCTTGAGCTTCTGGTGGATCCGCTTGTCTTTCTCCAGCTGAGCGATGGTGGCCCATTCGCAGTGCAAGTAGGAACTTGGAGAAGACGCAGAGGCAGGATGTGGTTTGGGGTAGGAAGCAAGGGAGAAAAGAGAATAATAATACATTGAAAATCTCTAGGATGACCATAAAAAGGGGTACCTAACAGGAAGGGGAAATACTCCCTGTGCGGCATGCGCAATCTATCAATTCATAAGCAGGTTGGATGGCCATCTGCCATGGAGGCTTTAGTTGAGATTTCTGCATTGCAGGGGAATGAACTAGATGACTCTTGGGGTCCCTTCCAACGCTACAGTTTGATGGTTCTATGGAAGCCCCTAAGCCCACCACAGATTCCCTCTGGAAAAAAGTGCTTGGATTTTATCACCAGCCAGGGGTAAGCCGCCACTCTTCACTCTAACACACCCCTAATTATATATGCCTGTGTGCAGATTTTAAAATTTGTCAGTGGCAGCTGAACTGTCTGTTTTCATCCCATCTCCAGCTGCCTACCTTACTTACAAGAGGGTGGCATTGGCAACAGCCAATTTCTCCTTAATCTCAGTGTTGCCTCTTTAGAACTGAGCAGAAGTCCGCCAGCCATTTGCTCTGGCTCTGTCCTCCCTGCCTCTCCCCCTACTACAGTGGTACCTTGGTTCTCGAACAGCTTAGTTGTTGAACAAATTGGCTCCTGAGCGCCACAAACCTGGAAGTGTTCCGGTTTGTGAACGTTTTTTGGAAGCCAAACTTCCAACGCGGCTTCCACTTGCGTGCAGGATGCTCCTGCAGGCAATTGGAAGCTATGCCTTGGTTTTTGAATGGTTTCGGGAGTCGAACCAACTCCAGGAATGGATTAAGTTTGAGAACCAAGGCAACTGTAGTTGCAATGGGCATCATCCTATACAATAGGCGTCGCCTTTATCCTCGCAATCCCAGTGGGAGGGAAGTTGGGCTGAGAGATTGTGATTGGCCCAAGGTCACACAGAACGGGGATTTGACCCCTGATCTCCCAGGTACTAGTGCATCACTCTAGCTGCTACAGCACTGGCCTCACAAGAAGCCACGTCCTACTCACTAGTTCTTGTATTTCACGAAGAATTCTTCCGCTTCTGTAAACTGTCCGGTGGGAAGCTGTAAACGGGAGAGGGTGGAAAGTGAAATCAGAGAGCCAAAGAAAAGGAAACAGGGATGTAATAGTTGTGGCAGGGTCAGATTTAGGTTTGATGAGGCCCTAAGCTACTGAAGATAATGGGGCCCTTTTTATGTCCAGCTGCCCTTTGTCAACAACAAATTGCCACTGTTTTTTTGTGTTGAATATATGCTATATGGTAAGTTATGGACCTAATACAAGCTTCCTCAACCTCGGCCCTCCAGATGTTTTTGGCCTACAACTCCCATGATCCCTAGCTAGCAGGACCAGTGGTCAGGCATGATGGGAATTGTAGCCTCAAAACATCTGGAGGGCCAAGGTTGAGGAAGCCTGACCTAATAGATATCTAAAGCCCTTTGCACATGTTACCATGCAACCAATCCATGCAGAATGTAGGCACCCTATATATAGAAATGAGCAAACCAGTGATATTTTAAGGAGCAGGCAAGCAGGCGGGGCCCATTACTTACCTCACAGGAGCCTACACAACACAAAACACTGTTGCTGTATTAGGTTTTATTTATTTGGTTTGTATCTTATATTTTGGAAATGTTCATCCAGTTTTTTTCCCTTAATTTTTTTGGGGGCCCCCAAGAGAACGGCGCCCTAAGCTATAGCTTGTTTAGCTTATAAATAAATCCGGCACTGGTTTTGCGGAGGGTGGAAGGAAGGAAATGCGCACGGAACAGAAATGATGCACAAAATGCTGCCTCTGGCTATCAGCCTCTGATGCGTCTGGGCTCACATACGATCACATACAAATATATACATACAAAATTATCCCTCTCCCTCAAGCTTTGTCAGTTGATTTCCCATGGAGTGCTCTTTCCCCAACCCAATACCATTCTTTCGCTTTACCACTCGAAGTGGTTCTACTATAAGCCAAGAATGAGGAACCTCCAACCCAGAGGCTTAATTTGGCCCCTGAGGCCATTTTCTCCTGCTTGGCCTACACCTGAGCCATGGGTCATCAGGTGCGGGGCAGGTAAGGTTGTGCCCACAAACGAATGACCAAGAGCCTCGAAACTGCACTTTCGATTGCTTTACAGAACGTGAGCCCTGCATTCAGCACATCTTTGCACTCCCCAAGTAGAACTGATCCCTGCAGAAAGCAGGGCTTGTGGTCAGCTAAGGGCAAGTCCTGCTTTCGGCAGAAGTCTTTGCTTTGATTTCAAGCCGCAGCTGCAAAGGAAGCGTTACGAGTGCCCTTTGCGTGTATTCCCAGATTGTCTGCTGAAGTATGAACTACTTGATGCCAAACTCTAGGGAGGGCTGGATTTGCTTCTCCACCACTGCTATAAGGTAAAGGTAAAGGTAAAGGGACCCCTAGCCATTAGGTCCAGTCATGGCCGACTCTGGGGTTGCGGTGCTCATCTCACTTTATTGGCCAAGGGAGCCGGCGTACAGCTTCTGGGTCATGTGGCCAGCATGACTAAGCCGCTTCTGGCGAACCAAAGCAGCGCACGGAAACGCCATTTACCTTCCCGCCGGAGCGATACCTATTTATCTACTTGCATTTTGTGCTTTCGAACTACTAGGTTGGCAGGAGCAGGGAACGAGGAACGGGAGCTCACCCCGCCGCGGTGATTCGAACCGCTGACCTTCTGATCGACAAGTCCTAGGCTCTGTGGTTTAACCCACAGTGCCACCCGCATCCCTGCTATAAACAGTGTTTATATAAAGTGGTGTTTATAGCACCACTGCTATAAACAGATAAAAAAGCACTGGGGTATGCAATGGAGTTAACTATGCAGCTAGTCTTCAAGGGGTAACGCCAAGTCTGTTTTGAAGCAATACTGCCAAAAGGCGGCACTATTGCCTTAGAGAGCTGCGGTGTTGTGTAAGCTGGAAGAACAAGTCTCTATAGGGGAATAAGAATAAAAAAGGGTAGGAGCTAGCATGCTGCAGGAAGCTCATCTCTTCTCACTCCCCTGTAGCAGATTAAATGTTCTCACCTCCTTCTTCACTACCCGCATGGATAGAACTTTGTCCACTATAGCAGCGTCTTCCTCACTGGGGTTTTCCTTTGGAACAGAAAGGATAGAGAGAGGCAATTAAATAAGGAAGAGAAAGGCAGCCTTGATGGGCTATCTGACCTTGCATCCTATTTCCGGTAGCGGTTAACCAGAAACCTCTGGGGAGCCTGCCAAGTAGGAACAATCCTCCATCATTGATTTGCCCCCTTGGCACCTGATAAGAGGCACACTGCCTCTGAACATGGAGGCTCTACTTAACAAGCACAACTAATCGTCACTGATGGAGCTCCACTACACCAATAATAATAATAATAATAATAATAATAATAATAATAATAATAATTTTACTTATATCCCGCCCTCCCCAGCCGAAACCGGGCTCAGGACAGCTAACAACAATAAAACAGTACAACAGTACAACACAACACAACACTCTAAAATCATTCATTATAAAATTCATTCAAATCAAACCACTGGCGACCATTGGGCCAGAGCTCCGTGAAGATTGCCGAAGGAGGGAGTTAGGCTGTGCCCTGGCCAAGGGCCTGGTGGAACAGCTCTGTCTTGCAGGCCCTGCGGAAAGATGTCAAGTCCCACAGGGCCCTGGTCTCTTGTGACAGAGTGTTCCACCAGATCAGAGCCACAGCCGAAAAAGCCCTGGCTCTAGTTGAGGCCAGCCTAACCTCTCTGTGGCCTGGGACCTTCAAGATGTTTTTATTTGAAGACCCTAAGTTTCTCTGCGGGACATACCAGGAGAGGCGGTCCCGTAGGTACGAGGGTCCTAGGCCGTATAGGGCTTTAAAGGTTAAAAACCAGCACCTTAAACCTGATCCTGGACTCCACCGGGAGCCAGTGCAGCTGGTATAGCACCGGGTGTTATATACGAACCAGTATATAAGCTTATTCCACAGCAAGGATGGGGAAGCCCAACGAAGCCACCCTGAAAAGAAGCTGGTCTGGGAAGGAGAGGACCAGACAAGAGGCCTCACCACAAAAAACTGCATGGAAGGCAGCGTCTCCCCCTCGGGAATCGGCTCCGGAGCAGGTGGTTCGGGGGCTGGGGGCTGCTCGGCCTTGACGGGCCCCGTCACATCCAGCTCCTCGTCGTCCTCGTCATCCGTGATCTTGATGTCCAGGTCCTCGGTGTATTTCTTCCGCTTCACCTGACGGTTCGAGCGCCGCTTCTGCAGGGAAATAAAGAGCACATCAATACAGTGGTACCTTGGTTCTCAAACGCCTTGGTACTCAAACAACTTGGAACCCAAACACTGCAAACCTGGAAGGAAGTGTTCTGGGTTGCAAACGTTTTTTGGAAGCCAAACATGCTCCGTTTTGAGTGTTACGCTTCGCATTTAAGTGCCACACTTCCATTTTGGGTGTTATGCTGAGGTCTGTGTTTTTGTTATTTATTTTGTGTTTTTGTTTTTGCGGCTTTTTTGTTTTGATTTTAGTGACTGTGTGGAGCCCAGTTCAGCAATTGATTGATTCTGTGACTGCAGTACATTGATTACTGCTTTCATTTTATGGATAAATGGTCTTGTTACATAGTAAAATTCGTGCTAAATTGCTGTTTTAGGGGTTGCTTTTAAAAGTCTGGAACGGATTAATCCGTTTTGCATTACTTTCTATGGGAAAGCGCGCTTTGGTTTTGGAACGGATTTGCGGAACGGATTATGTTTGAGAACCAAGGTACCCCTTGGTTGGAGGATGGAGCTCTGTGAATGGCCTTGTTTGTGAGAGCTGAAGACAAAACAGTCCTCGCTTTCACAACACAAAAGATTCCAGAGCTGAGAGAACGCAGCTGGGGTTAAGACAAACATTCACTTTGTGATAACTATTTTTTACTGAAACTTAGGAAGAATGCTACAAATTTATTTTATTTATCTCATTAAATGTATACACTAGTTGGTTGTTAAAAACAAAACAAAACCCTCAAAGTGGTTTACAGATATGAAAAAAACAAAAACATTCTCAATAAGATAAATTAAAAACACTATGGTTTAAACTTTCGAAGTTAAAATAATAGATTTTAAACAGATTTTAAAAATCACACCAGCTTTCTACATTTAAAAACAAACCTTAATTTTCTGGGTAATACATATAGACGAGGTCTGGGTTGAGCGTTTGAACTTATTTGGAGCCAAAAACATGGAATGATAAAGAAACAACTATGCAAACCCTTTTAAATGCTGCAAGTATGGTATAATCCAGGGGTAAACAACATGGTGGCCTCCAACTCCCATGAGCCTCAGCTAGCATAATCAATAGTCTGGGGTGATGGGAACTGAAGTCCCTAACATCTGGAAGGCACCACATGGGCTACCATTGGTCTATGCCTTCTCACAACTCAACCCAAGAAGCATGGGGGATCCAGAAGTCAAGCCAGGAAGACTTGACCTTTGCAATAATTTTGCAAACAATTAATGCCAGCCTCCTGTGCAGAGGTGCTGGAAAGATTACGGAGCGTGATGGGAATGTTGAGTAACTCAGGATGCTAATCCACAATAAAACCAGAGCTGTTCCTCATGCATACCAATAAATCACTTCCCCCAGACATGCTCCCTGCCAGGTCTCACCTGAACGCTGCTCTCCTCCTCCTCGCGGGGGGACTGCGCCGGCATGACCTCAGCGTCAGAGTTGTCCGAGGAAGCGTTCCGTTTCCGCTTCTTCCCTACGACTGGCGTGATGGTGCTGCAAAAAAGGAGAGAGAGAGAATGAATGAGAAACGGGCTGACCTCTCGAGAGAAAGGGAGGCGGAACGGAGGAGCCTGCCCTATCTCCTTTCTCACCTGGGCTTCCCTCTTCCTTTGCTCTTCCCCGATCCCCCCTGGCCCCTGCCCTTGCGCGGCCGCTCTTCCTTGGGGACGCGGTCGCCTCCGCCTTTCCGGCGACGCTTGCGCTCTCCCGTCTCCTCGGGGCGCACGCTGGGAAGCTCGTCCTCGTTCAGCACGCGGGGGATGTTCTGCTCGCCCCGGGCCCGGGCCCGGGCGATGGCCTCTGCCACAATCCGGTTGGCCTTCTCCTGCTTCTTCTGGTGCTCCAGCTTGCGGGATTCGTCCGAGCTGCTCCGCGCCGTCCCGCTGGAGGAGGGGAGGGCGGCCACCTCGCTACTGCTCAGCACCTTCACAACGGAGAGCCCAGAGGAGCTGCCTTGCGATGAGCTGGCCTGCGGGAGAAGGTGTTACAGAAACAGATGCACGTTACATCCAGGCAGCAGCATCCTGGTCCAGACAGAAGGCCAGGCTGACAAAAGCTGCACTAACAAAGGACCAGCGTATCCTACAATAAGGATAGGGCACCTGCAAGCTTCTAGATATTCAATAATGGCTTTGGCCCTGTAACACTGGAGGAGCGTCTCCCATCATTCAGCCCTGACACTAAGGTCCAGCTCCGAGGGCCTTCTGGTGGTTCCCTCACTGCGAGAAGTGAAGTTGAAGGGAACCAGGCCTTCTTGGTAGTGGCACCCGCCCTCCTGTCAGATGTCAAAGATGTAAATCATTACAGTGGCACCTCGGTTTAAGAAGAGTCCTGTTTAAGAATGATTCGGTTTACGAACTCCACAAAACTGAAGTAGTGTCCTGGTTTGTGAAGTTTCGGTCTAAGAACGGAACCTGAATGGTGGAAGGGCACCGGGGGCAGAAGGCCTCATTAGGGAAAGCGCACCTCAGTTTAAGAATGATTTTGGTTTAAGAATGGACTTCCAGAACAGATTAAGTTTGTAAACCAAGCTGCCACTGTATACAATACAACCTTTCGTAGACACCTGAAGGCAGCCCTGTCTCAGGAACCTTTGAAAATCAGACATTCTGCTGTATTTTTGTATATTCTGTTGGAAGCTGCCCAGAGTGGCTGGAGTAACCCGTGTCAGATGGGTGGTGTAGAAAAATTAATAACTACTAGTACTAGTACTACAAGTCCCATCATCCCTCAGCAATTCCTTTGCTGACTGGGACTGATGGGAGTTGAAGTCCAAAAACGTTCCTTAAGTTTTCCACCTATCAGTTGCTAGGTGGATTTCAGCAGGATATGAACAACAGGATTCAATACGACCTTCAAGCTAACAAAATGAATTTCAACAGGGACAAATGTAAGGTTCCACACTTAGGCATGAATAACCAGATGAGCAAATATAGGATGGAGGGCACCTGGCTTGCCAGTAGTACAGGTGAAAAGGATCTAAGGGTCGTAATAGACCACAAGTTTAACAGGAGTCAACAGGGGGATGCAGCAACAAAAAAAGCTAGTGCTATTCTGGGTGGCATCAAAGGAAGTCATAGTGCTGCTTTAGATTGCATTGGTCAGACCAAAACTGGAATATTGTGTCTCCATATCCTCCACAGCAGAGCTCAAGGCGGCTTAACAAAAAACATTCTTAAAAAAAAATACAACACAATAAAAAGTTGACAGTAAAGGTAGCCAACGAAAAACAATTTCATTAAGACACACTCCAGCACTTTAAAAATTATTAATTTAAAAACTGAACACACTTATGCCCCAAAGGCTTTTGGAGGCAAATAGCAGGTTTGGTGTGTAAAAGTTTTCTAATTATTTTTTTTTAAAGAAAACCTAGGTGGTTTTGGGATGCGGGTTGCGCTGTGGGTTAAATCACAGAGCCTAGGATTTGCCGATCAGAAGATCGGCGGTTCGAATCCCCGTGACGGGGTGAGCGCCCGTTGCTCGGTCCCTGCTCCTGCCCACCTAGCAGTTCGAAAGCACGTGCAAGTAGATAAATAGGTACCGCTCCGGCAGGAAGGTAAACAGCGTTTCCGTGCACTGCTCTGGTTCGCCAGAAGCAGCTTAGTCATGTTGGCCACATGACCCGGAAGCTGTACGCCGGCTCCCTCGGCCAATAAAGCGAGATGAGCGCCGCAACCCCAGAGTCGGCCACGACTGGACCTAATGATCAGGAGTCCCCTTTACCTTTACCTAGGTGGCTTTATTACTTTTTTTAATGTCAGGGATAAATGCTACCTACAATCACCTTCCTTATGTTCCTGCTTCTGTTGTTTCCATGATTTATCACTCATGATCTCCATGCTAAAGCAACTACAATCTGGCAGGCAAGAAATCCCATTTCCACACAAAACAAGTCCATATTCAGTTCCGCACCACGTATGAATTGCAAAAATGCAACAGCGTTTCCCCCGTAATTTTGTCGCTGCATGCAGTTTTTTCTGGTTTTGCTGTTCACCAGAATGCAGTGGCCCCTCATTCAGTTGGTGGCATCTGTCTGTCTTTGGAGACAATAGAGGGGTGCAACCTTTGGGGGTGAGGTCAAACTGTTAGAAGGTTTCAGTGCCTGCTGTGGCTGTTGAGACCGATGCGAGAGAGACATGCTTTGTTGCAGCCAGGGCAGAAGAAAGGCCTAGCTGTGACAAAGCATGTCTCATGCAGTTAACGCTCTGGATTTGGAGATCTCTGCAAACATTGTCCACACTTTTCCAAAACTATCATGAGAGCTAGAAAATTGCCTCTTCCTTTTTCCCCCAAGCTAAGGCAGAGATTCCCAGGGAGTTGGATTGTGGCTCTGCTAACATGACCAGAGCTCCACCCCCAGCACTCCCAAGGGAATTGAGGCCCCTGCGGTCCCCACTGTGATTTTCACTGGGCGCTCTATAGCTGTCGAGTACCAAGATACCCCCAAAGCATGGCAGAAGCACTGCCCTTACCTGTGGCTGCAACACGACTTTGAGGGGGACTGTCACTCTCTGCCCCGAACCGCTCACCACCTGGGCTTGCTGTACGGAGGACACACCCAACGTCCCTTGCTGGCCGGAGGAGGTGGGTGGGGGTTGCTGCAGAAGCTGGATCTTCTGAGTCCCAGGCTGGCCACCAAGTTGCTGCTGTCCGGGCTGCTGAACTTGGAGCTGGATGGTGACCACCTTGGCTGGCTGCCCTGGCGCACCCTTGGCCTGGCTCAGGGCCGCCAACTGGTTCCCCTGGAGTACAATCTTGCCCGGCAGGCTGCCCAGAACCACATGGCGCTGCCCTGGGGCGCCTCCACCCGCCGGGGGCTGCTGGAGGACCAAGGTGATGCGTTTCGACTCTCCCTGTAGGGAGGAAAAGGGGATTCAAGAGCCGGAAAAATATCTCAGCACCTAATACATGAAGAAGCTGCCACTCCCAATTAAGGAAGGCTACTCCGCTATACCATTACAGTGGAAAGATTGTTATATACGAAGAAGGAAAGATTCAGCCCTACCCACTAGATGGACCCACTGTTCAATTCTCAGTATAAGGCAGATTCCTATGTTCCCCACACCTGGCCTAGAGGCTCCTGAATTCCTGGTGACCCCTAGCCTAAGAGACAGATATCCAGAACAAGGATATAAAGGAGCTGCCTTGTATTGTTCCATCATCGGTCAATATCGTGTGGTGCTGTTTGAACAGCTCCTCTCTCAGGGGAACCTCTCTCAAGGGTAGCAGTTCCCTCTGTTGTTGGACCACAACCCCCATCATCCGTGAACACTGGTCCCGCTAGCTAGGGATGATGGGAGTTGTAGTCCAACAACAGCTGGAGGCCAGAGTTTGAGAAACTGGCCCAAGGTCACCCAGGGGGCTTCGTGGCAGAGTGGGGATTCAAACCCTGGTCTCCCATGTCCTAGTCTAACCGCGCCATGCTGCCTGGATCAGTATCCCACCCGAGCCGGCTGTCCCAACACACCTGACCGCTTTCTGCTTGCTCACCTGTGCTGGAGTAGAGGTCAGAGTGACGGCAGGCTTGAGGGGCGTGGCTCCAGTGCTGCCCCCTGGCTGGCTCTTGATGGGCTGGAGCACCAGCTGCTTGACGGGCCGGCCAGGCTGCACCAGGCGGTGGAGTGTGGTTGGGGCCCCCGCTCCAGGGGACACTTTGGTGGCCAGCACCGCATTGCCCGAGACGATGGAGACCCCCGGCCGCAGTGGGGTGCCTGTCAGCACCTTGGCGAAGGTCACTTTGCCCCCGTTGGCGGCCCCGATGGGCTGGGCTTGGATCTGGGCCACGTGGGCCCCCGTCACTGAGCTGCCTGCTGGCGCCTTCAAGATGACAATCTTCGGGGCGGCAGGTGGGGCCGCCGTGACAGCGGCGCCTTGCTGCCCTCCGGCAGATGAAGACGGCACTGCAACTGTCGTTGTGGTGGCAGAGGAGACGCCCATGAAGGGGTTGCCCTGGCTGAGGACTTCCTGGTCCTGGGGGGCCTGCAGGAGCCCCGGCTGATCCTGCTGAGGGAGTTCAGGCACAGCCTCGGGCTGCGCGTCCGAGAGGGGCAGGGCCTGCGGCTGGGGAGGCTCCGGCTGTGCGGGGGCCGGCTGCTCTTTGGCGCCCCCTGCCAGGGAGTCCAAGGCACCGCCAGGCAGGCCCAGGGCCTCCTCAATGGGGTCTGGGGCCCCCTGGCTGAAGCTCTCATCCGTCAATGAGTCCAGGCCGAAGAGGTTGGGGTCATCGAAGAGGTCCATTATGGGGTCAGCCATGGCAGAAGAAAGAGGTTCGGCTGCTGGGTGAGGGAGGGCGCTGTCCGGAGGGGCCCCTCCCCAACTGCAGCGGTCCAATGGTCACAATCAGGTGGGGTTGAGCCTCATGAAGCAAGAAGAAGGCAGTCTAGGGCTGGCTGGAAAGGAGGAAAGCATAGGGCTTTAAGTAAGAAGCAACACAGCAGATTTCAATATCCTAGAATACCCAAAGGCCACTAACAAAATACAGCTTGTTACACCTGTTCCAGTCCCAAAACCTTCTCTGCTTTGTTCTCTCCCTGCCCTGCCCCCCAAAATTAAACACACAGCAGCTCTATCAGATTACATTTCAGCAGCACCCATCAGTAGAAGCACACACCTCTCTATGCTTCCCAACCCCGCCAATCGCTCTTCCCATCTCCTCTTCCAAGTTCGAAAATTCATAGGAACTGGAAGTATTTGATTAGTTTATTTAGAAAGGAACAAAAAAACAGGAAAATCTAACTCTTAAAAGCACCAGGCATGCATAGAGAGGGGATAAGCCAAGCGTTTGCATGGGCCACATCTGAGCACTGCCCTCCTTAGGAATATCCTGTGCAACAAACAATGACCTTCTAGAATCCCAGGGCTCAAATGGCCCCCAGCTTTACATGCAGAAGGTCCCATGTTCAATTTCTGCTTTCTCCCAGTAGGAAGGCCCCTGTTTGAAGCCCCAGAAAGCCACTGCCAGTCCGTGGCCACAATATGGGGCTAGAAGTGGGAAAAGAAGAGCCTGTTGGATCAGGCCAACAGCCTGTCTAGCCCAGCATCCTGTTCTCACAGTGACCAAGCAGATACGCCAACGGGAAGCCTACAAGCAGGACCTTAGTTCAAAAGCACAACATCACTCTCCCCTCCTGTGGTTTCCAACAACTGGTCTTCAGAACATTGCTGCCTCTAACCAGGGAGGCAGAACATAGCTAGCAGTTGGCATAAGGTAGCTTCTGATGTTCCCATTTACTTGGAACTCCTTTTTAATAAGATATGCAGATGATTTAACGAACACAGGAGAGTGGCCGTTTCCAATTCAAATAACAGACCCCCAGAAGGCGGCTACAAACTTTCAATCATCCAATGCGCAACTCAATGGCTTCTCCTGTCTATTAACAGGCACCATCTTCAAGGCATTCCATTACCACCCACTCATTTTTGCTAGAGCACATCTGAACTCTTTATCTGGTAAAGATCGAGGCATCAAGCGGCAGCATTGAGAGCACGTGTAAATGAGCCAACAGCTTAAATTAAACATATTGGGTCCAATGCTAGTCCTATTGAAGTTAATAGATAGGACTAAGTTAAATTCATTCATTTCACTGGGTCTCCTCTGAGTTGGACTTAGTTGGGAGACAAGCCTGAAACATTTAAAATGGTGGAGAACCTGCGTAAGGATCTAAGCTGGGGTCTCCAAAACTAAGGGGACTCATTCATCCAGCCTCCGCCAACCCCCGCCGCCCATTCTTACTAGCGCTGTGCGGCTGCCCACTTCCGGGTCGGAGGAGCACCGGAAATAGCTTGTGCGCATGCGCGTTATTTCCGGTGCACATCCGGGTGGGAGGAGGCCCGTGCACATGCGCACAAGCTATTTCTGGTGCCCCTCCGACCCGGGAAGTGCACCGGAAATAGCATGTTGCACACGCTTATGGGCACACACTCCACAGCCCTCAACGCGATCGGCACTAGAGACACTGGCCCGATGTGCAGTAAGTTTGCTGACCCCTGATCTAAGCCATGGACAGTGGACCTGTGGCCCCCCAGGCGTTGCTGGACTCAAACTCCCATCAGTCCCAGCCAACATGGTCAACAGTGAGGAGCAATGGGAGCTGCATCTACAGGATCACAGGTTTCCCAGCGCTGATCTAACTACAGAAACTAACAACCCATTGCTGAGAACAGTGCAGGACATTCTTCAGAAAGAATTACAGAGTACCATAGGAAGTGCCTACACAAAAAGGACCCAAGAGCTTTGGTTCATCTGGCCCCTTCTGGCAGTGACTCCCTAGGGCAGGGTTGAGGAACCTGTGGCCCACCAGGCGATGCTGGGCTATAACTTCTTGGACACTGGTCATCAGAAGTTGGGAATCCCAAGAACATCTGGAGGGCCACAGACTCCCCATCCCTGGTTTAGCCCACATAAGTAGCAGCTGAGTCCATATCATTGGTCTGGAGATACCAGATTGACCCATGGATCTTCTTGCATTCAAATGATGTGCTCCACCATAGGGCTATGACCTCCAGTTTCCTAGAGTGGATTGGGGGGGGGTCAGTTACTCAGTTTATGCAGTGGCTTCCCATTTGGGATCACTGAACCCAGAAAGGCTTGGAAATCTACAGCAAGTGTCGTCATTTAGCAGTCACCTGAAGGCGTTCAGGGCTACACGTCAACACAATGCCCTCCAAACAGAGCCATGTTCATCATGGGATTCCTGCCTAATTTGCACTGAGAATATGCGACACACGATTTTTCAAAAATAATAACGAATCACCCAATGCAGAACAGAAATAAAGAATTCGTTTCAAGCATCCAAGCACAAAGAAGGGCAGAGAAGAATTTTGGAATAATGTCTTCCAGGATAGAAAGCGCTGCCTAGAGTGCCCTTAGGGGAAAAGGTGTAGCAGGTCCAATCTGCAGCCTCCTCAGGTAAGCCTGGGAAAACACTCCTCTTTGAAATACTGCAGAGCTGCCAGTCAGTGGAAACAGCGCTGAGCTAGAGGAACCAATTTTTTGACTCAATATAAAGCAATTTCCTGTTGTTGTTGTTATATCAAATAATTAAATAATTTTATCAGCTGTCCTTGTCCTTTGTAAAAACCAAAGCACACTCTTCTGTAAGTGTTCTCCCAGAATAACAAAGTGAAGCATGGGAAAATCGCTAGCAGGTCTAGGAACCAAAGGTCTCACAGTCTCCCAACAGCCCATTATATCTTTTCATGTGCAGAGAATGCTTTTGCACGGGAAGGCAATGAAAAAATGCAAGCTCTGCCCCCCATGTGCCCTCTTCCACCACATCCATCTGCAAAATTAGCACTGCTACAGGTGCCACTCGTTCTGCAGTTGTAAGAAATTGATCTTTTTGTGTGGCAGCACCTGAACTTTGGAACTCCCCACCTGTGGACATCAGGCAAGATGCCTTTGCTGAACTCTTTTTGGCACCCATTGAAAAACAGTTTCATTTATGCAAACCTATCTGGATGTGTGAATGTCAATGGGTTCTGATCTTTTTCTAGTTTACTGACAATGTTAATTGGTTTTAAACTTTCAGTGGTGGTTTTAATATTTCTTGCAAAAAGCTTTAGAGGTTTTACTGCAATCAAGTGGTATATAAATGTTGTTAAATAAATGTACAGTGGTACCTCTTGTTGTGAACGCCTCTAGTTGCGCACGCTCCAGGTTACCAGGTCCGCTAACTCAGAAGTAGCTGATCCTGGTTGCGAACTTTGCCCCAGGATGCAAATGGAAATCACACGCCAGAAGCGTGCGCGCAGAGGGAGACACCATTAGTGAAAGCGCAACTCATGTTATGAGCGATTTCCGGTTATAAATGGACCTCCAGACCAGATTCCATTCGTAACCAGAGGAACCACTGTATGTTCTAAAGTGCAAAGCCCAGCAATTCCCCCACCCCAAAACCATGCTGGTGTTATTTCTGACATATGAATGGGTCCTAGGAGAAAAGATTGTGCGAAGAAAGACAATTAAGAGGTTCTTCTCTTAAAATCATTATTAATAGTTAGCAACAATGCACTCTCTACCCTGAACAGTTAGTGGAAGAGAAATTTGCCTCTCCAGGGATGTCTTTACCTCTTGGCAATGTAACTACACCCACTCCAGGGAAAGGAAAACAGGACTTTTTGAGTCAGCTTTGCACCATCCTCCTTGTGGAGAGAATGTGTTCCTGTTCTTAGAACAAGTGTGGATGAGCCTGATGACAGCTGCAGAAACATAACTACTTCCAGGGACATATTATCTATAGATTTTCCCTTACAAGGATTGCCAAAAAGCACCATCTATTCTAAAAATCCCTAAGCCAGATGCAAAAAAAATGCAACATGAAGGTAGATTCCAAACTGTCCTGTGATACTTGGATGAAGGGCGGTATAGAAATTAAATAAATTAAATTAAATTAAACTTTAAACAGGATTATTGAAATAAAAATTTAGCAACAGCAGGGCCCCATCTTATGGGCCTGGCAAAATGGGATGCCTCTTTAAAAACTGCATCTGAAGCAACTGGTGGGTGATGGTCCGCGAGTGGCACAATTTCTGGTGAGGAGGAGGATGATGCAAAAATAAAGCGGAGAAGTTGTGGTTGCTTCTGTGCACAGCAGGCTATTCCAGGGTTAAACTCAAAGCCAAAATGTGTTTCTGCATATTCGATCTTTAACCAGTAGGGTTGGGTTTTGTTTTATTTTTAATTAGCCAGAATGCATTGGACAGGTGCTTGTTAGATTTTCTGCAATTTTGGAATCTTTTCACCTTACTCCTTAATTCCAAGGACACAAGAGTTGCTTGTCCTGGAAAAGCCAGACAGAGACCAAATCACCTATGGGTGCCCTTCAACACAGGTGGGTGCCATAGAGACCTCCAGAGGTGGGAAAACCTCCATGAAGCCTGAGAATCAGCCATGCCTGCTGAGGCTGATGGGAGCCTGGAGACTGACCACCTTTGGAGAGACACAGTTTGAGATACTGCTCTAAAAGATAGGAATGTCAATTGACCAGTCGGCTAAGGTGTATCATCTGCCTTTCAATTGACCAATGAGCTGATTTAATTTAATTTGCATATTATCAAAAAAACACACACCAAAGAAGCGGTCTTGTAAGGGGGTGGGGAGAAATGCAAGAAGGAAATCTGAGGATGCACAACACCTAAAAGTTAGCAAGTCATTGTCAGGAGGAAGTACTCTTTTCTGTGTTCCCTTGCTCATGCCCTAGGTCAGGTGTAGCTAAACTCTGGCCCTCCAGACGCTAACACTCGAACTCCCATCAGAGTCAGGGTGAAGGGAGTTCTAGTCCAGCAGCAACCACCCCTGAGCCTTCCAGTCAAGACACCCGGACCAAAAACAGCCTCAAGAGAAAAAACAAAACAGAACAAGTGGGCCTTTTAACTTGAACCTATGAATTTCCACTCCCCCTGCTTTCCTTGGCTGTTTTACGGATTTAAACAGCCACCACTAAAACAACATCCATCTCCTTTCCCCCCTGCACACCCTTTTTCTTGGGGGGAGCATCCTTGTACCCCACTTCCTATCCTCCTCACACCCCTCTAGTTATTTCAAGGGCTTTCTCCCGTCACTTTGCATCTGCCAACAAACCCAATTTTGGACCCCTGCACACCTCTGAACTGAACCCCCTGGCCTCCCAACACTTCCTTCTCTCCCCCTGCCTTGCTAGCCTCACACCAGGGCCCCTTCTTCTCCCTCCAGCCCACCTGGCGGTTGTTTCTCCTCCATCCATTTGCACCCACCTGCCCCAACATCCTCCCCTCCACCCAGCCTGGGCTCATCCTCCCTCCCCCAAAGCCTTGCCCTCCGCCTGTCTGCACACCTCTGTCTTCCCAGCCCCCTAATGCACCCCATTCTCTGCATGCTGCAAGCCGGCATGCCTCTCCCCACCCTCCTCCATTCCCACAGAGCTCCCTACATAACCCTCCCTGCCTAAACCCAAATCCACTCCCAGCCGTGAACCCCGGCACCTCTTGAACCCACCATTTTTCTGCAGCCTCGGCGTTCCTTCCGCCCGGCAGCCAAGCCACCCCTCCCCTTACAAGCTCCACATCGTGCCCCCCTTCTTTACCTCCTCATCCGAGTGCCAGCTCCCTCCTTCCTTCGCCTCCTTCCACCTTAACCCCCAAACCTGCAAGCCCCAGTCCTCCCCAACCCCCCACCCCGCCTCCCTGCTGTCTCCAGTTTCGGTCTCCGTCCCCAAGCCACCCCACCCCGCTTACCTCCTGCTACCCACAATCCGCCTCCCCTCCCCCCCTCCTCGCTGGAAGCTGCCTTTCCCCCTCCACCCCCAAGGTCTCCCCATCCGATCCCGGATCCTACCCAGCCCCAGAGCAGCGGCAACAGCTCCTCCTCCAAACCTCCGGCATCTCCTTCCGTGTGCAGGGAGGGAGGGGGAGCCAGGCCCAGCCGCTCTCTCTTCCCACTCCCCCCTTCAGCTCCCCCCCCTTTCAGCTAGCCAGACATAGAGTGCCAGCCAGCCTCTTTCCTCTGCTTCACTGCAGAGAGAAAGAGGGGCTGCCCCCCTCCCCTGTCACTGCTCATTTGCATCCCTGCATCTCATGTGTGTCTGTGGAGGGGCAGAAATACATCCCATCGGCTCAGCGGAGCATTTTGATATAATGCACAAACGAATGGCACAAAAAACGACACCTCGCCCCCCCCCCCAATTTCTATGTGCATGCATATACACTCAAATACCTATCAGAGGCCTGTGCATACATACATAGGTGCATTTATCCTGGCTGCTTCCTCTCCCACCCCAAACCGCTGGGGTATCCATTTTCGAAGGTGGGGAGCCCTACCACACCAGTACTGTACTTACATGCACTGTGATTATTCAGTGGCACACTTTAAAATAATAATAAAATAATAATAATAATAATAATAATAATAATAATAATAATTCTCCATCCACTTGGGAGCATTGCATGCATTATGTGTACTGTTTCAAGGGCTCGAAAAGTAATTAAAATAATTTTAACCGGTTACTTGTATGAGCGGCTGATTGATCTCTCAAATTTTGCTTATCAGTAAAGGCAACCATTCTGAAGCAAGAAACTTACTTTTTTTAAAAAAACACCCAAGTCTACAACCGAAAGTCTACAACCGATGATGCATACAAGCTAGAGACATCACCTAAGAAGAAGCATTCCTTCCTCCCTGTCGGAAAAGAGGCAGTAACTCTATCCACAGTTTCATTAAGCGCTTTTATTAAAAACACTCCCCTCCGTAACTTTTCTCCATTTAATTGAGGACTCTCTTGGCCAATTCAACTGAAAGATGAAAAACTACCACCCGTATCAGTCGCATGAATTCAAAACTACTCCTTCAACACTCCCAAACAACAGCGTTCATACACATGTATGGATGCCAAACACATTGTCCCACAACAGAGGAGGAAGGGTAGGATCCTACTGGGGCATTTGCCACAAGAGGAGCACCCCCCCCCCCCGTTTCACCTTTGGATATATTGTTTGTTCGAGTACATTTCTCCCCTCCTAAATATATGGTAACATTAACACCAGCATTTTAAAAAACATTATTATTTTTTAGGCAGCTAGGATTTGGCTCACAAGACGGAGATGTGATGATAAAGGGCTGGGGAGATGAAGACATTTATTGCTCCCCCACTACATAAATTCACATGACTTGCTCAATTCAGAACACCCTCCTTGCCAAAGAAACACACACAATGCAAACGTCTGGGTGCCTCAAAACACTGACCGGGTCCAGAATCTACGCCACAGAGTTCTGCAAGTCAATCCCCTCCCCTAGATAGATATTTTTTAAAAAAATTGGTCCCAAATAGGTAGTCTCCCTTATATCTACAGTTCGCATGGACGAGCAAGTTCTGTTCACGGATCGGTTAACCAAACAGCACATCTCCAGCAAGCAAGGAAGCTTCCTGCACAATGGGAGCTTCGCAAGGCACACCACGGAAAGCCTTTCCAAACCATGAGGATATATCCCATCTGCAAACACCCATCAAGCAGTCCCTCTTCAAAGAGAGAGAACCTTTAACTATGTTCTCAATGCACTGAAGCAACAAGCTAGGCACCCCAAATGCAGTGGCAGCTTGGAACGATTTCGGATCACTCCACCCCAAATTTAGTTTCACGTCCCCTGGTTTCCAAGCACAGTTCAATCGTCGAAGCCCTAAAACAGGAATGGGGAACCTGTGGCCCTGCAGATGTTGCTAGACTACAACTCCTATCATCCCTGAGCGTTGGTGATGTTGACTTGGACTAATAGGAATTAAAGAGTCTAGACCATGACTTTAAAGCAATCTCATACCACTTCAACAGTCAGTGCTTCTCCTGGGAACTGCAGTTAAGGGTGCTGGGAATTGTAGCTCAGTGTATGGCAAACTACAGTTTCTTCTTTTGAGGGGCGATTCATGACTGTTAAAGTGGTATAAGTGTCTTAAATGTACAATCTAGACGTCACTCTAATTCTTGCCAGCCCCAATCAGCATACTCAATGGTCAGGTATGATGAGACTAAACTAAAGACTACATTTCTTAATGTCACATGCTGGCATCACAAGCAGGTCTTTGGCCTGATCCAGCACACCTCACCTTCTTATGGTTTTTATTACTGGGTGGTTCTTGCTGCTTGGTAAGCTGATCTAAGGAGAACATTTTTTAATGGTGAAAAGCAGCATGTAAACAGCGAACAACACACACAGGTTTTAGTTACGCCTTAACAACCTGGAAACATCACAGGTAGCTCAAGGTTGAATTTGGCAGTTACGAGTCAGCTGGAAGTTACGTTCAAGCTTTGCTTTAACCACCCTGTGGTTGATACCATGAGGCTTACGGCCCAGGAAAATGCAGGATTTCCATTTCAAGTTCAGAGCAGCAATAATAAGGAGTCAGGGAGTCCCATGATTCAAGTCTCACCTCAGCAACAAACTCATCCGACAGCTTTCAGCTGTTCTCTTAGCCTAGCAACTTTCGCAAGGTGCAAACACAACTGGCCTACCTTGCAGGGATATTGTCAGGATTACAGTTATAGTAGCGACGAAATGCTCTGAACGATCTAATGGTGTTCTATATTGGGGTGGCTAATCTGTGGCCCACCAGATACCCTTGGGCCCCAACCTACTCAACTTTGGGAAGGTGGTGCAAGGGCTCAGGCAACATCCCAGATCCTTCCCGCCTTGAAGGAGGTGCAAGGTCTCCCGCAGGGTCCTAGAGCCCTTAATTCTTCTTCCCAAAGTCCTGTAAGAGCTTGCCTGGCTGTGGAAAGGAGGACTCTAGGACCCTGCCACAGCCCTCACGCCTCCTTCCCCGGCTGGCTTACTCTGCCTTTGAAGACCCTGGGATGCTACCAGAGCCCTAGTACCACCTTCCCTAAGCCTTACCAGATCCAGTACATGCATGCATGGGTGTTAATAAATAAATATGACGTTTACTCATTTCCTCCCCCTGCTCAAAGCTGCAATCTAGTAAATTAAATAAGCCTAAGATGTTAGTTATCTGTAGTATTTTTGATGCCTGTTCACACCGGCGTTTTTTTTTTTGTTTTGTTAAGTAAGCTCACCCAGACGTGTAAATTTTATTACGTACATTTGTTTTCAAAATCTGTTGATTTTTATCTATATTTGTAATTTTATTCTGCCTATTTTAAGCAAGCATTTTATAACCCGAGCACGATTTGAAATATGAGCACCGGCATCAATTATTAAGATAAACAGGTTAAAATGGATGTATTGGATGTTGTTATACGTGAAATCTGCAGCATTTAAGGGTAAATATGGAAAGCACGGCAGGGATGGAAAGTCAACGGATAATGGTCTACATGTAAAGTTTTATTTATTTAGTTTTGGTGGGAAAATAAATTGAAAATATAAATAAACAAACAAGCATTTTATAACGTTTTGTGTAAACCGCTTATGAGGGTTTTTTTAAATTAAGTGGTACACAAATCTTACTAAATAAATATGTTTGGAGCCACCCCCCTGCTCGTTGGCTTGCATACCATCCCCTCAAAATAAAAAAAGAAAGATGGGTAGATCACTGCCAGTTGTTTTATGCTAGAAGTACATTGCAGCCTCTAAGGAGTTGGACTTGGCTGCACTAGAGGAACACAGCTAGAAAGATACCTGTGGGATAAATTCACTTTTAGTCACAGAGTCGCATAAGTCAAAGGATCTGGGAAAGGCATGTGTTCGTGTTTTCTCCCTCACTACCTGGACAGTTCTGGTTAAATCTGTGATGAAAATGTAACTTGTGAACAGCGATAATATGCATTACCAGCGCCACCAGGTAAGATGGTCTAAAGTTAAAGCACTTTAAAATGCACCTCTCTCTGATTGGGGAGAAAGTGGCTTATTCCGGCATGAGACTGCATATAGAGTTGTTAATTAGTTTTTCCCTACTTAAATCAATGAACTCAAAAGGTGCCTAGTGTCAACTGGATTAGGCCCGTTCCCCTTAAGGAGAGACAGAGAGCTGTCTGCCTTGTGACAGACTAAAACACAACTTGTCTTCTGGAATCTGGCCTACTAGCCACAATAGCCATTAAAACGTTAATGTTTCAAAAGCTCTGATCACCAGATGCTGAGGATTAGCAGGAGGGGATGGATATTCCCATCATGCCCTGCTCCTGAACCTCCCGGAGGCATCTGACTGGCCACTGCCAGCAGACACTGAGCAGCCTTGATGGTCCAGCGGTTTGAACTCACTTGATGATTAGCCAAATCCAGTTCAAAGCTCAGCTTCCTTTGACACTTGGCTATCACCAGGTCACGGGACACGAATCCTTCAGAATGTGGCCTGAAACCACTGCAACTTCATTGAAGTGGGATAGAAGATGCAGATTAATTCTAGATTCCGACGGGTCCAGTGCTTGCATGCAGACCAGGAACATGCAGGACGTGAACCATTTCCTAATCCATTTTCGTCAACTTTCCAAGTCAACTCTGTGCAGTGGGATAAAGAGAGCAGGCAACAGAAGCAAGGGGAGTGGGTGTGTTTCATTCCATCTTAATCTCAAAGAGAGAGGATGGGGAGGGAGGGAGGAATTGGATGACCTTGAAAACAATCCTTGGGTTACAAGGAATGCCTGCTGAGCGGAGGATGCAAACTAGGATTCTAATCCCGTGTGAAATTCTGCAAAACCAGGCGTGGTAGTTATGCCAGGCTACAATCCCACACAGGAAGTGTATCACTTCTCTAAGAGGAAGGGAAACGGCTCTGAAGTCGGATCGCAGCTCAGAATGCAACACACAGATGCCCCTCATTCACTTTCTTCTCCGTTTTAAAAACTTCAGCTTATTCCTTTCATTCCTACCACCAGCAAACATTGACGCAAGTCGGCTCCCCCCACCTCAATTTGCTCTATATTGCTACATCAGCATCTTTGCCCCTGAATCTAAAGAGGAAGACTGGGACTGGCCTCATTTCTTTCTCCTGCTTTGGAGAAGAAAAGGGGACAAACAATGAAAGACATCAACAGCTCTACTCACACACGTATGCAAGAACAAAACCCCACTTTAAAAATTACTCTAGCATTTTGAAGGCAATTGTGTTCCCCATTCTCTCTCCACCAACATTTTAAATCGCTGCTTCCCATTTTAGGCTATTTAGCAAAGACTGATGCCGCTAATATTAGTATGAAGGGGCTGCCGTGAGCCAGCATATTTCCTTCAATCAGCCATTATATGAGACCTACCCCCGCGAGCTACCGTATGTTTTGCACTATAACACTCACTTTTATCCTCCTAGAAAGTAAGGGGAAATGTCTGTGCGTGTTATGGAGCGAATGCCTGTGGGTGGCGGGGGGGGGGGATCTGCTGCAGTCGTGAGCAGAGGATCCATGGTTCCCCTTCCTTCCCTCCTCCGTGGTTACAAAGCATGGATCCACATGGATCCTCAGGATTTTTGCACTGGGCTACTCCAAACTCACTGTCAGATCACATGTCTGTGGCCACAGCATGAACCACAAAAATCATATATCCACTATTTCGTTTAGAATATTTTTTTTCTTGTTTTCCTCCTCTAAAAACTATGTGCGTGTTATGGTCTGGTGCGTGTTATAGAGCGAAAAACACGGTACCTATTTGCAGAGGGCTCCCGGGGGGGGGCGGGGGAGAGACTTGGCAGTTTACCAAATGTGCAGAAAACTTAAGTCCCACTAGGATGGGCCAGAGATTTTGCCATGCACCCAAATTTTCTTCTCAGAAATTACTGTTGGCATTAACTTTGTTTTGGCGAAATCCTTGGTATGTGCAGAAGTTCATGTACTTTTAAGCGATATTCCTGCGGTGCAAGGATGAACAGATGGACAATGAAAGTGGATCCCATGAGCCCTTGTAGTTGCCAAGAGACTTACACTTACACAAGGCTAGGAAAATAAAGCACCCATCATCCACTATTTACTGCCCTTTCGGTGCTTAACCATGTGTCTTACAAATGCAAAGCTTGTTTGGCTATCTATTTGGACATATAATGCTTGTGTTAATACATATTTAAGTCAAGAAAAAGTATATATGTGTTGGTGGGTGGGTAACTTTATATCTGAAGGCCAGTTCTGCAGATTTCCTGCCAGCAGTGTGACACAAAATGACACCTACTTTACCCATGTAAAATACTTTATTCTAAGTATGTTGATCACAATGTGATGGAGTTTACTGCACTGCGCTCCCAAGAACTACCTTGCTGACAGATCACTGTGGAGAGAGAGAGAAAGCTAGCGACCCTCCTGCAAAACTACATGCTACCTATCAGGGAACAGCACAAAATAGCTCATCAGTGACCCTGTCTACAATTAGTACAGGAGCAAACCCCTCACAAGTTCTTCACAGAAATGACAGATTGGGGCTCCTTTTATCCTCTGATCCCACTTTGCATTTATGCAAACTGACACTAGGTAGGCCAGGCAAGTGGCTTATTTGCAAGCCCATATTAACACAGCCCGCTTTCCTTCCAGCAAACCAAGGAAGCAAGAAGATGCTCCTGCTGAGTTAGGGAAGGACGAGGCAGACCACCTATTCCAGCCCCCTGCCCCCAAGGGAGGAGCAACTTTGTCACATGCCAGTCACCTTGTTCAACACTTATTTATTGCATTTATATCCTGCCCTTTCTCCCAAAGGAGCGGCAATGCAGCGAACACGTCACAATGGGAATACGACAAATGAACCCCTTCCTCTTTTCAGACTTCAAGAGCAGCAGCCTTTCAGGAGAGCATGGAAACTGACAGTGTGCACACAGCTAACACTCCACAACCAGCTGTGTCCATGGCTCCATCTGCACTGTCTCTGCAGAGATATGCACAATGGGAACTCGGGGAGCTTCACAGTGGGCCAATAGAAACATGGGAAGCTGTGTTACAGAGAGTCAGACCACTAGATCCATCTAGCATCATACTATCCACAATGACCAGCAGCAATCCTCCAGGGCTTCTGAAAGGGACCTCTCCCTGGAGATGCTGGGTACTGAACCTGGGACTTTCGGCATCCAAAACAGGCTGTCAGCCAACTTCCAGAACTGCTGTCCTTCATTGCTCTCAATGCCCAGTCACTTTACCTCTCCAAGCAGACAAATAGTGACCATATTGCAGAGATTAAGCATCCTTCTCCCTTTTGCCTTACATTCTCCTTCTGGACGGTTGTCTGGACTGGCACCAGGAGAAGAGGACAAGCAAAAAGAGCAGCGGCCACAACAGCAAGGAGGTGGTGTGCCCAGCTAGAACATTTCATCCAAATAATAATAATGTAATTATTATTTATACTTCACCCATCTGGCTGGGTTGCTCCAGCCACTCTGGGAGGCTTCCAACACATATAAAAAAATAATAAAACACCAAACATTAAGAACTTCCTGATACAGGGCTGTCTTCAGGTGTCTTCTACAAGTCGTATAGTTATTTATTTCCTTGACAGCTGGTGCGAGGGCATTTCACAGGGTGGGTGCCATTGCTCAGAAGGCCCTCTGCCTGGTTCCCTGTAAGTTCACTTTTCACAGTGAGGGAACTGCACCAGAAAACCCTTGGAGCTGGACCTCAGAGTCTGGGCTGAACAATGTGGGTGGAGATGCTCCTTCAGTTATACCGGCCCAAGGCAATTTAGGGCTTTATAGGTCAGCACCAACACTTTGAATTGTGCTTGGAAATGTACTGGGAGGTCCACCAAACATGAAGCCAGTCTTGGATGGAACTTGCCACCCCCAAACCAGGACTGGGGAACCATTGGACCGCCAGATGCTGGTCCAAATCCCTCGTCATCCCTGACCATTGGCTGTACTGGCTGGGACTGATCTGAGCTGTAGTCTAGCAACAACTAGAGAGGACCAGGTTCCCACCCCTGGTTTAAGGTCATGGGAGCTCTAAACAGCACATCTTTGTGGGAGACTTATTAGGATAGTCCTCACTCAAAGCCTGATGAATCCTGGTTGGTGTCTCTGGAGGCTTTGGGGATTTCCTGCTGGCATGACTGGTGGCCTTTTTGAAGTCACAGTCAACTTTTGCAGTGGGTAAATGTCCCACCTTGCTTGCCTACAAAAGTCCAGTTCGCTCCCCAGTTTGCCAAGCAGCTGTGGGAAATAAATTATCAGGGAATATTAGGGCACGTGGAGAAGACCAAATGACAACTCTGATCAATGATGGGCTAAAGCTCGCCTCCTCTCCCCTTACGAACCAAACCAGACCCTGTGTTCCTCATCTGAGCTCCTTCTCAGTGGGCCCTCTCGGAGGAAAATCTGGATGGTGGAAACACAAGACCAGGCCATTTCAGCGGTGGCTCCCCACTTAAGGAATGCTCTGGCCAGGGTGGCATACTAGGCACCATCACTAGCTACTTCTAGGCACCAGGGGAAAACTTCTTTTTTTAAACAAGCTTTTGGTCTTTAACTTTTTGACACTGTAGCCTCTTTCAGTGGGCGGGATTTGTTAAGACTGCTTTTTATGTATCTCAAAATTTTTGACTTTTAGTTTATTTTTAGCTTTATATTATTTTAATTTTTGCTTTCCATTATATTGCAATTAGCTTTGAACTTAAATTAAGTTTTTTTAAAAAGACTAATAAGACCAATAAATAATAATTTTAAGGGTTTGGGGGGCAACATGTGGCCCTCAATATGTTGTCAGACTAAAATTCCCATTAGCATGGCCAGTGGAATCAGGGAAGATGGGAGTTGCAGCCTTGCAACAATTGGGAAGGGGCACAGGTTCCCCATCCCTGCCGTATACCACCCATGACAGATACCTGCCCAATTGTTGCAACCTTCTCTGGCTTCTCCGTTACGTTGAAGCCAATGCCACCCACAGACCAACCCATCTCAAAGAGCAGAAGCACCATTACCAGTCCTTGGCTACAGAGAGAAAGTGAGATTTTCAAAACATTAAATGCTGAAAATATTCAGACCAAAAGCTAGCTGAGGGAGAAAATGTGTATAGTAGGATGCCCAGGACTGACTGACCTTTGATGGGTCTCTAGTACTGCCTATATATAAAAAAAATTCTCCCCTTCCCCCAAACTAAAAAGTACATGAATGCCAAGTGTACATTTTCCTCATCCCAGCTTATGCACACCTTTAGACAGTATAATATATTCCACCCACCCAGACATCTCATGTTAATTGTTCCATAACAACAACCACTCCCTGGCTCCGTAACAACTAGAGCAGATTATAATCCTTATTTCTCCATATGCAGTAAGACTGGGGGCAGGGCAAAGGGATGCATCCTTTCACCATTTTTTAAAACCATACTAACTCTCAGAATATGAGAGTGGAAGTCAAAAGATAAAGCACTGGCATTAAACGACCAAATATGCATTCATAGATATTATGGGAATAACTTAAATATGGATGTAATCTTATACCCACTTAGTTGGGACTAAGTCCCACTCAAATTGGGACTTGCTTTTGACGAATCACGTACAAGATTGCACTGAAATCAGTTATTAGAATTCTTGAAACTGAAAAGGCCATTCTCAGCTGAAATTGTTGTTCAGTTCCACTCCTTCCTTTTCCCTCCACAAACCATCTTTGACAATGTGGGCTGATCAATATTAGCTCAACCCTCCAACACATGCAAAGGCTCAAAGCCTTCCTAGTTTCCCTTTCCCCAACATACATTTTCTTCCACCCCTATTGTAAGCTACACTTACCCGAGAGTAAATCCCATTGATTCCAACAGAATTTACTTCCAAGTAAATAGCGTAGGTTTGCAGCCGACTTCTAAAGAGGAGGGGGAAAGAGAAAGAAACATAGATCAACAAGACTAGAAATATATCAGGTATTCAGCTACTTGTGTGCCTAACAAATCAAATGTTGATTCTCAGGAACCTTGAAAATGTTTCCAAGTCTGCATGGGGCAAGAGACTAAAACATCTGATGAACACTGCAGAAAATCTCCCCTCCACACCCATGTCTCAGGATTGTGGTTTAACTCTCAATAAATCAGAATATTTTCCTAAACAATCTGTGACCTACAGATCACACCTCTTCCTTCCCAATCACTGGTCCAAACAACACAATAAAACACACTTTCACATGTCCCACCCTAAGATCATCTATATGTCTGAGAAAAATGGCGATAAAAAAATGAGCTGCATGCAAATCTCTCTAGCCCAGGTATCATTCCAGCCCACCCCTCTGCTGTTTCTTTCACTATCCCCACTTCCACTCTCCAAAGAAAATTGTTAGGAAAAAAGCCTTTGCATCAACAATTGTGCATAAACATTGAAGCAACAAGGGAAAGGAGTGAATGGGCAAATTCTTCCTAGCATAGGTGGAAACTGACTAGACTCTCCTCTGACCTTGTCAGTATCACCAGAGAACAGAGGAGACATCTGCACTGGTTTCCTCCTATACTTTTGTGATAAAACATATGAAAGCCATTCCCAGACGCAGATGTGTAGAAATGAAAAAAAGATGCCATGTGGAAGGCTGAAATTTCTGTCTGCGAGAACACATCCATTGACAAGTCCCTCTTGCACACAAATGGCTAGGAAGCTGCCAAGCACTTGTAGATCCACTTTCTCACCTGGCCACTCACTGATTTCAAAACCTGACACATCTGCATTTAAAGCCTTTCCCACGTGCAAGCTCTAAAACATCTGAACTACCAAGTTACAGCCTGCTCCAAGATGGGCAGCCCTACAAATATACAATGAAACCGCTCCCCAAATGCACACTCCGGTTCCAGGTGCGTCTGGAGCTGACAATGTTGAAGACTGCTGCTGTTTGGCAGTACATCAGGGAATCCTACCACCCACTCCGTGCCAAACTCCATGTGGCAACACGGGACTCACTTCCTCGTAGGACTGTGTCCGCATGCCCTCTTCCCACCCCATCACAACTTCTGCACGGAACGACCCGCACGAGCAAAAGGCCCATGCAGTGCAGGAGAGCCATCCCCTCTGCGCACAGGTTGCTCTCGACAAACGTCCACCGAAATTCCCCTTTCCTGGATGCAACATCCACCCACCACCCAGATCTCGGCCTCCTCTTTTTTCCTCCCCAAATCCAGCTCCCTTCTTTTCATCCAAGCTCAATCCACCTCCTTTTCCTCTCCTCCTCCGAGGCGGCCTGTGTGGTGCAAGGGCTTTAGCAGGGGTGCAATCCTTCCTTCCCAACCTTTACTAAGAAACCGGATGGCGATGAAAACACACACAAAATCAAAGAGCCGACAGGGACGGGGGAGAGAGAGAAATGCACAAGAGAGAATGCGACATGGATTATTTTTTTTGGAGGGGGGTGGAGGGAGGAAATACACCCAGGCAGCCTTTTCTTCCTTCCCCCTCTGCAAAAAGCTGGGTTTGGCTTCTCCCTCCCACCTTTCCCATTAAGCGAACCCCGGAGGGCGGAAAGCGAAGGGCCCTCCCCCTCCTTTCAGAAATGGTCCCTCTCACTCGCCGTAGGAGAGCAGCGGCGGCGGCGGCGGTGAGGGAGGGAGGGGGAGGGGAACGTCCCCGCATCGGGCCTGCATCGTGAGGAGGGCCATCCCATAATAATCCTCCCCCCTCTCCCTCCCCCCCCCCCGCGCTCGTGTGGGTTTGTGAAGAGAAAGAGGAAAAAGGCCTTTTTATATTTGAAAAAATATAATAGCACCTCCTTACCTGAGGGCCTGGTCCCCTCCCCCCACGCGGACTCACCCTCTAAGGAGCCACTTCTCCCGCCCCCCTCCCCTCTCCTAAGGAGAGAGAAGAGAGAACAAGGCAGCCGAGCATGGACGGTGCAACTTAACTTCTCTCGGGGGCCCTCCAAGCCACGCCCACCGCTCCTCCGCCAGGCTACGGCCGCCGACGAAGGACCCGGGAGGCAGGGGGCGGGGCCAGGCAGCAGGTTAGGTTGAGAGAACCTTCCAGGAAGTCAGCCTCTCTCTCTCTCTCTCTCCGGAGTGGGGCGGGGGAGGGGGAGAAGGGAAGCGGGAGCGGGGGAAGCGGGCCTCCAGCTCGTGGAGAGGCTGTCTAAGGAAGTCGCCTGATTTATTCCGTGCCACCAATACAAATAAAAGTGATATGCAGTATTGTTGAAGGGCTGTTGTTTTTAAACCATGGGGGCCTGTGGAGAGGTGGCAATATCATCTTGCCGCGGCCCGCGCCCCGGCAGACGGGCAATGCGTTAGGCACCTATATGGGGAAGCCATCTTGGGAGGGATGGAGAGGCGTGGGGGGCCAGATATGTGGCCCCAATGCAAAAGCCACCTTGCTTGTTATATATGCATACGCTTTTGCTCTTTATTTGTTTGCCCTTTATAACAGCCCTGCAAGGCATGCCACTGTGGTTAGTTTCCCATTTCACAGAGGAGGAAAACTGAGCCTGAGCAATTTGGGACATGGAACAGATTTCACGCCTGTCTGGTCCATTTTCCGTCTCTTGGTCCATATGATGCTGCTGATCCGTATAATAATAAAAGCTAGTAAATCTGACTTTGCCCTCGAGTAATGAAACCATATGGTATTTCGTACTTTGTCTCAAGGAAGTGGGATTTGACTTGCAGGCTCCGTGATTCATTCATTGCCTTGAGATATTGAAGATGGCTATCATATCCTCTCAGCATCCCCTTATCAAGACTAAACATACCCAGATCATCTTTTTCCAAGATGATGAAGGACCATTAGGGTTGCCATATTTCAAAAAGTGACGGTCCAGAGGACACAAGTTGTTAAGTTGTTGAGCTTTTTTTTTTTTTAAAAAAAAGTTGAGTATTGAGCTTTTTTTAATGAGTACTCTTTCAGGGGTTTATCAGAAATAAATCCTAACGTGCTCAATGTGGCTTGCTTCTAGGGAAGCATACATAAAAATTGTAGAGCTGGGATGGACCCTTAGAATCCACAATCTTAATCTTGATCCTAAACAAATGCCCATGCAGGAGCACCTCTGGATGTGTTTTTGACATTCTGCAGAATGTATAACTCCCACCCCTTTGAAATACATCACTCTTCCATCAAAGAAAGGACTACCGCTGCATCACCCACAGATCTCCCCTTTCAGTTTAATAAATTGCAGAACAGGCAATGGTTGTATATACAACTTCCATTTCAAGCACACACACACTCCACCATGAATTGTGGGGACTGTAGTTTACCCCTCGTTTTGTTTGTTGTTTAGTCGTGTCCGACTCTTTGTGACCCCATGGACCAGAGCACGCCAGGCACTCCTCTCTTCCACTGCCTCCCGCAGCTTGGTCAGACTCATGTTTGTAGCTTCGAGAACACTGTCCAACCATCTCGTCCTCTGTCGTCCCCTTCTCCTTGTGCCCTCCATCTTTCCCAACATCTGAGTCTTTTCCAGGGAGTCTTTTTTTTCTCATGAGGTGGCCAAAATACTGGAGCCTCAGCTTCATGATCTGTCCTTCCAGTGAGCACTCAAGGCTGATTTCCTTCAGAATGGATACGTTTGATCTTCTTGCAGTCTATGGGACTCTCAAGAGTCTCCTCCAGCACCATAATTCAAAAGCATCAATTCTTCGGGGATCAGCCGAAGTTTACCCCTCACAGATCTGTAATTCCCAGGACCCTTAAGCTACAGCTTGCATTATTATCCCCCCCCCCAGTATGTGTGCTTTAAATGTATGGCATGTATGGCATGTATACATCCTCACCCCACTATAACTCAGTGGAAGAGCACATGCCTTGCATTTAGTAGGTTGCCACATTCAGTTCCTCACATCTCCAGTTTAAAAGGATCAGCAGCCAGATGAGCATAAGTCCTACTGGATCAGGCCAAAGCCCCCTCTAGTCCAGCACCCTGTTCTCACAAAGGCCAAACAGGTGCCCATGGGGCGCTCACAAGCAGGACCTGGGTGTAAACAGCATTCTCCCCACCTGAGGTTCCCATCAGCTGATTTTGGGAGAAGTTTTACATAGTTGTTCTAAACTGTTTTTACTGCAGTGCTTTTGTCTTATTCTCTTTGTAAACTGCTTTGAGGATTTTACAATCCAGAAATGTATACATTATATGTATATTCTAAAGATCTCTGCCTAGGCACAAAGCAGATTCCTTTGTTTACTCCAATAGCCAGAGATACTATCTCTTGCCCGCAAAGAGGATGTCACTGAGCTCAAAGCAAGTGGTTTTGATGCTTGTTGGTAGCTTCTGTTATGGAGCTGCCATGGCAGGATGCAAAACAGTCAAGTCCATTCAATATATCAATTTTTCCTTTCTTCTCCCAATATATAAATACATGTCAGAGATATCATCAGTTTCATTGGACTGGTCATGTGGTCTGGATGCCTGATTATCGTCTTCCAAAACAACTACTCCATTACCAGCTTAAGAACAGAAAGCGAAATACCAGTGGACAACAAAAGAAGTTTAAAGTCGCTCTCAAGGCAAACCTAAAAAAGGGCAGTATAAGCACAGAGAACTGGGAAACACTAGCCTACCAGCGCTCCAGTTGGAGAACAGCCTTTACCATGGACTTTGAAGAAGCACAAACTCAGGACGAAAGGGAGAAATGTGCTAGGAGGAAGGCACGCTTGGCAAACCCTCACCATGATCAACTCCCACCCGGAAACCTATGTCCTCACTGTGGAAGGATGTGTGGATCCAGAATTGGCCTCCATAGTCACTTACGGACTCACTGTTAAGACTGTGTTCATGGAAGACAATTTTACTTGGCCACGAGTGATCAACAAAGAAGACAAAGAAGAAGACATGTCAGAGAATAATGTCAAACATGGAAATATTTAATACAAAGCTGAAACAACAGTGCAGTAGATCTTAAAATCTAAGACTGGTTAGATTGGCCTGGATTACACTCTCCCCAGCTCCTCTGCCAAGGCATCTGTGAACCCAAAGTGTGGGCAATGGAAAGCTCCAACATTAGAAGAGGAAACTGCTGGAGGAAAGGCACAGATTGGTGGAGGAGGGAACCTGGAAGCACCATTCGCCTATGAGGGAGTGAAGAGAGGTCCTCAAATGGGAGGCTTTTGGAAGAGTTACTACTAGCACCCCAACAGCCACCGGCCAAAATCAACTCTAGGGCAGAGATAGGCTGTAACAAGGTCGAGGGAAGGTGAACTTGAAGGATTCCTGCTCCCAGTCTGGTGCCTGAAACCGAAAGAGAGAAAGAGAGCATGACACGAAGAGGCATCTTCCCATGTGTTCCCCAGCCTGGATGGACTTCAGGGGAAATTCAGCAGCAACCTGACCGGTCTCCAGAGGCCTGACGACCGTGGCCAGTGGAGGATCTTCCTGTGGGTTCCTGGGGGCCGATCCTGATGCCGTTTCCCTGCAGGTGAAAAAATAAAAGGGCTTAGTTAACAATAATACGAAGGAAAGCCAGGACTGCTTTGACCACTTTAATGATACCATCTGTGACCGCCCAAGCCCATTTTGGCAAGCCGCAGAAAGAGGCGGTCCCTCTAGGCCAGGAGTAGCCAATCTTGTTTCCTTCCAGATGTTGATAGGAGTTGTGGACCAGCAATATCTGGAGGGCGAAGCATTGACTACCCTTGCTCTGTTTCCTCCAAGAGACTCCTTCAACCGAGTCTTTTAAAAGTCTGAAACTGGGTTTCTGTAGTTTCCAGCATTGCTGCCTCCATCTGTGGAGATAGAACATAGCCACTATGGCTAGGAGCCATCAATAGCCTCCATTAATTTGTATAATCCTCTAATCTAAACCTTGGTTTAGTGCTGCGTGAATGAGCTTTGCCTCCTTCCAGCCGGTACATTCCCTGCTCTCCTTCTCTGCATGAGCAGGAGGAATCTGGAAGCATTTACCTTCTTTTAAACAGAGTTTTTTGTTTGTCTCAGCTGAGGAACATGATTTAACCCTATGTTTTGTTTCAACCAGCACATGGTTTGATGTAGGTTTTTTAACAAACAAAAACAAAAACCATAGTTCATGTTCAAACCATGATCTTGGTTTGCGTTTAAGCAACAAGTTACATTTAAGCTGGGAAGCTTTCACTTTCTCTATCTTCTAACCATGTGAAAGGCGACGACAGGAAAGCATGACCTGAGCAGGAGCCTAGGCTTGTTCATGTAGCATTAAGCAATGGTTTATCACTACAGTCCAATGTGACTATTGTCTGAGCTGGTATAAGGCAGCTCTCGATGTTCGCTGGGGACATGGGTGGCACTGTGGTCTAAACCACTGAGCCTCCTGGGCTTGCTGATTGGAAGGTTGGCAGTTCAAATCTGCACGACAGGGTGAGCTCCTGTTGCTCTGTCCCAGCTTCTGTCAACCTAGCAGTTCGAAAGCATACCAGTGCAAGTAGATAAATAGGTTCCGCTCTGGTGGGAAGGAAGGTAAATAGTGTTTCTGTGCGCTCTGACTTCCATCACGGTGTTCCATTGTGCCAGAAGCGGTTTAGTCATGCTGGCCCCATGACCCAGAAAGCTGTCTGTTGACAAACACCAGCTCCCTCGGCCTGAAAAGCGAGATGAGCGGCGCACCACATAGTCGCCTTTGACTGGACTTAACTGTCCAGAGGTCCTTTACCTTTACTTTTTACCTATGTTCGCTAGTATCTTTATATACAAAATCAAGTTTTATTGCGTTAAAATTTAATACAAATCACTTTACAAATCTGAGAACTACTTGTACTTACACACATACCCCTTAGCCAATCCCCACCCCGGCCCCATCACAAAATTTTGAGCTATAGGTTTGATGGGCCATCAAGGGAGGCCGCTAGGTCTGACTTGCCTCATTGTTAACATCAAAATGGCCTTGCTGGATCTTTTTATAGATGGCTTTAGCTGTATGGAGAAAGGCCTGGAAGGAGTAGATAGAAGAGGGAAAGTTTTTTAAGAAACAAGCAAGATGGGTAAAATAATACAGCAATAAAGACAAGTTCCTATTCTGCACATCAACATGGGACACAGAAATGGGTCTGGCACTAGTACAAAGGGGGGGGGGTATTTTCCCTCTTTCAGGGCACTGCGTTCCATGCTGTCTACCCATCCCGTTTTTCTGTTTTCCTCCTCCTAATCCACAGTCAGCATTCTGTCCCTGCTAAGCTTGCTCAGTCCCCACCAGAGGGAACGATACAGGCCAAAATATATGCAGGCAAACCATTCTGATGAAGGCTGTACAGGATGAACTCTCCAGCAGCTGTTGGGTATCACAGATAGCTGCCAGCTAGCCATGGCAGGAAGATGGACCTGAGCACCAGCAAATCCCCTCTTGTCTGAGCCCTTATTGTCTATATAATACATGATTGGGCTTGTAAACAGTTACTTCATGTGTCACCTGTAGCAAACAAGAATTACTGTATTTTTCGCTCTATAAGACGCACCAGACCACAAGACGCACCTAGTTTTTGGAGGAGGAAAACAAGAAAAAAAATATTCTGAATCTCAGAAGCCAGAACAGCAAGAGGGATTGCTGCGCAGTGAAAGCAGCAATCCCTCTTGCTGTTCTGGCTTCTGTGACAGCCACACAGCCTGCATTCGCTCCATAAGACGCACACATATTTCCCCTTACTTTTTAGGAAAGAAAAAGTGAGTCTTATAGAGCAAAAAATACGGTACCTTCAAGCGATCAGGCAAAGAAGCTTTTCTAAACTGTATGAGAGCTGGGTTCTTCCCCCACCTCTCCGCACCCCCTCCCAACCATATTCCACAAATAGCCATCTAGATATGGTGTGGTAAGAAGGCTAGCAGCCCCCCCCATCCCACTCCACATCAGCTACATTCCCCCCCCAACCTAATTGGAAAACTGCAGAGTTAAATGGACCTGGGAGAATCCAGGAACCTCTGTACGCTTCCAATACCAGTCATACAAGTCTAAATGGGGACTTCTGTTTCCATTTAAAGTTTCTGGTCCTCATGACAGCTAAGATGGGCATGAAATTGTATGGGTGGGGATTGTCAAAACCTCAGAAGCCAGGGCAGTGCAGGACTTCCAAGGAGCAGGCTTTCAGACCTTCAGACCTTCCCATCTGTAGCTCAGTGACAGAACATGCGTCTTGCATACACAAGGTCAATTCCCAGCATTTCTGGGGAGCACTGGGAGAGAGAGAACTCTGCTGGAAGTTCTGGAAAGCCACCTTCAGTCCGTGCAGGTCGGAGGTTTTCAACCTTTTTGAGTCCATGGCTCCCTTGGCCAATTACATTCTTTCCGCGGCACCCCTGTGGGACTCAGGAGCCAGTTATGTCACCCCTTGCCTGCAGAGCTGGCTGCCCCTCGCCCTTTTTCAAACACCGTTGTGGAGTGTTCCCTCAGCTTCCTCTCCTCTCCCCTCTGCTTGGGAGTCCTCTGGGCAGCCGCTGCCACTGCCCCTGGTCTCTGATCTGCCCCCAAGGAGAAGTGCCTCCTCACACTGCCCCACCGGGGCCTGGGAAGAGGATACACCCAGCCTTAGTGTCCCAACGGAATGTGAATGTGAGGCCAGCACTTTACCTTGGGAGGCGGCAGGGTCAGCAGCAGGTACTGCCAAACCTGCATGGCAGAAAGGCTCCCCTCCCAGGCAGGCCTTGCACATAGCAAGCACAAGAAAGGCCAGCGCAGTACTTGCTTGCCCAGCCTCTCACTAGTCTCCATTCCCAACAGCAAGGGCTGGTGGACTGGCTAGCTGGGCTCCTTCGCCCACTTGCTTGCTTACTCCGAGGCAGCCTTCACTCCTGGCAACCAGCACCCCCTGGCCAGCCCCAGAAGCACCATTTGCCTGTGGAGCTTGTAGCCAGGGCAGCTGCAACAAACAGCTCTGCAAGCCTTTGGGAGGCAGAGACGTGAGACGGCATCAGAGGAGGGAAGGAAGGAAAGAGGGACAGAGGCCAGTGTTGCTCACAGCACCCCTGGTCATCGTTCAAGGCACCCTAGTGTGCTACGGCACACTGGTTGAAAACCACCGGTGTAGACAATACTGAGCTTGATGGGCAAGTGGTCTGATTCAGTATAAGAAATATAAGCAGTATATGTTCTCCTGCATGCGGTAAGCAGAATAAGTTATGTGAATGCTTTTCCTGACCCAAAAGGAAACACGGACTGGCAGGGGGCGGGGGGTAGGGGGGCAGGCAAGCACCCAGGACTTTCTTCACCTCTTCTACGTTGGATGCTGTCTTTGCAGAGGTCTCCATGAAAACCATGCCATGTTCCCGGGCAAAAGCCTCACCTTCTTCCTTCCGCACAGCTCGCCGATTCTCCAAGTCACTGCGGGATGAGAGAGGCAAGAAAGATTAATTAATAATAATAATAATTTAATTTAGGAATCACTCCCTACGAAGCACCTTGAAGCGATTTCACAATACAGTGCAAACATATACAAAAACAAATACACATATATTCTTCTTCTTATTTATTCCACTTAATTTACTAATCAGCTAAACCACCACCTCAAGGTGATTTACACATAAAATAATATACAAACATCCCAATTCACTATTATCTACCCCAGAGGGTCAGCAAACGTTTTCAGCAGGGGGCCGGTCCACTGTCCCTCAGACCTTGTGGGGGGCCAGACTATATTTTGGAGGGAATAAATGAACGAATTCCTATGCCCCGCAAATAACTCAGAGATGCATTTTAAATAAAAGGACACATTCTATTCATGTAAAAACACCAGGCAGGCCCCACAAATAACCCAGAGATGCATTTTAAATAAAAGGACACATTCTACTCATGTAAAAACATGCTGATTCCCGGACCATCCGCGGGCTGGATTGAGAAGGAGATTACCTACCCATGATCTACCCCGAGTCCTTGGCTGGTGGGGGTGGGGGAACAGGTGAGTTAGGAAGCAGAAGAGGATCGGATACCTCTTATTGCCGATGAGCATGACCACCATGTGGGAGCTGGAATGCTGCCGCGCGTCTTCTAGCCAGGTGTACAAATGGTTGAAGCTTTCCCGTCTGCACAGAGCAAGAAAGGTAGATCAGGGTGTGCAGTGGGGGGAATGGGAGCCTAGCAAGTTCCACCACTCATCTGGGCCAGCAGTGAGCAGAACATAAAGTCCCTGTCCCCTCCCCCAAGTTGAACTCTGTGCAGTACATTCTCAGCCATGCGGACCCTAAGACCCGCGGTCTGACGTCATAAGAAGAGCGTGCTGGATCAGGCCAATGGCCCATCTAGTCCAGCATCCTGTTCACACAGTGGCCAACCCAATGCCCGTGGGAAACCCGCATGTGGGATTTGAGCACAAGAGCACCCTCCTCTCCTGGGTAATTTCCAGAATTACTCCAGCCGCAGAGGCAGAGCATAGCCGTCATGGGTAGTAGCCATTGAGAGCCTTGTCCTCACCTGGTGATGTCATACACCAACAGAGCTCCTGCAGCCCCTCTGTAGTACGAGCGAGTGATGGAGCGGAAGGATTCCTGGCCAGCCTTTGGAGTGGGAGAGAACCAATCAGGAAGCACAAAAAAACGGAGCTGTCTAAACTACTAGCTAAGCATGCCCACACCTATAGCACTCATCCCCTTTCCATCCCTCCTCCCAGGAAACCCTGGGCATTTTAACTGGAATAGAGGCCTCCTAACTGTTTTAGAGGGACACGGGTGGCGCTGTAGGGACATGGGTGGCGCTGTGGGTTAAACCACAGAGCCTAGGGCTTGCCGATCAGAAGGTTGGCGGTTCGAATCCCCGCGACGGGGTGAGCTCCCGTTGCTCAGTCCCTGCTCCTGCCAACCTAGCAGTTCGAAAGCACGTCAAAGTGCAAGTAGATAAATAGGTACTGCTCTGGTGGGAAGGTAAACGGCATTTGCGTGTGCTGCTCTGGTTCGCCAGACGCGGCTTAGTCATGCTGGCCACATGACTCCCTCAGCCAATAAAGCGAGATGAGTGCCGCAACCCCAGAGTCGGCCACAACTGGACCTAATGGTCAGGGGTCCCTTTACCTTTTAACTGTTTTAGGGCATATCAGTACCATACATTTAAAGTACTTTACCAATTTAACAATCATGGCTTCCTCCGAAGATCCCTGAGAATTATCCCCCTCCCCCCTCCACTTTCCAAAATTCGGACCCACAACCCCTCCTCCTGAAATTCCAACCTCTCTATTCTCCTAATTTGTTCCTTTCTTCCTTCCAACTCTGCAGCCCTGGAGCAGTTGGTTAAACAGGGCTGGAGGAATAATTTCCTGCCTGTCAACACTTAATTAAAACAAAACAAAACAGGTTGGAACACTGGCTGGGAGCAGATGCCCAAGATGGGGATAGACAACCAACTAAAACAAAATGATCCCTGTGAAGCTAAAATGCCCTTGCTCTGTTTTGGCACTCCGGTCCCCAAGATCGTTCCTTCGCATTTGCAAAGGGTCAAGGCTTCAAGGGGAGCTCACCGTGTCCCAAATTTGCAGCTTGATCTTTTTGTTGTCAATGGTGACCATCCGTGCACCAAACTCTACACCTGGTGGAGAAATGGAAGAACAGGAGAAAGCTCAGAGGGGAGGAACTCTCCACAACCCCAACCCGCCATATCATTCAACCCATGTTTCTCATTATAACCCAACCTGTGACCCCCCGCAACTCCTTCCAGTTCTGCTACCCTCAGCCAACCCAAGGGCTCCTGTTCCTATAAGCGACCCATTCTTCCTCACTGGTCCTTAGACATGAAACTCCTGGCTTGGACACATATGTGGCATCTTTTCTCTCCTTCCCGTTGTCCTCAAATCCAGCAGCAGAGCAAGCCAATTAGGCACCTGGGGCGGTGCATGCCCTGCGCCAAGGGGCGGGGCCAGCCGGGGCAGGACATTCCATGGGGTCTCTGAGAAGTCTGTCTGCCTCCTCCCACTCAGCTGCCCTACAGCTGAGGGGGAGGTGGCAGGCGGACCATTTGGGGTAGCACGGAGCCTGCAGGCGCCCAAGCCACTGTGTCACTCCCAGAAGAGACGTGTGGTTCGGGCGCACTGTAGGCCCTGTGGTGAGTGCCGCCAGGCATTTTATCACCCCCTCAGTGGTGACACCTGGGGCAGCCTGCCCCCACCAAACCCCCTTCCTCTGCCCCTGCTCAAATCCCCCTTTATCCTCATGGGTTATCTTCTTCCTCCTGATTCCCACCTGCTATCCAAACTGCTAAGCATGTGTCTTTGGTCTTAACCACATTCATTCCTCCAGGCTTTTCCCATCATCTCTCTGTGTCACTCTTTTATTTTAAATTGCAGGCTCCTGGAGAGTGGAGACCCTTTTTGCCTATGTGGCTCTCGTGTGTATGCACATACATACATACTTACTTACATATACAGACACACACACACACACACACAGAGAGAGAGAGAGAGAGACCTTACTGTATGCTTGTGAAACATGGACCACTTATAAATGCCATCTCCAACTCCTCGAAAGATTCCATCAATGGTGTCTCCGAAAATTTTTACACATCACTTGGGAAGACAGGTGAACAAAGTGTATTGGAAGACGCAAATATTACCAGTGTTGAAGCAATAATTCTTCAACATCAACTTCGTTGGACTGGCCATGTTGTGAGGATGGCTGATATCATTTCCCAAAACAACTACTCTATTCCAAACTTAAAAATGTAAAGTGTCATGCCGGTGGTCAACAAAAGAGGTTTAAAGACTCACTCAAGGCAAATCTTTTTAAAAAATGTAGTATAAACACTGACAACTGGGAAACACTGGCCTATGAGTGCTCCAGTTGGAGAACAGCCTTTACCAAAGGTGTTGTGGGCTTTGAAGATGCTCAAACTCAGGATGAAAGGGAGAAACGTGCTAAGAGGAAGGCACGCTTGGCAAACCCTTACTGTGATTAAGTCCTGTCTGGAAACCTATGTCCCCACTGTGGAAGGATGTGTGGATCCAGAATTGGCCTCCACAGTCACTTACGGACTCACTGTTAAGACTGTGTTCATGGAAGACAATCTTACTCGGTCATGAGTGATTGTTCGAAGAAGAAGAAGAACACACACACACGAGAGAGAGAGAGAGAGAGATGATGCTGTTGTTATGGACTGCATTTCTGTAATTGCTGAAAAAGAGCCTCTGTGCTCCCCTGTTCTCTCCCTACCACCCAGCTGTAGGGCATTGTGTCCCCCCAGCTTTGTTCCTCCAGTCCAAATACATGCAACAACACCCCCTCCTCTGGAACCTTGCTTAAATAATACCCCAAGGCCCATTGGGGACTCACCTATGGTCAAGTCATGGACAGCTGTGAACCGCTTATCTGTGAACTGTAACAAGAGGCAGGATTTTCCAACACCTTTGGAGGAAAAAAATAGAAAATAAATTCAGAAGCTGTTGTACAAAAACAAACAAACAAACAAACCCTTTGATCAGTGGTGGCTGGTGCCCATTGAGACCCGTAGGATGGAAGGCTCACAAATGCCAGTGCCGAACAGAGACACCTAACTCTAGCTTTGTTCCCAGCTGAGTTCTACAAAGGCAACACCTGCAACAAGGAGGAAGCCCACAGGCAGTGCTGCCCCTGGTGGAGGCTGGCAGAAGGCCAACTGATGTTTATTTTTGTTTTAATTTTATTTATTGATTAAATTTATATACTGCCCTTTATCCAAAGATTCCAGGGTGGTATACAACATTAGGAACTTAATTTACGCGGCGTAATAATAAAAAAACATAAGACACCGCATAATCATCAAACAATTGTAATAACAGCCCCCCCCCCATTTAACAGGCCATAGATTGTTTAACGGCCAAAGGCCTGAGTAAAGAGGACTGTTTTCACCTGGCATCTAATGTCATGTAATGATGGCGCTGGGCGAGCCTCTCTGGGGAGAGCATTCCACCAGAGAAAAGACTCATTTTCATGTTGCCATCCTCTGAACCTCTCGGGGAGTGGGGACATAGAGAAGGGCTTTGGATGACAAGCAGAGGGTCTGAGTCAGTTCATATGGGGAGAGGCGGTTCTTAAGGTATTGAGATCCTGAAGCTTTGTAGGTCAAAACCAGCATTTTGAATTGGTTGGTGGGACGGGGCCTTCTTTGCCCTATGGACCGACCTTGCTGCCTGTGAGTTGTACAAGTTACATGGAAGCCTCTGCAAACATACTGGGAGAATTTCCACACTTTCTCTTGAGACTTTATTTATTCGCCATATATACAGTAGTTCCTCCTTTATACAGCCATCATGCTCCCTTTTATGTGGCTCTTACACTGGCTTTATCAATGTTGTTTTTAAATGTATGTTTTGCTATTTTTTCCATTTGTAATTTTGTAACTGCCCAGAAACAACATGATCCATAATTCGGGAAGAAAAGGCAAGTATGCAAGGCTAAACAAGAATGTCTTTGCTCTTCACTAATGTGAAGGACCTCTGGAAGTGAGAGCTGGACCATAAAGAAGGCTGATCGCCAAAGAATTGATGCTTTTGAATTATGGTGCTGGAGGAGACTCTTGAGAGTCCCATGGACTGCAAGAAGATCAAACCTCTCCATTCTGAAGGAAATCAGCCCTGAGTGCTCACTGGAAGGACAGATCGTGAAGCTGAGGCTCCAATACTTTGGCCACCTCATGAGAAGAGAAGATTCCCTGGAAAAGACCCTGATGTGGGGAAAGATTGAGGGCACAAGGAGAAGGGGACGACAGAGGACGAGATGGCTGAACAGTGTTTGCGAAGCTACCAGCATGAGTTTGACCAAACTGCGGGAGGCAGTGGAAGACAGGAGTGCCTGGCATGCTCTGGTCCATGGGGTTACGAAGAGTCGGACACGACTAAACAACAATGTGAAGGACCATTTAAGGCAGAGTTGGATAACCCATGAGCCTCCAGATATTGCTGGACTCCATCTCCCATCAGCCCCAGAAAAAAGCAAGGACAATATTCAGGGACGATGGGAGTTGTGGTCCAGCAACACCTGCAGTGCCCCAAGCTCCCCATCCCTTTAAGGCTTTGTAGGTAATAACTCATACTGTCTTGTAGAGAAAAAGAGACCCTTTATTTCACTTCCACAATTTGGTTAGCAGATGTGAAACCACTCCCATCTTCCATTGCTTTGATCAACAGCACAATTGAATCTCACCACCTCTCTGTTCTATATTGGCAGGTAAAAAGGTAAAAGTAAAGGCACCCTGGACGGTTAAGTCAAGTCAAACTTGGCTATAGGGTGTGGCGCTCATCTTGTTTCAGGCTGAGGGAGCTGGTGTTTGTCTTCAGACAGCTTTCTGGGTCTTGTGGCCAGCATGACTAAACCGCTTATGGAGTCTCAGTGTTTGAGAGACTTGTAAGATTATATGTAAGAAATAGTATGGTTGGTCTGCGGGGACTTTGCAGGATCTTGGCTTCGGAGCTTAGACCATCTTACCCAAACTTTGTGTATGGTTGGTGAGGGTGGGACTGGGCATTAAGATTACTGTGTATAATTGATAATATTACTGCTGTTCAGCCTACTCAAAGATCTAAATTATAATACTGAAGAGAGCCAGTGGAGACAAGGCATCAGTTGAGGGAGGCCTTTTGTTCGTGACACCTTGCCTCTGCAACTCCCTATTTGTGTCCACTTCCCAGGTTTCCTCCCAGATTACAGTCACATTCGCAACCTGAGGTATGACTGTACTGTATCTCTTTGTAAAAGAAACAAACTGAAAATGCTTCCTTTTGCCCTGTCCTGTCCACCTCCAGCTTTTAACAGGGTTTGGAAACCTGCTGTTGTTACTATTACTGTACTACTATTGCAACATAATGCAACAATCCTCCTGAACTGTAGTAACCTGTCATCATGGGTTATATGTGTTTAGACAGTGATTTTTTTTACAGCAGCGATTTTATACCTGTGCATCATCATCTGGGTCCAAGATCCCTGCGATTAAAAAGTACAGGGAGGAGGAATTAAAAAAAACAAAAATGTAAGGCAGACCTATCCAAGCCTTTCCGTGGTTCCCACACTGACAGCCCAATTCTATGCATGTTTACTCAGAAGTAAACAGAGTTCAGTGGTGCTTACTCCCAAGTAGATGTTGTGTTTTGTTAGTTAAACTGTGCTTTGTTCTGTCCTTTTAATTCTAGTGTGATTTTAGTAAACGTCAAGCGTTCTTGGGTGAGCAGTGGCAAAAAAAGGGGGGCTATAAATAATGTCACAAACAAAACAAATGTGCACAAGATTTGTAGCCTTGTGTTGGGGAACCCAGAGCAAGGAAGTGGTCCTTTTCCAGTGTCAGATGGTCAATATCTGCAAAATGGGATCAACGGTGTCCTTCCTCACAGGGTTGTTGTAAGGTCGCACACTCTATATAGTGACATCTCTCTCTCTATATATGTGTGTATATGTATTTACATGGTGACCAAAGTGCACATTATTTGCCCTAAATAATAATATCCCCGCCCCCACAGTCCCCTCCCCCGATCCCAGGCTGAAACTCCCTCATTTTCCCCGCCCATACCGGTGTCCCCGATGATGACGTATTTGAAGAGATAGGCGTAGGACATGGCTCTGAAGCCCCCCTAAACCCCAGCCCCGGCCTGGAGGTTCTCCAGGGGACACTCTAGCTCACTCAACAGCTGCCATATCTATTGCTCTCGCGCTCCCTGTCCTTCCTCTCCCTCCCTCCCTCCCCCTGTGACGCTCTGGTTTTCCTTTTCCGGCACCTTTTCCAGCAAGCCGGTAGCTACAGAGCTCGTCGGTCCTTTCCGCGGCCGCTCTGGCCCGTCCCTCGTTGGCCGGAGCCACGTTTCCTGCGCCGCTCTAGGCACCCTGGAGGTTTAACGTCACAGCCCCTCCTCCTCCTGCAAAAACAAACGAACAACCCGAACCGTTAAGCGGTTTGCCGAACCGGCCGTTGTACGTCACATCCGCTGGTCTACTACCCTCTCCCGACGTGCGCGTAGGGACGCTCTAGCATCTGCCCTTCCTCCTGCCCCGCACTGCTCTCTAGCCTCCCCTTCGACTCGGCTCTATCCTCTCCTCCTCAACGGCTCAGGCGGGCGTGTTCAGAGAAAGAGCCGCGGCCGTCCGACAGTGGGGGGCTGAGTGGGAAGGAAAATTTCCCCAATAGTTCCCCTCAGAGAAGTAATAAATAGCAACGGAGGGAAGGCCGGGCGGAAGTGACGCGCGTTCCCGGCCTTAGGTCGGGTGGGCGGAAGGGCTTTCCGGTTCCGGTTGAGGAGCTGGGGAAGAAAGACGGGGGGGAGGGGGAGAGTGCGGCGGGGTCTCCCCCTCTCTTCGGCGAGGCTCTGAAGCTGCGGCCATGGAGGTAAGAGAGCCTAACTGGCGGTAGGGACCCTGGGACAACCACGCTGGGGGTAGTGGGAGACTGTGGGTCCCCCATGCCTTTTAAAATGGGTCCCCATGGGATTGGCTCTGCGGGGGGAAAGGACATAATATGGGGCTGGGGAGGAAGGGGAGTGGGATGGGGCTGAGGTTATCAGGGGGTGCAATGTAACCCCCCCCCCGATTGTGTGTTTGGTACCTTCCAACGCTTCCTTATGGAGCCCAACTGAAGGCAAAAGAGGGGAGGGGTGCGGGGTTCAGCAGTTGCCTTGGGCCCAACTTGGCCTCTCCTACCCTGTCCATCTTCCTAACTTCTTATCACCCACCCCCCAATCTCTCTTTTTGCCTCCTTTTGGCATTTGAGAGGATGTGGAGGACCCCTCTAGCTCTTTTGGCTAATAGCCACTGGCTGGCTCATCCTCTGTGGGTTGAACCCCACACCAGACATATGACACAGTTGGGGACGTTTAAGGAAGTGTGTGGGGAGAAAGGGGGTGTCCTTGTTCCACCAGGAAGCAAGTTAATATTTAGTGGAGTTCATTCCGGGGCACAAAGGTGAAAGTTCAGACCTTGGATTGTGCTTGGTTAGAGTGGACTAAGTCCAGCTTGCATCTTGTATTAAGGCCAGCTGTGGATTCCTGCCCACCCCATTGTGGGTGCTTCACTCCTAGTAACGCGGATAAATGTGGCATGGATTGCTCATGGGGAGCTCTTTGCAGATTGACCTACCTTACGTGTGCACAAAAATGGCATTTGTTCTCTAAAAGCCTGTGATCTTCCTTCTGTGTCTCTTCTCCACATCACATGCACACATCTTAAATACCCCCGAAATGGCATTAAAATGTTGATCAGAATATACTTGAGTCCATATAAGTTTGTTTTTAGGAGGAATGTTATTTGTTTAGTCTTAATCTCCCTAGGAAAGAATATCTACCCATCCCAGGTTAGACTGGGTAGGAACTAATTTTCCATATAGCTGTTCTCCTATAGTTTGGTCTGTATGGTCCATCTGAAGTTACTCCTCCATGAGCACTTTGGCGTTGCACACTTTCAACTGCTTGCATGTCATCCTTTTGACATTTGTTGGTCCCATTGGTGTGGCTTGAGTGTAAGATGTACCCTGCTTGGCTGGGATAGACAGTTGGATCCAATGACCTCTGGGCTCTTCCGAACCTGAAGTTGTGTGCCAACTACATATGCCTTTGCCAACCTATTTACCTTCAGATGGTTTGCACTATGACTCCCATCAGCCCCAGCTAGCCTGGCCATGCTGGCTGGGAGTGATGGGAGTATAGTCCAAAACATCTTGAGGGAATCAGATTGAAGGCTGCCCTATCCCTTGTTGTATCCAATCTGCTCATGTTAGCTTGGAATACAGTTGAGCTGCATGATGACTATACTGTAGATGTTTCCTCTCATAATATGCTCAGTTGCCATTTATAGTCTTTCAAAACTGTGTGAGGCAGTGATGTCATTGTTCATCTTGGGCAGGGCACCTTGGGACTACCTGCATCCAAGGAGTGCCTTGACGCATGTGCTTGGATGAAGGTCAAAGTACCACTCATTTAGCTCACTGACCCTGCTTATTACAAGGTGCCTCTGCATGAAATAATTACCTGACCTTAAAATTGACTACAGGTACTTGTCCTCGTAACAGACCTGCTTACAACATATGGACCTGTGTTCAGGGGGCTGTAAATCAGGGAGTATGAAGTGGCAGGAAGGCTCTAGAAGTTCTAAATTCACATTTGTGCTTGGCTCTATGTGTGTGTTCAGAAGCACTGAATAGGAATTCCACCATGTTTTATTATTTTTCAACTCTCTGCTCTGTTAGAGCATAGGGAACTGTCTTATACTGAGTCAGACCACTGGTCCATCTTGCTCAACGTTGCCCACACTTGACTGGCAGTCGGTCTCCAAGGTTTCAGGCAGGGAACAATCACAACCCTACCTGGAGATGCTGGGGACTGAACCTGAGACCTTCTACCAGGAAACAGTTTCCTCTGTCTCTGAGCTATAGTCAGTTCAAATGTTACTTGTCTCGAGTAGGATTTGAACCCATAACTCAGGGGAGATGGTGACTTTGTAGGCACCTCAGCCGTCCTGGCTTCTTAAATCATAGTGGTTCCACTGGGGCTCAAACACACAACCCTCTGTGTCTAAGCAGATATTACAATCATGGAATCCACATGTTGTGCCCTTGCCGTGAGAAGAGGCTGAGGATCTCCTTGTGCGGTTGCTAGGCAACTGCAGCATACTTCCTCCCACACCCATTAAGATTATGGTTATCCAGGACCTGGAGCATTGGGGCAGGAATGTTCAGCAGTGAGTTTTGATGCTTGTGCACACAAACCCCAGTCTGGCCCTCTGCATAGAAACCAGGCCTGTCCAACAGAGGAGGGCGGGAATTCTGAAAATGCTAGAGTCCCTTTCTGCCGTGTCTCTTCCATTCATTCATTCATTGATTTGGTATGGGGAGCATGAATATACAAAGCTGCCTTTTACTGAGTCGAATGATAAGCTCATCTAGTTTTCTACTCTGACTGGCAGCAACTCTTGAGGGATGCTGGAGCAGCAGCAGCACCCCCCCCCAATCATTATACAATAACTGCACAGCACCAGGGGTTCAGAGCGTAGCAGTTGGGTAGGGTGATGGATTGGGCTGTTAAGCTTCTTGACTTCTGCTTCAGTAAGATTACTGGCCTCTGCTGCTGTGATTTCTTAAACAGCTGCTCGATTTGCAGACATTAGCAGGAGAAAATGCTGGTCTCAGTGCTGCGAAAAGCTTTTTGTGTGCTGATGCCTGTTAAAGGCTCAGCAGTAGTTTGAATGTTTTTCTTTTAAAAAAAAATTGTGGGCTGGTGACACTCTCTGCTTTGGACCTTGGGTAAGGCCAGTGGGTGAAAGCATGCGGAAAGCCTTGGCACCATAGATGACATTTTCATTCCCCCACTACTTGCTGATGTACCTATATATCATTCGGAACTGGTTTGATGTCCATATCGTGATAATCAGTTTCATAATTTTTGACCTGGCAATATATCGTGAATCATGATGTGTGTCTGTGTGTGGTATGCAAAAATCACAATGTGGGGAAAACCGAGAAGCTAGTTAGTGCCTCTACATAGCTCCATCCTTATTTCAGACATCTTGGCATATGAATATATTGTGAAGCTTAGCTGGTGATATATTGTGATGTTGAATGACACTGCACTGGTGACTTTTAAAACAGCAGTGTTCTCGGTGTGGTAGCGTGGCAAGGCTAGGCCCAGGGAGGTCCAGGTTGAAATTCCTTTGCTGCTCAACCACAAAGCTGCATTAGGTGACCCTGGGCAATTATACTGTCTCTTAGCCTAACTTAACTCAAAGGGTGGGTTTTGTGGGCATTCAGTAAAACTGAATGTTGGGTAAAAGACAGCACTTCTTCACACAGCACGTAATTAAACTATGGAACTTGCTGCCACAGGAGGCGGTGATGGCCACTGACTTTTGAAAGAGAGTTGAACAAATTTGTGGGAGAGAAGGTTACTAGCCACAAAGTTACTAACCACAATTGGAGGCATCAGTGCTTCTGAATATCAGTTGCTGAAAACCACAGGAGGGGAGAGGGCTCTTGTGCTTGGGTCCTGCTTGCGGGTTTCCTGCAGGGATCTCGTTGGCCACTGTGAGAACAGGCTGCTGGACTAGATGGGCTGTTTGCCTGATCCAGTAGGGCTCTTCTGTGTTCTTATCCCAAGGTAGGGCTGGGAGAAACTCCTGCCTGAAGCCACGGAGAACGGTTGCTAGTCGGTGTAGACCAGGGCTAAAGGTAAAGGGACCCCTGACCGTTAGGTCCAGTCGCAGACGACTCTGGGGTTGCGGTGCTCATCTCACTTTACTGGCCGAGGAAGCCAGCATTTGTCCGCAGACTCCGGGTCATGACTAAGCCGCTTCTGGTGAACCAGAGCAGCGCACAGAAATGCTGTTTACCTTCCCACCGGAGCGGTACCTAATTATATACTTGCACTGCGTGCTTTTGAACTGCTAGGTTGGCAGGAACAGGGACCGAGCAACGGGAGCTGACCCCATCGCGGGGATTCGAACCGCCGACCTTCTGACTGGCAAACCCTAGGCTCTGTGGTTTAACCCACAGCACCACCCGCGTCCCAGACCAGGGGTAGTCAACCTTTTTATACCTACCGCCCACTAATGCATCTTTCTTAATGGTAACATTTCCTTAACGCCCACCAGTGCTCAATGGAAGGAGGATTCAGCTTATGCTGTAGAACCCCCAACATCCCACCTAGAATCCTGAAACGCCCACTAGTGGGCGGTAGGGACCAGGTTGACAAGCCCTGGTGTAGACAGTACTGAGCTAGATAGACCAGTGGTGTGACTCCTTTTAAGGTGGCTTCCTTCGTTCCTATTCAGTATCAACTTCTGACTAATGAGCTTTTTAAGACTGCAGAGGTGGAGGTCACAAGTGATGGTTTTGTGAGTTCCCAAAGTGTGAGTGGCGCTGCACCATGGATTTGATTTGTCTGGTTATATTGGACTTGGGGTGAGGCGGCATTTGTGGTGGAGGAAAAGTAAATAAAGGATTGCTAATGTTTTCCCTTTCCCCCCTAAGTTCCCTGGAGGAAATGAGAATTACCTGGCTATCACCGGGACAGCGCACCCCTTTTTGTCGGGGGCCGAGGTGAGTTTGTCTGCTTGCAGGGGCTGAGGGTGCAGGGCAGTTGGCAGCGGAGAGTGTGGAATGCAAGTGCTTGATGGCACCGGGGAGATGTTGCCACCTGCAGCTCGCAGCAGACCAAATTATTTTTTGTGCACAAGGCTCTTGGTTCAATTCCTGGTGCTTCCAATTTCAAGGAACTGTCCTCTTGTCGGAGACCCCAGAGAATGAAAACAAGGGGGAGAGCAGGCTTTGGTGTTTACCCGAGGCAAGACTTTTTGCTCTGTGTGTTCCTTCTTGAAGCTTAAAAAGCTTGCAAATTGAGAATCGCCTTGTTCTGAAAATCAGAACTTAAGAAGCATCCTTAAATAAGTCTCGCTTTTTATTATTTATTTTTGCTTTCACATCCCACCTTTCCTGGCACATATGGTTCTTTCCCCCTCTCCACAACAACCCTGTGAGGTACATTAAGCTGAGAGGCGGTGACTGGCTCAACATCACCCAGCGAGCTTCACAGCCGAGTGGGGGATTTGAACTCGGGTCTCCCAGGTCCTAGTCAGACACCCTAACCGCTACACCAGCAGGGACCCTAAAGGGCCTCTTGGCTCAGAATAGACCATACCAGGCTGGATGGACAACATCTGATCTAGTGTAATGTGCCTTTCCTAAGTTTGTACATCTGCATCAAAGTCTCTCTTTCTCTCTTTTCCTCCCTCCCTTTTGCTCAGACCTTCCACACGCCAAGCCTGGGGGATGAAGAGTTCGAGATCCCACCTATCACGCTGGACGCTGACCCCTCCCTGGCCGTTTCTGATGTGGTTGGCCACTTTGAGGACCTGGGCGACCCCGTGACTGCCCCAGACACCACTTTTTCTGCCCAGTATGGGGTGCAGGCGCTTGACATACCTGTGGGCATCAGCCCTGGTCTTATGGAGCAAGGTGGGGGACTGCTGAGCGGGGGGCTGGCCATGGTGAGTACCCTGCCTTACATAGTTTTGAGAGTGCATGCTGTCATCATATGACTCCCCTGGTGGGCAGCGCAGTATCTTCTGGGGCAAAATCAGTTTGTGGGTTATCGTGTGTTAGCCTTCGATTTGCCCGTACCCTTTGAGGGATTCTTCCAGGCCAGGGCAAGTTGGTTCAATTCCTAGCTGTCATGGAGGAGAACTGCCCCACCTTCTCGTGGAGCTGGCTTCAGGAGATGGGGAGGAAAATGCCAGAAGCGTCCAAGCTGTTTCCCCCAACACGATTCCAGAAATCATCTTTGTGCCATCCTGGCTGCAGCAAACACTGGTGTCTGAGAGGGGGGCGGCTTCTGTCAGTGCTGGTTGCCAATCTCCACATTGTGTGATTCCTTTTAGAAGTCCTCAGTTTGTTAGTTTGTTGTCTTCGCCACAAACTTTGCCTCCTCTCCCTCCAAGGAGCCCAAGGTGGCATGCATGGTTCTCTTCACAACAGCCCTGCGAGGTAGGATAGAGTGTAATAATAATAATAATAATAAGAAGAAGAATTATTATTATTTATCCTCCACCCTCCCTGGCCATAGCCGGGCTCAGGGCGGCTAACACCAGTAAAATTACAGTAAAAACATAATAGGGGGAAAAAACCAATTTAAAAAACAGGTTGAAATGCAATGACTGGCCCAAGGTCACCCACTGAGTTTCATGGCCAAGTCGAGGATTTGAACCCTGGTCTCTCCTGGATCTTAGCCTGACAATCTATCCACAACACCACACTGGCTCTGTGTTCCATTCTTCAGTTGCTTCCCAAAAAATGTCCAAGCAATGAAAATATCAGCTGCAAAAGCAACTGCCTGATTTCATATGTCGTATATATATAAAATGATTCTAACAATTTTTTAAAAAAATACTTCCATGTGTAAAAGCAAGTTCAAATCCAGTACAGATGCAGGAGGGTCTTCAGTGGGGCTGTAGCTCAGTGGAAGATCATCTGCCTTGCATGCAGAAAGGTCCCAGGTTCAATCCCTGGCATCTCCCAGTAGGGCTGGGAAAGATGACTTGCCTGCAACCCTGGAGAGCTGTTGCCAATCAGTGTCGATGATACTGAGCTAGGTGGGCCAATGGCCTGGCTCAATAGAAAGTTGCTAAGCACCAAAAAGACACCAGAGACAGACAGGAGGAGGAGGAGTATTTATAAGTGGGACCTGCAACAAAATGTTGCAGCGTATTCTTCCTCTTAGCGGGAGTGCTCCTATTGTAGTTTCCAACCAGCCATTCCTTCTAAGCATGGCATTTCACTCTTCCCCCACTTCCCAGTTTTCCGGTTTTCTGTTCCTATTGACATGCAGCATTCTGTGGTCACTGGGGAACATTCTCAGCCTTCCTTTGTTTTTGGCTGGGGTCTGTGCATGCCTGAGAGTTGTATGTACTTTTGCCAGCTTTGGGCTTCTCCCAAATGAGAGCATCCTAGAAGACACCACAACTGGCTGAAATCCTGAACAGGAGCCCATTTTGCCATCTGTGTCCTGTCGCCAAACTCCATTGGAGCTTTTCAGTCAGCTTCATTGTGCAATTAAACATTCTATTAATTCACGCACCCATTTAAAAACATGTAAGGTATTAAGCTCCAATAATAAACGGATTCAGGCTGGTCAGGGTCGTTTGCTCAGGGGTTGAATTTCCTTCTTCCACCAGCATCTTCCTTGTGCAGCAGGAAATGGCAGGAGTCTGCTGTGCTGCTGTTATCAGCAAACAAGATAAGCTCCTGGTTCTCCCCCAAACCCTCTGACAAGAGCAGAGGGCTTTGGCCGAGATGTGCGCTGTTCTCTACACTTCAGCCCAAGTGAAACAAGAGAGGATACACAATGCAAGGGACTCCTTGCAGGAGAAGGCTATCAATGGCTGCTATGCTCTGCTTCCATGGCCAGAGGCAGTAATGCCGCAGGAGGAGAGAGGGATCTTGTTTCTGGTTAGCCACTGTGAGAACAGGATGCTGGACTGGGCCATTGGCCTGTTCCAGGAAACACTTCTTAGCTTGCTACTGTTTGGTTTTTTTCCGAATTGGAGGGAATAGGAGCTGTTGGGCATCTTTCTTACCGGAGAGCCAGACCGTCGCACAGATTTCTGCCTTTCTATAACCATTGACACGACTCTGAATTCTCCCTCTCCCTCTGCAGGATTTGGACCACCCCATGGGGACGCAATACAGCGCCAACCCGCCCGTCACCATTGATGTGCCCATGGCGGACATCAGCTCCGGTTTGATGGGGCATGGCCAGCTGACCACCATTGACCAGTCGGAGCTCAGTTCGCAACTGGGCCTCAGCCTGGGGGGCAGCGCCATCCTGCCCCCCGCAGCCCAGTCGCCCGAGGAGCGGCTCTCACCCACCCCCTCGCCCACCAGTTCCATGCATGAGGAAGAGACGGAAGAGATCCGGCGGGTGAGTCTTGGCTTGACGGCATTCAGGGGCGTCCCAGCCTGAACGGCTGGTGTCCAGAGTCGGTTTGTGCATGTGCAGATTCCTCTTGTTTTTGCATGGGTGGAACATGAGCGCCATTGCTCTGCTTGCTTTGCCTCTGGCCCTGGCCTCTCATCACTGATATGCGGCCCCTGGAAGGTTCCTCCACCAGGGCATGTTGCCTCAGGGCTACCAAAAAAGGAGAAAAGGTTCCCACTGGGTTTAGAGTGTCAGACTGGGATGACGCGAGGTCCAGATCCCCTGCTATGAGATTCACCAGGTGATCTTTGATCTGTCACTGCCCTGTCCTACTTCACAGGGGGGGTTGCCAAGATAAAAGGAGAGGGGAGGGGAGCATGTACACTGCCCTGAACTACTTGGGAGGAGGGCAAGATTAAAAAACAAACGCGATAAGTCAGCCTTCCCCATTCCATTTCCAATTTTAAGCAGAAATTGGATGGCCATCTGTCATGGATGCGTTTAGGGTCATTTTCAGCTCTAACATTCTATGATTCCATGACCGTCTGGGTCAGGTGAGCAGGTGGTGAATTCAGTCTACCTGTTGCCCCATTCAGGCTCTCCAATATTTTGGTTTGGGGGCTATTGCCCAGGACATCTTGCGCTTAACCCAGGACCCTCCCAGTGTGGCTAGGCTCCAACTCCCCGCAGCCTCAATGGTGAGAGAAATGGAGTGGGCTGGGCTGGCAATTGTCCGGCAACCTCTGGACGACTGCCGGTTTCCCCATCTGTTTTAAAAGCGAGGGCCTCTCCATTCCATTTTTTTCTTTCAAACGCCCGTTGTTACATGCAAAAGTGGCCCACTTCCTCTCCTGCGCTGTGGTTAGGCCATTTCCTTTCAATTGCTTTGAATGCTGCCAGCCCAGCTTAGCTGCCGTTTGCCTGCCTGCCTTTTCCGTCTATTCCTTATCATCCTTGATGAGATCCGGGTGGGGGGAACGGTTTGGGATTATGCACTGAGCAAAGTGGAATTGGTTCTCTACCCGCCCCCCCCATGGGCGAATCCCCCCTAGCTGCTGCTGCCACCGCCGTGCCCTCTGCCCCGTGGAGCCCGTTTCCGACCTTCTCCCTCTCCCTCTCTGTCCTTGCAGCAAGTTTCCGTCGCCAAGCCGGCAGTGATGGCCCTGGCGGCCCCCGCGCCGATCGTGGCACCCGTGGTGGCGGTGGACGTGGGGAAAAAGCAGAAGCCGGCCAAGAAGCAGAAGAAGAAAAAGGACCCCAACGAGCCCCAGAAGCCCGTTTCGGCCTATGCTCTCTTCTTCCGCGACACGCAGGCGGCCATCAAGGGGCAGAACCCCAAAGCCACCTTCGGCGAGGTCTCCAAGATTGTCGCCTCGATGTGGGACAGCTTGGGGGAGGAGCAGAAGCAAGTGCGTGCCAAGGGGGTTGGGCAGCAGGGAGGGAGGGTGAAGTGGGAGGGGCTGGGGAGGGTGGTTTTTTGGGGGGGCAGCATTGCTGAGGGGTTGAGGAGGAGGCTATAGCTGCAAAGGAGCAAAGCAGAAACATTGGGGAGATTGTGAACGTGCAGCATTGCCCTTACAGAGGGAGGGGGAGCTGTTTAGTATAGTGGCCCCAGCCAATAGCATCTGACAGCCACATAGGTTTGCTCACCCCTGTTGTTGTAGATTTTGCATTGCATAGAGACCTCCAAGGTCCTGTCCCAACTTTGTGTTTCTAAAGAGATCACTTTTTTAAAAAAGAGAATGCAAACTGCAGCGTTCATCTTTGAAAAGTCTTCCCCCTAGGAATTCCTCTTCTTCCATTTTTTTAAAAAAATTAATGCAACAATCCTCATGAGTAATTGCAAGACGTTTTATTCGGTTGATCACATGCTTCTTTTGACGGAATGGAATGATCAGCCAGGATAGCTCAGTTGGTTAGAGAGCACGGTGCTGATAATGCCGAGGTTGCAGGTTTGATCCCCATATGGGACGGCTGCATATTTCTACATTGCAGGGGGTTGGACTAGATGATCTTCAGAGTCCCTTCCATCTCTGTAATTCTTGATCTTTGCAGGCTTTCTGCTAAGCAGTGCCTGTGGTTTGCCGGTCCTCGCTGCAGTCTGTAGTTCTGCCTTCCCTAACAGTTTGGGGTGCGCCAGGGGTGCGGCAAAGCAGTGTGGTTTAAAGAGGGAGCCTCTGCCACAGCCTTCCTTCCTCTCTCCCTGCCAGGTGTACAAGCGGAAAACGGAGGCAGCAAAGAAGGAGTACCTGAAAGCACTGGCGGCCTACCGTGACAACCAGGAGTGCCAGGTAAGAGAGATGAGCCTGCTTGCCTCTGCCATTCCCAGGACTGCAGGGGTGTGAAGCTGTCCTTCCCTCTCCTTTCCTGCCTCAATGGACACAGCAAGAAATCTAGAAAACTACCCTTCTTCCAGACAGAACAGCCTTTGCCAAGCTGGTGCCTTTGGATTCCTTTGGACTACAACTCCCATCAGCCCCAGCCATGCTGTCTGACGGGAGTTGTTCTCCAAATTTAAGGTACCAGGATTGCAAAGGCTAGAAAAGCCTGTCCTTCCAGCCCAGAACTGTCCTGCAGTGGCTTTCCAGGCTGAAAAAAGGAGAGGGGTCTTCTGTCCCATCGCTTAAAGGGCCGTCGCTCAGTGGGAGAGCATCTGCTCTGAATACAGAAAGTTTCTAGTTCACTTCTCAGCATCTCCAGGCAGGGCTGTGAAAAGATTCCTGTCCCGAATCCCTGGAAAGCCACTGCTACCCAGCGTAGAAAGTAGTGAGCTAGCTCAGTGTTTCCCAGACTTGGGTCTCCAGCTGTTTTTGGACTACAGCTCCTATCATCCCTAGCTGGCAAGACCAGTGGTCAGAGATGATGGGAATGGTATTCCCCAAACAACTGGAGACCAAAGTTTGGGGGAAACTAAGCTAGATGGACCAATGGGTGTGGCCAGTTTCTATGTTCCTGTCACCTGTTCCCTGGAGACGCCAAGCATCGAAGGCGGGACTTCCTGCATGGGCTCTGCTGCTGATGTGCATCTCCTCTGGCAGCCCAATCTGTGGTGTAACTAGAGACTACTTCCTAGGTGCTTGCGGAGAAGTAGAGGAGAAAACACAACACTCCTGGCTTGCCCACCCTTCTCTTAACTGGATCGGGTCAGGAGCAGCTATTTTCTGCTTCCCAGTGTGGTGTAGTGGTTAAGAGCGGTAGTCTCGTAATCTGGGGAACTGGGTTCGCGTCTCCGCTCCTCCACATGCAGCTGCTGGGTGACCTTGGGCTAGTCCACTTCTTTGAAGTCTCTCAGCCTCACTCACCTCACAGAGTGTTTGTTGTGGGGGAGGAAGGGAAAGGAGAATGTTAGCCGCTTTCAGACTCCTTTGGGTAGTGATAAAGCGGGATATCAAATCCAAACTCTTCTTCTTCCCTGGGGAAGGGACCTTTTTGTGATGCTTCTTCGGGGGCAGAATGGGAAGTGCAAGATCAGCTGCCCCCAATAATGGGGGAGCTTTCTGTGCCTTCCCCTTTTCCTTTCCTTTCCTTGACTTCTCATTTCTTTTGGAAGCTTAACCAGTTGCCACCTGCATTGCGACCCCAAAAGCCCCCCTAGATTGTTTCCCCCCCAGCTTCCTGACTCTTCTCTTCCCCTCCACTCCACAGACGGTTGTAGAAACGGTGGAACTGGACCCCATCTCCTCGCCTTCCGAGCAGCCGGCCCCCGCCGTGGAGTCCGCCTCCCCCCCGGCCCCGATGCCGCCCACCCCGCCGGCCCTGGAGAGCCCCCCTCCTGCCCCGACCGTCGTCTCGACGCAGCCCACCGTGGTGGTGACCTCGGGGGGCGGGCCCCAGGCGGGGGGGCAGACCAGCATCACCAAGATCATCATCCCCAAGCAGATGCTGCCGTCCTCCCTGGCCGTCACCTCGCAGGGCGGCGTGGTGACGGTCATCCCCGCCACCATGGTCACGTCGCGCGGCATCCAGCTGGGGCAGCTGCAGGCCGGCACGGGCACCACCCAGATCGTCACCCGCTCGGTGCTGGCGGCAGCGGCGGCGGCCACTTCCATGCACTTGCCACGGCTCCAGCCCCCGCCCCTGCAGCAGATGCCCCAGCAGCCGCCGGCCCAGCCGGTTGCCATCCTGCAGCAGCCGCCCCCCCTGCAGGCCATGCAGCAGCCGCCCCTGCAGCAGAAAGTGCGCCTCAACCTGCAGCAGCCGCCGCCGCCCTTGCAGATCAAGATCCTGCCCCCACCCGCCCTGCAGATCCAGCCCATCGCCCTGCGGACGGAAGAAGGCAGCCCCGAGAGGCCCAGCGCCGAACTCCAAGCTTCCCCAGAGCCCGTAGACGTGGTGCCGGAGGTGAGGAGCGCTGAGCCGGGTGGGCGGGTGCTTGCTTGCTTGCATGTAGGAAACCTTTATTTATTTGGTTTTTCCAATTAAAGTTTTACAGTCCATATCCAACATGCAACACAGAAACGAGATTCCAGAGAATCTCCTGGACTTCCCACCTCCCCTTTGTGGGTCCTATTGTTCATCGTTTCCTGCTGCATCTTTTATAATCATCCAAATCTTTTATCTCTCCGTTATGTCCAAAGTTCACCATTAAACTACAAGTGTTATTCTGACCCTACTAACGATTTTGATTGGTTACAATGGTTTTTTAGAGAAATAATTAATTTTCCCTATTCCTTATTAAAATTTTGGCCTTCCCGATTGCTGATTCTCAGTTGTTTTAGCCATTTTGGCGTAATCCATCAACTTGATCTGCCATTCTTCTCTGGTTGGGACTTTTATCTTCTTTCCATCTCTGGGCCAATAACATCGGAGCAGCCATGGTTGCATACATAAATATGTATGCGTGCCAGAAACTCTTATAATCGAGTTTCTGGGTCAATCCAAGAGGACCCCTGAGCATCTTAATTTGTTTTTACTTCATGGGACTTACGGACTTATTAATTATAGGAGGAAACATCTCAATTTAATTTAATTACGGTAGATTTATTTATCTTCTCAAAGTCGTATGATTGTTTATCTCTGACAACTGATGGAAGGATGTTCCACGGGGCAGGTGCCACCACCGAGAAGGCCCTCTGCCTGGTTCCCTGTAACTTCATTTATCTCAGTGAGGGAACCTCCAGGAGGTCCTCGGAACTGGACCAGGGTGCAAGTGAGCCTATACACACACACACACACACACGCAAGAAGAGCCTGGCTGCTGGATCAGGCCAAGGGCCCGTCTGAGTCCTGCATCCCATTCTCACATTGGCCTGAGAACAATAGCACAGAAGGGGGAGGAAAATGGAGACTCTTTGCTCTGTATGTTTCTCTCCGGATTGCTTGGAATCGAGGTTTACTTGCCCCAGGCGCACGACTGACAACAAGGCACATAGTTACTTTAGTTTTTTCTCCCCTGCCCCAGGTGGAGTCTCCAACACCGATGCACGTGGAGCTAGTGTCTGAATCGCCTGTGGCCTTGTCCCCGCACCCTCGCTGCGTCCGCGCAGGCTGCGATAACCCTCCGGTGGCCAACAGCGAATGGGACAACGAGTATTGCAGCAACGAGTGTGTGGTTAAACATTGCAGGTGGGTGGGCAGCCAGGGCTGCCTAATAATAATAATACCCCGCCCATCTGGCTGGGTTTCCCCAGCCACTCAGGGCAGCTCCCAACAGAATGTTTAAAAAGCGATAAAACATCAAACATTAAAAACTTCCCTAAACAGGGTTGCCTTCAGATGTCTTCTAAAAATCAGATAGTTGTTTCTTTCCTTGACATTTGATGGGAGAGCGTTCCACAGGGCGGGCGCCACCACCGAGAAGGCCCTCTGCCCGGTTCCCTGTAACCACTTTTCGCAGGGAGGGAACCACCAGAAGGCCCTTGAAGCTGGACCTCAGTCTCTGGGCTGAACAATGGGCTTTCAAGTCTGATAACAGAGGGTGTACAGTCTATCCTCTTCCTCTGTGAGGACTAGACACTTGGCAGACAAATGAGGGAGCAATACAAATGCACACACACAAACACACCGGTCCTACTTGAATACACAGAGTAAATAGTTTCAGCTGCCTCAGCAATGCCAAGCCACGTGGTTTGGGAGCAGGGAATGAAGATGTGCAAGCCAGTCAGATCAGGGAGAAGCATCCGCCAGATCTTCATTATTGAACAAACATCCAGTTCAGCAATGCACTGCAAATGGCGCACAGCAAGACACACTGCTGCCATCGTTTCTTTGTAATGGCAAGCTCAGGTTATGAGGGCAGACTGAGACTGAACCCAAGCATAGGTTGCTGTGAAAAAAGGAGGGCCGCTGCCAGCTCTTGCGGGGGGGGGGGGGACATGAAATAAAGTGCATTTTTAAATACATATATCTCCCAGTCAGTGCTAGGCAAGATACTGGAGGTTCACCGGCTTCCCACTCCTGTTGTGCAAGTTTTTAGAGTAAGGATCTTTGCAGCTGCAGGAACTGCTGCTGCATATACTTCTGCCTCTTGACTAAACCTCTGCTTCTGTCTCTCTCTCATTCACAGGGATGTGTTTCTAGCTTGGCTGGCCTCCCGCAATTCCAACAACAACGTTGTCTTTGTGAAATAACCCCCGGCCCTTTTGCGGCGGAAGCAGCAGGGGCGGGGTTGGGGAAACGACAGTTTCGCGTTCCTACGTACACTTTTTTTCCAAGGACGATCAAAAACAAAAAAAACACAAATCGCCATGCTACTGTGGGATGGGGCTGGGCGGGCAGGATTCGCGCCATCGGCCGAAGACCATTGACAAGCGAAGACGCCATCCCGGTTGGGTGCTGCGGACTCCCCTTCCTCCCTTTATTATTATTTTTTTCTATACACTATCCCTTGGTATGTTTCTGTTGATGGAGCCAATTAAAGGTGGAAGAGGGATATTGGCCAGGGCCTGCTATGTGCTGTTTTGCAGGAGGAGGCAGCGGGCGGAGATAGGAGCCGTCCTTCCGCCGTGGGTGAGCAAATAGAAAGCCTCTACAATTTAGGAACGTCCTCCCACCAAATGGATTGGAAAGGGGTGGGCAGTGTCTTGCCCCAAAGCTGGGCATCTTGTTTTGCTTGGCACGAGTGTAGGAGACTCCAGCTCCTTGCAGAAGCACATAGGGGTCTCCTTCTGTGCCTGAAATCTGGAACCTTCTGCATGCAAAACACATTCATTCCCACTGAGCTGCGCTCCGTTCATTGCCTCCTCTCGGTAACTGGGATCCAGCACCGTAGAGCCACAGCAACCAGCCAGCTTCACATGAGAGGGAAAGGAGCAGCAGGAGCTCATCTTCACCTTGTGTGGAATTTCCCCCTGCCCTGAAGGGAGGAGAGGGTAGGAGCAAGAGGCCGCTCCCTCATCTCATGCAGCCTTTCAGTGGGATAATCCAAAGTCCAGGAGCAAGGTCTTGCCCATCCCCTCTCCTGTGCCCAGAAGCTTCGCCTTGCTGGTGAGCTGCTTCCAAGACCCACCAGCAAGGAATACAGGCGGAATAATGGGTGGGTTAGGGTCGAGGGAGTTGCAGCCTTCTACCTAACAATCACTAAGTGCCTCTAGGGAACTAAACAGCATCTTCCACAGGAACTGGGCTCTCGATTCTACATCCCACATTCTTCCCAAGTCTCGGCTATGGAGAAAGAATCCATTTTGTTTGTTTTATTTTAGAAAAAAAACCACCCTATATTAGAATACAATCCATTGCTTTTGCCAGCACCTCCTGCAAAACACCCCTTTGGTCCATCGCGCTGAAATCTCCCCTTGTCTCCCCTCTACATATTCTTGGGCTTGGAGATGATTCCATCTGGGTAACGTTGTTTGAACTGAGCCACCACATCTGGATCCAGCAGGTGGATTCCGTCCAGCTGGTTACCAAGCGTGATCCTAAGACATGAGAGAGAGAGAGAGAGAGAGAGAGAGAGAGAGAGAGAGAGAGAGAGGGGGGGGGGGATGGATTAAGGGGAGAGTGGAGGGAATGAGGAAAGGGGGTCTATATAAAACCTGTGTTGTGGTTCCAGTGTGAGGCTGAGTGAAGGACTGGTTAAAGGGCACTGGTGGAAAACTTTTGATTATCAGCTGCTGAGATCTGTAAGTGGGAAGAGAATGCCAAGGTATCTTTGGCTGAGCTCAGGCTCCTCACTCAGCCACAGATTGGCTGCATCCTAATCCCAACTCATTCCCGTGGACAGGATTGCCCCCTAAATAATAGTAGCAATAACAGTATCTGCCACCTACCCAGATCAGATCACCAGATCTCTGTCTATTTATTTAGAGTTGCCACCAAGCGTAATGTTGCATCTTTAAGCAAAACCTCATTTGACGGCCACCAACTTGGATGGTTTTCCAAGAGGACTGGACAAATTCAGGGAAGAGAAGGCCATCGAGGTGCTAATAGTGACATTGGCTACGCTCTGCCTCCACAACTGGAGGCAGCGATGTTTCTGAATCCCAGTTGCTGGAAACCACAGGAGGGGAATGCTACAATGCCTATGCTACAATTCTGCTTGCTGGTTTCCCACTGGGGCATCAGGTTAGCCGCAGTGAAAACTGGATGCTCGATTAGATGGACCTTTGGTCTGAGAACGCTCTTCTCCCATCTTCAGTTCCCAGGCAGACTTGCTCCCCTCAAGCTGAGCCCTGACCTAGCTGACTGCAAATGCTGCATAGGGGTCACAGCTCACATGTTTCCAGCAGCTGAGGCTCTTTGAAGCAGGGATGCTCTTGCCAAACTACAGTGCCTGGAATTCTTTGGTTAGGGAGGCCACAACTGTTGGTATGGTATTAAAGGAGACGTAATTCAGCAGGTTTAAGAGAGAGATGCAAACTTTGATTTGTGTAGGGCAGGAGTACCTAACATGCTCTCCACATGCAGCTCCACATCTGGGGCTGATGGGAGAGGGTAACAACATCTGGATGGCTTAAACCTTTTCAAAGACTACTTGGGGTTGCTTTTCTTAAAAAAAAAAAACCCATGTAGGGTGACTTCTTAATCTGGCACTAAGAGGAGCTCATTGACGTGTCTGATGTATACTCTCAGCAACATCCTTTAAACAGCACAAACAAATTCTGAAATTTACTTGGAAGTTTGAAAATCCGTCGAGCGATCTGAACAGACTTAAGATTCTAAAGTTAAATTTTCAAGGTGGTCCCAGAAAGGGCATAAAAATAATTCCCTTTCCTCGCATGGCTTGGGCTGGATTGGGAACAGCAAAGGATGCCAAGTCAGCCCATTGATCCATCTAGCTCAGTACTGACTGGCAGCAGCTCTCCTGGGCTGCAGATGGGATATTCCCAGTCCTACTTGGAAGATCCCAGGGATCGAACCATGGACTACATTTCTAAATTCTGTCAAAAGTTGACATGAGAACCATGGGCTTTGCCGCAGAGTTCAAATCTTAAAGAGAGAGTTGAGAGGTCATTCAACGGTTCAGGGTCAAAAGGGATGGGTGACGCTCACCAGTTGGGCTGGACGTTATGGGGTCGCCCAAAGAGCTCTATTTTGCGGGTCCCAGGCGAGAGCCGCTCGATCATGCCATAGATCTCGTCTGGCTTGTGACTGGTGGAGCGTACCTGCGGGACAGTAAATGTCAGACGGTAAATATCGTGGGGGGATCTTTCCGCCGCCCCTGGATCCAATGTTGGGCTGACCCAACTCTGCCTTACCTCTGCCACAATGACGTCGCAGTCGAGACCTCGGTTGAAGCCCTGGGGGTTTCCTTTCACCCCGACCTGCCCACAAAAAAAAAGATGGTTCAGGCACAATTGGGCTCCTCCGTAACTTGTGCCCATTTACATGCAATGCTTTGCGTTCTCTATTGCAGGGCTCCTCAAAAGAAAGGGCAAGGCATTACCTTCCCCTCTAAGGTGAAGCCGCTAAGAGCAGCTTTTGCAAAGATAGTGTTGGGACTACATCTATCATCTCTCCAGTGTTGGGGCTCATGGGAGCTGGAGTCCAACAACACTTGTAGGGCACGACGTCGGCTATCCCTGAGCTATCCATTGCAGTGAATTGGCACTGTTATCACCTGCAATATTGCACGGACCAAGCGTTCTAAAGAAATAGGACACCCAGGAAAGGTGTTTTGACAGACTCCCCACCCCAGGCGAGGCAGAGAAGTACAGGCCACAGGCTAAGCATTTCAGTGGGCTTTGTGGAGCCCACAAAACAATGAGCAGTGGCCCAAGCTTTATTCTCCACCCCCCCCCCGCCCCGCTGTAATCTAGTGTTCTCAATAATTTTGGTGTTCAGCTGTTTTCAACCAGGGAAAGCCAGGGGGACGGAAAAGGCATGGGGTATCTCTCGGTTCTTCTCAACAGCCATGAGGGCTAGTAGCTTGCTTTTTTAAAGTCTCTCCAGCATGCCCAAGTTCTGCACTTGAGGGATTATACATGGACGAGCCAACATGCTGATAATTATAGACTCCCTGTGTGTCTCCCTCCACCCCAAAATAACCAGGACTCCTGTATGCTTTCCATTTCCATGGGATTCCTAACCTATTTTCTCTCTTCCCCCCATCCCAATTACCAAGCAGTGCTCTTTGCCATGGTTGAGCCAGTGGCCTGTCCGCCCCGTCCGGATAATGCGCTGGAGCTGGTTTGTTTTCACCCAGATTATCTCATCTACTCGCTCGTACCTAGAATGCAGAGGGAGAGGGGAGGACAGCAGGCAGTGAGACTGAGCAGAAAGAAGAGGGGTTCCAGAAAGAGAGGACCCTCCACCTTTGGCACTTACCCCCAGAGATTCAGGCACTCCCGGCCGAGTTCCATGGCCCTTGCAGTTGCAACAGAGAGAGAAAAGAGCAATATGAATGGTGAATGAATCATGGCTGCTCATGAGTGGGGAAGAGAGAAACCCTTTCCGCCCCTGTCTCCTGTTGCCCCATAGTTGAATGGGTTGAGGCTGTTAACACTCCCACTCCAGAGCAAGCTTGCTCCTACCTCGCAGGTGGGAGAATCTCAATGTGTCCCTCCTGCCTCTTTTAACTGGCCCCCAGGCCACACGGGCCCTACTTCACAGCCTCTGTATTTTGGCTGCACTTGACCTCTGAGAATGCCTCTTGTCTGCCTGGAGGGAGGCTAGAGTTCGGTGTGTACAGACCGTAGCCTACAGTACAAAGGCAACATTTGGATTCATTGTTCCATCTGTTTTTTCCTCTGGTTCCACCCCTTCCTGGCCCCGAAAAGGTTACTTAGACCTTAGATCTATCTACCGCTCTAAAAAGCCAGGTTCTTCCTGGTTCTCTGTCGCCCTCTGGGTCTTGCCGAGATGGTGGTACGTGGGAGAATCTGGTCCTGCCAGGCGTTTCTCAGCCACAGATCCCCTCCTGAGCCATGCTGCCTGGGGGCTGATGGGAGTTCAGAGCACAAGAATATCGGGAGGGCTGTAGGGTGGGGAATACCTGGTGTAGTGGTTAGACTGCTGGACCAGGGTTCAAATCCCGTCTCGGCCACCAAACTCACTGGGTGATGCTATCCCTCTGCCTGCCCTACCTGCCAGGGTCGTCATGAGCATGAAGGGGAAAGGGGAGATCCTCGGAGGAAGAACAAGCTGGGTTAATGTCCCATACCGGCCGGTGACCCACAGAAAGAGGAACCCCTCATCCTGCAGGACAGGGATGTTGAGGCGCCTCATCTCGTCGTCCGTGAGGGTCCCGTATGGAAGCTCCATGTGGATGTCCCAAGGCGGGTCGGCCATCACGACAGCGAACTTGCCCAGGATGCTGACATCAAGGTAGCGGATGTCGCAGCAAATCCACTGGGGGCAAAGAGAGGAAACGGGGAAGGGAATGCCTTAGAGAACATGGAGAAGTGCTTCAAAAAACCCCCACAAAATACAGTGGACCCTCTGGATATGGATTTACCGTATTTTTTGCTCTATAAGGCTCACTTTTTCCCTCCCAAAAATAAGGGGAAATGTGTGTGCGTCTTATGGAGCGAATGCAGGCTGCGCAGCTATCCCAGAAGCCAGAAGAGCAAGAGGGATCGCTGCTTTCGCTGCGCAGCGATCCCTCTTCTTGTTCTGGCTTCTGAGATTCAGAATATTTTTTTCTTGTTTTCCTCCAAAAACTAGGTGCGTCTTGTGGTCTGGTGCATCTTATAGAGCGAAAAATACGGTAATTCATTCCAGGGGTCTCTGCGCACCCCAAAAATCCGTAACCAGAGGCGCCACTTCTGTGCACGGCTGATAGAGCACTTCTGTGCATGCGCGAGCAGCGAAACCTGGAAAAATACTTCCGGGTTTGCTGCTTTTGCAACCCAAAGACTACATATCCAGATAGGGACGTAACCCGAGGTTCCGCTGTAATTAAGGCGGCATCCACAGGAAGCTCCCCCGTACCAAGTCATGGATGCCTCCCCGCCTCCCCACCGCTGCAGATATCCGCTGCGGCCAGCCCTGGGTACCTGCGGAGGGAAAAGGCGGTCCACACTGGAGTCCCTCCCCACTGCCTGGGGCAGCGCCAGCTCCTGGCCCGAGCTCAGCTCCCGCCCGCAAGGGGCGTCCAGGTCGGCACAGGCATCGATTTCGTAGTGGACGTACTTGCAGGTGTCCATGTGGAAGCAGGTGTTGAGGAAGGAGCAGTCCCCCAGAGACTCGTCCGTGTGCTTGTTGATGATGCGGCTGCAAGGAGAAGGGGTGGCTGCTTCTCTAGATTTTACCTTGCTTCACGTCCACCTTGGACCGTTTCATATGAAGCCTCTGACACACACCCTCCCCCCCGACTGCTCGACTGGATGTGATTTTAACAGGATTCACATATTTCTGGGTTTGGGCTTTACGATACGCGACTTTGAAAGGCCCGTGCGAATAATAATATTTCTTAATAATTAGAAATAAAATGGCAAACTAAATATCCCACCCCCTTGAAGGCACGGTTCAGATATGAATAATTATTAAAGTTCATCTAAACTGGTGGTTCTCTAAAGCAGTGGAATCAGTGGTGGGATTACCTAGTGGTGGGAGCTAAGAGGCAAGGGGTTGGCAGCAGGGGCACTGGAGTTGTGAATGACTATCGGACTTTGAAAAACTGGCATCACTGGATCAAATTCATCAGTTTTGTTGGATTAATTAAACTAAACCACTTTAGCTGGATTTTGAATAAATGTGCAATTAATTGTTACTGTTTTGGATTTTGTTATAATTATTAATTAAATTTCTTTACCTTCATCAGAGGATCAGTATACAGTTTTACAGTATAAAAACACAAAAATGTGTAACACAATACCAAACAAAACCATAACACCCCAACACCCACACAGTTTAAAAGGATATAGAGCCATGGTTCCCACAGGGGGGCAATTTGATTTTTAAGGGGGGCAATTTGAGAAGGAGTTATTAACAGTTAATGGCTTTTTAGGTTTCCTCCATGTGAATTGGAGATCACTTTTTGAATAATAAGAATTATATGTCACCGGGGGTGGGGTGGGGAGTGAGATGGGAGAATCAGGATTTTTGAGATGCTTAGGTGGGACATGGCCAAAAAAAGGTTGGGAACCATAGATTAGTCAAAATCCTGATTATAGAGGAATGGTTTCTCCTGGCACCTAAAGGTATGTAATGAAGCTCCCCAGGGGAGAGCATTCCAAAAGCAGGGAGCCACTGTAGAAGAGGCCCATTCTCATGTTGCCACACTCCGGACCTCACATGGAAGGGGCCTCAACAGATCAATGTGGGGTCTGGGTTCGTGCATACAGAGAGAGCCTGCCCTCAAGGTACAGTGGCACCTTGGGTTAAGAACTTACTGTATTTTTCGCCCTATAGGCCGCACTTTTTCCCCTCCCAAAATGAAGGGGAAATGTGTGTGCGTCCTATGGGGCGAATGCAGGCTTTCGCTGAATCCTGGAGAGCAAGAGGGGTCGGTGCGCACCGACCTCTCTCGCTCTCCAGGATTCAGGAAGCTCTGCGCAACCCTCGGGAGCCTGGTGCAAAGCCGCACCGGGCTCCCGAGGGTTGCGCAGAGCTGCCTGCACTCCCGGGCTTCGTGCAGCTCTGTGCTCCCGGGCTCCCAAAGGTTGCGCAGAGCTGCCTGCATTCCGAAGCCTGGGGCGCGCTGAAGAGTGTGCCCAGGCTTCGCGCAGCTCTCTGCAAGCCTGGGAAGACCGGCACGGCTCCCGAGGTTTGCGGATAGCAGGCTGTTCTGGGGGCTGGGGTTGGGGGAAGCTCGGGCTTCCCCCGTGCCACCCCCGTGCCTTGGGGGGGGGGGGAATAATATTTTTTCTTTATTTCCCCACCAACCCAAAAAAACTAGGTGCGTCCTATGGGGCGAAAAATACGGTAATTCGTTCTGGAAGTCCGTTCTTAACCTGAAACTGTTCTTAACCTGAAGCACCACTTTAGCTAATGGGGCCTCCTGCTGCCGCTGCGCAATTTCTGTTCTCATCCTGAAGCAAAGTTCTTAACCTGAGGTACTATTTCTGGGTTAGCAAAGTCTGTAACCTGAAGTGTCTGTAACCCGAGGTACCACTGTATTGCGGTCTGGGCCCTTTTAGGCTTTATAGGTCAAAGCCAACCTTTTGAATTGGGCCCAGAAATTAATTGGCAGTCGGTGCAGCCAGGCCAGGATTGTCGTTATATGCTTAAAACTATCTTGCCCCGTGGGTGAGCAACCTGGCAGCCAAGTTCTGCACCAGCTGGAGTTTCCGAACCGTCTTCAGAAACTAGGTCACCTGCATCTTTAATATGATTCACTGGGGCTGGTTTTATAAAGCAAGGCCAAGACACGGCACGGAGCAAGACCCCGGCGCTCAGTCACAAAGCCTGCCTTCCAAGATCCCGCTCTAAAAGTTTCTGGAAGTCCTGCAGCATTTCCAAAACTGTTTCGGGGCTCACTGAAGCCCAGAGGCTCACCGGAAGTGGAGCTTTCGGCACGGCCGGTCGGCGTCACTGGCCTTCATGCACTCCTCTTTGGTTCCATAGTCGCAAAACTCTTGCACCTGCGCCCGGCCTCGTGAGCGGAACTTCTCCACGATGGACTGCTCCTTGGCCGTCGTCGTGTTCAGCAGCTCCAAGATCTCCTGGCTCACCTGGGGAGACCAGGTCAGTGGAAAGAAAGACACACACACAAAAATTGCCTGGGCTTCCAGTCTTCATGGTTCCAACTGGAATTAATCTTCATTTCTGGTCTCCATCCACATTGCTTGCTAAGAGGGCAGGTCTTTTTCTGGGGGGGGGGGGCTTTTTTCTTTTTAAGGGGAGGTATATGTCATCATATTGGGAGCCCCCATGTGCGGCCAATCCTTCCTGAAAGCAGGGTTTGGCGTTTGGAGCTAAATGACTGCAAGCCCCACTTGTCTCCTGGGTTGAGTTTGAGCCAGGATGCAAAGGCAAAAATGCTACTTTGCAGCCACAGTTTGAAGGCATGCCTGAAACGGAAAGAATCAAGGATTCTCTTCTTTGAAGTTGCAACATTTGATGTCATTGTGATATCAGCTGACGTGACAGGTGTGCGGACACACCCACTTGTAAAAGTGGCCCATAGCGTGTATGTGTGTATGTGCACGCGCTCAGCATCCTCCCTGCCGGCTAGATCCTGACCCCCACCCCTAGCGTACACCATCCAACTGACCATCGACGGAGACAGCACACTGGGAAAATTATGGACTCTAGACCCCAAGCATGCAGACCTGCCCAGGTGTTGCGATGTGCAGGGATGCCCTGCTGACCTTTCAGCCACCCTGTGAAGTTCGTGGGGCAGCAGTACACAAGAGAGCCTTCTCTGTGGTGGCCCCCCAAACTGTGGAATGTTTCCCCTTCCAAGGTGCATCTGGCCGCCTCACTACAGTTGTACCTTGGATCATGAACACCTTGATACTCGGACGTTTCGGCTCCTGAACGCCGCAAACCCGGAAGTGAGTGTTCTGGTGTGCAAACATTCTTTGGAACCCGAACATCCGACGGAGCCTCCGTAGCTTCTGATTGGCTGCAGGAGTTTCCTGCAGCCATTCAGAAGCCGCGCTTTGGTTTCCGGATGTTTTGGAAATCGAACGGACTTCCGGAACGGATTCCATTCGACTTCCAAGTTACGACTGTGTATACATTTCAACGTCAGATCAGGAGCGCCTTTTTTCTGTACAGGTCTTTGAGAGGTGCAGCATCAGATCAGAATACACCACCAGTATAAATGTCTAGGTATTGCACTGAGATGTACATAACCCACTTTGGGACTGCATAATGAAAGGAAGGCTGTAAATGCCTAATCCTAAAATAAAACAAATTTTGCCAGGTGCTCATTGGGTGGAAAGCAGAGATGCCAACAGCAGGTGGCGCCAGAGCCAATGACAGCTGGAGCCAACTAATTCTCTTTATGCTGTCATTTTCCTCCCTGCTGACGTCTTCAAGGGCAACACTTAAGTGTAAAAAGGAGGTTATTGTAAAGCATCTTTACAATAAGCTAGTTGATTGGATAACTGATGATGCTATTCTTGCCAAAGAGCAAGCAGGATTTAGACAAGGCAGATCAGCTACAGACCATTGCTTTGTACTAGCCCATTTTATAGATAAGTATGTTAAGAAACCAGGTAGTGTGCTCTATGCAGCTTTCATTGATCTGAAAGCTGCATTCGATTCAATCTCTTGAATAAGACTGTTGGGATAAGTTGAACGCTTCAAGTATAGACAAAAGATTATTGTTCTTAATTAAATGCCTATAAGAAAACACTGTGCTGAAAGTGCGTAGCTCTACAAATGGGAAGCTCACAAGAGCCATGCCAGGCACAAAGGGAGTTAAGCAAGGTTGTATCCTAGCTCCCCCATTGTTTAACTTACATATAAATGATATTGTATTACTATGCGTTTATTTATATTGTATAGATCTAATATCAGCTGAGGAAGCCCTTTGGGGTGAAACAAGGGAGATATCCAGAAACCTTGTTCTGCCCAAGTTAGCAGTTTGCACCTGCACCAGCAGTCTACATCAGCTGTGTTGTTCTCGTTACCTTGAAGACTTTTCTATTTTTACCTAAGGATTGTGTTACACAGGAACTCACAAGAAGAAACGGATAAGAAAAGAAGAAATGTATTTTCATAGGTTATATATCGTATATATGAACTGTATATGTTGCACATACTGGGCTAGACCTTTATGTTAGGAAACAACCAATAAAATGTTCACTGTTATGATTATTCAGCCTGTTGCACTTTGTGTATTGTGATTACTGTATTTCTATCTCAAACAAAAGTGGGCCTGAAAAGACTGGTGACTGGGAGCAGCCGCCGAGACCATGTAACACCAGTCTTGAAAGACCTACACTGGTTCCCAGTATGTTTCCAAGACCAATTCAAAGTGTTGGTGCTGACCTTTAAAGCCCTAAACGGCCTCGGTCCAGTATACCTGAAGGAGCGTCTCCACCTCCATCTTTCTGCCTGAGGTCCGGTGCCGAGGGCCTTCTGGCGGTTCCCTCGCTGCGAGAAGCCAAGTTACAGGGAAGCAGGCAGAGGGCCTTCTCGGTAGTGGCACCCGCCCTGTGGAGCGCCCTCCCACCAAATATCAAAGACAAAAATAACTACCAAACTTTTAGAAGACATCTGAAGGCAGCTCTGTTTAGGGAGGCTTCTAATGTTTAATAGGGTTATTGTATTTTAGTGTTCTGTTGGAAGCTGCCCAGAGTGGCTGGGGAAACCCAGCCAGATGGGCGGGGTATAAATAATAAATTATTATTTTTATTTTTATTATTATTGATGAGGGCATTCTCAGGATACTGCCAAAGGGAACAGCTGGCTGTGAATTACAAGAAAACTTGAGGAGGAAGTTGGCAGGCAGTGGCCTCCTCAGGATAAGATGGGCAAATGAGGGCTGGCTGAGGGCGGGCTGGGGTTGGTGAGGCAGTGCGCCATTTGCCCTCAGGGACCAGACTCCGCTGGTTTTTCACGACCACCCTGGGATTTAGCAGCCGTCCCTCCCTCCCCTACCTTCTTTTTTTTTAACTTTTATTTTGCTTTAAACAGGTACATATAAATATAGACAACCAAAATTACAAAGGAAAATTCCTTAATAGTAATGGAAAAAAACCTTTAAAAACCTACAAAAAATATTGAAGTACATGACACAGAACATAAGCAACTATGGGAAAGATAAAAGAAAAGAAAAAAGAAAAATAGGGAAAAAAAGAAAAAGAAAAAGGAAGATGAGCCAAAGCAGGAAAGCTCATCTATTGTACACTTCCGTCAAGCTCACAACAGATCATTATTCATATCAATTATCTCTATCTGCATTCCAAAAGACTCCCTCATCTTGGTATCTGGGAACATTTCTCTATGCAGTATCATTCTAAACATAGCCAGATCTTTCTTGCTGAGCCCTTGTCCCCTAAATAATTATTTAAACATTCCCATTCTCCTTTCACCATTTTTTTAGGTTTATCTCTTATTGCATCTGTCAGCTTTGCGAGCTCCAAGTACTCGCACAATTTGACTACCCATTCCCCTCGCCTACCTTCTTGCTCTGCTGCTCCTTCGTCGACTGCTGGCTCAGCAGGCTCTCAATCTCCAGGTCCAGGTCCGAGGCCTGCTTGCGAGACTTCTTGGGGGGCTCCTTGAGCACCTCGGAAGACGCCAAGGCAGAGGGAGCGGCCCCGGACGCGGAGGCAGGAACCCCGGCGTCCTGCTCCCCGGCTCTCCTCTTTGGCCCTCCGGGCCCGACCCCTTCCCCGGAGTCCTTCTTCTCGGCCACGGCACCCATCATGGCGGAGAGCTTGGAGTGGTCAGCGTAGGTGACCAGCATGGGCTGGTCGTCATCCTGGAGGAGGCCCCGTTTGACCTCAATGAGCTCCTGCGCCGCAAACTTCTGCAAGAGGCTTTCCACGCTCCGCTGAGTGGCGGGGGCTTCGGGCTGCGGGACGAGGAGGAAGCCAGTCAGAGGAGGTTGAGGAGGTGTGGACCGGCAGCATCAGACAACAGGGGAGTGGAAGAGCTGTGGCTCAGTGGCAAAGCATCTGCCTTGCATGCAAAAGGTCCTGGGTTCAATCCCCAGCATCTCCAGGTAGGGCTGGGAGACACCAGTCTGAAGCCATGGAGAGAGACTGCCAGTCAGTGTAGAGAATAATAATAATAATAATAATAATAATAATAATAATAATAATAATTTTTATTTATACCCCGCCCTCCCCAGCCAAGGCCGGGCTCAGGGCGGCTAACAAGCAATAATAAAAACAAGTTGAATGATTACAACTTAAAAACAAAATTAAAATACAACATCAAAATATTGAAACATTAAAATATTAAAATGTAGCCTCATCGCAGGAGGAGAAAGGAAAAGAAAAAAGAAAGAAAGAGAGGGAGGGAATCAAATTGGCTCCAAGCCAAAGGCCAGGCGGAACAACTCTGTCTTACAGGCCCTGCGGAAAGAAATCAGATCCTGCAGAGCCCTGGTCTCATGAGGCAGAGCGTTCCACCAGGCCGGAGCCAGAGTTGAAAAGGCCCTGGCTCTGGTTGAGGCTAATCTGACTTCCCTAGGGCCCGGGATCTCTAGGATGTTGCTATTTATGGACCTTGAGGCTCTCCGTGGGGCATATCGGGAGAGGCGGTCCCGTAGTTACGAGGGTCCTAGGCTGCGAAGGGCTTTAAAGGTCAAAACCAGCACCTTAAATCTGACCCTGTACTCCACCGGGAGCCAGCAGCTTGAAAAGCACGGGGTGAATATGCTCCCATGGCAGAGACCCCGTGAATACTGAGACAACTCCCTATGTTTCTATGAGACCAGCCTGTCACGATCAAAACAGCAACAGACTAAGCAAAGCAGCAACAAATAAACTGCTTAACCTCACCAAGTTTATATGGAACATGCAAGCTTTTGCTCTGCTCTGGAGAGAGAGGGGAAATTGCTGGAGCAAATGGGAGGCAGGGATGATCTCTTGGCTCTGCTGAGATATCAGCCTGCTTTTTTTTGTCTCTTCCTTTGTCTCATGTGGTAATGGCTGTTCCATCAAACTACCAGAACAGTTTCCATCTCATCTGGTCATTATAAGAAAGCTAATTTTAAAAACCGGTGCCCAAGCAACTTTTTTCCTCCCCACTCCCCATCCTTGTCTTCCTTTCATGTCTTTTAAATTACAGCCATACCTCGGAAGTCGAACAGAATCCGTCCCAGATATCCGTTTGACTTCCAAAACATTCAAAAACCAAAGCGCGGCTTCTGATTGGTTGCAGGAAGCTCCTGCAGCCAATCAGAAGCCCTGTAAGCCCCGTTGGACATTCGGCTTCTGAAAGAACATCCGAAAACCGGAATACTCACTTCCAGGTTTTGGTCGTTCGGGAGCAGATTTGTTTGGGAGCCAAGGTGTTTGAGATCCAAGGTATGACTGTAAAAGCCTGGACACAGACTGTCTTGGTGTTTTGGTTTTAATGATCTGCAAGGCCCCTCTGGGAGCCTCTGCCACCAAAGAGTGGCATTTGGGGTTGCATCTGGGGACAGAAAATCATACTGAAAGAGCCATGACTTTTGGGTGCCCTGATGGGGAGAAAGCATAGTTAATGCCATTCTGTTTTTATTGTAATTATTTGTAAGTTTTAAACTGGCTTTACATATGTATAGTTTTAATTCTATTAATGTCTTCTTTTTTATTATTCCCCCCCCCATGTTTTTTAGTGATTTTTTTTATTATCTGTAAGCCACCTCGAGTCCAGTCAGGGAAAAAGGTGGGAGTTTAAATAAATTAATAATAAGGCTTTAATTGTTTTTCTTTGCTACAAAGTGGACCAAGTCCCGCTCACTTTTAAAAGAACAAACAAGACTCTTAGGATCTTGCAGAGGATATTATTGTAATAACCAGAAGTTTCATGAGAGTATATATTTAAAGAAGATGAATCAAAGAACAAATTAGGTTAATTTGGATATGCAGAAGATATTAAAAATAAAGTTAAGATAAAGTAAAAAATAAAATAAAATAAAATAAAGTTAAGGAGGGGGAAAGAAGTCAAGTTTTGAAATGTCAAAATGATTGTAAAATTAATGAAATGTTCAAAAGCAGTGAAATGTAAAAACTTGAAAAGTAATAATAATAATAATAATAATAATAATAATAATAATAATAATAATGGATCCTGCAGAGGATGTGCCGACTCCCAAATAAACCTGGGGGTCCCTAAAAGTCAACAGGCCAATGGGAAGAATGTAGACCTTGCTTAGGAGAGGTGAAGTCAGGGGAGAAGCAGACAATGACACTCAGTCAGATTTATTGCTTTGATGCTCACCGTGGAAATGGCATGGCAGATAGACAAAGCGTCTGTGGGTAGGGCCAGTCCTAAGTCAGAGAGGTGATGCAGGAGCTTCTTCTCAAGCTCAGGATCAGCCACGAGATCCCCTGGCTCAGTGGCGGTGCTGGGCGTGACGGACGAAGGAACCGGACTGTCGCTTCGAAAGGGAGGGCTGAGGGCCAGGTCCGGATTCCTCAGGTCTAATGTAAGGCGAGATGAGGTTATTAAAGAAGAGCTCCACAGCTGGATCAGGCCCAAAGGTCCATCCAGTCTAGTTTTCTGCTCCCACAGCTGCTTGCTAAAGGAAGCCTGAAAACAGAACCTGAGTATCACAGCACAGTATCATTTGCAATTCCCAGCAAGTGGAACTCAAAGGCATCCTGCCTCTTATGTTCTGCTATGAAGCTTGCTATGAACTTTTGGAAACATGGTGTTGGTTCCTTTTAAAACCGATTTTTTCATGGAGGAAGACAAGCAACTAAAAGAAAGAAGGGTAAAGAACAGAACAGCTCCCACTGGATCAGCTCACATTAAAAATACAGTAACCGTGGATACATCCATCTTACGTTAAGCATATATATTGACAAATGCCCTCCGAAGGAAGGCTTCACAGCCACTGCATGATGTAGGCCACTGTCAATTAATAAATGAAAACAACAACGGATACAAAAGCTTTATGGAATACGCAGAAACAGCAAAACTTACCGGAAAAATAAGAAATCAAGATAATAAGAAATCAAGAATGGAAATGGTTTGTTGAATATTTACAAACAAACTGTAAACAGTTAAGAACATTGGGAGGATTATTGTAACAACCTGAAGTTCTATAAGAGCAGGCTTCCTCAACCTTGGCCCTCCAGATGTTTTTGGCCAACAACTCCCATGATCCCTAGCTAGCAAGACCAGTGGTCAGGGATGATGGGAATTGTAGTCTCAAAACATCTGGAGGGCCAAGGTTGAGGAAGCCTGTATAAGAGTATACATTTAAAGTAGATGAATAAATGATTAAGTTAATTTGGAATACACAGAAAATAATTTTTTTAAAAAAATTAAGGAACTGCATAAAGAGGAGGAAGGAAGTCGTGTTTCGAAGTGTTAAAATGATTTGTAACATTACTGAAATGCATAAAATCGAAAAATAAATAAATGAAAGCAACTAGATGATGCACAGACGGGCACCCACGCAAAGACGATGTTGGCCAGAAGATGTATTCAGGCGCAGCGAGGATACTGGATCCGATTCACCGGGGCTTTTTAAAAAAATACGTTCTGGACCTGTTCTTGGGGTGGTTCGGCAACCAACCCTCCTTCCTAGGGAACTCTGGGAACTGTAGCTCCGTGAGGAGAATAGGAGTGTCTCCTGACAAGCTACAATTCTCAGGATTTGGGAAACCAAAACTCTTCAAAGTGGCATGGTAACGCTTTAACTGTATGGTGCAAACGGGAGCCTCAGCCATACTCAAGAGGAGAATGGACTTCAGCTATTCGCGCCTAGCCTAGGTCCATTCATACCAATGGGTCTACTCTGAGCAGGACTTACTTGGATGCAGCCCTGCCCTGGTGCCTTCTAGCATCCTATCCTATCCTATCCTATCCTATCCTATCCTATCCTATCCACACACCCCTGCGCTTCCTTCGCCTGCTTCCCTTACCCAGGGGGTCCTGCTTGCGCCTCCGCTGCAGCCGCTCCCGCAGCGAGTCCAGCTGCTTCTTGTGAGCCTGGATCGAGCTCCATGTGTCCGACATCGCCCCCGGTTAGTCGGGCAGCGGCTGTCCCGGCAGAGGGGAGGGCCGGGTTGAGAAGGACCGGAAGTACCCCGTGGGGGACGGAGATAAAGGAAGCACAATTCCTGTCGCGTGCCCGTAGTTCGAAGCTGAAACCGGGCAGCCGGTGGGGAACCGCCATCTTCGCTTAAGGCGGCGAAGCTCAAGGAGCCATTTTTGAAGTGGGTTCGAGTCTCTACACTACAGATGTAAGAAAGTACTATACAGTATTAGGAGGATAGTGTTTTTGTCCGGAAGCTGGGATTGATGAGAGCTGGAGAGCACTCACACAGTGCTTTTTTTCTTTTAAAAATGTTTAGGGGGTACTCTCATTTTTATTCAAGAAAAATCACCATTTTATAGTTCAAATCGGGGGAAATAAATGTATTAAACGGACAAAAGTACAAAGATTCGCAAAATGTTTAGGGTATGCGTACCCCCCAGAAAAAAGCACTGTATTTTTATAATTTTTATATAAATATTTGGGCAGCATTATGTCCTACCCAATCTCCAAATACAGTAGAAACCAATCCAGGCCTTCTTTCGGGTGCAGGAAATCTAATCTTGTTTAAGAACAAAACAAAAAAGCACACACACAACCGTACTCTTAATTAGCGAAGGCCAAAGTTTCCAGGGATGCGGGTGGCGCTGTGGGTAAAACCTCAGTACCTACGACTTGCCGATCGTATGGTCGGCGGTTCGAATCCCTACGGCAAGGTGAGCTCCCGTTGTTCGGTCCCAGCTCCTGCCCACCTAGCAGTTCGAAAGCCCCCCTAAGTGCAAGTAGATAAATAGGTACCGCTTTATAGCAGGAAGGTAAACGGCGTTTCCGTGTGCTGCGCTGGTGCTGGCTTGCCAGAGCAGCTTTGTCACGCTGGCCATGTGACCCGGAAGTGTCTCCGGACAGCGCTGGCCCCCGGCCTCTTAAGCGAGATGGGCGCGCAACCCCAGAGTCGGACACGACTGGCCCGTACGGGCAGGGGTACCTTTACCTTTACCTAAAGTTTCCAGAACAGGAGACGAGTGTCACTCTATTGTGGCAAAACCACATCTATCGTGGCATAACCTTTCATGGACTGGAGCTCACTTTTGCCAGATCCTGAGTTACACATGGTTTAGGGAGAACAAAATGTGAAACTACTAAATTGCAATACTGGTAGAGATTCAGTGCCATCTCTGGTAGTCGATTTCAAGCATATTATATGTATTAATTGGCATACCAGTGCCAGGATGGCTGTGTTATCGATGGCTGTTTTGCAAATTCATTGCCACTGTAAGGCACCTATTTATCACCGTCCTAAATTTTCTGCAGTTCATTTCTCTCTGAATTCACGATTCCCACCCTAACTCCCAACTCTGTGCGTGTGTGTATGTGTATGTGTGTGTGTTGCAATTCAATATAACACTTCATGCATCTGATGGACTGGAGTAAAAGCCTATGCCACCATAAATTTCCTAGTCTCTTGCAGCAGAAAGGAGTCTCCTGGCACCTTGAAAGACTTAGGCAGCAGCTTCCCCTCTGGAATTTGCAGGATGAATAAGAGCAAAAGATGTTGAGGATGGTAAATGGGGATGGGTGGGGAGGATTAGTTCTGAGAAGGAAGTGCCCCCTCTCCTTTGGACGGCTGCCAAGTTGAAGCTGCAACAAAGGAAGAGCTTGAGCTCATAAGCCGCTAAATAGCATTATCCGTAACCGATGGGAAGGGGAGGGGAAGAGAATCGGATGCTGCAAGCCACTTCCTTGACACATGGGAAGAGGTTTCTAAGCTTGATGCAAAGGTGCTTAACCAGCACTGCAGATTATTATTATTTTTTTCAGTTGTCGACCAAAGATGGATGTCAACGTCCCATTTCTAAAATATTTTTTATTAGTATTTGTTACTTATTTACAAACAAACAAAAATGGTGTCCAAAGGAGTCCAGGGCTGCAAACAACAAACTGAGAAAGCATCTTAGGAGCAATTCCAATACAGATGCATACTGGGGAAGATCTCAAAAGGCTTGTAGGAAGATGAAGGTCTTCAGTAGGTGACAAGCTGACAGCAGAGATGGCACCAGCCTAACATTCAAGGGGAAGAAGTTCCATACAGTGGGTGCCACAGCAATGAAGGCTTGAGCAGTATATTGTATTGGATGGGTGCAGAGATTGATTGGGTATGGGGTGAGAGATTCTTTCAGGTGATTATTTATGAATCAGGTGATTGACAGTTGTATCAGGGACCACATGAACCCTTATATCCCAGCTTGGTCACTGAGATCGTCCGCAGAAGTATCGCTGGTCGTTCCCCAAGTTGACAAAAGCTCACCTGGCAACAAGAGACCGAGCCTTTTAGTGTTACCGGCCCAATATTGTGGAATAGTGCAACAGTGACTCCGCAAGTGCCTTTCATTTAAAACTTGAAACATCTGCTGGAAACTTTTCTATTCCATCAGGTTCATGCTTCATCATTTAATCAGGTATTCTTCTTCTTTTAAAGTTAACTCTTTTTAATACAAGTTTTCATAAGCTCCCCATCCTGGCTAAGAGGAAATGTCTTTTTCTAAAGCAAAGAGTGCACCACTCTTTAACTCAAGAGTAGACCCCTTGCTCGGCATAGTTCATAGCTTCTCTGAGTTCTTCAAGCCCCTTCGCCACGGCAAGGCAGTGATCCATGAAGGGGATCAGCCCTGAAGGAAATCAGCACTGAGTGCTCACTGGAAGGACAGATCCTCAAGCTGAGGCTCCAATACTTTGGCCCCCTCATGAGAAGAGAAGACTCCCTGGAAAAGACCCTGATGTTGGGAAAGATGGAGGGCACAAGGAGAAGGGGACGACAGAGGACGAGATGGTTGGATAGTGTCTTCGAAGCTACAAACATGAGTCTGACCAAACTGCGGGAGGCAGTGGAAGACAGAAGTGCCTGGCGTGCTCTGGTCCATGGGGTCACGAAGAGTCGGACATGACTAAACGACTAAACAACAACAAGACCCCTTGAATTGAATATAGACCTTTTAGCCATGCCCATTAAGTTCAATGGGCACATCCCAAGTAAGACCAATTCTTTTCCTTCAGAATTATCTTTATTCATATGCAAATGCTAAATATTAAAATGCATACAATTGAGTTAAGATGTATTTTGTCAGGAGGCAGCCCTTATTTAGAGAAAGACATAAATATTCCAGATAAATGGGATGGGGGTGGATGGGGGAGAAATGCATTTGGTGTGTGGGGGGGGTCAGACTCTCTTTCCCTCTGACTCCCCTGTACTCATCACTGCCTCCTGCTGGACAGAATGCTATGTACCGGTAACTCGTATCTTACAGGGAGGTTACATACTGAGGGTCCACATGTATACAGTGGTACCTTGAATACGTTTTGGATTACAAACACATCAAACCCGGAAGTGCGTGTCCCGGTTTGCAAATTTTTTTTTGAATTACAACCATTTATTATTATTATTATGAACAAATTTTTTTTGAAGGCCCCACTGGCGAAAGCGTGCCTTGGGCTACCACCTGTTTTGGTTTACAAACGGACCTCTGGAACGGATTATGGTTGTAAACCAAGGTACCACTGTACTAAAAAAATATATACAGTGGTGCCCCGCAAGACAAATGCCTCGCAAGACGGAAAACCCGCTAGACGAAAGGGTTTTCCGTTTTGGAGGTGCTTCGCAAAACGAATTTCCCTATGGGCTTGCTTCGCAAGACGAAAATGTCTTGCGAGTTCCTGCGGGTTTTTTCCCCTCCCCCCCTTTTCTAAGCAGCTAAGCCGCTTATCAGCTGATCCGCTAAGCTGATAAGCCGCTAAAAGCCGCTAAACCGCTAATAGCGCTAATCCGCTAAGCTGTCAATGGGCTTGCGCAAGACGAAAAAACCGCTATACGAAGAGCCTCATGGAACGGATTTTGTCTTGCGAGGCACCACTGTAAAGCCAGGAACGCAGGGAACTGCCCCCACCCCTTGCAAGGTGGAGGGCTGTTAACCAAAGTTTGAGTTTCCTCCGCTCTCCATTCATTTATCTATTCCACCCCACCCGTGCAATCGTGCAAGTTAAATGTGTGTGAGTTGTGAGTTACACACAGCTGTGAGTTACCTGTATTTGAAGTGTACGTGAAGAGAGACCCTTTTGGCTTGCATCAATTGCAGTGTGTGTGTGTGTTGGGGGTCAACATCAGGGGGCTAAACCAGGCGCCCCTCCAGCTCTTTGCAGAAATAAAGAGCCAAAGACTTGGTAGTTCTGTCAAACTGCTTTTATTGGGGAGCTCAAGATGTCCTTCCCTTCGCTTGAATGGACCGTCCGGCATCCTTGCCCTAATCTAAATGAGACACACTTTCACTTCCTTTTTCTTCTCCCCATGGGTGCAGGGTGTTTGCCGTGCTTCCCTGACCCGCGACAGGATCCTGCCTTTCGGCCGACGGACATCCAAGCTACATTTTAAAAGTAAAAGACTAAAATGTTGCTAAAATTAAGACCGGAGCCACTTCTCTTCTGGTGGGACTGCGCTTGGGAAAAGGGGGGGGGCGCGTCCCCGCCAGCCTGGGTATCGCTAAAACAGTTCCGCCTGGAAAAGATAGGAAAGGAAAAGAAAAAAGTTGGTTCCGGAACTGGAATATTAATAGATAACGTGTAAAACGTGCAGGGATAAGCAAGGAAATAATAATAGAATCAATTGAATAATTATTAAACTACAGCAACACAACAAGATGGAAGACGTTAGAAAAATATATTGAAATCACACATGGGTAAAGGGAAGTGGGGAATTTATAAAAATTTCTAATATAATATTTCTAATTGCGTTGCATTTATATATAGCAAAGGGAAGTCTATAGCGATTAGGCGTATTTTAATCTAGTCAACTATGTAATAGGCTTATGTTACAAAACTAATATGGATTTTGTCATTCTTTTTCGGTTTTGGAATAAAGTTTAAAAAAAAGAAAAGAAAAAAATTAGGGAAAAAGAAACCACACTCACTCACCCTGTGGTCTAGCTCCTTGCAAATCACTACTTTGACACCCGCCTCGCAAAAACGTGGCTGCTTTGTTCATGGCAAAGCATCCTGCAAAGTCGATCCAGAGAGTGGATGACCAAACTTTCCAAAATCTGCTCATCGTTATGAACTCTGTAACACTGAAGAACTGGTGCATGTGTTTGCTTGCTTTCCTCTTCCCTCCTCACCCCTTTTCCCTTAAGTGTTCTATCTCTTAGACCGCAAGCAGAGATGTGACTCATTGTTGCTATTTGTAAGCTATTCAAGGAGCCTTTCGGGGCTGAGGAGAAATCTAGAAATGCCTTAAATGTGCGGGGAACTAAAAATAGGGTCTTCTGCACCTTTTAACAGGTTTCTTGGACATCCAATTGGATACCTTTGGGAACAGGATGCTGGGCAAACATTCAAAAGACAGCCATTCCCAGGCTAGCAGCAACACGCTGTACTCCCTTCCCTCCTTCAGCCCAACAGTCCCCATCAATTTACTCTCGCCTCTCCTTGCTAACTCTGGAGGTTTTGACAGGGTTGCCATATTTCAAAAAGTGAAAAACTGGAGACAAAAGTTGTTGAGCTTTCTTTTGCAAAATCTCAAAAAGAGAGAGGTTTCTGAGCTATTTTAAAGGAAATTTGCCAAAATCTACGCTTTCGACATGTGTTGCAATACGTCTGGATTTTCCTGGACATTGAAGCGTTTTCTGACGAATCCTGGCTACGTCTGAGAAATTCCAGACGTATGGCAACCCTAGTTTTACATTGGAAGGATAAAGAATATGCAAACCATGCCTGTATTTCTTGCCACTTCAGACTCTACCTTGCCCTGAGCATAGGGATAGAGGAAGCTGTCTTTTACTGGGGGCTCTTGGGTCCATCTTAGCTCAGTATTGTCTACTCTCTAGTGTCTGTTCTCCAGGGGACATTCCTGGCCGTACATGGCGATGCCAAGGGACCTGGGACATTCTGCATGCAAATCAGATGCCATGGTAATGAGCTACAGCCCATTTTAGAAAGCCTCCCCAATCACATCCGAGCCATCATCACCCCCACACAAGGACCATCTAGTGAGAGGGAGAAGAGGAATGTTCTCTGCACTTTGCACCTTTTAAAGCTGCTTCCATGGGCGAAATCAGGAGTGTGGAACCTGTGGCGTCCCCAATATTGCTGGACTCCCCACTCCCATTAACCCCAGCCAGCATAGCCAGTGGTCAGGGATGATGGGGACAGTTGTTCAGCAACATATAGAGGGCAGCAGATCTGCCCCACCACCCAAGCGGTATACACGATCTCTAAGTAGGACCCTCGTACCTACGGGACCGCCTCTCCCAGTATGCCCCATGGAGGACCTTAAGGTCCATAAATAGTAACTCCCTAGTGGTCCCAGGCCCTAAGGAAGTCAGATTAGCCTCAACCAGAGCCAGGGCCTTCTCAACACTGGCTCCGGCCTGGTGGAATGCTCTGTCTCATGAGACCAGGGCCCTGCAGGATCTGATTTCTTTCCGCAGGGCCTGTAAGACAGAGTTGTCCCACCTGGCCTTTGGCTTGGAGTCAATTTGATTCCCTCCCCCCTTTCTTTTTTCCTTTCTCTTCCTGTGATGAGGCTGCATTTTAATGTTTCAATGTTGTATTTTAATCTTGTTTTTAAGTTGTATTCATTCAACTTGTTTTTATTATTGCTTGTTAGCTGCCATGAGCCCGGCCTTGGCTGGGGAGGGCGGGGTATAAATAAAATTATTATTATTATTATTATTATTATTATTATTATTATTATTATTATTATGGCTTCCAGCAGCAGATACACTGGGCAGAACAGCAGTGGGGTTGGATTGCTCAAGGCAGTGACAGCATACATAGCAAACCACCGAGGGCGCTGCTCATAACAGCCTCCACCCAAGCCCATACACCTGGGCCCCATGAATCCAGACCTCCCTTTGCCGCGAATCACAAATCCTATCACCGGTCAGATTTCAGAATTTCATAGAATTACAAATCCCACTTCTGGCTGAGCTTTGGCCAGCAAATTCCGCGTCGTAAAGTTGCACAGCGGCTGGAGATGGACAGACAGGTTGTGTACCAACAGCAGTGACCACAGGAGAAAAGGCCCAGAAAGAAGAAGAGTTTGGATTTGATATCCTGCTTTATCACTACCCAAAGGGGTCTCAAAGCGGCCAACATTCTCCTTTCCCTTCCTCCCCCACAACAAACACTCAGTGAGGTGAGTGGGGCTGAGAGACGTCAAAGAAGTGTGACTGGCCCAAGGTCCCCCAGCAGCTGCATGTGGAGGAGCGGGGAAGTGAACCCGGTTCACCAGATTACGAGTCCACCGCTCTTAACCACTACACCACACTCTGCCGTGGTGTATCTGCAGAGGCACAACGGGAGTCCTCCATCTGCCCCAACTGCAACAAAACATGTCTCTCCCACATTGGCCCCTGCAGCCACAGCAGGCGCTGTGACTCTCCAACAGCTTGACTTCACTTCTCCATTGTCCCTCGAGACGGATGCCAACCCAACCCACCAGGGCCCAGCTTCCAACTCCACCAGGCAAAAGTTGCAGCCATAATGGGTCTCCTCCACCTTGCCTTACCTGATGGAGGTGCTACGTCAGGTTGACATTACTTTTCCCCCTTCCCTTGGTTCTCAGGGATGACCTCCGGGGCTGGGGCTGGTGGCGGCGGAGGAAGCAGCAGCAGAGACCCCACCGGCGGCTTCTCCTTGGCCTCGCTGGGAGCCACCTTCGCAGGAGTGACGCTGGATCCGAAGAGGCCGTGGGTGCCCGTGTTGGATGCCGAAGAAGAGGAGGAGGAGGAAGCGACGCCACTACCCCCACCGTGAGCAGGCCTGGTCGGGAGGCCTCCAGAAAGGAAGGCCGTGTACTGGTTCCAGAAAGAGAGGGGTCCCACCCCCACGAGCTGGGCCGGGATGTCGCGCCCCAGGAAGTCCTGGAGCTTGACCTGGCCCCCCGACAGCACCGGCACGGGGCCTTCTAGGGGCAGGCGCCTCCCTCGGCGGGCCTGGTTGCTGCTCCACACGTGGCCACTGAGATTAACCTTTCGGAGAAAGACGAAAGAGACGGGCACTTAACACAGGCGGCGCCCTGAGCCGACACTCATTATTCTTATTATTCTTATTATTATTATCCCCCCACCCATCTGGCTGGGTTTCCCCAGCCACTCTGTGCAGCTCCCAAGAGAATATTAAAAACACAATCAAACATCAAACATTAAAAACTTCCCTAAACAGGGCTGCCTTCAGATGTCTTCTGAAAGTCCTTGTCATCTGATGGGAAGGCATTCCACAGGGTGGGCGCCACCACTGAGAAGGCCTTCTGCCTCGTTCCCTGTAACCTCACTTCTCGCAGTGAGGGAACCGCCAGAAGGCCCTCGGAGCTAGACCTCAGTGTCTGGGCAGAACGATGGCAGTGAAGACGCTCCTTCAGGTATACTGGGCCAAGGCCATTTAGGGCTTTAAAGGTCAGAACCAACACTCTGAATTGTGCTCGGAAACATACTGGGAGTCAATGTAAGTCTTTAAGGACAAGTGTTAAAATGGTCCGGGTGGCCACAAGGGGAGGAATGCTGCTGGTTTGACCCAGAAGACAGGAAGCTTCCTCATATCGAGTTCACCCAGCTCAGTATTGTCTACACTAACTGGTAGCAGCTCCATACCCTCTAACATTTCTCTGACAAAAATAGGGATGCCCCATTCCATAAGGATAATTTTACTGTTTATACCCCACACATCTTACTGGGCAGCTTCCAACATATTAAAAAACATAATAAAACATTTTTAAAAAGCTTCTGTATACAGGATTGCCTTCAGATGGCGTGTGTGTGTGTGTGTGTGTGTGTGTGTGAGAGAGAGAGAGATAACTCCATAGCCTCCAACATTTCTCCAAAGAAAATAGGGTCATCCTAAGGAAAGGTGAGGGACGCGGGTGGTGCTGTGGTGTAAACCACTGAGCCTTGGGCTTGCCAATTGGAAGGTTGGCGGTTTGAATCCCCGCAATGAGGTGAGCTCCCGTTGCTCAGTCCCTGCTCCTGCCAACCTAACAGTTCGAAAGCACATCAAAGTGCAAGTAGATAAATAGGTACTGCTCCAGCGGGAAGACAAACGGTGTTTCCGTGCACTGCTCTGGTTTCGGTGTTGCATTCGGTGAGTCATTCGTGACTGGACTTAAATGTCAGGGGTCCTTTACCTTTAAGGAAAAGTGGGACATTCCAGGATGAAATCAGAAACCGGAATGGCTTCTCTAAATCAGGGATGTCCCCTGGAAAATAGGCACACTTGGAGGGTCAGCAGCTCTCCAGGAATTTCAGGCAGGGGGCATTCCTAGCCCTACCTGTAGATGCCGGGAACTGAACCGGGGAACTTCTGCATGCAAGGCAGATGCTCTGCTGCTGAGCTATGGCTCTGTCCCATTTCTATCATTCGCCATGGCTTCTAAGCATGCTTCCCAATGGAAGCAACACCACCTTAAATGGTGCCCACCATAGCTGTCAACTTTTCCCTTTTCTTGCGAGGAATCCTATTCGGAATAAGGGAATTTCCCTTAAAAAACAGGGAAACGTTGACAGTTATGGTGCCCGCATGTGCAATGCCGAACATCAAAATATAGGCGGCTGCCTATATTCTGCTGTTTCAAAGACTTTTGATCCACAGCTGCCATCAAAATTATTCAACCCCCACTGCAAATCAGGTTTATTATAAGAATTCCCAGGCTTTCAACTGCTTGCAACGAGCCAATTGAACAAAAGCAAATGAAATAGCTAGACGCCAAGGATGCTTCACACGGGTCCCCCTAAATTCAACTGAAATTGCAACTTGTACTGGCTCTTCGCTGGTCCTGCTAGCTAGGGATGATGGGAGTTGTAGTCCAACAACAGCGGAAGAACCAAGTTTGGGAAGTACTGCAAGAGAGATGAAGCAGAGTGGCGACAGCAGCACAGATCTCTGACCAAGAAAACTAGGGTCTAGTGACCGTGGTACAGGCCTTCAGCCAAAAATCCTTTCTCCCCTTTCCTTTATGTTAATGTTGCTTTCCTTTCTTACGTGTTTTCACACAATTCAGGTTTCTGTGTGTCTCTGTGTGTGTGTGTATTGAGGGGGTTGTTACGGGTTGATATCTGTTTTGTTGCTTTCAGGATTATAGCTATTTTTTAAAAAAACAAACGGTTTCTTTAAATTTTCTGGTAATTTCCTTAATATATTTAGTTTACTGCATGCATGCTTTATGCCACTTTCATTTCCTTTTCGGGAAAAAAACATTTATTTAAAAATAAATAACAAACACCAACAAGCTACGCCACATGGGGACACGAAGCTGCAAGCCTGTGTAAGGCCTAGGGTACAGGCCTTGCTGCTGTACTGCCAAGATGCATTTTAAACCTTCGGGCTTCAATAAATATGCGTTTACAGGGATTCTATCGCTACAGACTTTTATTTTGTTGCTTCTAAATAAATATATCATGAACTGCTGTGTGATCTTAACCTGACGGGTGGTCCAAGTGGAAGAAACGAAAATTATAAGGCTATAAAGATGTTTTGCCACACTCCAGAACTGTGAGGCAACGTGGTATCGTATTCCCTACAACGGTGCCCTTTGTGCCCCAGTTCTGCCTCTAGAGGGGGACAGAGAGCGCACCAAGTGCAACCAGCTTCCTGTGTCAATACTGCGCAAGGGAGATGTACTTCCTGTAACGGTGCCTTGCACTCCCCAGCTCTGCCTCTAGAGGGGGACAGACAGCACGCCAAGTGAAGCCAACTTCCTGAGTCAATAAAGCGATGGAGAAGGAAATCACAAGGGAACAGGAGATAGGCAGAACGCTTACTATAATAGGAGACACTGAGGAGCAACCGCCTCTCCCTTACCTGGTGGTGGGCAGCCAGTGCATGCTTGCGCAATGCGGCCCTGTCGGGGAAGGCCTGCTTGCAAATCCCACAAACCAGCGTCGGCCCCTCTTTGGCTTGACTGCCCTCTTGCTTCTCCGATGGGCCTTCCCCGCCGGTTTCCTGTTCCTCCTCCTGTTCTTGCGGCATTGCCCCTCCTGTCTTTTCCCCCTCCGCCTTCTCTTCCCCTTCCTGCATGGGCCGCTGAGGGCTTCCTGGCCCTGATGGCAAGGCAGCATTGGTGCCACCGTCTTCCTCTTCCGCCTGCACCGCTTGTCCACCTTCCTTGGTGAGGCCCGGAGCTTCCTGTTCTGGGCTGGAGGGCCCCTCGGCCTTCTCCCCTCCACTTTCCAGGGAGTCTTCGTCGGTGGGTTCTTCTTCCTCCTCCTCCGACAGTTCCTCGTCTTGCGGAGGGGCCTGTTGCTGCGGTTGCTGCTGCTTCTCGCCTTCCCCCAAGGTGGCCCCTTCCGAAGTCGGGGTCTCAGGGAGGAGCGCCCCGTTGGGGATCTGCCCGCCCAGGTGCATGCGGACGTGCTGCTGGAGGCTAACGGCGTTGGTGAACTTCTTCTGGCAGATGGGGCAAGAGTTCTGGGCCCGGGCAGCCGAGCTGGTTTTGTGGCCCACAAAGTGAGCGCGCAGGTTCCCCCGGGTGGAGAAGGCCCGCCCGCACACCTTGCACTTGAAAGGCCTCTCCCCTCCGTGCTGCCCGTAGTGGAGCTGCAGGGCTCGAGGGCAGCTCAGGACCCGCAAGCAGATCACGCACTGGTTGGGCCCCGAAGAAGCGGGCAGGGAAGAGGAGGAGGAGGACCCAGCCACAGCTTGGGCGGCCGTGACGGGAGCAGAGCAAGAAGATGACGACAGAGACCCCTGGCGGTCAATCTTCTCCACCAGCTGCTGCAGCTTGGAAGTCTCCGAGGGGGACGCTTCCAGCACGTAGGGGAAAGGCCCCACCGCTGTGCCCGCCTTGAAGTGATTGGCTAGCAAGGCCCAGCTGGGGAGGGATCCCACCAGCTTCCCCAGCTGAAGCCGGGCACCTTCCGTCTCCCTTTCTGGCGGGGTGTTCTCGTCCCCCTTCCCTTTTGCCTCCACTGCCTTCATCAGAACCAGCTTGTTGAAGCCGGGCAAGGCCTGGGCTGCCGCCGACGGCGAGGCCCCGGACAGCAGGGTGAGGCTCTCGGTGGCGCTCAGGGCCTTGCGTTCGGCGGTGGGCGGAGGGGTGGTTTCCTCTCCGGGCTCTGCCTTCTCGGGCGGCACCGACATGCCGTAAGGTAGCCCCGAGGTGGTGAGGACGTAGTCCAGGTGCTCGGGGACGGGATGGGGGTTCATCTGGACGTGGGGGTATTTCTCCCGGTGGCGGTGGAAGTGCACCTTGAGGTTGCCGCGGGTGGTGAAGCGGTTGCCGCAGATGTTGCACTTGTAAGGGCGCTCGCCCGTATGGGAGCGCAGGTGGATCTGCAGGGCGCTGTCGCTGCCAAAGACCTTGCCGCAGAAGCGGCATTTGTGGCGCCCTCCGGGCTTCTCCTCCAACCTGCTTTCTAACCCTCCTCCTCCTCCTGCTCCTCCCCCGTTCTTCTGCCGCAGGAGCCCCGGAGACGTCGCCTGCTCCAAACCCCGTGCGGTGCCCAAGCACTGGGCGGCCAGGATGCCCGTAGCTGTGGGGAAGGCCGGAGCCAGCAGCTGCTCGGCCTTGGGCACTCGGGCGCCTCCAGGGAAAGGGTGGTACAAGTGGAAGAAAGCAGGTTTGGGGACCTCAGGGGAGCTGGACGCCTGGGTCCTCCCTGGCTCTGTTTTGATGGAGAAGACCGGCAAGGGGGGCTTGGGAGGAAGAGACGCTCCCGGGGCCGGCTCGGAGGAAGGGGTCGGGGAGCCCACCTGCCCCAGGGAGCCCAGCAGCAGCACCTGGCGGCAGATCTGCTCGGTCATCTGCATTTGGTGCAGCTGGCGTTGCTGCAGGACCCGGAGCTCTTCCAAGATGAGGGGGATGTTGAGGTGCCCGGCGGGGACGGAGGCGGAGGAGGCGGGCAGTGTTGGGGGAGGCGGGGGAGGGGACCGGGGAAGGGCCGCTTCCTGGGTTGGGTCGGACAGCAGCGTCCCCGATTCGACGTCCATGCTCTGAGGGCTCTCGGGACGGACTTCCACCGAGGAAGAGGAAGACGAGGAGGAGAGGCTGGAATGGTCCTGACCAGTGGCGGCTGTAGCTGCCGCCGCAGAGGAGCAGGTGGGCTGCTCCGAGCAGCAGGAATCCACGTGAGCGGACAACTCGGAGGGATCCTTGAAGTTGGTACGGCAGGCGGGGCAGGATAATGGGGCTGTCTCGTCCCCAGTATCTCCTGCAGAGAAAGGGAGACAAGAGAGAAAGGGGGTTATTTTGGATCAGCAATCTATTTCATTCATCACGTTTATATATCACATACTTTCCTCCAAGATGGTGTCCGTAGTTCTCCTGTTCCCCATTTAATCCCCAGGTAGGTTAGGCTGAGTCAGCAAGTCACCCAGTGAGGATTTGAATCCTGGTCTCCCAAGTCCTAATCCGACACTCTACCCCAGTGTTTCTCAAACTTGGGTCCCTAGTTGTTGTTGGACTCCAACTCCCATCATCCCAGCTAGCAGGGATGATGGGAGTTGGAGTCCAACAACAGCTGGAGACCCAAGCTTGAGATACAGTGGTACCTTGGGTTAAGAACTTAATTCATTCTGGAGGTCCATTCTTAACCTGAAACCGTTCTTAACCTGAGGTACCACTTTAGTTAATGGGGCCTCCCGCTGCCCAAGGTACTATTTCTGGGTTAGCGGAGTCTGTAACCTGAAGCGTCTGTAACCTGAGGTACCAGTGTACTCTGCTCCAACCACTACAGCACTCTGGTAACCAAGCCCATCTGATCTTTAACCAGAAAGATGCACAGGACAACTGCAGATCAGACAGAAGCTAGTGGCAACACTCAGATTTTAGTGAACGGGAACAGGATGCAGGAGGTCCCAGCTTCAGTCTCTGACATTTACATGAAGGATGTGGCTATCAGTGGCTATTGGCCATGATGGCTCTGCTCTGCTTCCACCGGAGAGGAGAGTGTGCCTGTGCTCGGGTCTTGTTTGCTAGTTTCCCCACAAACATCTGGTTGACCACTGTGAAAACAGGATACAGTGGTACCTCAGGTTACATACGCTTCAGGTTACAGACTCCACTAACCCAGAAATAGTGCTTCAGGTTAAGAACTTTGCTTCAGGATGAGAACAGAAATTGTGTGGCAGCAGCAGGAGGCCCCATTAGCTAAAGTGGTGCTTCAGGTTAAGAACCCGAGGTACCACTGTACTAGACAGCACATACCACTGGCCTGATCCAGAAGGTTCTTCTTATGGCTGGAAACAAGCGTTCAAATTTCACCAGACACATTTTGCACCTGGCTATCGGCCACTTGTGACCAAGTGAAGATGCCCGGGCGTCAAGATGGTGCCTTGACGTCTCCACCATCTGGAGGTGCATGCCTGCGGATCCTTGGATCCGGGCTGTTTTCACACACTAGAAAGACATCCTGCGGAATTCTATCCTTTATATTTTATCTGCATCATCGGAATCAATTTCTGGAACCAAAAAATCGTACACGACTTTCAAGCCATCTGGCCCCAAAATGGCAACTAGGCATTCTATTTTGGCAAACTTAAACCCTGGTTTAAGGAGCCATTTGGTGCATAGCTTATATAACTGAGTATCTAACACTGGCTGGAAATGTCCCTTGCCGGTCAGTGTAGACAATACTGAGTTAGGCAGACCAAAAGTACAGTGGTACCTCAGGTTAAGAGCTTAATTCGTTCCGGAGGTCCGTTCTTAACCTGAAACCGTTCTTAACCTGAGGTACCACTTTAGCTAATGGGGCCTCCCGCTGCCACCGTGACACCAGCGCGCGATTTCTGTTCTCATCCTGAGGTAAAGTTCTTAACCCGAGGTACTAATTCCAGGTTAGCGGAGTCTGTAACCCGAGGTGTTTGTGACCTGAGGTACTACTGTATAAGGAAGCTGGCCCATTTAATCCTCACAACTAGGTACGTCCTCCAACCCTCTCTCTGCTCAGGATCTGCCAATATTTTGATGTAAACATATACTGTATTATATTAAATGTCTAGTTAATGCAGCATTTGTCGAGCTTGGATTCCCAGATGGTGTTGCACTACAAGTCCCAGAATCCCCAGGCAGCTTGGCCAATGGTGAGGGTTGACTGACAGCTGCTCTTTTGGACCTCTGGTCCTTCCATTGGAGGTTCTTTAAGCTGGAGATGTTGTACAGTGAGCCGAGGAGCTTCTCCATGCCAAAGCAGCTGCCTTGCTGTAGCCCCCTCCCCTAACACACTGTCCCCCACCAGCAATAACCTGTTTTTGCAAAAGAAAATATGTAAGACCATAAGATAAGCCCTAGTGGATCATGCCGATGGCCCGTCCAAGTCCAGCATCCTGTTCTCACAGTGGCCAACCAAATGCCTATGGAAAACTGGCAAGCAGGATTCGAACACAAGAGCTCTCTCCCTTCCTGCAGTTTCTAGTACGTTTCTGGTATTCAGAAGCATCACCTACTTCAACTGTGGAGGCACAGCACTATCATCAAGGCTAGTAAGCCACCAAAAGCCTTAACCTGCATAATTTTTTCCCAATCCACTCTTAAAGACATCTAAGTTGGTGGCCATCACTGCCTCCTCTGGCAGTGAGTTCCATAGTTTAACTACGCACTATGTGAAAACGTATTTCCTCACCACAGGGTGTCCCAAGAGGGAGAAGAACTTTTCTCTGTTTCCTCCATATGTCGAAAGCAAGCCATGTTTCTACTTCTCATTGCCATCCTGTTATACAAACAAACCTGCCAGCCCAGAAAACATGGCAGGCATGCCAAAGACATCATTCTGCCCGGACACTGAAGTCCAGCACCGAGGGCCTTCTGGCGGTTCCCTCATTGCGAGAAGCAAAATTATAAGGAACCAGGCAGAGGGCCTTCTTGGTAGTGGCACCTGTCCTATGGAACACCCTCCCATCAGATGTCAAGGAAATAAACAAATATCTGACTTTTAGAAGACATCTGAAGGCAGCCCTGTTTAGGGAAGCTTTTAATGTTTGAGGCATTACAGTATTTTAATATTTTGTTTGAAGCTGCCCAGAGTGGCTGGGGAAGCCCTACCAGATGGTCGGGATATAAATAAATTATTATTATTAAAAATGGAAGGAAACAAAAATATAGAAGAACCTCCTTCCTTGGAGGTTTTTAAGCAGAGGTTGGGTGGCCATCTGCCATGGATGCTTTAGCTGAGATTCCTGCATTGCTGGGGGTTGGAATAGATGGACCCCTGGGGTCCCTCCCCACTCCAAAAACCTATCATTCTACGAAATGGGAAGGCAGACAAACAGATGCAATTTTAAGAATGGAAAAGAAAGATTGGGATCACCATGGCAAACATATATATATATATATATATTTAATTACCTAAAAGTCCAACCCACATCCAACTAATTTGCAAGCCCCCTTCTCCAGCAACCCACCTTTGCAAGGTTCTGCCCATTCATACATCGTTCTCTCTAGAAAGGAAGGAAGGAAGGAAGAAAAGAAGGAAGCACACCTGAAAATTATCCACCTTATTCCTACAGAACAGCTAACAGGGGGTTCTGGATGCAGACAATGAGGACGGAAAGGCACAAACAGGGCACGGAAAATCAAACACGAGCCTGGCTGGCTGTTTGGGGGGGGGGGGTGGAAGGGCCAGGATAAACTACTAGGCTGGATGGATGCGTAAATGGGTTGATGGCAATGCAGGAGCGCGTGGGGAGATGGGCGCCTCGAGGGAGATCTCTGGGCCCGGCTGCTTCCCCTCCAGCCCTTGCTAGGAGGCCACGGCGGCCAGGTCGCCCCCTCTCCCCTTCCCCAGCCGGCTGGACCAGCCACAGGGGCGAGGAGCCCACCTGCGGCCTCGCCCATCCTGCAGTCGCCGCCGGCGCCCGCGGCTCCGTCGCCCGACGCCGCCACCTCCTCCAGCGGCTGCTGCTGCTGCTCTCCGTGCGCTCGGGAGCCGCTCATCTCGGCCCGCCCGGCCGCCTCCGATCCCGGAGGATGGAGGAAGAGGAGGAGGCAAGCGGAGGCCAGACGAGCGGTGGGCTGCCGAGAGCGGCTCCCACCCGGCCGCAGCAGGGACCTCTGGTGTCGGGAGGGCGGCTGCCGCCGACGGAAGGAAAGGGCGCTGCGCCCCCGTGCGCCCTGGCTCCGGAGCGCACCTGGAGACGGAGGGATGGAGAGCCAGCAAGGAGGAGGGAGGCAAGCGAGCCAAGACGGGACGAAGGAGGAGCCCTGCTTTTAGGAGCCCCCCTCCCTCAAAAAACCTGGACCTTTTGCAAATCGACACATTTTTTTAAAAAAATGTTACATTTATATTAGCCCACCTTTCATCCAAGGAATAAGGCAGTGCACAATTAATTTTTTAAAAAATATATATATTGCATTTATATGGGGGGGCAGAGAGGGGCATCTGCCCTCTGATCAATAATAATCAATAAAAATACATAGCAAACTGAGGTTCTGCCCCCCCAACAAAATTCCTGACTACGCCCATGTTTATATCCCAACTTTCTGCACCCCAAGGAGCTCACTGTACCTGGTTCTTCCCCACCACAGAATCATAGAGTTGGAAGAGACCCTGAGGATCATCTAGTCTAGTCCAACCCCCTGCAATGGAGGAATATGCAGCTGCCCCATATGGGAATCCCCACAACAATATACTGTATATATTTATTTAAATGTTGTATTTATATTATTCCACCTTTCCTCCAAGGAGCTCAAGGCAGGGTACTTTTCATCTATGCTCTTAATTTTATTTCTTGTATTTATATCCCAACCTTTTCTCCCAGGGAGTTCAAGGTGGCATACCTGGTTCTTCCCCATCCCACTTAATCCCCACAACGATTCTGTGAGGTAGATAAAGGTGAGAGACAGTGACTGGCCCCCAAGGTCACCCAGGGTGTTTCAGGGCCAAGTAGAGTTTTGAACTCTGGTCTCCTAGGTCCAGCACTCTGCCGATAGCATCATACTAACTTTCCCTGAAAGGTGGGTTAGAAATCTGTAACAATCTTAATCGCAATCTATTTTTAAGGAGAGGGGCTCCCCTTAGATGGATTCCCCTCGTTCCAAACAAAGTTGCCCATCTATGTTATCATCTTCTGCGCCAGTGCATATCTAGATACAGTGGTACCTCGGGTTTAGAACTCAATTCGTTCTGGAGGTCCGTTCTTAACCTGAAACTGTTCTTAACCTGAAGTACCACTTTACCTAATGGGGCCTCCCGCTGTCGCTGTGCAATTTCTGTTCTCATCCTGAAGCAGAGTTCTTAACCTGAGGTACTATTTCTGGGTTAGCGGAGTCTGTAACCTGAAGTGTATGTAACCCGAGGTACTACTGTATGTGCCTTTGAAACTGTGGGAACAAACACAAGATGCTGCCTTATCCCAAGTCAAACTGTTGGTCCATCTAACTCAACATGATTTTAGCCAGGATTTTAGCCAGGGTTTCTCTCCCAGTTCTGTTGCTAGGGATTGATCTATTCTACCACAGAGCTACAGCCCTTATTATCATACTGTAAGACTTCACACAGGACCAAATTACAGGATCTGTAATTTGATACAGAACTGCAACCTGAAATAAGTAAATTAAACATTATTATTATTATTATTATTATTTAAAAAATACTAAATTTGTATGCTGCCCTATACCTGCAGGTCTCAGGATGGTTCACAGGATAAAATCAGAATATAAAATCACAAAATCAAAACAAAAACAACCCAATAAATCCCCAACTCAATAAACTCCATATTACATATAATATAAAAATATATTATATTATTGCATTTCTGTTCCCACTTTCCTTCAAGGAGTTCAAGACAGCGTAAAGTACCTGCTTCTAATTTTATCCCCATAGTAACCCTGTGAGGTAGGCTAGGCTGAGAGAAAGTTGACTGACCCAAAGTCACCTAGTGAGCTGAGGGGGGATTTGAACTCTGGCCTTCCGGGTCCTAATCTGGCACTCTGACCATTAGACCACACAGTCTTACGCACTTCAGAACATGGCGTTACTATTGGTTCATACACCCCACCCTTCAGGGCTTTTTCCCCCAGCCGGAACTCACTGGAACTCAGTTCCGGCACCTCTCAGGTGGATGCCATTGCCATTATAAGAGAACAAGGGAGGCGTTCATGGGGAGTTTTGGCCCCCCTTTTCCCAGAAAAGCAGCACTGCCACCCTTGCTCTTATGAGAGCCTAGGACACCTTACATCAAGAAAAAGAAAAAAATCCATCACTGAAAACTCAAGTAAAATCCCACTGCATTATTATTATTATTATTATTATTATTATTATTATTATTATTATTCCGCCCTATACCCGGAGGTCTCAGGGCAGTTCAAAGAAAAGATCAACATAAAAACCACAATATATACACAGTGGTACCTTGGGTTACATATGCTACAGGTTACAGATGCTTCAGGTTACAGACTCCGCTAACCCAGAAATAGTACCTCAGGTTAAGAACTTTGCTTCAGGATGAGAACAGAAATCGTGCTCTGGCGGCGTAGGAGCAGTGGGAGGCCCCATTAGCTAAAGTGGTACCTCAGGTTAAGAACAGTTTCAGGTTAAGAACGGACCTCCAGAACGAATTAAGTTCTTAACCTGAGGTACCACTGTAATCAAAAGAAAAACAACAACCCAATACCCGCGCCCCCCCAAATATAGAGCCGCATTTTAAAAGGGCATAGGATGCCAATCAGATCAACCAAAGGCCTGGTTAAAAAGGAATGTTTTTGCCTGGCGTCTAAAGGTGTATAATGAAGGCACCAGGCAAACTTCCCTGAGGAGAGCATTCCACAGATGGGGAGCCACTGCAAAGAAGGCCCTGTTCTCGTGTTGCCACCCTCCGCACCTCTCCAGGAGGAGGCATACGAAGAAGGGCCTCAGAAGAAGCAAATCTACCAAAACAGCCAACAACAATGTGCAAAGACAACCAGTAACAATGCACCCTAAAGGCTTGCAAAAACAGGTATGTTTTCATCCGTTGCCTAAATGTAAACAAGTGGATAAGCAGATCTCTACAGGGAGGGAGCTTCATAGTTGAGATGCCACCATGGAGAAGGCCCTGCTTCATGCAATAACCTCATTGACTGAACTTAGTGAAGTTCCCACGAGCTGGGCCCCTCCTGCAGATCTTACCAAATAGGAATCTGCCTTAAATTGCATCAGACCATTGGTCCATTTAGCTTAGCGTTGTCTTCACTGATTGGCAGCAGCTCATCAGAGTTCCAGACAGGGAACTTAGGGGAGGTAGCAAGGATTGAACCCGGGACCTTCTGCGTGCAAAACAGATGAGTTACTGGGTTGGCCGTTGCCAGGGAAGGCATTCTTCAGATATGTAGGGAGTGTTGGACTTTCCATCTAGCGTATATAGTCAAACCTCGGCTCCCAAACGCCTCTGTTATTGTACGTTTTGGCTCCTGAACACCAAAATGCTGGAAGTAACTACTCCAGTTTTTGAATGATTTTTGGAGGCCAAACGGTTTCTGGAGAGTATTTTTCTTTTTTCTCCATTGACTTTGCTGACCTCCCTTTGATCCTCACTTGTCGAACGTTTCAGAAGTCGAACGGTGTTCCGGAACATATTACGTTCGACAACCGAGGTTTGACTGTACCACCAGAAGCAAAGGACTCTTCCTTTTGAGAGATGCACCAACAGGTTCTCAGGTTTCTTGCAACGTGTTTTATCACATTTAGGAATAAGATGTCATGCAGCTATATGTTTGTGGGGTCTTTGCAACAGACTTGCTCTCTCAAGTGAATTGAAATCTATATAATTTGCAATCAGAGCATAGGAACTCTGCAAGTTTGGTACCTGGATGAACTTAACATAGTTACAGTGGTACCTCGGGTTAAGTACTTAATTCGTTCTGGAGGTCCGTTCTTAACCTGAAACTGTTCTTAACCTGAAGCACCACTTTAGCTAATGGGGCCTCCAGCTGCCGCTGCACGATCTCTGTTCTCATCCTGAAGCAAAGTTCTTAACCCGAGGTACTATTTCTGGGTTAGCAGAGTCTGTAACCTGAAGCGTATGTAACCCGAGGTACCACTGTACATTGGGTTCAACCTATATGTGGGGTTGTGCTTTTGCAGCTTAATGTATGCTTCACAAGAGGTTGGATGCCGGAATCCAGAAATATAGAATATGAAAGCTAGTCTTAAAAACTGACGTGTCATCAAACTCCAGCTTCCAGCAGCACCTTTACTCTCCCATGTGCAGACAACATCAAGGACATCACAAGCATGAAATACTTTACAAAATCTAACACCTTTTTCTCTAACACAGACGTAGGTAAGCAATTGCTCACAAGGAGTTATCGGCTCTGCAGTGAGCACAGAACTGGACCTTTGAGGTTTCTTTCAACACTAAAATTCATCACAACTATTAAGGTAGGGTTGCCATATGTCTGGAATTTCCTGGACATAGCTGGCAATTTCATTTTTTGAAATATGGCAACCCTACTATAAGGCACTGGAGCCCATCACACCTTAGAACCAGGATCTCCAAAAGATTGCCCCATCTCCTATAGTCCTAACCCATCACTGTGTTCTGTTGGAGCAGGATTCTAAGAGATACCACCCGGGCACCTGGGTGCATTTACTTAGAAGCACCAGGTTGGAGTGCACACCATATATTTGCAGAAGCAAAAAATTGTCCAGTGATGTTTGCTTGTGCAGGATGATAAACCTGGCTGAGACCCTACCGGCCCACAGACTGTCTCGCCAGAGTGGTGCATGCACTGGTTATCTCCCACTTGGACTACTGCAATGCGCTCGATGTGGGGCTACCTTTGAAGGTGACCCGGAAACTGCAACTAATCCAGAATGCGGCAGCTAGAGTGGTGACTGGGAGTGGCCGCCAAGACCATATAACACTGGTCCTGAAAGACCTACATTGGCTCCCAGTACGTTTCCGAGCACAATTCAAAGTGTTGATGCTGACCTTTAAAGCCCTAAACGCCGTCGGCCCAGTACACCTGAAGGAGCTTTTCCACCATCATCGTTCCTCCTGGACACTGAGGTCCAGCTCTGAGGGCCTTCTGGCGGTTCCCTCCCTGCGAGAAGTGAGGTCAGTGGCGTAGGGTGGGTTGTCAGCACCCGGGGCAAGGCAAGTAATTTGCGCCCCCTAACCCATGGATTTGCGCCCCCTAACCCGTGGATTTGTGCCCCCTAACCCTAACCCCATATGTTGCGCCCAGTGCGGCTGGCCCCCCCTGCACCCCCACGCTACGCCACTGAGTGAGGTTACAGGGAACCAGACAGAGGGCCTTCTCGATGGTGGCACCCGCCCTGTGGAATGCCCACCCATGAGATGTCAAGCAAATAAACAACTACCTGACTTTTAGAAGACATCTGAAGGCAGCCCTGTTTAGGGAAGTTTTAATGTTTGATGTTTTATTGTGTTTTTAATATTCTGCTGGGAGCCGCCCAGAGTGCCTGGGGAATACTTAATATGTTATTATATTGTTGTTGTTGTTGTTGATCTTCTTTCAGGAATCCATGCTTAACTGTGCTCAGATTTCCCTTAAATAAACTCTTCCCAAAGGGACCATAAACTTTCCTGCACCTCACCAGCTTGAATTTACTCCTTTTGGAGTAAGGATGCATCTAATCGGTTCCTTTCCTCCACCAGCCTCCATCCTGATTTCTCGCTCCAGCACAGATTCTTAGAGGAAGCTGGAGTCAATCCAGTCCAGTTGCCACAAGCAAAGGACTGAAAAGGGGCGGTGTGTGTGTGGGGGGGGGAGAGAGCGAGATGGGGTGGGTGATGGGGAACCAGGGGGATGGGGGGAAGAGAGACCTCACTTAACACAAGAGAGACTATCTAGGACTCTGCGAGTTACTTAGCAACAGCACAAAGAGCAAAGAGAGCGGGAGAGAAAAGAAGCAGTGTGTGGCAAAAATATGTGTGTGAGGAAGTGTGACAGAATGCATATGTGTGTGACCGTCTCTTCCTGGTTCTCTGGAGTGAGGGGAGTCACACACACACACACGAGAGATGTCGAGGAAAGCACTCAGAAAGACTGTGCCATATTCACGTTGCACTTTTTAAGCGCTACGATGCAACGTTAAACCATCATGGCTTCCCCCACCCCACCCAAAGAATTCTGGGAGCTGCAGTTTGCGGAGGTTGCCGAGAGTTTTTAGGAGACCCCTCTATTTCCTTCTTGGGGCTACGATTCCCCCAGTAGTTCAATCCTTCTTCCCAGGGAATTCTGGGAATTGTAGCTCTGTGAGGGGAATAGCGATGTATCAATAGGGGAATTCCCGGGAAACTTTGGGAGGGAGAATAGTGGTGTATCAGTCCCTCTTCCCAGGGAATTCTGGGAACTGTTGCTCTGTGAGGGGAATATTGGCCTTATAACAACTCTTGGCACAATTAACAAAGTACAGCTCCCAGAATTCTTTGGGGGGGGAGCCGTGACTGTTTAAAGTGGGAAAGGACAGGGTGAAAGTGGCCTGTGGCAGCGATGGCATGGAAGGGCATGTATCGCACACATGTATAACAGAGGCTGTGACAGGCCATGTCATGGTGCCAGGATGTGGGTCTGAGAGAGAAGGTGCAGAAAAATGCATGTGAGAGCAGCATAGCAAATTTTTTTTGGGGGGGAGGCAGGATCAAGGCACATTTGTGGAAACGATGCTCCAGTGGGCGCAATGGATTGGCTGTGTATGAATGAGGGAGGGTACAGGTGGCCAAATCCTTGTGCGCTGTCTGTATGCCATGTTCAAAATCAATGCACAGCCCAATCCTATCCTTGTTTTACTTGGAAGAAAGCCACACTGTGTTCAGGTGGAGGCTTACTCCCAAGTAAACGTGTGCCAGGTTGCAGCCTTTGCGTGCAAGGGAAACAAGAATGTGGGTAGGCATGTAACAAAATGGTGCTAGTCATAGTGTGTAAGGCTGCAGTTCTGAAGACTAGGGAATAAGATTCACTGGGCACAGTGGAACTTGCATCCGACTAAATGTGCCTAGGACTGGGCTGTAGATAATGAAGGGAATTGCTTTGGTTGTGGTCAAGCTGATTATTCCACATCGGTCAGCTTGGGTGGTGGCTCCTCCTTCTCATACCATTTTCCTGATCAATGCAGCTTGACTCACTTCTTTGAGTCACCTGAAGTTGTCATGCTCTACCAAGACCTTTCTACAAAGCGCCTGAACTCTTCTTGTAGCAGACTGAGGCCTAGTTCGGCATGGGCTCAGGACTGCAATGCCTCAAGGACTGCGTCCCCCCCATATGAACTGACCAGGACCCTGGAGTCATCATCCGAGGTGCTTCCTATGTGAGAAGTCTGGCAAAATGGGAAGGGGCCTTTTCTGTGGTGACTCCAGGGAGGCTTCCGCATTTCCCAGGCCTTTGGCTAACTAAACAATATAGCCTTTTAAACTGGGTATGTGTGGTGGCGTTTATTGTTTTTGTTTGTTACTAGGTTATGCATTTTGGTGTTTTTATATTGTAAACTGCCATGTGATTTACACCTGTGCAAATTTACACCCCGTGAAGGGTTGTATAGTAATAGTAGCAACAACAACAACAACAATGTATATCTGTGGGGCAGTGGGAGCTAAAGGATGGAAATCTCTGGGTCGCAAGTGGGGCTCAGAGGTGGGGTAGAGTGGCAAGCTGAGATCTAACCCGGAAAGGCCTTCAGTCACCAACCCATTAGATGTCCTTGTGTGAACCAATTTTCTCTCGCTCTAAGTTATGCCCACCCAGTGGGTAAAATGAGCATGAGCGAGGTTAACTGGCCTACCTGACAGGGTTGTTGGAAGGTTAATGATTATTTCATTTATATTGCATCACTCATGTACACAACACTTCCTTGCCCCCTAAAGCATGGGAGGATTTTCAGCCCTCACCTCCAAGGGACCCACCGTGTAGTTATTGACAAACGGGTGATTCCTGGGATAATTTTTGTGGAGCGGTCAGAAATGGCATGCATTTTGGGAGTCAGTTGGTCTTTGGGGCCTTGAAAACCCAGTGAATGTGCTGGTGACTGTGTCTAAGCTTTTAAATCTCATCGCCCATCCTTCCTGCAGAGGCCATTATGTTAGTGGATGCTAATGGCAAGTCAGAGAGAAAGAGAGAGAGAGAAAGAAAACGAGGATGAAAAGGAAGTTCTTATGTGACTACAGTACATGTGAGAACGACAGACAAAATGCATGTGTATATAAGCATGCTCCTAGATAGATGTGTTTTGAGCTTGTCAGTAAATCGTAGAGAGACCCAAACCCTGAACATACAGGCAACCAGCTAGTTATAAAGCATACTTTCGGAGTTTCCTAACAACTTCCTTCCAGTTTGGAATCAAAACTTTCTTTCTCTTTCGCCTCCTTCTCACCCCTTCCTTGCCACCCAGCTCCTGGTGTGCCCCCACCCCATGACGCACCCTTTCCCACACTGTTGCCATCCCCCAGCCCCATGGCACCTGCCAGCTCTCCTTGACACCCCCCCCACAAAAGAAAACGCCCTCCCCTCCAGGAACCCACCGTTCTCAGAGGCTGTGGAACCTTCACAGTCGGAGATGAGCTGTTGGGGGTTCCGCTGTTTTCTCCGAGACATCCCTGCGGAGGGGCTGGGGGCTGGGGAGGGGACCCCAAGTCTCTCTCTCTCTCTTTGGTGGGGAGCCAGTGGGCACCTGATCCCTCTCTCTCTCAGGAATGGGATCTCTCCACCAACCCCCCCCCCCAAACCCAAGCCCCCTCCTCTCCCACACTCACACATACTTAAGGGACACGCCTCCTGCTTTTGTGAACCTCATTGTAAAAGCAAAACTCTTAATCTTTCTGAACACTCTTTTTCTTTTGTACTAGCAGGGATTGAAAGGGGGGTGGGAAGAGAGAGAGAGGGAGAGGGCAAAATTAACTCCTTCTTTGCCCGCAGCTATCCCAGTCCTCTGCAATTTTTTTTTTTTAAAACCACCACATAGGAGAGCATCTGCTTTTTAACGCTGAAATGCAGCCACCTCTGTGGTGTGAGGCCAGACTCCCTGCTAGAGGTGAAATTTATTTGATGACGCCCAAAGAATTTATGCCAGTTCAAATGCGGTTTGCAAGCACCGAGATTTACAGTTCACTAATATTATGTGTCCAACAGGCTGGATCTGCTTCAGTGAAGCTTGTCTTCCTAAATACTTGGTTATGTTACCTTTCAGAAAAATTCCCACGAGTTTTCCTGGGGCAGATGTTAAGCTAACTGGCCTGTAGTTCCCATTTGGATCCCTTTTTAAAAATTGGTGCTAAAGTAGACATTTTATAGTCCTTGGGTAAGGAGGCTGGACTGAGGGACATATATTTTTGTTAGAAGACCAGCAATTTCACTTTGGAGTTCTCTCAGGTGGATGCCATCCAGACGTGGCAATTGGTCAGTTTTCATTTTCCTTATTAGGCCTATAAGCTCATCACTACCCTCTTCCTCTGCACCTCAGATTCCCATCCTGCAAAAAAGTAAGTTTAGGCCAGGGGTAGGCAACCTAAGGCCTGGGGGCCGGATGTGGCCCAATCGCCTTCTCAATCCGGCCCGTGGACGGTCCGGGAACCAGCATGTTTTTACATGAGTAGAATGTGTGCATTTATTTAAAAGGTATCTCTGGGTTATTTGTGGGGCATAGGAATTTGTTCATTCCCCCAAAAAATACAGTCTGGCCCACCACATGGTCTGAGGGACGGTGGACCGGCCTCCTGCTGAAAAAGGTTGCTGACCCCTGGTTCAGCCACTAGAATCTGCCCTATATCTGTCACTGTAAAGGAAGATGCAGATCTCTCACTTTGTTGTGAGTCATTAGGTGAGCCTGGAAGACTGGGTATCATACTTTTAAGAGAAATGTGATCATGTGCTTGAGTGGCTGGTGAACAGATCTGGGATGCAGGATTCTGCACTTCAAGCCCATCCAAGCTATGGGTTTCTTAAATTGTCTTGGATAAGGTGGCAGCTGAGCCTCCATTTTCCCCATCTGTGAAATGGGCAAGACGGCAATAGTAAGTGCAAATTAAATTGCCGGAGCAAGCTAAATAAGGAGGAGATAATCCAAGATGAGGAAGAGATCATTAAAGGGGTGCTGAGATTTCATGGGGTTCCGGAACATTTATGGGATAGTAGTGTAGGGTCTGAAATTTGTCAGCCCTTCCTCACTTGTATTTGTGTTGCATTGGTTGTCCATAAAATATGGACAAATTGAAGAGTGGTGGAGCCCACAATCACCAGTGGTCCATTTCTGATCTAGAATGAGCAGAAAAACCTGGGATTTTTATTTACTTATTATTCCATTTATTTCCTTTGAGGCACTTATGTTCAAGGCACAAGGTACACGGTTCTCCTCTCTCCAGTTTATCTTCACAACAACCCTATGAGGTAGGCTAGGCCAAGAGAAGGTTTAAGCAATTGAACGCTGGTCTTCTAGGTCCTCCGCGGGTGGCGCTGTGGGTTAATCCACAGAGCCTAGGACTTGCTGATTGGAAGGTCAGCGGTTCGAATCCCCGCACAGGGTGAGCTCCCGTTGTTCGGTCCCAGCTCCTGCCAACCTAGCAGTTCGAAAGCACCTCAAAGTGCAAGTAGATAAATAGCGACCGCTCTCCGGCGGGAAGGTAAACGGCGTTTCCGTGTGCTGCGCTGGTTCGCCAGCAGCGGCTTAGTCATGCTGGCCACATGACCCGGAAGCTGTCTGCGGACAAGCGCCGGCTCCCAGCCTCTTGAGCGAGATGAGCGTGCAACCCCAGAGTTGGTCACGACTGGACCTGATGGTCAGGGGTCCCTTTACCTTTACCTTCTAGGTCCTCATCGGAGAATAAGAAGCTTTATCACGGACTGTGCTCCTTGAAGCACATAAAATGGAAAGCAGAAAACAAAGAGAGGGACCCTCAAGCACATGATACCCACACCTTTCTTTGGTAGACATTGGCCAGTGGAGGAATCTCCTGAACCGTGTGATGTGCTCCACGAACGCTGCTGCTTTTGGGGGATCTTTCCAGATTCCATCGCTGGGTGTTCCGTCAAACTAAATCAGTGCATGGAATGACTTCTGCAAACCTCTGCAGCAGGAATTTCCTCTTCTCCCCTGCCCACCCCCAGATCTGCTCTGGGGATTCCCCCAAGCCTACAGAGCACATTTGGGATTGGTGCACCCAGGGAAATGAGGGCAGGAGACGGAGGAGGGACGTTCTGCTGCACTTGTGGAAGTCGCGCTTGCAGACGTTGCCATGCACAAGTCATTACTGGGTTGGAGGCAGCCCTAGGAACCTTTGTGAGGCCGAAGCTTCCCACCTTGTTTATTTATTTATTTATTTGCTGATTTTTGTTGTTGTTATACTTGTTTGTGGCTTTTCGCAAAAAAATTAAAACAAAATAGGTGTCCCAAAGCTTTAAAAGAGGACAAGACAAATTCATGGAGGATGTTGCTATCAGTGTTTATATTAGCCATGATGACTATTGTTCTACCTTCACTGTTAGTGCTTCTGAATACTGTACCAGTTTCAGGGAATCACAAGTAGGGAAAGTGACACGTTCTATTCTTGTTCTTTGGGTATGTTCCTTCCTTCATTTCCCATAAAACCCTTCCTTCCTTCCTTCCTTCCTTCCTTCCTTCCTTCCTTCCTTCCTTCCTTCCTTCCTTCCTTCCTTCCGTCCCCACACTCCTAGGCACCACCTCACCATTCTCTCTCCATCTGTCCTATGCACCTCCTTCAGGCTCCATCCTTCTCTCCCATCCCCCTTTGAAAGCCAACATCTTTGACTCTCCCCCCATCCGCCTCCGGGGTCTCTCAATTTTTTTTTCTTTTTTGCTCCACACCATCCCTGCCTCCTTTTTACCTCTTCCCTGTGGCCTTTTGACCTCCCCCCAGAGCTACAAAAGTAAAATCCTCAGAGAAGCTCGCCACGGGAATGTTAATGAATCCGCAGCACAAAGGCGCAAAGACTTTTACTTCAATGGTTCTGGGGGGGAGGTAGAAAATGGGCCCCTTTGTGAGACGATATTTCTGTGTGTGGCGGAGTGGAGAGGATTTTGAGAGGGGGTGGAGAAGGGATCTCTGTCGTGTCTCCGAAAGCGCCAAGAAAATTAGGAAGAGTGGAGGAGGCTCCTTTCTTTCTTTCTTTCTTTCTTTCATCCCTTCCTTTTCCACTATCCCTCTTTCGTCTTATTGTATCAGTTGGTAAGTTCAGTCACCTGAACCCCTGAGGGTCAGAATTAAATGTAAGCAGAGACTCAGCCTTTGCTTTTCCAAAGACAAATAAAGCAAACTCTAATTTTCCAGTGCTTTTTCATTATCATTATTTCTTTTAATCTCCTCTGCACCTCTGGGTCCAGAGATGTTAGCAATTCAGTCCAATTAAAAAACAAAACAAAAAAGCCCCCAAAACCAAACTGCCATTGTTATTAACCCCAAAAGAGGATTAATTGATTGAATAATAATTCTTCCATTTCCATTCTTACCACGTAGCTCTGAGCACATCTTACTTGGAGATGAGTTCAACAGGTAAGTCACTCTTATGTTAATGAATGAAGAAAGTAATTAGCAAAAAGTTATGGCTCATGTTTCAACAGTAAAAAGGAGTTCAGCTGACAATTAAAAGCAACAGTTTATCTGTTGGGTTGAAAATGATAAACTAACAAATAGCAGTGACAACGGCCAACATCAAAAACCATTTTAAACTCCTCTTCCCAGCCACACACACATATCAGCATATCAGAGAATGTTAGAAAAAATTGCCTGGCAGCAAAAATATTATCATTGATTTGTTAAGTGCCTTCTAATCTGGCAACAGTTCAAGGCGGTTACACAAAAGATAACTAAAAACTGTTGAAAACATAGAAACAACATATGGACTAATATCCTAACAAGTGGGACCTTGTGGCACATAAAAAATATAATAATATATGAGTGCCAGCAGAGTCTCTGAATTCCAAGGGCACCACCACCAAAAAGTCCCTGTTTCAGTCACTCCCGCTTCATCTCAGATGGTCGTGCTGTGGCTTCAATAGCATGGTTTGTCAAAAGCTGGGATTCCCCCCACCCCTGTTGCTACCAGCCTCACTGCTGCTTACCTGGACACGGGCTGGACTCAGTGTGTGTGTGTATGTATGTGTGGTTAGGTTGTGCAGTTGCATCTATAGCAACTCTGAGGACAATCTCAAGAGGTTCGGTGGAGGGGAAATGCATGCACTTATGCTTCTCTGAACATCACCTTGAAAGATTCATGCAACAAACTTGATTCTTCCTGACTCAGGCTGCCTTGATTTACCTGGTTTTACAGTCCTTATCTTGTCTGGAAGTGCCCAGCATTTCATTTGAACAGGGAAGCCTGAATTTTGCAAAGCCCCAAATGTGCCTTATGTGCGGTCGTCGGATCTGACTCCCTCTGAACTCAGATCCCGAGAGGAGTAACTCAACTGTGCACACGCCATATATTTAAAACATACCCCTCCCACACAAACAAAAAAATGAATCCTGGGAACTGTAACTCTCTGAGGAACACAGTACAGTGGTACCTTGGTTGATGAACGCCTCGCAACTCGAACGTTTTGGCTCCCGAAGGCCGCAAACCCAGAAGTCAGCGCTCTGGTTTGCGAACGTTCTTTGGAACCCAAACGTCTGATGCTGGTTCTGCAGCTTCCTGCAGCCAATCAGAAGCCGCGCCTTGGCTGTTGAATGTTTTTGGAAGTCGAGCGGACTTCCAGAATGGATTCCGTTTGACAACCAAGGTACGATTGTAGAGGTCTCCGGATTTTTCCTGGGGGGGATTGATACGTTATAAATGTGCTTTGAATGAATGTTGTATTGCAGCCTAAACTCTTCCGCTTCCCTTGCTACTACTACTCTGTTTTCTATTACCACATCCCTTTATTTCTCTCTCTTTCCTTTCCCCCCTCTTGCTCTGGAGCTGACCCATCCCTTTTAGCAACCGCTGGTTTCCTGGGGCCATACAAATTGGCCATATCCATCTTCGCCGCATGCAACTGGAGTTGGCAAGAGATGTGAGCTGAAGCCACACCCCCCCTCTCTCCACTCCCATCCTCCCCCTCGCTTTGGCTGGAGTCCCCCATTCCCCACCACCAAGGCCACCCCATCTTCGCTTCCCCCGGCTCACTATCCCTCCCCAAGGCATTGTCTCCTACACAAGCCCCTTTTCTTTCCGTGTTGCACAGGATTCTGACATGGAGGAGCTGAAAGGGGGACAGGAGGTGGCTGCACGGGAGGTGAATGAGTGTGGCGGATAAAAGCATTGACTCTTTTTACATGCGGGTGGGGGGGGAGAAGAGGAGGAGGAGGCCTGGGAGAGGAAGCGGGCAAGGCGGGCCCACAGCTGGGACATCAACATGGGGGAGATCGCTGGCATCCATGTGTGTGTTCTGCATGCCAAGACTGCGGCAGCAATCTTTGCCCTTTGTTGGTGCTTGAAAAATAAATAAATTTAAAGACAGCGACTTTGCAAGCCATAGAGAGAGGTCAGCAACTTCGGATGGGGGTTCCTTTTTCTTGTAGTTAACTGATGTTTCCTTTAGTTAACTGTTTGCTGGAAACCTTGAGATCGTGCTCATTTAGGTCCTGCTTTTTTGGTTTCCCATAAAGGGCATCTCTCTATATTTAGGGCATTTTGCAATTGACCTTGCTATGCCGTCATGTGTCGTCTGTTATTGGGACAGGGACACGGCAGGAATTTCCCCCACTTGGCTGATTGTCTGTTGCCATTTGGGTTTCACCTGCCACATAGCAAATCGTCGCAACTTGTAAGAAGAAGAAGAAGAAGAAGAGTTTGGATTTGATATCCCGCCTTTCACTCCCCTTCAGGAGTCTCAAAGCGGCTAACAATCTCCTTTCCCTTCCTCCCCCACAACAAACACTCTGTGAGGTGAGTGGGGCTGAGAGACTTCAAAGAAGTGTGACTGGTCCAAGGTCACCCAGCAGCTGCATGTGGAGGAGCAGAGACGCGAACCCGGTTCCCCAGATTACGTGACTACCGCTCTTAACCACTACACCACACTGGCTCTCGTAAGGTGGCGGATAGGCGCTGGTTCAGGTGATAGGGATGGGAGAACGGTCTCACCATCCCTAGGTGAAGGGTATTCCGTTAAAGGAATCCAGGGACTCAGCTTGGTTTGGTCAACCCCCAAGAGGGGTTGTGCCTGTGCCTGAGTCCAGGGGAGCATCTGGGGAGTGGACATAATCCGTTCCTGGACTTTCCACCAACCTCAGATGTTCATCCTTGGTTGACCTATGATAGAGCTCTAGGTCAGCGCTACCTGCAAGGGTGCAGGGAGCTGGTCAAACCAGAGCCTATGCAACCACTCACTTTCTGTAATCAATAAAGTTGTGGCCTAACTTCTGCTAAAAACCAAAACTAAAATTTGAGTCAAATGTGTGTTTATTTAGGGGGGAGGTCTCTGGGTCTGAACACGCAAAGGGCCATTGTGAGAACAGGATGGTGGGCTAGATGGGCCCGATCCTGCTATGCTCTTCACATGTCCTCTTCTCCATGCTCTTATTTATATTGCTTTTTATTCATGTGCTGGTGGCTGTTTTGATCTGCTTTCTGAGTATGAAAGCCAAGGACACAGTGGTACCTCAGGTTACATACGCTTCAGGTTAGGACTAGTAGACACATCAATGGCACAAGACAACTGAAGGAGCCCAAAAAACTGTGCTCAGGCCAACCCCAACAAATCGGCCCCACTGGGGGCGAAACAGCAGCCTCTCAATTGTATGGCCTGCTAGGGCAAAACGGGAATAGATCGCTGGTGTCCTGTCTGCTTTATTACTTCATACACTGCTTCATCAGCACCTCACAGCTACCGGGAACAACGTTGAACTTACCCTTTTCTTGAATCTTCTTGAACTTATTCAAAAAACCAGAAAAACTGAATCAAGAATTTGTAAGAACCTAGTTAAATCTGACATGGCAAGTTCACTTTATTTTAGGTACTTTGTCTGTTTTCATGGCCCTTTGTGAGTACAGTGGTACCTCGGGTTACATACGCTTCAGGTTACATACGCTTCAGGTTACAGACTCCGCTAATCCAGAAATAGTACCTCGGGTTAAGAACTTTGCTTCAGGATGAGAACAGAAATCGTGCTCCGGTGGAGCAGCAGCAGCAGGAGGAGGCCCCATTAGCTAAAGTGGTGCTTCAGATTAAGAACAGTTTCAGGTTAAGAACGGACCTCCAAAATGAATTACGTAAGTACTTAACCCGAGGTGGGACACAGGTGGCGCTGTGGGTTAAAGCCTCAGCACCTAGGACTTGCTGATCGAAAGGTCGGCGGTTCGAATCCCTGCTGCGGGGTGCGCTCCCGCTGCTCGGTCCCAGCGCCTGCCAACCTAGCAGTTCGAAAGCACCTCCGGGTGCAAGTAGATAAATAGGGACCGCTTACCAGCGGGAAGGTAAACGGCGTTTCCGTGTGCGGCTCTGGCTCGCCAGAGCAGCGATGTCACACTGGCCATGTGACCCGGAAGTGTCTCCGGACAGCGCTGGCCCCTGGTCTCTTAAGTGAGATGGGCGCACAACCCCAGAGTCTGTCAAGACTGGCCCGTACGGGCAGGGGTACCTTTACCTTTTTTTAACCCGAGGTACCACTGTAATTGTCTCTTTCTCACATATTTATTTGTTTGTTTATTTATTTATTTATTTAAAGTGTCCCCGGATTCATTGGAAAAACTCTGGTAACCTTATAATCTAAATGCCAGTGCGCACATGAATTCCACCAGAGGAATACCATCCGTTAAAAGTCACCCCTTCCATCTCCACAGCACATAATTTCTTTTGCAACGTTTACCAGACCGTTATGTTAAAACCATCCACCAGAGGGACACAACCATAAGGTACAAAGGTAAGGATGGTAGCCTTTTACTCCCTCTAGTTTTGGGGCTCGTCACCTCAGTGGAGGAAAGAGAACCAGATTTATATGTTCAGTCATGAAACGATAGAGAGAGAGAGAGAGAATAGAAGGCAACTATCTCGGTTTCCGCCTTACAGTTCTCGACAATTCCTTATTCAACAGACTTACTGGAAATGAATTGTGGATTGTTCTTGCTTGCTGATATTAAACCTCTTAGTTTAACATCTTAATTTGTTTTTCTTTAAAAAAATCATTTTCACTTTTAACAATTAGCATCATATATAAATCACAATCAAGTTACAAATAGGATTCTTAGCATCCCAGAACTTCCCTCCACCCTTCCATGGTTTCCCTAGATATTCTTTTCAAACTGCATTGTATCATATTCTCCATGTTTTCTTAAAACTCAGTTCTTACTATAGTTCATGCTTCATTGCAAGTGGTTATTTTTGTTTTTTTAATTGTTTACAGTGTTATTTCAAGTATCTTATAAAATTTCCCCATTCGTTATTAAATTTATTGTCCTCTTGATCTCTGATTTTCCTGGTCGTTTTCACCATTTTGGCATAGTCCATCATCTTTATCAGCCATTCTTCTTCTGTAGGTAGTTTGTCCTCCTTCCATCTTTGGGCAAGTAGCATCTGTGGAGCTGTTGTAGCATATATAAATAGTTTCTTCTGATCCTCAGGTATTTATGGACCTAACATTCCTAGTAGGAAAGCTTCAGGATTTTTTTTTTTTACACAAAAGTAATTCTAAACATTTTTTTCAATTCATTATAAATCATTTCCTAATATACTTTTGTTTTCTTTCAAGTCCACCTCATGTGGTAAAATGTGCCTTCTTTCGACCTTCGTGTTTAATATCAGCGAGTTTTAAACTCGAGATCTGCCCAGCAGATTTCACCAGAGGTTTATCCTCTGCCAAGGAATTTATTTCTAAGGCTAAAATGTGGTTTGTTGCGGACTCAGCGCTGACAGGTATGTGCTTCACACGGCATCCCCATCAAAATGCCATCCCATAATACTTCCCCACTGAATCTGGATCTGCTCTGGTTCTGCAGGGCTTTTTATCTTACCAGCAAGCCCAGATTAAAGAAAAACGGGGTGGCATTTTGCACAGACACTGCACAAAATTTGCCTGTGTGAGCAGTGCAGGAGGCCACATCTGCCCCACACATCTGTAGCGTTGCCATGTGTCCGGGATTTCCCTGACATAGACCGAATACTGCAGCCGGAAGCAGTGTTTAGGAGGGAATCGCTTAAATGCCAGGGAAAATCTGGACGTATGGCAACTGATGTCAGACATTTGGATTTTGGCAAATTTCCTTAAAAATACCTCAAAAATTTAAACAAAAAATTCCTTCCAGTAGCACCTTAAAGACCAACTAAGTTAGTTCTTGGTATGAGCTTTCGTATGCATGCACACGGCTGCCTATCTGTAACTCAAAAATTTAAATTCCCTTTTTGAAATATGGCAACAACTCTAATCTGCAGCACTGTTATGCCACTTTAGCAGAAGGTTACCAGATTTTTTTCAATGAATCCGGGGACACTTTTCAACTTCAATGGATTTTGTGTGGGGACTGATTTGTAAATTCAGGGACTGTCCCCAGGAAACGGGGACGTCTGGCAACCTTACTTTAACAGCCCCCAAAGTATCCTGGGAACTGCAGTTTGCTAAGGCTGCTGAGAGCCGTTATGATACCTGCGTTCCCCTCTCAGAGCTACAATTGCCCGAGTTCCCAGGGAGAAGGGATGGATCGCTAAACCACTCTTGGAATTGAAGTTCTCTGCTTCCTGCTCTCTTTGAGATGTGCTGGGCTAAGGGGTTGGAGAAGAAGAAGAGAAGAGTTTGGATTTGATATCCCGCTTTATCACTACCCGAAGGAGTCTCAAAGTGGCTAACATTCTCCTTTCCCTTCCTCCCCCACAACAAACACTCTGTGAGATGAGTGGGGCTGAGAGACTTCAAAGAAGTGTGACTGGCCCAAGGTCACCCAACAGCTGCATGTGGAGGAGCAGGGAATCAAACCCGGTTCCCCAGATTACGAGTCCACCACTCTTAACCACTACACCACACTGGCTCTAAATGACCTCCAAGTTACCTTCCAGCTTCAAATTCTCAGGTGCCACCCCACACCTTGCATTTAATCCACATTTATACTGCCTTAACAGTCATGGCTCCCCTGAAAGATTCCGAGGGAGTGTAGCTCCCCCCCAACAGAGCTGCAATTTCATAGAATCACAGAATTTTAGAGTTGGAAGGCACCCAAGGGTCATCTAGTCCAACCCCCTGCAATGCAGGAATCTCAGCTAAAGCATCTCTGACAGATGGCAACCCAACCTGTGCTTAAAAACCTCCAGGGAAGGAGGAGTCCATCACCTCTCACTGACATCTGTTTCGCTACCGAACAGCTCTTACTGCCAGAAAGTTTTTCCGAATGTTGAGTCGTAATCTGCTTTCTTGTAACTCGAAGCCATTCCCTCGAGCCCTATTCTCAAGACCAGGAGAAAACAAGCACGCCAAAGTTCCCAGGATTTTTTTTTTTTGGGGGGGGGACACACCATGTGATTTAAATGTACAACGTGAGTATGACCTACATCTCTATGCAGGCAGAGGTGAGCCAGTTTTTTAAGCCCCCATTTCTCATCCATAGGAAGAAAAAGGCGGGGAGACAGAAATGAAAACGTGTTTGAAATATACTCAGAGTCGCAAAGTGATTTCATGCTCTTTATTCAGCTCATAGTGGTGAGGAGGAATGAATGAAAGTCCCCTCAAAGTATCTGCTTTATATACATTATTTACACAATGGGCTGCCCATGATTGGCTAATTCTGGAATTCTACTGTAAGCCAATCAGGTTGTGGATTCACTTCTATCTGGAGCATGATTGGGTGGTTCCTGCCAACCAATCATACTGCTGCATTGTTCTAAGACCAATCAGACTGCTGCATTCTGAATCCTATTGTTCTAGGACCAATCAGACTGCTGCCTTTTGGATCCTATTGTTCTAGGACCAATCAGACTGCTGCAGTTTGGATCCTATTGTTCTAGGACCAATCAGACTGCTGCCTTTTGGATCCTATTGTTCTAGGACCAATCAGACTGCTGCAGTTTGGATCCTATTCAATTCAGTACATAACACCGCTCATGTACCCAATGTGTGTGAACCGGAGGAAGGCATGTACCGCTTTCTAACTCTAATGGAAGACCAAAGTAAAAAAAAGAGCAACTTCCTAAACAAATATTGCAGGGTTGTATTTGTAAGTTAAGAAAGGAAGTGGTTTCTATCTTTTCTGAGTTTCATCCGCAGTATACACCCCCCAACCCCTTGTGATGTGGAACCTTGTTCTCAACTTCCACCTAGAGGAGCTAAGTGTTTGTGAGATTTATTGCTGAAGTAGAGCTCTGCATTGAACTATGGAGTTTTCTCCCACTGCACTTTTTCTCCTAGGTAAGAAAGACCATATCTACTTTTCTCTCACCTTGTCCCTTGTACAGGTGGCACAAGGAGAATAGTGAAGGAAAACAAGATGACAATGGAAGCATGATAAGGCCAGCTTTTGGAAACATTGCTCGTAGGGAAAATAAGCAGTGCTTTTGTCAGGTTCATATTCCTCTTTCTCTCTCTCTGTTGTCTGTTTGTTGCTCAAATACAATAATAAAATAAGCTGAAAAGAAGAAAAACTTCAGAAACAAAATACTAAAAGATGGTTAAGTGTACTTGCTTCCTGAATTGGTGGTGGGTAAACTTCTGCCCATTCAGAAAGATGATGATGATGATGAAGAAGAAGAAGAAGAAGAAGAAGAAGGAAATAATCCAAAATGGAGAACTTGATCCAGGGAGAGAAATTGGTATTTGGCTCAGAATGTCCAAAGTTATCCAATGTCTGGGAAGACATTATAGAAGGTCTTCAATGAACTACTTTTTCTAGGATCCATATTACTTCTCCACTAAATCTGACAGGAAGGTGTGCAAAGTTTCTGCCTCCTTACAGCTTTGGATGGTATCAGAATTTGAGCCAAAGGGAACCAATCTCTCTCTCCCACAGGTGGTTTAAGAGGCAATAACCACCTTTAAATGCCTTTCAGGAAATGCCTTTCAAATGTGAACCAAATCAAATACCTCCCCTATCTCTATTTGGAAGGATCTCTATGTTTCTTTGATTTTTTGTTGCATTAATACGACACCTTTTTATCCAATGAGTTGCATGCATGGTCCTTCTCTTCCTTATCAACCCCCACAACAATCCTGTGAGGAAGGTTAGGCTGATAAGCAGTGAGTGGCTTGAAGCTGCCTAGTGAGCTTTATGACTGAGTTGGGGATTTGAACCCTTCTCTCAGTCCTTCAATCACTATACCACTCCGATTCTTCATTCTAAAACTTTTCTATTTCTTTTTGCATGCTGCCCAGCTTCGTCTACAATATATAAATATACTTTCACTCAGCTCAGGTTTTATCCTGGGGTGTATGAATTTGCATTCACTCCACTACTTTGACCACCTCATGAGAAGAGAAGACTCCCTGGAAAAGACCCTGATGTTGGGAAAGATGGAGGGCACAAGGAGAAGGGGACGACAGAGGACGAGATGGTTGGATAGTGTTCTCGAAGCTACCAGTATGAGTCTGATCAAACTGCGGGAGGCAGTGGAAGACAGGAGTGCCTGGCGTCCTCTGGTCCATGCAGTCACAAAGAGTCGGACACGACTAAATGACTAAACATCAACAACAACAGGAAAAATGATGCTGACCTTTACTATATTTATACAGACAGACAGACAGACAGACAGACAGACATAGGGCTAGAAGAGTAAAGCATAAGAAAGGCAGAGATGTGTGGAAGAGGAGAAAGAGAGGAATCTAAGCCTGTATGTGCTTTAGTTTAACTCGTGAGCCTTGTGAAGCTATGATTCAAACCTCAGCTCATAGCTTTGAAGGAGCAACAGGCAACTGGCTAACCAACAGGACCCTAGGAAAGGAAAGAAACTCTTTTTTAAAAAAAATATTTTTTTTTTTAAAAAAAGAAAGGGAACTCTTGCAGCCTGTTTGCCAACTTGCCTTGCTTCAGAATCCACTGCACACCGCAAGCTGTTGTACAGGATGTGAATGCTTCTTGGTTAGGTTGCCAACTTTTCAACTGACCTCTGTAGCTGTGCCATTTATTAGTAGAGTGGTCTGCACCAATGAACAGCACAGCACAAAGGCTGATTTTTATTTTAAAAAATCACAACCCTCTGTACCACAGGTAGAGAAAGGCTTTCATGGAGGCCTGGCCAAGTGGTCTTTTGTGGGCACATAAATGTTCCTATATCCACGCCTGAAGTATTGGAGGGGAAAGCAAGCAAGCCCATAAGCATGTACAGAGTTATTCCACCTTTACTACAAAGTTTTATGTTTTAGGCCCATGGATATTCATTCAAAAAGTGTAATGGAAATCAAGTGGAATAAAACTCCCCCATGAAAAATCCTCATTTGATTTATTTACTGAATTTTATATCCCACTTATCCTCCAAGGAGCTCACGATAGCCTCTGTTATGGGTCTGTACCTTCCAGAAACAATACATTTTATTCTTCAGCTGCTACTAAAGTCTGCCTAAGACCTTTTGCACATGTGGAAAGCTTCAGAATAACAAACACCCAAGCCCCTTGGTGAATTAATTAGTCTGAGGAGCTTAGATCTCCCAAGATCTTCTTCTTCTGCCTCCATTGTCTTCCAAGATGTCACACCGAGTTCTTGCAAGAAAAACAAACAAACCTTCAATCTTCATATATATTTGGAAGAAGGAAAATCTCAGAGGTGGATCCAAAAGGACTCTGGGTAAGCAACGAGCTTGAAGGAGAGATCATAACAAAGAGGTAGGATCAAGTCATGAAGACCTTGTCACAATCGCTTTCTTTCTTGACCCTTTCAGGTAAATATTTGCTATTTTGACAAGGACAGAGCGGGTTGTGTCCACTGCTAGGGCTACTCAGAGTTCGTCCCATTGAAGTTAGTGGACATGACTAACTTAGGTCCATTAATTTCAGCAGGTCTCCTCTGAGTAGGGCTGCCATTGGATACAAACCAATGGAGATAATATACCGTATTTTTTGCTCTATAAGACTCACTTTTTCCCTCCTAAAAAGTAAGCGGAAATGTGTGTGTGTCTTATGGAGCGAATGCAGGCTGCGCAGCTATCCCAGAAGCCAGAACAGCAAGAGGGATTGCTGCTTTCACTGCGCAGCGATCCCTCTTGCTGTTCTGGCTTCTGAGATGCAGAATATTTTTTTTTCTTGTTTTCCTCCTCCAAAAACCAGGTGCGTCTTGTGGTCTGGTGCGTCTTATAGAGCGAAAAATGCGTAAGTTTGAAATGGTGGCTGGGTGAATCTATCAGTTTCAGATTCAGATTCTGATTTTTTCACTCTTAACTTGCAGTCTCCCACATTTCCATACGCGTTTGTGATTTGGTTTTGCGAGTCCTTATGAAAACGACGAGCACTTTGTGACTTTCTCCTAACCTGTACATCATTGCATGCCATTTTGCCTGGTAAACACATTTTTGCAAGGCAATTTTTCCTACTATGAGGCATTTTTGTATGTTATTTTTGATTATGCACATTTATGTGTACTCTTTCACCTAATACGCATGCATGCACAGATGCATGCATGTGCACACACAATTATTTGACTGGAGAACTGTACTACAAAATTCAGAGAAGCGTTTTTCCCGAAAGATAGCTGGGTCCAGAGCAGATTTATGGGACACGGAGTGTGTGGAGTGTAAAGGGAGGAGAGGAGAGGGAAAGAAGTTGCTATTGTATGCACATACCTCTTTCCACACACAACAACAACTTAGCTGAATGCTGTCAGTAGATATGTGACAAGATTATTTGTGAGAGAGAAGGAAGGAAGATGGGCATGGCAGATGAAAGAGAGCAAAGTAAGGAGAAAAACAAAGAGATCATAAATCCTTATATTGCAATAAAACATTCCCCTGGTGTAGCCCAAGCCAGTAATATCTAGCACTCTTCTGAAGTATCCTTCTTAACAGGGCTGGCCCTACCATGAGGCAGAGTAAGGCAGCTGCCTCAGGCGGCAGTTCTTGAGGGGCAGTGAGTGGTAGGGGTGTAATCTAATTCTTCAATCAATCAAATTTTATTACAGTAATAGACTAGCATAAGTAGGGTTGGGTACAATCATTTAAAATTTGTAAAATGTTTCGGAAAGCTAAAATTATTTAAACGGAAGGTACATATAAAAGACTATAAGAATCTAAAAGAAGCTAAAAGAAGGGTTAGGAGCATTAAACGAATGTGGAAGAGCATAAAAGGTTAGTATATAATCAATTCATTATATAGCTAATTCTTTATAATGTAATTCTTGCCAAAATTGATTTGGATTAGGATTTGGTGAACTCATCACCCGCACCATTTTGCTTCAGTTTTCACTTTACTAAATATAACTATCCCCATTCTGGTCTTTTAGCTTATTGAAAACAATGTTACTGTTTACCTTTTTAATGGCCATTTCAGAGCTGGTTGAAAACCCAGTGAGCTTGTTATTGCCCACTAAAGTAGGCATTTTGCCTCAGGTTACTGTCTGTTCTAGCAAGAATGAAGAGGTACTGTTCTTTTCAAAAAAAAATTCTTGTCAGCTAGCCAGTATGTTACCAACTTATTGTTGTTTGGTCGTTTAGTCATGTCCGACTCTTTGTGACCCCATGGACCAGAGCATGCCAGGCACGCCTGTCTTCCACTGCCTCCCACAGTTTGGTCAAACTCATGCTTGTAGTTTCGAGAACACTATCCACCCATCTCGTCCTCTGTCGTCCCCTTCTCCTTGTGCCCTCCATCTTTCCCAACATCAGGGTCTTTTCCAGGGAGTCTTCTCTTCTCATGAGGTGGCCAAAGTCTTGGAGCCTCAGCTTCAGGATCTGTCCTTCCAGTGAGCACTCAGGGCTGATTTCCTTCAGAATGGATAGGTTTGATCTTTTTGCAGTCCATGGGACTTTCAAGAATCTCCTCCAGCACCATAATGCAAAAGCATCAATTCTTTGGCGATCAGCCTTCTTTAAGGTCTAGCTCTCACTTCCATACATCACTACAGTGGTACCTGGGGTTACAGACAATTCAGGTTACAGACTCTTCAGGTTACAGACTCTGCTAACCCAGAAATAGTACCTCAGGTCAAGAACTTTGCTTCAGGATGAGAACAGAAATCGCGCAGCAGCGGTACAGTGGCAGTGGGAGACCCCATTAGCTAAAGTAGTGCTTTCAGGTTAAAAACATTTTCAGGTTAAGAACAGACCTCCAAAACAAATTAAGTTCTTAACCCAAGGTACCACTGTACTGGGAAAACCGTAGCTTTAACTATACGGACCTTTGTTGGCAAGGTGATGTCTCTGCTATTTAAGATGCTGTCTAGGTTTGTCATCACTTTTCTCCCAAGAAGCAGGCATCTTTTAATTTCGTGGCTGCTGTCACCATCTGCAGCAAATGTGTGACCCATTTCACTGGTTTTGCAAAACGCCCATCCCACCCCCTTGCTCCTCCAGTACAGAGACAGACTTCTCCTTGAGAAAGACACCTGAGGTTTTCTGAGCCGAGGTGAGGTCAAAAGAGATCTAATCATGTTTAGATGTTCATTCATCAGGATGTCCATATGGACGCCCACAACCCATCCACACAGTTTGCCCAGGAAACAGGAAACAACAACACAATGCAGTTTGTATTTTTGCACGGATTAATAATGAACCATAATAAGTTTAAATAGAATGATAGCAGTAGTCAGTTAGCAGACAGTTTAAACCAAGGGTAGATGATGACGGTAGCTGACTAAATTAAATTATCATTAAATTGTATCAGAGCAAATATTGTCCTATCCGAAAAAATTCTAAACAATGACCACAACCAGTACAGTACAGGGAAATCTGCAGGCGAGGCTTCTTTGCAAAGAGATAAGATCAGGAGATTAAGGACCAGTTGGATGCATACTGTGAATTTTGCTACTGTCCCTAGTGTGTGTGTTTACGTGTGTGTGTGTGTGTGTGTGTGTGTTTACATGTGTGTGTGTTGGCTTCTGCAGCCTACCTATTTATTGAGAATTCACCCTGATTTGCTTGCAAAACACTTATGCAAAAGTTCGATTATATTTTGCATTTATTAAGCATTTGTTCTGATTTACTTGCAGGAATTTTATAGGAAAATGAGCATCTATCTTGCTCAGTGATTCCCCTCCCCCCAATTTTTTTTTGGGGTACTCTCAAGAAAAATCACCATTTTATAGTTCAAATCAGGAAAAATAAATACAGTAAATTGATAAAAGTACAAAGATTCACAAAATGTTTATGGGTATGTACGGTATGTCCCTGCATCCCCCCAGAAAAAAGCACGGATTCTGCTTTCATTTGGATTTGCATACAGCGTGTTTATACAGTTTTCCATTAAGCATTTGATCATTCTATATTTTTTAATGCACTTCCTGCCACTTTCTTAACCACAAAAGCCTCCCTCTCTCTTTCTTTCTTTCTTTCTTTCTTTCTTTCTTTCTTTCTTTCTTTCTTTCTTTCTTTCTTTCTTTCTTTCTTTCTTTCTTTCTTTCTTTCTTTCTTTCTTTCTGTCCTTCTGTCTTTCTTTCTTTTTAAAACTGGATTTTCCGCACTAGGACAACAGAGCACTTTAAGCCACTTCTTATTACTACTAATAATCTACTCATTATTAGGCACTTGAATACCTCCCACAAAATACTGACAGTCTGGAGGCACACGTGTGTGTGTGTGTCTAAGCTAGCCTGCTGCCCTCAAGCGCAGTGTAGGAGACTGAGGTAAGGCTGTGTACACACCATATATTAAAACCACATGACTTCTCCCAATCATGGGAGCTGTAGTTTACATCCCACAGAACTACAATTCTCAGTACCCTTAACAAACCACCATTCCCAGGATTCTTTTGTGGGGAAGTCATCTGACATAACCTTCAACATTTCTTGGGTGAAAATAGGGATGTCCTGAATAATAATAATAATAATAATAATAATAATAATATCCTGCCCATCTGACTGGATTGCTCCACTCACTCTGGGCAATTTACAACATATGTAAGAACATCATAAAACATTAAACAACTTCCCTATCCAGGGCTGCCTTCAGTTGTCTTCTAAAATTGTATAGTCACTTATCTCCTTGGTTGGGGATGTGTGTGTCACGTAACTTCATACCCTCCGATAAAAATAGGGACATCCTACTACACCCTCCAACATTTCTCCAATGAAAATAGGGACTTCCTAAGGAAAAACGGGATGTTCCAAGATCAAATCAGAAACCGGGATGGCTTCTGTAAATCCAGGACTGTCCCTGGAAAATAGGGACACTTGGAGAGTCTGATATGAATGTAAGACTCTAGTCCAGCATTCTGTTCTCAAGGTAGCCACCCAGAAGCCTGTGGCAAACCCACAAGCGGCAACGCAGTACAAAAGCACTCTCCTCTCCTGCAGTTTCCATCAACTGGTATTCAGAAGCCTATTGCCTCAAGCTCAGGAAGCAGAGCATAAACATCACGGCTAGTAGCTGTTAAAAGCCTTCTCCATGAATTAGTCTGCTCTTCTTTTAAAGCTATCCAAATTGGTGAGCGTCACTGCCTCCAGTGGGAGTGAGTTCCATAGTTTAACCATGCACCATATGGGGGAAAAAGTGCTTTCTTTTATACGTCTTTAATCTTCCAACATTCAGCTACATTGTGTGCCCACAAGTTGCAGTGTTATGAGAGAAGGGGGAAACCTTTCTGTACCCATTTTCTCAGCATCACGCATACCGTATTTTTTCCGTGTATAAGACAATGCTTTTTGCTAAGCAAAATTAGGCAAAAATTGAGTGTTGTCTTATACACGCATAGTGAATGCAGAGGGGGACACACGATTAATGGCAGCAGCGAGCAAGGGATTGGCAGCGGTGACTGGGCGGGTGATTGGTGGCCTAGGCAAGGCCTGCTGGCGATTGGCTGTGGCTGTGGCAATTGGGCAGGCGATTGGCGGCTGTGGTGAGGCAGGCGGACGATTGGCAGCTGCGGCAAGTGGGCGGGTGGGCTGTCGGTGGTGGCGAGCAGGCAGACAATTGGCGGCTGTGGCGAGGTGTACGATTGGCAGTGGTTGAGGCAAGCGATCGGCAGTGGCGGGCAGGTGGGTGAGCAATTGGCGGAAGTGACCTCCCCCCCCCAAAGCTAAACAAATTAATTTATTAAATTTGGGTTAAAAAAATTAGGGGTGGTCTTATACATGCGGGTGTCTTATGCACGGAAAAATACGGTAATTGTCTGCACCTCTATCATGCGCCCTTTTACAGTACTCACTTTTTCTCTAAACCAATACAGCAGCCTTCATGCTGTGAATGTGCTTTAAATGTACCGTGTACATGCAGCCTTATATACAACGGCAGCTCTGGCATTTTTGTACATGGAATGCGGGAAGGAAATATCTTTTCCCTTTGCCTCAGTAACCAAAATGTCTCCGGCCAGCTTTGCCTAGTGTCCAGCCTCTGAGGAAACAGTCAATGATGTATGATGTACAATATAAATTACTGTATTGGCCAGAATATAAGCCGCACCCGCAAATAAGCTGCACCTTTAAAATTCAAGGGGGAAAAAGAAAAAAAGACAATACCCGAATATAAGCCGCTCCCTTAAATTGGGTTACAGGCTGAAAAATCGCTGCAGTTGGTAGAATTGTAACTCTGAGCCAACTTAAGCTTTTGATCTTGCAAGCCCGCAAAAGTTACCGCACGATCGCTAAAATCGCAAATTGCTATTCAGTTGCTACAATTCCACAGGCACTCACACCCTAAATGGCAAATGTAGAAGAAAATCCTACGGGTTAATTGCACAACAGTTTCAAGCTTGCAAATCAGCAAGAAAACATTTTTTTGTTCTGTTTGTCTGTTTCAGCAGCGATATCGTAAAAACCAATTTTTGTAAGGTCGCGAATTTAAGCCACACTTTAACTTTTCACGGTCGGAATTTGGGGGGGAAAGTGTGGCTTATATTTGGGCCAATACAGTATTGTGTTTTATATACAAATATATAGACCAGGCATGGCCAAATTTGGCACTCCAGTTGTTTTGAGACTACAATTCCCATCATCCCTAGCTAACAGGCCCACTGGTCAGGGATGATGGGAAGTGTAGTCCCAAAACAGCTGGAAGCCAAGTTTGGCCATGCCTGATATAGACAACCCATGCTTTCCCCCTCTGTTCAGGTTCGTCGCATGGACCTCCCTCTGCTCAATTTAAATGGATAGTCTAAACCACACCACAGTGACCCATTTTGTGTTCTTGGGGTTGACTGGCAATCGGCGGCGACTCGAGCTGGCTTTATTTATCATCTTCTCCATCATCTACCTGCTCATCCTAGCAGGCAACTTCCTCATCATGGTGACCGTGGTTTGCGACCGGAGTCTCCACACCCCCATGTACTTCTTCCTGGGCAACCTCTCTTTCATCGACATCTGCCATTCCTCTGTCACCGCACCAAAGATGCTCCACGACTTCCTGTTTGCCCGGAAGACCATCTCCTTTGGCGGCTGCATAGCCCAGCTCTTCTTCCTCCACCTCAGCGCCTGTGCTGAGATCTTCCTCCTCACCATCATGGCCTACGACCGCTATGTTGCCATCTGCCATCCGCTGCAGTACATGTCCATCATGAGCCTGAAGGTCTGTGTCTGGTTGGTGGGTGCCCTGTGGGTGGGAGCCATGGTCCATTCCCTGGTGCAGACTGTCCTCACCATCCGCCTCCCGTATTGCGGCCCTAACGTCATAGACAGCTTTTTCTGCGATGTTCCCCCGGTCATCAAGTTGGCCTGCACTGATACTTACTTGACAGGGCTACTGATTGTGTCCAATAGCGGCATGATCTCCTTGGTTTGTTTCTTGGCCCTCCTGGCTTCCTACATCATCATCCTGGTATCGCTAAGAGGGAGGACCGCCGAGGGGAGACGCAAGGCCCTCTCCACCTGTGCCGCCCACCTCCTTGTCGTGGTGCTGTTCCTGGGGCCTTGCCTTGTCCTTTACACCCGCCCTGTCTCGAACTTCTCCATGGAGAAAGTGGTGGCTGTCTTCTACACCGTGGTGACTCCCGTGCTCAACCCGGTCATCTACACGCTGAGGAACGAAGAGGTGAAGCACGCCATGAAGAAACTCAGGGACCGGAAGGTCTTCTCTTTGAGGAAATGAGTGGCTGTTCTCCTCAGGCGGGGAAAGATTGGCAGATGGTACAGATGGTGAATTTGTCTGTTTTGCTTTCTCTCATCTTCCCATTTTTCCTCCAGGTAGGGTTGGGAGAGGTTCCCTGCCTGATACCTTAGAGAGCCCTTGTGTAGACAATATTGAGCTGGGTGGACCTACGGTAGAAAAGAAGCAGTGTGGTGTAGTGGTTAGAGCCTCGGACTAGGACCTGGGAGACCACAGGGAGGGCGCCATGAAACTCACTGGATGTCGTGGCCCAGTCAACACCTTTCAGCCTAGCCTACATCACAGAGTTTTTGTGGGGATTAAGTGAGGAGGGGAAGAACCATGTCTACCACGTTGAGCTTCCTGGAGGAAAAGGTGGGGTGTAAAGGCAAGCGATGAATAAATAATAAATGAAATATTATTTGTTTGTTTCTTTATTCCATAAACAAATGTTTGATTCTCTATGGCAGCCTGTAAGCCGGGATGTTAGGGTGAAGGGCAGACTATCATCAACAACATGATATCAAATGCGAATGATACATGATATGATATCAAATACAACATGATATCAATGCGAATACTAAACTGGTCCATCTAGGACTTTTCCCCAAGCTTGATCACGCCAGAATTCAATCTCCCCCCCTCAAATGAATGTGCAATTTCAAAAGCGGCAACAAATGGAAGGATTGCCTCTGACCATGCACAGAGAATTTCCCTCTCTTTCTTTACTAGGTGTTCTTCCCTTCCAAAGACTGAGGTAAAACTTCCCACGTCAAACTAGACTCTCCACAGCATCTCTGTTTGGGACTCAACAACTTGAGACGGTCTCATTAGGATGGCAGGGACATTAAATTCAAAACAAAACAAAACAAAACACAGATTGCAAGGTTTATTCCTTCCCCAATATAACACTTTAAGCGGATCTCTCCACCCCACCCCCGCTCCTTCTTCAAAGTCTTTTATGAAGGTTTCTCCTGCGCTTTTTCTGATCACTCTTCCACCTCACGAAAACTTCTGTCTTCATTTAATTAAAACCTTAGAAACTTGTTGGTGAAGTTTCATCACCCGCCGTTCCTCATCAAAGAAACTTTTAATAGGTTCCAGGGGGAGTTGATTAGAGCAAAGAAGACTTCCTTTCTCTTTTCTTGCTGTGGGACGACATGACGCAGGCAGGGGCCAAATGATCTCTCGATGTAAAGAATTGCAAGGATTGTGTGTGTGTGTGTGTGAGAGAGAGAGGAATATCCCTTTTGTACTAATGAAAGCTGAACAGGAAGGGTGAGATGAGCCAGCAAAAAGAGTTGGTGTTTTAGTGGGTGTTTTAGTCAGGGGTTGTCGGGGGTGTGGGACACAGGTGGCGCTGTGGGTTAAAGCCTCAGCGCCTAAGACTTGCTGATCGAAAGGTCGGCGGTTCGAATCCCTGCTGCGGGGTGCGCTCCCGCTGCTCGGTCCCAGCGCCTGCCAACCTAGCAGTTCGAAAGCACCTCCGGGTGCAAGTAGATAAATAGGGACCGCTTACCAGCGGGAAGGTAAACGGCGTTTCCGTGTGCAGCTCTGGCTCGCCAGAGCAGCGATGTCACACTGGCCATGTGACCCGGAAGTGTCTCCGGACAGCGCTGGCCCCTGGCCTCTTAAGTGAGATGGGCGCACAACCCCAGAGTCTGTCAAGACTGGCCCGTACGGGCAGGGGTACCTTTACCTTTACCTTAGTCGGGGGTGCAGATGCTTTGTATACGCAAGAGGTCTTGGGTTCAAACCCTGGCATTTGGAGGAGATCTCAGTCCACTGGCAGTCAGTGTAGGCTAGAGAAGGGAAACCTTAGGGCGGAGGGAGGGACAAATGTGGCCCCTGGACGACTGTATCTGGCCCTTGGGATACTCTGCAGGCCACTCCCCCTATTCAGCCACACCCCAACTCCCCAGATCACTCTCACCACTGACCTTACTTTACTCTCCTAGGTGGAATCTAGACACATACAAAAAAACGCTGCGAAAATGCTAAAAAAAAAAAAGTTTTGAAAAATATATTGAATTTGCCATAAGCCCACCATCACCATCTAGTGTCACATTTGTATAATACACTTAAAGCAAACTTAAAACGTTATATTTGCAGCTGTATAGCTGCGTCCCTAGAGTGGTTTTTACCTGGCAAGAGTGTCACTCTATGATGCCTCTGGTTTGCCTGGATAGAGAGGGCATGTAGAGAACAGGGAACATTTATATTCAATGCCCCACCCACTTTTGCCTCTGGCTCCGCCCACCTCTGGCATATGACCCCCAGAAGGCAATTGTGTGCTGAAAATTTTTCCCTATCCCTCATCTACATGGAACCAGGGGTGGTTCTGGTCTCCTCATATCACTGTCTCTAAGATAAGCTACATGCACACATTACAAAGGCCTCAATGTTTTGTTTACAGTACGATCGTGTCTTGCGCAGGGGTTACATTCCGGAGATGGCACAAAGGTGCAGAAACGTGTACACTCAAATCACCCCCTTGGAACCGCAACCAAAACCAGAAAGGGACATAAGATAACGGCAATGCTTTGCAGCTTCCTTTGAAGACATCTTTTCCCTTCACCCCATTCGTGGGTCCATTGTGTTCCAAAGCCCAAAGCAACCTTTGACTCTTTAGCAATACCAACAGTGAGCAGCGAGTGGGTGTTAAGGTTTTCGGTTTTCATCAACCAAGGGTTGTGTGGCAAGTTCCCGCCTCCCCCCAGCAGAAATAAAGACACGACACACTGAATATAAGGTTAAATTGGCGATTTAGGCCACAACTTTATTGATTACTGGAATGAGTGGTACTGGCCTTAGGCATTGGTCCTATCGACTAGCTGGCTTCAGCCCAATTGCGTGAATACCGGCAAGGGTTAACCACCAGTAGGGGGAGTCCTGCTGAGGCACGTCAACTAGGAGCTCCCTTGGGGTCACCGCTCGGGGGTGTGCCTTAGGCCCACACCTCCATAGGCTTCGGACAGGGCAGCGCCCCCCGGAGTCCTTTATCGGACTACCCTTTGTTGTGGGGGGAGGTGATGGCGCTTCCTCCCCCCCTCCAATACTCTTAACCCTCCCTAACCAATGCCTAGCCGCCAAACTGGGAGTTGTGACGAGTTGCTACGAGGTAGGCAAAAAACCAAATGGCTAAAAGTGCCAAGTGGGAAAAATTCCTACCAGGCCCCTTGCAGCGACCAACATACATCCATAGCAATGTCAAGGAGCCTGCCTAAAGGGATGGAGGGTGGGAAACGGAGTCAGCTGGTGCGGCGAAAACAGGGCGAGCCTCGGCCACCCGATTGGATGGCTGGGTGGGTGACACGGCTGAGGATTCTCCTAGGTCTCACGGGGGCTGGGAGCAGCCCCCGCGCATGTGGGGTGGGCGTGAAGCCCGCAACCCCATCCCCTCCCAAGCTCAGAAGTGGCTGAAGTGAACATAGGCTTCTAGATGTTGTGGGACTCCAACTCCCATCAGCTGCAGCCAAAGCAAGCCATGGTTAGGTGGGGTGGTAGTGAAAGTTGCAGGCCATCTGAAGGGCCATAGGTTCCCCAATCTTGACCTCCAGCTCCCAATATATTTAGCTACCTTGGATGCACCACACAGGCTCATGGAAATAGGACTGCTATAGTCTTAGGGCAAAGGGGGCTCACTTGTGTTCCTCCAGATGTTGATGGATTACTACTAGGACTGCCACATGTCTGAGTTTTCCTGGACATGTCCGGAAATAACATTGTTGAAATGGTGTCCAAATTGGCAAAAACATGGACGTATGGCAACTAGGGTGACTTTTTAAGAAGAATGCATCAAAATTACTCCCAAAGCCCAAAGACAAACATCTTCCCAAAAAAGCTCAACTTTGTGTGGCCCCCTAAGAAAAAAGGTCAACAACGTTGTATGGCAAACCCTAATTACTACCCCATGAGCCCTGACCACCAACTACGTAGAGTGGAGTTGATGGGAGTCGGGATGTTCAAATACAGTAATATGTGGAGGACAGCCTATTGGCTACCTACTTAACCAATGAGTTACATGCCTCCCCCCCCCTCTGTCTATCTATCTATCTATCTATCTATCTATCTATCTATCTATCTATCTATCATCTATCTATCATCTATCTATCTATCTATCTATCTATCTATCTATCTATCTATCTATCTATCTATATCTATCTATCATCTATCTATCTATCTATCTATCTATCTATCTATCATCTATCTATCTATCTATCTATCATCTATATCTATCTATCATCTATCTATCTATCTATCTATCTATCTATCTATCTATCTATCTATCATCTATCTATCTATCTATCTATCTATCTATCTATATCTATCTATCTATATCTATCTATCTATCTATCTATCTATCATCTATCATCTATCTATCTATCTATCTATCTATCTATCTATCTATCTATCATCTATCTATCTATCTATCTATCTATCATCTATCTATCTATCTATCTATCTATCTATCTATCTATCTATCATCTATCTATCTATCATCTATCTATCTATCTATCTAGCTAGCTAGCTAGCTAGCTAGCTATCATCTATCTATCATCTATCATCTATCTATCTATCTATCTATCATCTATCTATCTATCTATCATCTATCTATCTATCTATCTATCTATCTATCTATCTATCTATCTATCTATCTATCTCTATCTATCTATCTATCTATCTATCTATCTATCTATCTATCTATCTATCATCTATCTATCTATCTAATCTCAACATGTGCCTTCAGGATTTGCCTTTACTGCAACAGGCACCACCCCTGAGCAACCAGCCATTCCAAAATCTGAGTGTCAGGAGTCCTGGTAACTCTAGCGGCAAGTGTGGTATCCAAGGCCTGAGTGAAACTGGCATCTTCTATGCCACGAAGAAGATTATTTGAGCCATCCCTCCACCTTTGTTTAGAAACTTCTCAACTCCTGGTATGAAGGCTGAAATGGGGTTCGAAGCTTCCAGGACCTGGCCTGCGGTGATGATGTCATCACAATGCACCTGAACCTGGATGTGCCTGGTGTGCCAGAGGGCCACATTCCAGTGGTGGTGGGAAGAGCCAGAGGCATAATGTGGACCGTCCAACATCCCTCAGATGAAAAGAGGGACATTTCTCACTCTACCCCAACTGACCCCCATTTTTTGCCCATCCGCCCTGGCAGAACATTTCCTATCAGAAGAAGGGCAAGTGCCACCACTTCCATCATCCTGAGAAAACTCCTTCACCCCGATTTTATTTTATTCTTTGGTAGATTGACAAAAAGAGAAACAAGGCACGAAAAAATAAATATTAGGAAAGGGCACAATTAACAAAGCATTTTAAAAATAAAAATAAAAATCAAGACTCCTTGTGCTCTACTCCTCCTTTCTTCCCACCCAGGATGGCCCTGCCCTCTGCCTGCGCCTCAGAGCCGGTTCCTCATGGTTCCTCATGGTCCTTGGTGGCAGGGGTCTCTTCTCCTCCCCACCTGCTCTCCAGCAATCGCTACGAGCTGTCTGAGAAAGGAGGCCAGGAGTGGCAGCCCTGGAGAGGCAACAGGAGGCTCCCTTACAGCAGCTGAGGACAAGCACCATGTCATTCTCCTCCCTGAGCTCAGCAGCAGCAGCAGCAGCAGCAGCAGGGGGGAGTGAAATAGGGACATTCCAGGATCACATCAGAAGCCGGGATGGCTTTTGTAATTCCAGGACTGTCCCTGGAAAATTGGGACACTTGGAGGGTTTGATAATGGGCCAAGCAACATATGTTGATTTTTACCTTGCTACATTGGGCTGCTTTCTGCAGGTGCTTTCACAGCCCTCTCTGGCCTCCAACCAGGCATTATCAGAGCTCAAGGACAAATTCCAGCAAGACAAAACCACTCAAGGACAGTGCAAAGTAGGACAGGTGAAGGTCATGGCCTGAGGAGAGAGGAATGGCTGAAGAGGGATTATGGCCTGGGAAGAGACTCACGGGCCAGGCAGAGAAGTTTGGAGGGCCACATTAGGCCCCTGGATTTTATGATCCCACCCCTCCATCTATAAAGGTCCAATACAGGTCCATCATGGAGCAGGCACAGATTGTAAGCGCACCTTGGATTAAAAACATATTTATACCACTTTAACAGCCACGCCTGTCCCCAAAGTATCCTGGGAAGTGTAGTTGGTTGAGAGACCCCTCGCAGAGCTATCATTCCCAGGACTCTTAAGAAACTACAGTTCCCAAGATTCTTTGAGGAAAGCCCTGAGGATTAAAGTGGGGCAAGTTTGCTTTAAATATATGGTGTGGATGTGACCGCAGACTCTGAAGGGCCTTTTATCGATTGACTTCATGAAAATTATATACCGCTTGATTTTAAGAAACCTCCTCAAAGCATTTTGAGGAATAAAATAATGAAATCAGTTAAAAGCAACAACAATGGTTAAAAACAACTATTTAACACATTCAAAAAATAACTAAAATCAACAAGCTAAAAACCAGATTAAAAAACATGTCAACATTCTACATGTCTAGATAGGCTTGCCTGAAACATTAGCAAATGTTGAAAAGAGTACAGTGAAGGAACCTGCTTGATGTCAGGGAGTTCCAAAGATCAGTAGGGAGCCTGCACTGAAATAAATCCATTAAAACCAAGGTTTCAAATCCACTGCTGAATTCTGGGGTATACCCGAGTTCGATATGACATATTGTTTGCTGACTGTGGTCAAAAGCTGTTCCTTCTTACTAGTTTGCAAATGATGTTCGAAATAAAGCAGCTTTGCACTTTTATGAATGAATGAATGCACCATTTCATCCCTCTTCGTCCTAATGCCCTTTGCCTTCCAGACTGACCTGTCGGCCTCGCAGCTTGTTCAGGGCATTCAGCATGTCCTCGTTCCTCAGGGTGTAGATGACCGGGTTGAGCAGGGGTGTGACCGCCGTGAAGAAGATAGAAACCACCTTGTCCGCAGCCAAACTCTTGGCCGGTCTGAGGTAGATGAAGATGCAGTGGCCCAGGAATAAGGTGACCACTGTTAGGTGAGCAGCGCAAGTCGACAGAGCCTTCCTCCGCCCTTCAGAGAAGCGGTTCCTCAAGGAAACGAGGATGACCACGTAGGAGACCACCAGAACAACAAAGCAGACCACCGAGATCACCCCCGAGTTGGAGACGATGAGGATTTCGAAGACGTAAGTGTTGGCGCAGGCCAGTTTGATGACCAAAGGGACGTCGCAGAAGAAGTTGTCGATGCTGTTGGGGCCGCAGTAGGGCACATTGAGCGTCAACAGTGTCAGGGCTATGGAGTGCAGCAAACCACCCAGCCACATGGCTACAGCCAACTGGAGGCAGACCCGGCGGCTCATGATGGTGCCGTAATGGAGGGGATTGCATATGGCGGCATAGCGGTCGTAGGCCATGATAGTGAGGAGGAAGATCTCCGTGCAAGCAAAGAGGTGGAGGAAGAACATCTGGGCTATGCATTCCCCAAAGGAGATGGTCTTCGTCTCCGCTAGGAAGTCGGCGAGCATTTTGGGCATGACCACGGAAGAATGGCAGACGTCGATGAAGGAGAGGTTGCTGAGGAAGAAGTACATGGGCGTGTGAAGATGTTGGTCGTAGATGATGGTGACGACGATGAGAACGTTGCCAACTAGGATCAGGGAGTAGATAGCTGTGAAGAAAACGAAGAGTGCCAGTTCGGTGCTGTGGCTAGTGGTCAAGCCTGACAGGACAAATGACTTCACCGTAGTGACATTCTCTGGTACTGCATCCATCTCTGTGGCGGAGGCTGGAAGGGATGCAGGACAGAAACAGGGAGGATGAGAAACTGAAATTCTGAGTCTCTTTGGGTGGAAACAGACAGAACCACCCCAAATACACAGGAAGAGGAGAAGGGACCTGATTTGTTTTTTTAAAGGAAAAGGAAGTTGAAATCTACTTTTGCCTGTGGTTAGTGTTACGTGGCATTCAGAAACCTTGAATTTTTTTAAAAAATTTAAGCTAAAAAAACCAGCCACAGACTCCCAGCAAAGGAAGAATGGATACAAAAACTTATGGAATATGCAGAAATGGTGAAACTTACTGGAAGAATAAGAAATCAAGATAACAAACTTTTGATAAAAGAATGGAAATGGTTTATTGAATATTTAGAGTAAACAGATAAAAACACTGACAGGATTATTGTAATAACCTGCAGTTACATAAGAGTATATATTGAAAGAAGATAAATAAACGAGTAAGTTAAGTGAATTTGGATATGCAGAAGGTATTAAAAATAAATTTAAGGAACTGCAGAAAGAGGGGGAAGGAAGTCAAGTTTTAAAACAGGGGTCAGCAAACTTTTTCAGCAGGGGGCCGGTCCACTGTCCCTTAGACCTTGTGAGGGGCTGGACTATATATATTTTTTTGGGGGGGAGGGGGAATGAACAAATTCCTATGCCCCACAAATAACCCAGATATGCATTTTAAATAAAAGGACACATTCTACTCATGTAAAAACACGCTGATTCCCGGACCATCCACAGGCCAGATTTAGAAGGTGATTAGGCAGGATCCGGCCCCCAGGCCTTAGTTTGCTACCCATGTTTTAAAATGTAAAAATGATTGTAAAATCAGTGAAATGTATATATCTGAAAAGTATAAATAATAATAATTTCAAAAACCAGCTGCAGAGTTCAGATCTAGTTTGGGGCTGAGGCAGTGGGAGAGAGGAGGGTTAATTCCATCCTTTCTGCCATGTCCCTACTATTAGGAGGGGGAAAATATATATGGTACTTATTTCTATTGATAGATTTATGGATATGCCACCTTTTGAGTCATAGCTTGCCCGAGGAGGCTCAGAAACAAAAAAAGGCAGCATCCACTTTGGCCATGATTAAGAAGCCTAGATAAAAACAAATAACAGGGGCGAAGGGTCAGTCCTATGGCGAGATCTCTGGGATGAGTAGCTTAAGATCCAGAGGATCTCCACCTCAACTGGCTGATTCCCAACCTGGGTTCAGCCAGAGATACAATGGCTTAATTTCCTGGCTCAGCTGGCTAAATTGAGGCTGGTGTAAGTGACCAAAGGGGGGTCTATGTGGAGCGTGGTGGGACCAGAGAGTGGGGAACCTAGGCTGGATCCTAAGAAAATTCTGCTCGATCATGTAACTAGGCAGTCTGGTGTAAACTACTGTTTTAAAGGCTTGTTTCCCCTCTGCTAGGTGGAGGCAGACCTGCAGCAGGAACCCAGCTGCTGAACAGGGTTTGGATCTGGTGTAACTTTAGGCTGGCTTAATTTAATTTACACCAACCAGCTCCTTGTGCATAGGGTTGCTCCCTAGCAATCCTAAAAAAAAGGACACTACTGCAAATGACAGAATAGAAAGAGCAAAAGAGAGGAAGGAAGGAAGGAAGGAAGGAAGGAAGGAAGGAAGGAAGGAAGGGAGGGTGCCCCTCAATATGGCAATAATTCAGTCTAATGATGGATGAATCACTCAATTTCAGTTTCTCTCAGTTTCTCCATTTTTGAGTCCTAAATTCATTTCTCCACATTTCTCGATTGGTTCATGATTTCCCCCCCTTTACAATAAGGTCCCTGCGAAAAGTCACCAGCATTTTTGTGCAAATTTCTCCTAACATACGTAAATTTGTGTGCTATTTTGCCTACATGTTATTCTCATTATGCTGGATCTCATTTCTGCATTTGGGTAGTGCAAATGAAGAATACACACGGCTCCCTTGATGAACAATGTATTGACACCCATTTAAAAATTAACAACTGCTAGGACTTGGCTAATTTGTCCCAGTTTTGGACCTCAGTGACAGGTGTGATTTCGAGTATGCTTCCATATAGAATTTCAACAGAGAAGTTTTGTTCATTTAAGATCTGGTCAAATCCATAGGATAGATTTAAAGCACAGCCAGCGCACAATGAAAGCATATGACTTCCCCAACAAATCCTAGAAACAGTAGTTTCCCTCTTGCATGGCTGGAATTCCCAGCATCCTTAACAAACTACAGTTCCCAGGATTCTTTGGGGGGGAATTAATGCACTTTAAATGTGCATTATATGTGCTTTCAGGGAATGCTGTGCACCCGCTCACAGAATCTCCAACCCTCTCTTCTGCAACTGAATGAATAAAATGTTACTTACATTTCTTTCTGGAGGTGCTGGAGATTCTTAGGATGGAGATATTTTTGGACAGGCGTCTAACGTTCAATTTAAAAACAGTTTCTTCTGACTGCCTCTGAAGGCCACGCAGATCAGCTCAAGGGAATCAGAGAGAAGAACTTGTAATTTCAATACTCTCTTCAAAGCACATTTTGACCCTTCCAGGCTGCCTTTGTAAGACAGTCCTAGCTGAATTTGCTTTGTATAAAATTGCTACTATAAAGTGTAGTCTTGGGCCAAATGAATAATCCTGCATATAAATTGCCTCTAAACCAGCGTGAAGTTTAGATCCAGATCAGGTCTCTACATTTTTGTTTTCCTTTGGCATAATTCAAATATAGAAAGAATCCAAGTCTTCAGTTTTGTTCAAGTTTCGTTTCTTGAGAGACCTAAGGAGTTGTGGTTAAAGTAAGGACTACCCAACCCATAAGTAAGGGAAGCAAAAAGACTCATGACATGTTTCTTTGTCCCCTCTCATTGCCAACTCTGGAGATCCTTTATGCTTTTCCTCCCTCAATATGCTTCTTATTCTGTCATAGCCAAGAATGTGTAACACCGATAGGAGCATCAAAGTGAGGATTGCAAGTTGAAGTTCTCACAATTAAGTCACAGGGGAGGTCTTACGCAAGCTGCCCCAAAGTTTTAGAAATGTCAAAGTTAAGCCTGGCGTTGCTTAACAAGCCCTCTTAGGTTTTGAGGAATCGTGTGTCAATTTGGACAGAGAACAACACAACAATTGCCCATAATTGCACAACGGAAACTCATCCAGTGTAACTCCATTAATGGCACAGGTCTAGAACAGGGGACGCAGTGAGGATCACTAGCTAGATAATTTTAACCAAAGGTGGGTGGATTAGGCCAAAAGCCCATCTTCTTCAATATCCCATTCTCACAGGTAACTTATCAGATGCATCCAAGAAGCCTGCAAGCAGGAGTTGAGAATCACAGTGCTCTCCTCACTTGGGATTCCCAAGAACTGGTTTTCAGAGGCAGAATAAAAGCCTGAAAGGAAATGAAGTATGGCTGGGAGATCCAGCAATGTTCGAGTTTGGCTGACCCTCTACTGGTCACCCAGTCTATACATGAACATGGAATTTATTATGGTCATAGACCAGCTTGAGAAACACAAATGGAACTACAATCCCAAAAGCAAAACAAACATTCAAAACAATATACAACAATGGATTTTAAGTTTAAAAGTGTGATAGGCATATAAACACATAAACATTTTAAAATAGACTACCTTAGAGAAATGACCCAAAGTCACCCATGGATCCAGGTTTGGGAATTTTCTTAACAAACTAGATTGAATCGAGGGGCGGTCTGTGTCTACAGATCTGTGCGCAGAATCTGGCGACAATCCGGGTCGTCTTGTGGTTTGTGCTTAACAGGAGAAGATCAAATTTTTGCTTTACCGGGAGGTCAGCAAGCCTCACCAGCAGGGGGTCAATGGTTTCTCTACGTGCCTCATCATAAAAGGGACATCTGAAAAATAGGTGTTCAGGGCTTCCTATATCCCCCAATGGACAGGCGCAAATTCTCTGGTCATATGGGACTTTTTTAAAGGTTCCTTCCAAGACCGTCGAGGGCAGAGCCGAGCTTCTGGCAAGTGTAAAAGCCCTTCTTGCATTTTTGGATTAAAAAAAAAGAGAGATATATAGCTGGTGCAGCTATATATCTCTCGATTTCTACAATTTTGTAGTCAGGGCACCTTAAGTAGTCCTGTTGTCTCTCGGTGTCTATAATTCTTTGTCTAACCATTGCTTTTGCTTGGCCCAGACAAAGTATGGTTGGGAGATCCAACAATGTTTGAGTTTGGCTGACCCTTTTCTGGTCACCCAGTCTATACCACTTCAGACTGCAGGTCCTCTATAGGGGGAAAATCCTTGCATGCAGAAAGCTAGCACATGATGCAATATATACCTGCAAAAAAAAAATGCTGTTCTGGAAGAACCTTTCTTTCTATGGGGTGGGCACATTTGCAAGTGCCACATTGCCAAGTGCCTGTTTCACACTTAATGAAGACTCAATCTGTAGTGTGCCTGTTCTCTGGAACTCCCTGCCACTGGATATTAGGCAGGCATTTCCTTGGTGCTGTTAAATGTCTGCTAAAAATAGGCAAGCCTACATGGGCATGTAATTTTATTATGTACAGTGCATTTGTTTTAAAAATCTTTTGCATTTACATTTCCGTAATTTTGCTACGTCTTTCTGCTTTTACTGCCATTTTTAAAAACGAATATTATATACTATTCTGTGTAAACTGTGTAGAGATATTTTTTTTAAAAAAACTAAGCAGTATATGAATCTTATTAAATGAATACAGTGGTACCTTGGGTTACAAACGCTTTGGGTTACAAACTCTTCAGGTTACAGACTCCGGTAACCGGGAAGCAGTGCCTCAGGTTTAAGAACTTTGCTTCAGGAAAAGAACAGAAAGCGTGCGGCGTTGGCGCGGCATCAGCAGGAGGTCCCATTAGCTAAAGTAGTGCTTCAGGTTAAGAACAGTTTCAGGTTAAGAACGGACCTCCAGAATGTATTAAGTTCTTAACCAGAGGTACCACTGTAAAAGCTTTGCCTGGAGATGCCAGGAATTGATTGTGGGACCTTCTGAATGCAAAGCAGGCGCTCTGCCGTTGAGTGACAACCTTCCCTCAGCCACACTGCCTCTCCTGTATAGACCTTTAAAGTAACACGGCAAAATCCTTCAGTTGTTTCGGGCAGCTGCAGGGATTTTGTTAGATTCCCTGCACAGTTTGTGCACTGAAATGCACCCCTCTGTACAGCAAGCAGAACCCCCCCTCCCCTTCCACAAAATACAGTGGTACCTCGGGTTAAGAACTTAATTTGTTCTGGAGGTCCATTCTTAACCTGAAACTGTTCTTAACCTGAAGCACCACTTTAGCTAATGGAGCCTCCTGCTGATGCTGCTCCACCGCTGCGCGATTTCTGTTCACATCCTGAAGCAAAGTTTTTAACCTGAGGTACTATTTCTGGTTTAGCAGAGTCTGTAACCTGAAGCGTATGTAACCCGAGGTACCACTGCAGTTTGAAATCCAAGCTAAAGTGTGCAAGTCAAGTGGCATTTCTAGATACATGTATAAGTTTATTAAATACACATTTTTTCATCAACATTTGCTGCTCATGTTTATTTTCATTTGCTCCATATGCAGAATCTAGAGTTTGTGAGTTTGCCAGGGGCCATGTTGGCGTCGATGGACACTTTGGCATTTAGAAGCTCTGATCCATAGGCTCTTGAAATGTAGCAGTGAACAGCAAGTGCTCACCCAGTAACATAATAAGGAGAAGTCTTTTGTGATTGCAGGAGTTCGAAATTTGATCAGGGGGATCAGGAAACTGTCTTAACTCATGTGCCCAAGTTGAAAAGCTCTGAGTGCCAGGTTCTCCTCTATGTTCCAAACCCCACATTTTCATGGTGAACCCACAGAAGATGTGCACAGCTTGAGATCCATAGGGTTCCATGCCTGCTTGCCCGATTTCACCCTGGCTGTGGTGAGATTTCAACTGGGCCCTTCTCCCCACCTTAGAGAGCCAGTGTGGTGTAGTGGTTAAGAGCGGTAGTCTCGTAATCTGGTGAACCGGGTTCGCGTCTCCGCTCCTCCACAGGCAGCTGCTGGGTGACCTTGGGCTAGTCACACTTCTTTGAAGTCTCTCAGCCCCACTCACCTCACAGAGTGTTTGTTGTGGGGGAGGAAGGGAAAGGAGAATGTTAGCCGCTTTGAGACTCCTTTGGGTAGTGATAAAGCGGGATATCAAATTCAAACTCTTCTTCTTCTACCTTCCCTCTGCACCTCCTCATAGTACAGCCGGACCCTCACTTTTTCTCTGTCGTCACCTTCCTGCCAAACAGTTTGTTGAGCGCCTGCTTCATGTCCTCGTTCCTCAGCGTGTAGATGATGGGATTGAGCAGAGGGGTGACAGCAGTGAAGAAGACCGACACCACCTTGTCCTCCGAGAAGCTGGTGGAGGGGCGGGAATAAATGAAGATGCAGTGCCCCAGGAAGAGGGTCACCACTGTGAGGTGGGCCGCGCATGTGGAGAGTGCCTTGCGCCGGCCTTCTGCAAAACGCTTGCGGAGGGAGACCAGGATGATGCCATAGGAGACCACCAGGACCACGAAGCAGACCACGGAGATCAGCCCCGAGTTGGAAACAATGAGGATCTCAATGACGTAGGTGTCTGTGCATGCCAGCCTGATGACTGGGGGGACGTCACAGAAGAAGTTGTCGACCTTCTGGGGCCCACAGTAGGGTAGCTTGATGGTCATGCCAGTCAAGGCGAGAGAGTGCACTGTGCCGCCCAACCAGATCGTGCCGGCCAGCAGGAGGCAGACCTTCTGGTTCATGATGGTGAGGTAATGCATTGGGTTGCAGATGGCCACATAGCGGTCATAGGCCATGACGGTGAGGAGGAAGATCTCAGTGCAGGCAAAGAGGTGGAGGAAGAACATCTGGGCCACACAGCCCCCAAAGGAGATGGTTTTTGCAGTTGAGAGGAAGTCAGCTAGCATCTTGGGCACAGTGACTGTGGCGTGGCAGACGTCGATGAAGGAGAGGTTGCTCAGGAAGAAGTACATGGGAGTGTGCAGCCCCTGGTTGTGGATGATGGTGACCACAATGAGAATATTGCCAGCCAAGGTGAGCAGGTAGACCACCAGGAAGACCACAAAGAGCACCAGCTGCGTCCCAGGGTCATTGGACAGCCCCACGAGGATGAACTCGGTCACTGAGGTCTGGTTTGGGGCTACCGCAGTCCAGTTTGGAACCACACGTTCTTCCATTTCCGTTCTAGAGAAAGGGAAAGGGCAGAAGAACATTTTGAGTGACCTGGAAGGTCCTTTATTATTTCATAAACTCTACATACTGTTTGATTGAAAAGAGAAACCCTCAGAGCTGTTTACAGATAGAATGGATTGAAGATATCTGATTTATACAAACTTGCCACATATGAACAGCTTGCATATGAACGCAGACTTGCCATGGACAAATTCAATGATATTTGGAATCCATTCTTACAAATACTGTAACAGGTGAAGATCTTCATAATATACAACTTTGTAAAGTACAGTCATACCTCTGGTTGTGTTCGCTTCATGTTGCAGATTTTTGGGTTGCGAACGCAGCAAACCCGGAAGTATATACTTCTGGGTTTCGCCATGCGCACACAGAAGTGATCTGCACACTTCACACATGCGCAGAACCGCTCTATTGCGCTTCACGCACATGCAGTAGCGACGCTCTACTTATGGACTTTTTGGGGTGCAAACGGACTTTTGGGGAAGCTCACAAAGAAAGCTCATGAAAGCAATGGCCCATTCCTACTATTGGCTCCCTAGAAATTGTCCTCTAATGGCATAATTGCCTTTGACCATGGAGGTTCTATATAGCTATCATGGTCAGTGTGTGGAGAGGTTACTGGTTTGTTTCTAATTATGCATTTTATGTTTTTATATTGTAATTTTATATTGTGAACCGCCCTGATACCTGTGGGTACAGGGCAATATACAAATTTAAATAATAATAATAATAATAATAATAATAATAATAATAATAATATGCATTATACATTTAAAGTACTGTAGTACCACACCATGCTTTCAAGCAAGTCATGGCTTCCCATGAAGAATCCTGGGAACTGTAGTTTGTAAAGGGCTCTGAGCATTATTGAGAGGCCCCTATTCCCACCACACAGCTGCAATTCTCAGAATTCCCAGAGAAGAGGGATTGACTGTTAAGCCGCACCGAGACTTGAAACAAGAGGCAGGACCCGAGTTTAAGGGGACATTCTAGCCTGACAAAATCACTCAGGTTGGCTGCAGAGGAAGGGCTAGGAATGGGTTTAGTTGGGAAAGGGGGCATGGCCCATGGAAAACCCTGAGGGCCACACAAAGAGGCTTGGAGAGCCACCTTCAGCCACCAGCCCTGAGGTTCTGCACCACAACCTTCCTCTTCTGACCAGCAGTGGCTCTCCAGGGCTTCACCAACATACTTTCCCAGTCCTACCTGGAGATGCCAGGAATTAAATCTGGAACCTTCTGCATGTAAATATATATTCTTTGGCACTGTGGTGCTGAACAGGGTGGATTTGATTTAAATCAAATCGATTTAAATCACAATTTAAACCACTAGTCAGTAAGACTTGATTTAAATCATTTTTTTTTACAGAAAGGCTCATTCTTGCTGCTGTAATCTTAATATTTACAACCAGATGAAGGTTTCATTTTTGGAATTATAAATTTTCACAGTAGTTTTTACAGTTATATCAAAAATTACTGATTTGGTTATACTATTAGAAATACATAGACCGATAATTATGAAAATTTTTTAAGGTTTAATAAGTTAACTGTTTATGTTTGGACAACTTTTCTTCTGTACTTTATTGGAAGGAGAAAAATAATCATTTTCGTGATAACAATTTAAACAATTTATTTAACTAAAACATTAACATTACACCATATGTATCCATGTTTGTTAACTGATGTGGTTAAACATTTTTTTTAAAAAAACACACCTTAGACTGAGTTTTAGCAAACATGAAAAACTTAAAACAAACCCTTATTTCCTGATGAATCCTTTGGACTATAATGTAACGTAAATAGAAAACTATATTTAGAAAGATTTTTCCTCCAAAAGCATTTTATTTTAAAAATCCAATTTTTTAAAAAAATCCAAATCAAAAAATAAAATCCGATTTAAATTTTTAAAATCCAATTTTTATTTTATTTTTTTTAAAAATCATTGTTTTTTTTAAAAACATCACTGATTTTTATCCACCCTGGTGCTGAAAAATCCTGAAGCCTGTTCTGCTTTTCCATAGATCTTTGACACAATGATCTTCCTATCCACCCATGTATTCTGTCCCCTGTACGCACATACCACCAACTCTTAGGTAAAGGTAAAGGACCCCTGACAGTTAAGTCCAGTCGCAGATGACTCTGGGGTTGCAGCACTCATCTCGCTTTACTGGCTGAGGGAGCCGCGTTTGTCCGCAGACAGTTTTTCCTGGTCATGTGGCCAGCATGACTAAGCCACTTCTGGTGAAAACAGAGCAGCGCACGGAAATGCCGTTTACCTTCCTGCCGGAGCGGTATCTATTTATCTACTTGCACTTTGACATGCTTTCGAACTGCTAGGTTGGCAGGAGCAGGGACTGAGCAACGGGAGCTCACCTCGTTGCGGGGATTCGAACCTCCAACCTTTCGATCGGCAAGCCCTAGGCTCAGTGGTTTAGACCACAGCGCCACCTGTGTCCCCTACCACCAACTCTTAGTTAACCATATATGTGGCATCTCACCCTCAGGATTGTGGGTGCCCACTGCCACAAGGTGGACATGTGATATCATACACACACACACAACTCTTCCTCCACTTCTGAGCCCCTCTCCCTGGAAAAGGGTGCCTGAACCACATCCCTCTCAGTACTATGATTCTCTCCGCACAGAACTACGATTCCCAGAGTTCCATGTGAAGAACTGGCCATTCTGATAATTTTAGCTCTGTGAGGGGAACAGGGGGCTACTAGTAGCTCTCAGCACCTCTTAATAAACTACAGTTCCTTCCTGGGATTCTTTGGGAGAATCCCCCTCATTTGAGAGAGGAGAGGAGAAGAAGGATTGTAAAGAGTGGTAAAGAAATAAGGCAAAGCAGCCAGATTGCTTTCAAATGAAATATAGATAACTGTTGCTATAACTTCGCTATGGTAACCATACAGGGGCCAAAGTACACCTTAATTCAGAGGTGGTAAGGGATGGGGGAGAGATTTGATTCAGGCCACATTTGAAGATGAACCTATTAAATTCGTACTTTCTGAAACAATATAAGCATCGACACACAGCCATCCATCAAAATCCACACTTATCTAAATCTTGCAGTGAAGGTCTCTGGCCAATGAAGCTTTACAAAAATGCATATATTAGGGGAATGAACCTAACAGTAGAAATGACATACGAAAATGTGTTACATTAGGAGCAATTGCTCGCAAAAATGTTTACTCTAGTCAAAACTGCATACAAAATCTGTTTCTTCAGAGAAATTCACACTGTTTAGCACTCATCATCCTTGAGATTTCCCCTATCAAAATATCTCTCTCTCTCTCTCTCTCTCTCTCTCTCTCTCTCTCTCTCTCACACACACACACACACACACACACACACAAAGAGAGCTGCTGTTAATTTTGCTGGAGAAAAATGAATCCAGATTTTTTTCGTACATTGGGGCAAATGCAATAGGAGCTCTCTCTCTCTCTCTCTCTCTCTCTCTCTCTCTCTCTCTCTCTCTCTCTCTCTCTCTGTGTGTGTGTGTGTGATTTTGATCAGAAAAACTGCTTTGGGGAGCATTAAACACCTCTTTTCCCTGGTCTGAACTGCCTTCACACCCACATCCTTGCTTAAGATTTATCTTAAAAGAAGCAGAAGAAGAGGAGCAGGACAAGCTGATAAGGAGTCTATTTCAAACCTCTAAGAAAGTTATTTTAGCACCAACCAACCCCTCAACCTTTTCAAGTGATCCATGCTTTCAAATGATAAATGAAAAAAAAAGACCTGCAAGGTTGCAGTAGCCTCAGGAATATAGCTGCCGTTCTCCACTGTTGTCTTCTGAAAAGTTTAAGAACCAGGCGGCAGCATTCCTTCTCTCAGGATATATAACCTTCTGCTGTTTTGCATCAATCCAGGCTCTTGCCAACTTCACTTTGTTGCAATTCTTTAGCAAGTCAGCCCCGCAGAGATCAGAACTCCTGACAGGCACCACAAGGGAGATAGTTAGGACATTCAAAACTTCCACGATGTTTCCGAACATTTGTACAGCATCACTGTTCTCTGCAAGGGGAAGGAAAAAACAACTGTATTCTTGAATTTGGATTCTCTGCTGTTCTGATCCAATGTGAATGTGCTTTCGTGCTGCCCGGTGAGGTGAGATATGAAGGAGCCCTTGAATAATGGTGGTGAGGAGGAGGCAAGAGCCCACAAGCCTGACCCCCCCCCAATTTCAACCTATTCATGCCCCTCCCCGAGATGTGAAACCTCTGCCCCTGCAGTTGTTGCTGGACTACAACTCCCATCATCCCCTGCTATTCTGCTTGGGACTGATGGGAGTTTGAGTTCAGTGACATCTGGAGAACTAGAGGGGTCCAGGGCAACCTCATCAAAGTGCGTCAGGGGTGGCATCTGACTCTAAGGCCCATGGGTGTCCACTGCCACAATGCAGACATGTGATGTCACACACACACACACACACAAAACTCCCTACCTGGAAATGGGTGCCTTTCTCACAGGCTGCAGAAAACAGAGTTGAACTGCTTTTCTCTTGGACAACAGTTCTCTCCTCTCAGAACTACAATTCCCAGAGTTCCATGTCAAGAAGAACTGGCCATTCTGATAATTTTAGCTCTGTGAGCGGAACAGAGGTCCCCTAACAGCTCTCAGCACCTCTTAACAAACATTTATTTATTTATTTATTGAATTTATATATCGCCCTATACCTGGAGTCTCACAGAACAAAATCAGAATGGAAAACCACAAAATATATAATCAAAATAAAAATACCCCCCCCCCAACTCCCATATTTTAAAAGGGCATAGGATGTAAATTGGATCAACCAAAGGCCTGGTTAAAAAGAATCATTTTTGCCTGGTGTCTAAAGGTGTATAATGAAGGTGCCAGGCAAACATCCCTGGGGAGAGCATTCCGCAGAAGGGGAGCCACTGCAGAGAAGGCCCTGTCCTTGTGTTGCCACCCTCCAGATTGTAGCACCTTCTGCTTGTGGTTAACGCTTAGCTGGAATGAAATATTCAACGCAGCAATAGAGAAATTAAAATAATAATTTATTTGTCAGACAAATAAATGAGAGGCTCAGTGGTATATGGTTACCAAGCTCTGGCCTGGCCTCCTGCCATTCTGGCCAGCACTTATATTCCCTTAATCCAGCCCCCTTTGCTCCTCCTGTGGCTGCCTCTGTCCAATCAGCCTGGTTGAAATTTCTATTGGCTGTTTGCTAGAACCAATCACAAAAGATACACCCATATCCTCCTGTCCTTATATGGAACACAAAGAGCTATATATAAATGACAAATAAGTAATAATATATCTTACATGTGTCTCAACAAGGAATCTTAATTACCAGCTCACCTCTTGCCCTCCTTGCCCTATTGCCTTCTAAAACAAATGGTTAATCTTAAATTTTATCTTCAAGGATCTTGAGTTCACATCAACATTGAAAGATCTCCTTCATTGAAGGTTTCTAAACAAAAGGCCTGACAACTATATATCAGGAGTGCTCGATGGCGTCTCCTGTCTGGCAGGAGGCTGGGCTCATTTGCCCCTCTGGTCTCCTATTGCAATATGACTCTATGAAATAAGAATCTAGCATTTCTTAAATCCTTTGCATAATTACATTTAAGCCAATATATTTAAGCTAATATATTTCATACATTATCATAGGTAGCCTTTTAAAAGAATAAAGCTTCTCAAAGTAAAAAGGAAGGAACTCAGTAAAAAACAGCTTTAAAAGAAGCCTCTTCAGTTTACACCCCTCCTTTCCCAGCCAGCTAGATGCTTCTCCCATTAGCTCTTCCCAGCATTTATTACCCTTTAACTCTCTCAGTTTAAGAAAGAAACAGCTTTAAAAGATTTCCCAAAAATGCTCTCATTCTTCCAGCCAAGCCAGTTGCCTTTTTCACTGCTCAAGTTTTAATGAGAGGCCCATGGTATCATTTTACTATTTGCCCATTCCTAATTGTGTTTTCTCAGCCTTTTTTATCTTCTGTAATATGTAGGGTCAGTGTCCTCGCTCTTAGCCTGTATTCCCCTTTTTTTAACGACTTTGAGAATTGTTTTTCCTGCTATAAATCAGGGGGGCCCCTTGTCTAGGAGGAATTGCCAAGGTTCTTTCTAAGCAGCTGGTCTTCTGCCTGGCATGAAACATTTGAAAATCTTTTTTTTTAAGCTCATTTTAAAATACAAGCCTTGATTGAAATATATAAGCTTTGATAAAAATGCAGGCTTATGATTAGATGCCTCATTCCCCCCTTTCAAGCTCAAGGACCTTCATCCCAAGTGTCCTTGATAGCTTGACCTTCATCATATTCCTGAGGTAAAGCTCTGTATAGGGCCATGATATGAGGTAGTTTCATTTGAAACCATCTTGCTAATTGTACTTCTAAAACATGAAATGATACATGGCATCATACATAAAACCATTACTACTACTGTCAAGAAAAACAAGCAAGACAATAGTATCCCTTTGAGTCCTGTGACATTAGGTAACCAATTGGTGAGCCATCCCATATCCCATCCTTCCCATGTTTGTACTGGGACATGTGCTATATTCTCCATCTTTGTGGCCAACACACGGATTGCCTCACCATTATCTGAAATGTTAAAGCAACAGGCATTCCCTGTCAAGTTCAAGACTCCACATAGGCCTCCCTGCCTGGCAAGTACATAATCCATTCCCATTTTCAGCTGCAAAATGGCGGCTCTACTTTCATCCAACTGTTGTGCAATAAGTCTCAAACTCTGGGCCGTTGCATTGGTTACAAGTTCCACTACTGCTTGCAATCGAATTATTCTATTTAGATTATAAATAGGATCCCGTGCCCCTTGTATGAGCTCACCAGGATTCCAGGAGGCAGGATCATAATAGGCTATAATGCGCTCTGGTGGCCAATCATCAGTACCGCTCCAACTTTGGGTACTTCCTCCTGCTATATGAGAAATATCAGCGTTTCTTCGTGTACGCTTGACCGAACTAGTGGGCATAATCCACATTGGTGGTAATACCCATCCCAAGAAACAAGTCCCACTCCATTTGGAAGGGAGTTTCTTGTATGCCCATTCTCCACATATCCACCACAACCATCGGGTCTGAGGTTTTTGGTACGTGGAGTGCATAAGGCGAAATATCAAAAGGGGTAGAGAGTTCACAGTGCAGTATGTTAGATTGCCTTTTTCTGTCACAGTTATGTTCCACACCACTTTCCATGCATGAATAAAAGGAGGTGCACAGGGCAAGGTATTCCGAGTTCGATAGGTAGTACCGTTTGCCCAGGTTTGACTATTCTTAATATAATCCCAAGTATAGTGGCAATGAGAAGAGCCTATCATGGTAGGATCAGCTGCATCTGATGATTTATGCACACAGATTTCCCCTTGCACAGGTATAACTCGTATTGGTTTAGTTGAGTTCCATCCGGGGAAATTCTGTACTTCTGTTTGGTGTGGCATTTCGCTTACCATACCAATGGCACTTAATGGTATTGGTAATAAGGGCATACCTCCCTCTGAATCATCTGGCCCAAGAGAGCAAACAAGGCAATTAGTCCTATTTGCAACATTGGCTACCATCTCAGCTAAGCCTACCCACATATTGTGGTCATGGCGGAATCCATATTTAGCAAATTTGGTCAGATTCATGGACCCTTCCCCTTCCCAAGGGATCAGGATTAATAATAAAATCACGTTGATGTCTAGCATATGCATTCCTTCCACAAAAGATTACCTTATTGTGATAGCAAATAAATATTAGTCCCAATATAATTCCCCCAGTGACAGAAATGGGGAACCACCAAGACCAAAACATATATCCCGAGGATCCCCAATGAGTAATATCCCTGATAATTGTTCCACAAGGGGGCAGTCAATCAATTGTATAAGAGAATCTTCCCGTTCACAGTCGCTGGTTCAGACGCTCCTCAAGCTTCAGGCGTGCGCAGGTCAGCCAGCTTCCAGGTTGTGGCTGCAGCAGGCTGGTCGTCAAATGTTGCCCGTGACCTAGCCCGTTCCCGGTAGGGCTAGATACAGGGGTTTTTGGAGAGAGTCAGTTTTAAAGGATTAGAGGGGTCACCTTTGCACGTCCAACTGCCTTCAGACTTCTTCAAACGAGAGTGATGAATCCAGGGGGTCACCTCAGCTACCTTCACCGCTGTTGGAGTAGAGAGCAAGACGGTGTAAGGTCCACGCCACTTAGGTGCAAGTGGATCGCGTTTCCACTCTTTCACCCATACGCTATCGCCAGCCTGGAACTGATGAATCGGCTCGGCAATGCTGCACGGCGTGCGTTCGAGGGCCCACCTGTTAAGAGAAACAAAAACACGGGAGAGAGATTGCACTTGTCCCTGTGTCACATGGTCTCCTATTTGTTTAAGGTCAGCTGGAATATCCTGAACAAAGGAGGGCGGTCTCCCATACAGGAGCTCAAAAGGTGACAACTTAAGTCTTTTTGTGGGTGCACACCGAACACGAAACAGTGTTATGGGTAACACATCTACCCATCCCAATCCCGTTTCCTGGGTTAATTTTGCCAATTGGGTTTTCAGAGTCCGATTCATTCTTTCAGTTTTCCCTGAACTCTGAGGCCTATATGCTGCATGCAGTCTCCATTTCACTTGTAGGACTCGACATACTTCTTGTACTACTTGATCAATGAATGCTGGCCCATTATCACTTCCAATGCATCTAGGTAATCCAAACCTCGGGATCAATTCAGTGAGGAGTCTCTTAGTTACCTCTCGTGCCTTTTCAGTTCGGGTGGGAAAAGCTTCAACCCATCCGGTAAGAGTATCTACAAACACAAGGAGATACTTGAATCCCTTAGAAGGGACCAGCTCTGTGAAGTCCACAATTAGGCTTTCCATGGGGACGTATCCCACATGCTGAATTCCAGGAGGTTGTACCGGTCCCTGCCTGGGATTGTTTTTAGCACAAAGAACACATTTCTGTGAAATGCAAGTTGCTAATTGTGATAGATTAATAATATACAACTTCCGACTGAGACTCTCTCTGGTTGCAGTACCGCCAAGGTGAGTAGATTCATGATAATTTCTTACAATTGTGCCTGCTAGATGATGAGGTACATAAATCCTATTGTCCGGCAGGATCATCCAACCGTCCTTCACAACCGCTCCTTCCTGTTCAGCCCACTTCCTCTCTTCTGGGGTATAGTGAGGTTTAACTTCTTCTGGAACTATCTCTGGTATGAGGGCTGCTATAAATCCTCCCACAGGCTTTTGGGCTGCCTCTCGGGCTGCTTTGTCAGCAGCATGATTTCCTCTGGTTATTGGATCCCTTCCTCGTCCATGACCTTTGCAGTGCATTACAGCAATCTGTTCTGGAGCCCATACTGCTTCTAACAGGATTTCTACTTCAGGTCCATATTTCAAGGCCTTCCCGTGGGCTCCTATTAGACCTCTTTCTTTCCATAGAGCTCCATGTGCATGCAGGGTTAAGAAGGCATATTTAGAATCAGTATAGATGTTTGCCCTACATCCAGCTGCCAATTGCAGAGCTCTAGTTAAGCCTATAAGTTCAGCTTTTTGTGCTGAGGTGCCAGCAGGCAAAGCTTCAGCTTCCACAACTTCCTCATTGGTGACCACAGCATATCCTGCTCGTCTGGCACCTTCATGCAGGTAACTGCTACCATCAGTATAATATACAACATCTGGATTTTTCAATGGCTCATCTTTCAGATCAGGTCTACTGGAATAAACTTCATCCATTATTTGGAGACAATCATGTGATTCTTCATCATCTACCTCTGGTAGGGGCAGCAAAGTCGCTGGATTGAGCATATTCACTACTCGTAGATGAATCCTGGGATTTTCACACAATAGGCCTTGGTATCTAGCCATCCTTGGGTTCGTTAGCCAATAACTACCCTTATATTCCATGAGTGTCAGAACAGCATGAGGTACATTCACATACATCGTCTGGCCGAAGGTAAATTTATCAGCTTCTTTGACAAGGCTTGCAGTGGCCGCTACTGCCCTTAGGCATGGAGGCCATCCTTTTGCTACTGAGTCCAATTGTTTAGACAAATAAGCTACTGGACGGTTCCAACTTCCTAATCTCTGGGTCAGGACTGCCGCTGCAATCCCATTCTGTTCATGTACATACAGCTGAAAGGGTTTTTCCGAATTAGGCAATCCAAGGGCTGGGGCCTCCATAAGTCGTTGTTTGATAACTAAAAAGGCTTGTTTCTGCTCAGGTCCCCATACGAATGGGTCCTTTTCTGCACCTCGAGTGCTTTCATGTAAGGGCTTGGCCAGACTGCTGAAATCAGGTATCCATAGTCTACAAAACCCTGCTGTTCCCAGGAATCCTCTAAGTTGTTTTCTTGTGGTAGGTTCCTTGATAAGGCAAATAGCTTCTTTCCTCTCTGGTCTCAATGCTCGTTGTTGGTGTGAGATGTCAAAGCCCAAATATTTGACCTTTTCTAAACATAACTGTGCCTTTTTCTGGGAAACTCGGTAGCCAGCTTCCCAGAGCAAGTGGAGCAGTTCCTCTGTCCCTTCTTTACAGGTATCAAAATCTTTTGCCGCTAATATAAGGTCATCTACATATTGCAGAACCACCTTTTCTCCCGGTATTGAGGGGTAACTTGTTAGATCCCTCGCCAAGGCAGTGCCAAATAAAGTTGGGGAATTTTTAAATCCTTGGGGCAATCTTGTCCAGGTTAGCTGGCCTTTTGTTCCTGTCAAAGGGTCTTCCCACTGGAAGGCAAATATAGGTTGGCTCTGTGGTGCCAGCGGGCAACAGAAGAATGCATCTTTCAAGTCCAATACAGTAAAAAATGTTGCTTCTGGTGGGATCAAACTCAGCAAGGTATATGGGTTTGGTACATTTGGGTGCAAGGTCTCGATAGCCTGGTTTACGAGCCTCAAGTCCTGCACTGGCCTGTATTCATCTGTCCCAGGTTTTCGAACAGGCAAAAGGGGTGTGTTCCATTCTGATTGGCAAGGCTTAAGCAGACCATATTTTAATAGGCGGTCCAAATGTTTCTGGATACCCTCTGCTGCTCGCCGGGGTAAGGGATATTGCCTTACAGATACAGGGGTAGCCATAGGTTTTAGGGTTACTACAATTGGAGCTATATTCTTAGCCATTCCTGGTGGGCTATTTTCGGCCCATACTCCTGGTGGCACCTGTAGAGTTCGGAGGAGCTTGTTTAATTCTATATCCAATGTGGGTTGGACTTGCAAGGCTGACATTAGGCGCCATGATTGTTCCTTAGGTACTGAGAGGGTAATTATTCCTGCTGCTTTTGATGGCAGTTTCATTTCTGGACCTCGAGGAGTGAAGGTGATTTGGGCCTGCAATTTGGACAGCATATCTCTGCCTAAGAGAGGTATTGGACACTCAGGTATATACAAAAACTGATGGGTTAAACGATGTCCCCCAATCTGGCATTCCAAAGGTTGGAGGAAAGACCTCTTAGCTGACTGTCCAGTGGCAATTTTAATGACTACACTTTTGGATGCCTTTTTCTGCAATAGTTCTGGGAGTACTGAGTATTCAGCCTCAGTATCAATCATAAAGTCTATTAAATGGCTCCCTAATTGAATCGTGACCGTGGGCTCCTGGAAGCCTAACTTTATGGAGTCCGGTCATTCCTAGTCTTGAGTAAAATCCTCTTCTGCCAGTCCAATGAAATTGTCTCTACTCCGTCCCTGTCCTGGTCTCTGATATCTTCCATCTCGGATCATTCCCCGTCCCCGTCCCTGGTTTCTTGGGCCGGAGCCTGGGCCTGGGCCTGGGCGTACTTCTTCCAACCTCAAGGGTTCAGGACACTCCCGCTTCCAGTGACCCTCCTTCTTGCAATTCGCACATTGATTCCTTCCCAGTGGTGGATTCTTTCCTCGCCCTCTCCCTCCATTTAAGGGGCGGTAGTCTTGCTTCACTGCTGTGGCTAGCATCACCATCTTTTCCTTCTGCCACTTCTTCTTCTCTTGTTTCTCAGCCTCATCCCTATTCCGATAAACTCGGCGTGCAATGGCCATAATTTGGCTCATCAGCATCCCTTCCCATCCTTCTGATTTCTGAATTTTCTTACGAATGTCAGAAGCGCACTGGGCCACAAATGTAGCAGTAATCATTCTGCTGTTTTCAGGGGCTTCAGGGTCAAAAGGAGTCCATATACGATAGGCTTCCTGCAGCCTCTCTAAAAAGTCTCCCGGACTCTCATTTGGTTTCTGTTCTACTTCTGAGACTTTAGACATATTAGTGGGCCTCTGACATGCCCTGCGGATACCTTGCACAAGCGTCTGGCGGTAGGTGGTAAGTCTGGTCAGGTGAATTGCATTGTTTGGATCCCAATTAGGATCTTCCAAGGGAAAGTTGTCTTGGAGATGACGGTCAATATTAAAAATATTTCCCACTCTGGCCTGCTCACGCAAATATATCTGTGCCTTTTCAATTATGTCTCTCCTTTCCTCAGTGGTGAAAAGAGTATTTAGGAGCTGGCGACAATTTGTCCAAGTAGGGCTATGAGTATTTACTATTGAAGTCACCAAGTCCATCATAGCCTGAGGTTTTTCTGCAAAAGATGGGGTGTGTGTTTTCCAATTCATCAGATCTGTAGTCGTGAATGGAATATATTGCAGGGTCGAAGTTCGAGGTGGCCGTGGTCCGGGTTGCCCATTAACCAGCACAGGCTCCTCAAGTGCATCAAATACTCTTCTAAGAGGGGCTACTACGTGACCTTTTTCTTCACTTTGCTCTAGGGGCCTCAAATCATAGGGGATGGTATCTGTCCCAAGGCGTTCTTTTAGCAGCTTTATACGCCTGGCTGTATTGCTTGCTGACCGATCAAGGTCTCCCTGTAACTTCTGTAATATTTCTCTAGGACTTGGATGTACAGGGGTTTGGGGTGGGCAATCAGTTGTTCCACTAAAGGAGACTGTAGATGGAGGTCTATTAGGAGTCACAGGTGGAATAACCACTTCTGCTTGGGCTTTATTATAGGACTCCAATGCCTCCTGAAGATATTTATCATAATCTATCAAGGAATCAAGCTCTGTGACTCCACCCCCATTATTCATTCCAGTTTCTTGCCTTGGGGTTACAACTGGTGGAGTGTTTGGATTAGGCTCCCTTCGATGTGGAGCATAGGGTGGAGGTGGAAGCACCTCTTCCTCTGGCCCCTCAAAAATGGGTTTGAGTTTATTTGGCAAGATTCCTTTCCTAGCTTCGGCTTTTACAGCCAATAGTTTGCATCGTTTGACTTTGCATTTCCTTATCCATGGAGGATTTTTATTTAATGTGCTCAGCCAGGAATCTATATATGAAAATTGTTCTGGGCACCCTCCAGTTTCTTTGGCGATATCGGACCAAAGTTTGTTTACTAAATTTATATCAAAGGTTCCCTGAGATGGCCATCCAGTAATTTGTTTTGGCCATTCTAGTTCACATAACGTTCTCAAGCGCTCTGGCGTCATTTTGACTCCATATGCCCCTGAGAAGGCTTTCTTAAAATTATTTAACATACATTCAAGAGGTGTATTTCCCCCCTTTGAACCCCCAACTCCCATTGTATGGCCCTGTGAAGTATCCACTCAGTCACTCACAGACGCGCTTTGTGGGGTTCCTTGCCCAGATGGAGTCGCCTCACTGGGAACCGAAGTACTACCCACTCCACACTCAGGTCAGCTACAGATTGCTCTGTACTTTCTCACACATACAATGCGCTGGATACTTCACCACACTCTACCTCCCAATTTTCCCTTTTCCTCCACCAGACCAACATCTGATGTACCCAACCACCTAGCGTACTCAGTTTCCCCTTACTGAGACGCAGAAGTTTGATCAAGACTTCTCTTCCTCCTAATTAATTGGAGGGCCAAAAATCCCTTTGTGCACTTACCCTTGGTTGGTTCCCTGTTTCCCCCCGGTCCGTCGCCGCCAGTGAGCAGGGTATCAGACAGACGAGACTTCTGCGTTCCCCCTGGAAAAATTTACCAGTGCGCGCTGGGTAAGCAGTTTAGAGATCCTCTCTCTTGTACCCTGCCCAGTAGGGCGAAGGGGCTGCGTTCCAGCAGACCACTTATCCGAGTCACAGGGGCACCATAAAATGTAGCACCTTCTGCTTGTGGTTAACGCTTAGCTGGAATGAAATATTCAACGCAGCAATAGAGAAATTAAAATAATAATTTATTTGTCAGACAAATAAATGAGAGGCTCAGTGGTATATGGTTACCAAGCTCTGGCCTGGCCTCCTGCCATTCTGGCCAGCACTTATATTCCCTTAATCCAGCCCCCTTTGCTCCTCCTGTGGCTGCCTCTGTCCAATCAGCCTGGTTGAAATTTCTATTGGCTGTTTGCTAGAACCAATCACAAAAGATACACCCATATCCTCCTGTCCTTATATGGAACACAAAGAGCTATATATAAATGACAAATAAGTAATAATATATCTTACATGTGTCTCAACAAGGAATCTTAATTACCAGCTCACCTCTTGCCCTCCTTGCCCTATTGCCTTCTAAAACAAATGGTTAATCTTAAATTTTATCTTCAAGGATCTTGAGTTCACATCAACATTGAAAGATCTCCTTCATTGAAGGTTTCTAAACAAAAGGCCTGACAACTATATATCAGGAGTGCTCGATGGCGTCTCCTGTCTGGCAGGAGGCTGGGCTCATTTGCCCCTCTGGTCTCCTATTGCAATATGACTCTATGAAATAAGAATCTAGCATTTCTTAAATCCTTTGCATAATTACATTTAAGCCAATATATTTAAGCTAATATATTTCATACATTATCATAGGTAGCCTTTTAAAAGAATAAAGCTTCTCAAAGTAAAAAGGAAGGAACTCAGTAAAAAACAGCTTTAAAAGAAGCCTCTTCAGTTTACACCCCTCCTTTCCCAGCCAGCTAGATGCTTCTCCCATTAGCTCTTCCCAGCATTTATTACCCTTTAACTCTCTCAGTTTAAGAAAGAAACAGCTTTAAAAGATTTCCCAAAAATGCTCTCATTCTTCCAGCCAAGCCAGTTGCCTTTTTCACTGCTCAAGTTTTAATGAGAGGCCCATGGTATCATTTTACTATTTGCCCATTCCTAATTGTGTTTTCTCAGCCTTTTTTATCTTCTGTAATATGTAGGGTCAGTGTCCTCGCTCTTAGCCTGTATTCCCCTTTTTTTAACGACTTTGAGAATTGTTTTTCCTGCTATAAATCAGGGGGGCCCCTTGTCTAGGAGGAATTGCCAAGGTTCTTTCTAAGCAGCTGGTCTTCTGCCTGGCATGAAACATTTGAAAATCTTTTTTTTAAGCTCATTTTAAAATACAAGCCTTGATTGAAATATATAAGCTTTGATAAAAATGCAGGCTTATGATTAGATGCCTCAAGATCTCTTGAAGAGGAGGCTCACGAAGAAGGGCCTCAGAAGATGATCTCAGGGTCTGGGTAGGTTCATATGGAAAGAGGTGATGCTTGAGGCATTGCGGTCCCGAGCCATTTCAAGAGGTCAAAACTAGCACTTTGAATTGGGCACAAAAACTAATTAGCAGCCAGTGCAGTTGGACCAGGATTGGTGTAGTATGCTCAAACCATCTTGCTCTGGTGAGCAACCTGGCCACTGAATTCTGCACTAGCTGAAGTTTCCGAACAGGCTTCAGAGGCAAACTTATGTATAACACATTGAACCTTGAAGTTACCAGTGCAGACAACAGTAGTTAGGCTATCCCTGTCCAGATAGGGGCGTAGCTGGGCCACCAGCTGAAGCTGATGGAAGGCACTGAGGCCACCTGAGCCTTGAGCGACAGCAAAGAATCCAGGAGGACCCCCAAGCTACGAACCTGCGCCATCAAGAACCCATCAAGGAACTATAGTTCCTTCCCAGGCTTCTTTGGGGGAAGCCATGACTTTTCAAAATGATATCACACTGCTTTAAATGTGTGGTGCAGACAGGGCCTAACAGTGAATGCTTGTGAATGCTTATGTAGCCAAACCAGCACCATCTATGTGGCATGTATAATTAGGTAAAGGTAAAGGGACCCCTGACCATTAGGTCCAGTCGTGACCGACTCTGGGGTTGCGGTGCTCATCTCACTTTATTGGCCGAGGGAGTCGGCGTACAGCTTCCGGGTCATGTGGCCAGCATGACTAAGCCACTTCTGGCAAACCAGAGCAGCGCACGGAAACACCGTTTACTTTCCCGCCGGAGCAGTACCTATTTATCTACTTGCACCGACATGCTTTCGAACTGCTAGGTTTGCAGGAGCTGGGACTGAGCAACAGAAGCTCACCCTGTCGCGGCGATTCGAACTGCTGACCTTCTGATCGGCGAGTCCTAGGCTCTGTAATTTAACCCACAGCGCCACCCGCGTCCCTTGGCATGTATAATTAGGCTTGTTTAAAATGAAAAGGTGGTGGGTGGGGAACACAATGAAGCTCAGTGAGGACTTAGCATGCTCAGAAGGCACAGAAAGCTGACTCTTCTTCTTTGGCGATCACTCATACCTGAGTAAGATTGTCTTCAATAAACATGGTTTTAACAGTGAGTCCATAAGTGACTGTGGAGGCCAATTCTGGATCCACACATCCTTTCACCGTGGGAACATAGGCTTCCAGGTGGGAGTTGATCATGGTGAGGGTTTGCCAAACGTGCCTTCCTCTTTGCACGTTTCTCCCCTTTGTTCTGAGAAGATTCAAAGATGCTTCGTCCTTCAAGCATCTTTGAAGCCCATGACACCTTTGGTAAAGGCTGTTCTGGAGCACTCATAGGCCAGTGTTTCCCAGTTGTCTGTGTTTATACTACATTTTTTAAAGGTTTGCCTTGAGAGAGTCTTTAAACTTCTTTTTGTTGACCACCAACATTACACTTTCCATTTTTAAGTTCAGAATAGAGTAGTTGCTTTGGAAGACAATAACCAGGCATCTGAATAACATGACCAGTCCAGTGAAGTTGATGTTGAAGAATCATTGTGTTTGGGGAAAACAATGCCTCTATATGCTTGTTGCCGGAAACCTCAGGTGGGGAGAAGGATATTGTGCTTGGGGACTGCTTGAGGGGGATGTGGGTGGTGCTGTGGTCTAAACCACAGAGCCTAGGGCTTGCCGATCAGAAGGTCGGTGGTTTGAATACCCGCGACGGGGTGAGCTCCTGTTGCTCGGTCCCAGCTCCTGCCCACCTAGCAGTTTGAAAGCAAGTCAAGTGCAAGTAGACAAATAGGTACCACTCCGACGGGAAGGTAAATGGCATTTCCGTGCACTGCTCTGGTTCACCAGAAGTGGCTTAGTCATGCTGGCCACATGACCTGGAAGCTGTCTGTGGACAAACGCCGGCTCCCTTGGCCTATAGAGCGAGATAAGCGCCGCAACCCCAGAGTCATCTGCGAATGGACCTAATGGTCAGGGGTAGCTTTACCTTTTTACTGCTTGAGGATTCCCACAGGCATCTGGCTGGCCACTGTGAGAACAGGATGCCAGACTAGATGGCTGATCCAGTAGGTCCTTCTTATGTTTTTAAAGAAGGAAGATACAAGTAGAGAGAGGAGGTGTTTATATTCACCCCCAACATCTGTTTCAAATTTTAGGTAAGCTTGGAGAATGACAAAAGTGACCACTAGGGGTCAGAAAACAACCAGGAATGATCAATGCCTTGTGATAAGGAAGGATAAAATTCTGGAAAAAAGGAGGCCGAAGAGGAGATGAAGGTGTGATTGAAATAGAATGAGAGGCTTCTGATCTCATTACAGGGCCTGGCAATGTCCTGACATCAAATTACATGATGGACATCAGCCCATGACAATGAGAAATGTAAGTCTTCTTCATGTTTCATGTAGCTGTTTCTGATGATAACTTCCCTAGCCATTCTCTGTCTCACACATTGGATCTAGAAGAGCAAGAGGTTGTGTTATCAGCAAGTTACAGCAACTGAAGGTACAAACACCCCTTTAATGCTTGGTGTGGGTTGAACAGGTTGCGTTCCTCCCTTCACCCCAGCTTGAAGCATAGACCTCCTTTTTAATTTTTACCACACCTGTTCATCCTTTTCCTTCCCTCATTCCAAGGAATTCTGCCCCTGTAAATGGAGGTTAAAACATGTTTTCTAACCATGAAAGCATAGCTGTCAATGTTTTCCCCTTTTTAAGGGAAATTCCCTTATTCTGAATAGGATTCCTCACAAGAAAAGGGAAAAGTTGACAGCTATGCATGAGAGTCGTTTGGAGACCCCGATTCACCTCACGGAGCTCCAGTTCCCAGAATTCCCTGGGAAGAGGGATTAATGGTTAAACCACTCTTAGCACCCTTAACAAAGTCTAGCACCCAGGTATTTTGGGGGGATGCCTTGTCTATTTAAAGTGATATGATATTGTTTTAAATGTGTGGTAAAGAGGGGGCCAACTTCTACACTTCTTGACTTTAAAGGGACAGCTTTTTCTTTTCCAAATGTTAGACAACTGAAGCAGGGTGCTCCCTATGCACAAAGGGCTACAAATATCATAGGAGCAGTGCTATTAGGGGTGTGGGGTTCTTTAACCCTTTCATCCGTACTGTTTCCCTGTTTTAAGTTACACCCCCCCGCACCTGCTATATAAGCAAACTACAACAGATTCCACAATTGGTCATGAGTTGTACGTAGAATGTTCTGAATTGTTCCTATTTTCAGCTTTAAGAAGGGGAAACAGGGTGAAAGCAAAGCATTGGTTTGTGGTGTGCCGAGATCAGTAGGCTTTTCAGAGCGATACAGGAAACTCACTTTCTGTCATAATGTGGTGAACTTTTGACAGAAGGATCTGTTAAGAGCTAGGGGCCACCAGACACCCTCCTCATTTCAGCAGAACAGCTACGCTTCAGCTTTGAGCCGAAAGATGTTCCTGGCCCTGCTCTTCACAATTGGTGAGCTTGCTATTTGCTCTTGATGTCTGGCTTATCCTGTGAACTGTTGTTTGCTAAGGATGCTGAATGTCATTAGGAGACATTTATTCCCCTCAGATATACAATTACTACAATGGTTTAACTATCAATCCTCGTTCACAGGGAAGTCTGAGAATTGTAGTTCTGTGAGGTGAAGAGGGAGCTGCCCATCAACATTCAGCACCCTTAACAAATTACAGCGCCCAGAATTCTTCAGAGGAAGCCATAACTGTTTCAAGTGCTATCATAGTGCTTTCAGTGTACGGTGTGGCCCGAGTCAAACCCTTATGTCCATCTACCCTTGGACTAGGCAATGTGCTGTCCTCCAGATATTGTTGGTCCTCAACTCCCATCATTTCTGATCAGGCAGAGGGCCTTCTTGGTAGTGGCACCCACCCCGTGGAATGCCCTCCCATCAAATGTCAAGGAGATAAGTAACTACACAACCTTTAGAAGACATCTGAAGGCAGCCCTATATTGGGTGGTTTTTAATGTTTAATGTTTTATTATGTTTTTGTATATGCTGGGAGTTGTTCAGAGTGGCTGGGGCAACCCAGTCAGATGGGCAGAGTACAAATATTCTAATTATTATTATTATTATTATTATTATTATTATTATTATTATTATTCATGCTGGCTGGGGCTGATGGGAGTTGTGGTCCAGGAACAACTCTGGGGGGCGCCATGTAAGCTAAGCCTGATCTAGTCCAATAATCTGACCAGCAGTAGCTTTCTAGGGTCTTAGACAGAGATTGTTCCAGTCCATCTAGCTCCATATTGTCTACATCAACTGGCAGAGGCTCTCCAGGATTTCAGACAGAATGTCTCTCCCAGTCCTACCTGTAGATGCTGTGAGAGATTGAACCCAGGACTTTCTGCACCCCCAGTGAGTTACAGCCATCCTTCAGCACCCTCTTCCTATAATCACCGTCTCTTTCCACATAGTGGCTCAGTGCTTTGTCTTTGGCCAAGTCATGCAACCTGAGAAAGTCTTCTCCTTGGAAGGAGGCAAGATCCTGATTGACTGTACTCAAAACCTAAGCATGACCCACGACACGATGTATTGGTACAAGCAGACTGGGAGCACAATGTCCTACTTGGGACACGGCTATGATGGAAAGTCTGTTGCAGCTGCCGAGGAGTTCATGCTAGACGTGATCAAAGAATCTCGCCGCACCACGCTGAAAAAAGACGTGGCAAGACTGAGCGACGCTGCTGTATACTTCTGTGCCATGAGTAGCACAGTGGAAGGAAGCCAGGTGCCATCTGCCCAAAAGCTACCAGCCTGCTCAGTGTTGCTCTTGGAGCAGAATCTCAGCACAGTGTCCTGCCATGGGTACCATTGACAGGATCCTAGAGTTGGAAGGGCCCTCAAACATCTTCCAGTCCACCCTCCTGTCAGTAAACAGCTGCTACAGCATCCCGGATAGGCGGACAGTCAACTTCTAATGGAGAAGAGTCTATTCCTTTCCAAGACACTCTGATCCACTGTCAAACAGAAGGATGTAAGAAGAGGTTGCTGGATCAGATGAGAGGTCTGTCTGGTCCAGCATTCTGGGTTCCATCCAATGCTTACTTCAGTGTAGACCCACTGAAGTTAATGAACATGACTTTTTGGACTACTTAAAGAAATGCTACCATATGATGAACTCGTGAGCAGGATTTGAGCCATGAGCAACGTAAGTAATTAGATTATAATACTGAGGTTATTATTTAGTAGATAGAAGATAGGGCAGCAGAAGTGAAGAAACAGCAATTCCATGGAAAATTGGGTGGGAAATCAACAAAAATAAGCAAAAAGATGTAATTGTGTTTTGATTGTATATGCTGTGTTGAAACTTAATAAAATATAATAGGAAAAAAGAAGCTAATGAACATGACTAAGTCCATGAATTTCAGTGGGCCTACTCTGAATAAGACTTAGTTGGATAGAACCCTTTGTTCCCACTGTCCAGATGGCTACTTCAAGGGTAAAAGGTAAAAGGCAAAGGACCCCTGGATGGTTGCCAAATCAAAGGTGACTATGGGGTGCGGCGCTCATCTCGCTTTCAGTCCAAGGGAGTTGGCGTTTGTCCACAGACAGCTTTCTGGGTCATGTGGCCAGCATGACTAACCGCTTCTGATGCAATTGGACACTGTGACGGAAACCAGAGCACACGGAAACACCATTTACCTTCCCACTGCAGTGGTACCTATTTATCTATTTGCACTAGTGTGCTTTTGAAGTGCTAGGTTGGCAGGAGCTGGAGGAATGGGAGCTCACTCAGTCGCAGGGATTCAAACTGCCGACCTTCTGATCAGCAAGCCCAAGAGGCTCAGTGGTTTAGACCACAGCGCCACTCGCGTCCACTCCAAGGGTAACCAATGAAGGGCACACCAGATGCTGTTGGACTGCAGCTCCCATCTGGTCTGGCATACTTTTCTCACAGTGGCCAACCAGATGCATATAGGAAGCCTGCAAGGAGGGCAGGAGTTCAGCAGTGCTCTGCACAATGCTGATTCCAAGCAACAGGTTTTCAGAGGCATACTGCCTGGGACATTGGAGGGGGAACATAGCCATCATGGTCTTTGTGCATCCTTCACATCCTTTAGTGGTCACATGTAATTCCTTTGCTTTCCTATCAAGTCACTAATCCTTAAACCTGGAGATGATCGTTTCCTTGGAGAGAGTGCTAAGGGTGCCACAGAGATCTTTTAAAGGCCCCAGGCTTTGTTTGACAGCCCACCTCTAAGAGACGGCTACCTCCCCTTCCATTTTACAGGCAGCTAATTAACTGTTCAAAACAACTGATGCAACCCTGCTGGTGATTTCATTGAGCACTGCCATGAGACAGGGAGACTGGAAGGCATTCTCCAGAGTCTCAAATCCCTACAGAAGGACACAGAAGATGTAAAGATGCCTCCAGAAGACTGGGGCCGTTCAGACTTTCAGAACCTGCAACGCAGGAGATCTGCATTTTTACTGAACTGATGTAAGAGCAAAGTAGATTTTCTTGTGACAGAAAGAAGGGAAGACACCAGCTCTGATCAATCAGTAGAAGTTTTATTTCAAGGAAACAGGTGCTGGTGGTGGGCTGAGATGATAAGATTCAGCATCAGAGAGAAGAACTATGTAATGCAGTAACTCCCTGTCTTCGATGCATGCAGGGTAAGAGAATATTTCTTTTCTCCGGCTCCTTTTCTTTGTTGTTCGAATGCTTTTTAAACAGCTACCTTTCCTTATTCAAAAGGTCCAATTTTATTACCAATTCACCAAATGTATTTGCCCTGTTCTTCGGTACGAACTGGATGAACGGCTTGCAAAGGTCAATGATCCTACTCTTGTGCTTGCAATCTAGGAGATGACACAAAGGGGAAAAGGTATAGGAAGGGAGGAGGGACAACAAACAAACTCAGGTGCTAGTTCAGGGTGTGGTCCTCCAGATGTTCTCTTCATCCGTGACCATTGGCCATGCTGGCAAGGGCTGATGGGAGCTGGAGCTTAATAAAAAGACCTGGTAGCACACATGTTTCTCACCACTGAGGGCTCATCCGGACTTCCTTTTGTGCCATGTTTCTAGGAATAGGTCCATACGTCAAAGAGCCACAAAGCTGGGATAGCTCAGCTGGTAGACTTTTAATCTCAGGGTTGTGAGATTTCACCTTGGGTGAAAAATTCCTGCATTGCAGGGTGTTGGCAGGCATGTCCAACAGGTAGATTGTGATCTACCGGTAGATCACTGGACGTCTGTGGTAGATCACTGACTCCCCCCAAAGAAGCTCAACAACCTTGGCTTCCCTAAAAAAAGCTCAGCAACCTTAACCCCCCAAAACAGGGCTTTCCTTCCTAAAAAAAGCTCAGCTACTTTGACCTGAACCCCCCAAAATGGGGTTGATCACTGTCAGTTTTAACTCTGTGAGAAGATCGCAGTCTCTTGGGAGCTGACCATCCCTAGATTAGATCATCCACACGGTGCCTTCCAACTCCATGATTCTATGATATCTGAGCACTTTTTTTCTGTCCTGCTGCTTTCCGGATGAAAAAAACTGCTCTTTACTGCTGAATTGGAGCAAACAGCAATATGTGGAAAATCCAAATTGTCATTTGTTCTGATTCAGCATTCGGAACAGGTTTGTGCAGGGAATGCACTGGGACATGACACTTTAACACATGCCTAGAAAGTGCAGGGCAAGTGTGGATGAGCCCAGAATTAGTTCTTAATTAAAATAGCCTTCTTCCCTTCTCTCCTTCTGCTGAAACTGCTTCCAGGTGACAATTGATGGAGAGAGCAGCCTGCCAGAGCTGGCTTCTCAGCAGAATTTCCCTCACTCTAGCTCTGCTGCAGCCTGATTCAGGATAATTGCCTTTACTGCATTATTATTCATATATAACTTCTGCATTTGCAAAACCCATTTAAAATCTTCACTTTCGTGAAATGCTTGCAGAATTACCCCAGGCTCTTAGCTGCTGGAGGCACCTAATTTAGCCTTGATCACCCACTCCAGCTGCTACAACCTGCCCTTCTGATGAGGTGGGCAGCTTCCCATTTTAGAGATGGAGGAACTGAGGCCAAAGGGTGCACAGTGAATTCATGGCACGGATTTCTGCAGGGCTAATTCTGGAATGATTCCCATGGAGTGTGCTGAAAGCTTGCTAGCAAAATGGGTGCTTTGCCTGAAGATTATCAGGAAAAGATCTGTGAACAAGATTCTGCAGAAACAGGCACAGTTCACACATTTATGCACATTGCTGGACACCCCAGCACTTAACAGCCTGATCCTAAAAATGCTTACCTAGCTGCAAATCCTATTGGCTTGCTCAGAAGTAAGTTCTAAGAGGTTGTAGCCTGACACCATGCAAGCTTACTCAGAAATAAGAGTTCAAAGGGATTTGCAGTCCAATTGATGCTCCAATCTGTTTTGCAGCCTCTCCTCTCCCTTCTGCTGCTCACTTGCTTCCAGCCCCCAACCCCTGGTGCTTTCCTTCCCTCAGCTGCTATTCATTCCAGGCTCTGCCTTACCGTGTGTCCCTCCTATTTCAGATAGCCAGTCAGGACAGGAGGAAGAAGATGAGTTAGGACTCTTATCTGCAACTCCTTCAATAATATCTAGAGCTGACTCTAAGTATATATGCTTGACAAAAGCTGCAAATTGTTCAATGCTCCAGGTAGGGTTGGGGAAGACTTCTGTTTGAAACATTGGAGAATTGCTTCCAGCTCCTGTAGAAGGGGAACCTTCCAGATGTTGACTACAAGTCCCATCATCCTTGTCCATCAGCCATGCAGGCTGGGTCTAATGAGAGTTGAGATTTCATCAACATCTGGAGGACCACAGATTCCTCACAACAGATGTAGATCCTTTGCAACTCAATAGTTTTGCTGCATTTCTGAAGAATTGACCAAGACTGTGTGTTTTCTCTCTTCTCCCCCACCAAAAAATATCCCTTTAGCAACATGGTTGGATCTGAAAGGCGAAACCACACCGTAATCTTGGAATTCATTCTCCTTGGCATCCCCCACACCGAAGGCATACACAACATCCTCTTTGCCGTCTTTCTATCTTTCTACCTCATCACTTTGCTCGGCAACCTCCTCATCCTCTCTGCCATCATCACTGATGCTCGCCTCCACACTCCCATGTATTGGTTCCTCTGCAATCTCTCTGTGGTAGACCTGGGCTTCTCCTCCATCAGCACTCCCAAGTTCCTGGCCAACATCTGGGCAGGGAGCAGAACCATCTCCTTAGGTGGATGTATGTGCCAGGTCTTCTTCTACCACTTCCTGGGAAGCACCGAGTGCCTCCTCTACACCGTCATGGCCTATGATCGCTATGCCGCCATCTGTCACCCATTGAGGTACACAGTCATCATGAACCGGAAAGTGTGTGCCCTTCTGGCAGCGGGCACATGGTTCACTAGTTCGTTCCATGCCACCATTTTGACCAGCTTGACCTTCACGTTGCCTTACTGCAGAACCAACGAGGTGGACTACTTCTTGTGCGACATCTTCCCAGTGGTCAAGCTAGCCTGCGCCGACACCTACATCATCGAGACGGTGAGCTTCACCAACATCGGCGTGGTGCCCATGGCCTGCTTCTGTCTCATCCTCACATCCTACGTCAGAATTGCCGTCTCGGTCCTGAAGATGCGTTCGGCAGAAAGCCGGCGCAAGGCAGCTTCCACCTGCGCTTCCCATTTGACCGTCGTTTCCTTCTTCTTTGGGCCTTGTGCTCTCCTCTACACCCAGCCATCCCTGAGCGATGTGCTAGCTACACCCATCCAGATTTTCTGCAATGTGGTCACCCCAATGTTGAACCCCATCATCTACACTCTGCGGAACAAGGAGGTTCAGGCAGCTTTCAAGAGGATGAAGGGTGCTTAGATCCTTTCCGTTGAAGAGGAGGAAACAAATTGGAAACAGAACATCAGATTAAGCTTCTCACCTCTGGATGGCACAATATGAAAAGTCCGCTCCACTTCCTAGTGGGGAAGAGTTGTGGTGGACCACGTGGCCACCCACTCTCCCCCGGGGTGGCGGATGAAGGGGTGGCGGCATTGCCCTGGGGATCCTGGCTGCGTCACCACTCAGCCAGCCAATCTGCTGGCTGGTGGGGGCGTGACCATTTAAACGGAGGCGTGAGCCGGAGGGCTTCCTCTTGGCTCGCTCCTTCAATCTCCCGCCCTTCCTCCCTTTTCACAGGTTTTCGTTGGCCTTGCTATGGACCTTGGTTGGTTGCTGTTGAGGGGCCTGGTAGGAATTTTTCCACTTGACAAAATTTGCACGGGCCATTTAGTTTTCACCTACCTCATAGCAACTTTGTAAGGTTTGCGGTTAGGCATTGCTTGATCTTTTGATGGGGGAGGTGAGGTGTGGCCATCACCTGCCCCTCCAAGCTTAAGGGTATTCTGTTAAAGGAATGGGGGTGTGGATCTTGTCTGAAGCCTGGGGTGGGGCTAGGGCCATGACACAACCCCATCAGGAACACCTGGGGGAGCTTGAGTTGGTTTGCATTGACAGGGCTCCCCCTTCTGGTGGTTTACACTTACCGGACTCCCTGCACAGCAGGCAGGAGTCAGATATAGACGGGTCCATTCAATTCCTAAGCCAATTACTGCTCACATTCTGTAATCAGTAAAGTTGTGGCCTAAATTTGCCCAATAACATTAACCTAATATCTGTGTCCTGGTGTGTTTTATTCCTCAACGAGGGGTAGTTGCGGGGTCTAGACACGCAACATGAGGGCACATTGCTCTTCCAGAGATTGGGATCCTCAGGCCTGGGAGCAAAATACAGCCCTCCAGACCTCACGATGTGACCTTCAAGGCTCTTCTCAGGCCATGTCCCTTCCCAGGCCACATCCCCTCTCTCAGGAAGTGCTTTTGATTGTTTGGAATGTGTCTGAGATAAGGCCCAGTGAAACAAGATTATTTAGGAAGGAGGAGAGGAATAAAAACAATTATTATTATTCATCATCTATTATAGCAGGTGAATCTCAAGGGGTGTCCAGAGCCCTGTCTGGTCCTGTTGTGTTGGGTGACTTTCAGTTTGTAAGGCTCAAGCATGTTGACAAACTGCTTGGAACGGTCAGGGCGATCACTTGTGCTCTAGACCCTTGCTCTTCTTGGCTGATTAAAAGTACAGTGGCACCTCGGGTTACAGATGCTTCAGGTTACAGACGCTTCAGGTTACAGACTCCACTAACCCAGAAATAGTGCTTCAGGTTAAGAACTTTGCTTCAGGATAAGAACAGAAATCGTGCTCTGCCGGCACGGCGGCAGCAGGAGGCTCCATTAGCTAATGTGGTTCTTCAGGTTAAGAACAGTTTCAGGTTAAGAACGGACCTCCGGAACGAATTAAGTACTTAACCCGAGGTGCCACTGTATTATTATTATTATTATTATTATTATTATTATTATTATTATTATTATTATTTGTTCGTGTAGAAGCTGCTGGATAAACAAAAACTGGCTCTTATATCAAAATAAAAAATTTCCAGTCCAAAAATATGTTTCAATCTTCCATTTCAATGTACATTAAACCAGTGGCGTAGCATGGGGGGGGGGGAGGGAGTCACAAGTTGTCCTGGGTGCAATATTGTTCGGGGATACAAAATTTCAACATCCGGTGCTGCCTCAATACAGTTGCTTGCTTCTGTAGCTGGTTTCCATTGAAAACAGCTTCTCCATGTGAACCAGGAAGTGACCTCTGCAGACAATGAATGACTCTTTTTGTATCTCTGCAGCTGTGATCTCCCAGGTGATGCGGATGCCATTAGGCAGTTGAATGTGCATGCCTACTCCACCTGTTTACCTCCCTACCACTACCCCCTCTGCATGGCCCTGGGCACTGGCAACCCACGCTATGCCACTGCATTAAACAATTATTCTTAACAGAGACCAGGTAACCTGAAAGATTGCCTGCTCCTGTGTAAGGTCTCTTAGATCATGCAGTTGCTTTCAGGTAGGGACTTTGTTATGTAGAAACTTGGTTCGAGCTACAAATAATGAAAATCTATGTGCAAGAGACAAGAGCAGTGGAGATTGGTTCATTAGAGTGAATTGGGTATTCCCTGTGCCAGCTTCAGTCTGTTGTCAGTGATTCTTCACCTGCCTGCCTTCTTACTTCCAACCAATCAAGGAGTGACTTTGCCTATCGTTGGCTCTAGCTCCTCTTCCTATTGGTCTCCCAGGCTTCATCCCTACCAGCCATGAAGGGGCAACAGGCCTGTTTGCTGTTATTAATTTCAGCAGCAATACTGTTCCCCGTGAAAACTAAAGGAAGCCATGAACATGTATGTGGGAAAGGAAGCACAGCTTGTATTTTGAAACAGTAAATTCAGCATGGATGTAGGAAGCTGCCTTATATTGGTTCATCCAGCATAGTATTGCCAACAAAACCCGGGACCTTTTACACACAAAAGATGTGCTCTACCACTGAGTTATGGCCTTTCACATTGCCATGATGATATTTTGAAAATATCTGATGTAATTCCAAATGGAGTTATTATAAGCCCATGGTACATAGTTATGATCAAAACACACAGAGTTCAGAAATGCCTTCAAATCCCCAAAGCCTGGAAATCAGAAACCTAGGGAGGAAAGAAATGCACAAGGGAGGGAGAGGATATAAAGAAGATCAGACACAAACACAGTATTATAAAAAAGGGAAGAACTTATAGGAAAAATCCATAGCTGTGGGAGAATGTTAGGAATGGATTTATGATGAGAAACTTAGGACCTCTAGAGGAGAGCACTCCTTCTGCTGCGCTGGCCACTGAACACCAGCTGTTATTTCAGGGTTCAAACTTGGCTGAAGGACAGAAAAGGGATTGGCTGTCTCTCCAGATAGTTGAGTGAAGGCACGAAAAAGGCACAGAACCTTTTCTACTGGGCATCTCAATATGAATAAGCAGGTGGGATTCTGTGTCTTCAGGACCCAAGTCCACAACCTGTATTGCTTGGACCTCTCCATCCTAAAAGTCTCTATTATGATAAGGACTGTTATCAGATTACAACCTTTTCGTCAGTTGCATGGAATAAGCGGGAGAAAAATGACCAACTACTAAATGTATACAACCAGCATTCAAGTCTGGTTATATCATGTCCTCCAACCTAGAACTCTTTCCCCACAATTTATTTTGTGCATTTGTATGTCCGGAGGAAGGATAAGATTAGAGAAGGTATGGTGCTCATTATTTAAAAGCACTCTCTTTTTACATTTTCCTGGCTTACATGTGGAATGTATCTGAAAATAGCTTCTGGAAGAAAGTATTGATGAACCGTGATTGAAATGAACCCTGGGGATGAAGTTGCACAATTGTTGCACCAAGACTCTGAGATGACGCCGGAATCTTTAGAATTTAGGGTGGAAAATATGGATATTCCACATCTCACCACTTCCCTCCCCCCAGACAACAAATGACAAGAGCTTGGTGTGATATCCAAAATGTTACACAGAGCTTGCCAAAGCTTCATAATTTTTGTCACTCTCTTTTGTACATTGAGGTGATAAACCTTAAAGGCATTCAAAGAATGGAGTGCAAAAATCAAACAGCACTGATGTATTTTGTCCTCTTGGGGATTCCATACCCACCTGAGCTACACGCTGCTTTATTTTGCTTCTTTGTGTCCATCTACTTGCTGACCCTCCTTAGTAATCTCCTGGTCCTCTTGGCTGTGTTATGCGAACCACAGCTGCACAAGCCCATGTACTGGTTCCTCTGCCACTTGTCCGTCTTGGACATTGCCACCTCGACCGTAGTGGTGCCCAAATTGATTGCTGGGTTTGTGGAGGGTGGTGGGACCATCTCCTTTGCTGGTTGTGTGAGCCAACTCTTCTTCTACCACTTTGTGGGGTGCACAGAATGCTTCCTCTACACCGTGATGGCTTATGACCGCTTCCTGGCCATCTGCCGGCCTCTCCATTATGGCACCCTCATGAACCGCAATGCCTGCCTCTGGCTTGCTATTGGCACATGGGCAGGTGGTTGTTTGCACTCAGCCATGGAGACAGCTCTCACCTTCCGCTTGCCCTATGGACCAGGGAATGAGGTGAGGTATATCTTCTGTGACATTCCAGCTGTGCTGAAACTTGCCTGTGCTGATACAACCCTCAATGAGATGGTGACCTTGATTGATGTCGGTCTTGTAGCCATGACTTGTGTTTTCCTTCTCCTCATTTCTTATATGTACATTGTTTTGGCAGTCCTAAAGATTCGTAGTGCCGAGGGGCGACGGCGTGCCTTCTCTACATGTACATCCCATATCATTATTGTAATGATCTGCTATATTCCTCTAACCTTTACTTATCTAAGACCAGGAGCACAAGATCCACTGGGAGGGGTGGTGGCTGTGTTTTACACCACAGTGACTCCCTTCCTGAACCCTGTCATATACACTCTGAGAAACAAGGAGATGAAAGCTGCTGTCTTGAGACTAGGAGGCAGGAAAGCATAGTTCCTCTCCCATGTGCATGCTCAGACAGATCTTTCTAAGGTCTGTTTCTGGTTGCATCTTACACTTTCAAGATATAGTCATGGCCACTAACTTGGATGGCCTTCAAAGGGTTTTAGAAAAATTCTTGTGAGATAAAGTTACCAGTGGCTACTAGTATGTCTCTGATATCATAAGTAGGGTGCTGTTTAGCTCCTGCCCTGCTAGCAGGCTTCCCATAGGCACCTGCTTGGTCAATGTGAGAACACAATGCTAGATTAGATGGACCTTTGGACAATGACCACAATGTTGATGAAGATTATTCTTATGATAACAATGATAATAATGATAATAATAATAATAGTATGACGTATTCTGAAAATGGCTTGGAGAAATGATTGAGTAGAAGACTGTAGTCCAGGGGTCAGCAAAATTTTTCAGCAGGGGGCCGGTCCACTGTCCAGATTTAGGCCTTGGGGGGTGGGGGTGGGCGGCGGACTATATTTTGAAAAAAATAATGAATGAATTCCTATGCCCCACAAATAACCCAGAGATGCGTTTTAAATAAAAGCACACATTCTACTCATGTAAAAACACCAGGCAGGCCCCACAAATAACCCAGAGATGCATTTTAAATTAAAGGACACATTCTACTGATGTAAAAATACGCTGATGCCCGGACTGTCTGCGGGTCGGATTTAGAAGGCAATTGGGCTGGATCCGGCCCCCGGTCCTTAGTTCGCCTACCCAAGCTGTAGTCATTATCCAAACCATCTCAAGCACATCTCAAGCACATGGTTTTCCCCAACAGGACAAATGTGTGTAACTGATGTACATGTGTAAGTGCCCAACATGCTTTGTTGACCTGTGGCTAAGCAGTGAACTGGCTGCACAGTCAAGTATTTTGAGGGGATGTGGAAGCTATAGGAAACCTCCATCCCTGATGTTTGACCTGTGAGCGTCCACTTGCACATTCAAGTGGGCTTCTCTTGCAGTTGCAATCAGGGATTGAGGAAGGTGCACTGGAGAATTCAGCCTTGCTATTATGGGTTTGCCTTCCCAATTCCTCAGGGCCATACTCAGGATCCCCCCCTCCATGGCAGGTGCGATCATGAGATTGGAAACTGGTTGTCAAGCCTTTAGGTATGTAGCCCTGAAAGCGAAGTTATGGCTATGGCTCAAGCTCTGTTTCAGACCGGTGGGTTTGGCCCCCTTGATTCTGAGGGATAACTTTAAATCTCCATGGGAAGGGGAGATAGTGGAGGAAGTGCAGAAGTGCGGGTTGTCCTCCCTTTATATAGAGTCCATGACGTATAGCCACGCAAAGACGGTGATCACTCAAATATTAAGGGATATTGCCAGACAGGAGGACATAGCCCGTGTGAAACCTGGGTTGTTTCTGGGGGAGCAGTTGTATCGGGCTGCTCCAGCTCGCTACCTGGCGGATATCCACTACGTGGAATACTGCAGACTATTTACTGCGGCTAGGCTGAATGTTCTTGACTCGGCGGTTCTGAAGGGAAGATATGGAGGAGTCCCATATTATCAGAGATTATGTCACTGTGCGTTGGGTGAGGTAGAATCCACAGAGCACATTTTACTGAGCTGTCCCTTCTACAACGATTTAAGACAGTATCTTATAACTCCATACTTACCCCAGCTCAGTTCCTGACAAAGAGGAAAGCAGACAGCATATCTGCTAAATAAGTCTTCTGGGAAAACAACTTTGTCAGTGGCTAAATTCCTTTTCCTGGCACTCAAGTGTCGGAAACGTATAACTGAATGCTTTGATGTGGGTTATCCGTGAGAGGTCTAGTACTGTGGCCCTACCTTATTTATGCACCCCTATGATGTTTTAGTTTATAATTCTGTATTGTGTAATGTTTTATTTCTGACTATCGGTCGAATAAAGGAAATTGATTGATTGGTTTGCCTGAGAATGTCTCTTGCAGTGATTCAGTTGGACAACCATCTTGCTTCAAGCAAAAGAAGGATGGCAAGTATAGCTTATCACACATGTACACAACATGCACCATTGCCATGACAAATGGCTTGAACCAGGGCACAGAGTCATAGAGTTTGGTGAAGGCCTTGTAGACCATTTACCCCAGCATCCTGCTTAATAAAATAAACCCAGCATCACAGAGATGGCTGCCCAGCTTCTATTTGAAGACCTCTAGCAGCAGAGAGCTTACCACACCTGTAGTTAACTGGCTCTATTGCCATAAACAAATTTCTCCTGAGGTTCATGTGAAATTGATCATCCTGTAACTTGAGCCCATTAAAGTTTGTTCTTCCCTCTGGCACTGTGTTCGTCCTCTTTCTTCCATTTGACAAGTGGAATTCCTACAAGTCCGACAAGTGAAATTCCGAAGATGAAGATTGCATGCCAGTTTATTTGTATCAGAAACATTAGAGTCATGTGAGAGGTATCTTCAGCATCACCTTGTTCACTGGGGTGAAACATCTGATTCAGTTCACATTTAAAGGTGGACCTACCTAGTTCTCACTTCCTGAAATGATACATGAACTGAAACACATCCTTCAAAATTTGCACTGAATTTTGCACTGCAAATACTGTAATGTGTACCAAAACATATACAGCAAGGTAAAGTGACCATAAAATGAATGTTAACAAAAATGTATACAAAAATGTGTGTGTTGAGCACAATCATGTATAAAAGTTCGTATATTACGAGGAATTTGCCCCTAATATGATAAGTTTCCGTGAGTTTTTTTTAAAAAAAGAAATTGCAAGCTGATGTGGAAATGTGGAGAAATGACCTTAAATCTGCAAAGATGAGAAATGGAGATTAACAAAAACATTACAAGTTCACCCATCCCTATGCTTTACTGTTCTATTAATATAATTATTCGGAGTCAAAGTAGATGTTTCAAGAGATCAATGATCAGGATCTGTTTCTAAAAGTTTTTTAAAAGTTTGAGAAAGTTGCCTTTTAATTTATTACTAATATAAATTGCAGTTGTGAGGGGCCCTGATTCAGACTGGGATCATGCCTGTTTTCCTGATTCACACTAGCCAAACTGAATCTGTTATTTGCACCACATACAGGTATACTTACAATACCTGTATGTTTTGCTTCGCAGAGTGAAAATAAATTTAGGGAGAGATTTAAAATTTTTATTTAAACATGAGAGAAAGGGTTAACTTTCACTCCAAAGTAATGTGATCCCAATCCAGTATCGTGTGTCTGCTATTATTATTATTAGACATACCCTCTCCCAACATCACATCTTGTTGGGCCTCAATGCTGATGCTCTTAGTATTCCTGAAAGTGAAAATCTGGACAAAATTGTTGAGTTGTTTTTTGTTTAGGTCAACGTTGTTGAGCTTTTTGGGGGAGCGTTTTGCCGATTTTGCAAAAATCCACCCGTAACGACTCCTGCCCTGCAGTGATAGCTGCCAGATGGGATTTTCTTTTTTTTAGGAGACACACAGGTTAAGGGATGTAAAGAGTGTCTCCCTGATATTGCAGCTAAGTAGAACAGCTGCTGGCTGATAAGTCCTCCCACAACTCACTTCTTCATTCAGCCTGCCTTCCTCTCAGGAGTAGCCCCTCCCCCTCAGACCCTGTGCTCTGGAACAGTGTTCCCCAACCTTGGGCCTCCAGCTGTTTTTGGACTACAATTCCCATCATCCTTGACCACAGGTCTTGCTAGCGAGGGAAGAACAAACTTTAATGGGCTCAAGTTACAGGACAATCAATTTCACATGAACAAGGTTGGGGAACACTGCTCTAGAAGAGCACACAGCCGCATCCACAAACAAACAAACAAACAAACAAACAAACAAACTAACTAACTAACTAACTAACTAACTAACTAACTAACTAACTAACTAACTCACAGTCAAATCTCCAAACAGCTCAGACAACCAACCAGCCTTAAACCAAAAGACACAAGCTCACTTTCCTCAGCCTCCTCCACCAATCCCTCACCTCTGTTCATGAGTCCTGGTCACGAGCTCCTGGTCACGAGCCCCCAGAAGTGGTATTTCTTCTGTGATGTTTTCCCATCTTGTAATCATCATCACCACCATCATCATAATTTTTTATTTCTACCCTGCCTATCCAGCTGGGTTTCCCCAGCCACTCTGGGCAGCTTCCAACAAAAGATTAAAAATACAGTGATACCTCTGGTTACATACTTAATTCGTTCTGGAGGTCAGTTCTTAACCTGAAACTATTCTTAACCTGAGGTATCACTTTAGCTAATGGGGCCTCCTGCTGCTGCCGTGCCGCCGGAGCACGATTTCTGTTCACATCCTGAAGCAAAGTTCTTAACCTGAGGTACTATTTCTGGGTTAGTGGAATCTGTAACCTGAAGCATACGTAACCTGAAGCATATGTAACCCGAGGTATAACTGTACATTTAAACATCAGTCATTAAAAACTTCCTTAAACAGGGCTGCCTTCAGATGTCTTCTAAACGTCAGATAGTTGTTTATTTCTTTGACATCTGATGGGAGGGCATTCCACAGGGCGGGCGCCACCACGAGAAGGCCCTCTGCCTGGTTCCCTGTAACCTCACTTCTCGCAGTGAGGGAACTGCCAGAAGACCCTTAGAGCTGGACATCAGTGTCTGGGCAGAACGATGGGGTGGAGATGCTCCTTCAGGTATACTGGGCCAAGGCCAGTTAGGGCTTTAAAGGTCAGCACCAACACTTTGAATTGTGCTCGCAAACGTACTGGGAAACATATGCATCTTGCATAAGGTAATGTCTGAAATGATGAAACCATTTCACTTAGTTTGCTATCTCCTTGGAGGTTTCAGGCTTGGGAAACTGGTGAGCCATCAGGGATCAAGTCCCTTATGGTTGTCAAACTATTAAACAACAAACAAACCTGGTTGAGACACCAGGATGGGCAAAAGAGGATGGCATAAAAGCAGTGAAGCCACTGGAGTTAAGGAACAGTGTGGCACTATGTATGGTGTTCATGAGTAATGTCTCTAAAATTCATTCTCCCATTAGTTGTGCATGAGTTTGAATTAGAACATTAATTTCTTCTGCACTAATTATGTGCTCTGGAAAACTGAATGCATCCTGTAGGTAAGTCAAAAGGCAGATGTGTGTGTGAATAGATCTGTGAGAGATGGCATTCTTCGACAACCAAATGGTTATGGCTGATGTGAGAATAGCTGGTGGCATCACAATGATGGTGAAGGAGTTATAGGGAATTGGCTTCATTTTGCATCCAAATTTCTCTGGCACCTGAATTGGTTTTCCACGTCACCAGTGTTGCACGGTAAACATTGGTTTATTTCTTCACATAAATGCATAAAACAACTATGGGATTTGCTGCTCAAGAAGTGCCAATGGTTGCAGGATTAGGTGGCTTTGAAATGGTAGTGTAAAAATGATGGGAGTGGCAGGGCACCAGTGGGTATTAGCTACAATAGTTTAATGAAACCTTAGGGTTCAGAGACAGGTGCCTGCTGACTGCCTGAATTTTGTAGGAGGGCATAACAGGAAATTTAGGTTTCTGCAATTAAAGTGGATGAAAGTTGTCCTGGCATGACAGCAGACCCTCCAAGTGTCCCTATTTTCCAGGGACATTCCTGATTTAGAGTAGCCATCCAAGTTTCGGATTTGATCCTGGAATGTCCAGCTTTTCCTTAGAAGTCTCTATTTTCATTGGAGAAATGTTGGAGGGTATGGAGTTATTGGACCCTTGAGCCATCTGAAGGCAATACTGTATAGGGAAGTTTTTTTTTAAAAAAATGTTTAATGTTTTATTATGTTTTTATATATGTTGGAAGCTGCCCAGAGTGGCTGGTGCAACCCAGTAAGGTATAAACAGTATTATGGAATGGGACGTCCCTATTTTCATTGGATAAAGGTTGGAGGGTATGTGACACTGCTAGTCAGTGTAGACCATATCGTGCCAGATAGCCTGATGTGGTTTAAGGCTGCTTCCTATGTTCCTATCACAATTCAGAGCACGAGAGGAGAAATAACATGAACGTTCTTATTTTTCTGCTGCTGTAGGGATGGGTCTGACCAGAAGAACCACACAGTAGTGACCCATTTCATTCTCCTCGGGATCCCCAACACTGAAGGCCTCCAGACCATCCTCTTTGCTGTCTTCTCGGCTTTCTATCTCTGCACTTCGCTGGGAAATCTGACCATTATGTCGGCCGTTCTCCTCGACTTTCATCTTCACACCCCTATGTACTTTTTCCTCTGCAACCTGGCCATCCTAGACATTGGTTTCTCTTCTGTCACCACTCCCAAAATGTTATCTATCCTTTGGGGACAAAGCAGGACCATCTCCGTAGGGGGGTGCATGTCCCAGGTCTTCTTCTACCACTTTATGGGATGTTCTGAGTGCCTGCTGTATACTGTCATGGCTTATGATCGCTACATTGCCATCTGTTACCCACTGCGGTACATGGTCATTATGAACTGGAAGGTGTGCATCATCTTGGCGGCAGGTACATGGCTCGCCAGTTCTGTTCAGGGCATCGTTCTCACCAGCCTCACGTTCACATTGCCTTACTGTGGCCCTAATGTAATAGACTATTTCTTCTGTGATGTTTTCCCAGTCGTCAAGTTGGCCTGTGCAGATACTACCACCATCGAAGCTGTGGGCTTCAACAATATTGGCATTGTGGGTGTGACCTGCTTCTTCCTCATCCTCTTGTCTTATGTCCGCATCATTTACTCCATCGCACGGATGAATTCTGGGGAGGGGAGGCGCAAAGCGGCCTCCACATGTGCCTCCCATCTTCTGGTGGTTACCTTTTTCTTTGGACCCTGTGCCTTGATTTACACCCAGCCGTCTCTGAGTGGGGTCCTGGTCACCCCAGTGCAGATCTTTGGCAATGTTGTTACACCCATGCTCAACCCAGTCATCTACACTCTGCGCAATAAGGATGTGAAAGCAGCCCTGAAGAAACTAATGGGGAGGCAGACAGTCCCACAGTTGATGGCACATTAAGGGACATCATGTTCCTAAAGGGTGCATGCTTGGAATAAACATTTTGGCCTTTTATTGAGCATATTTGAGCATATTACAGTGGTACATTGGTTCTCAAACTTAATCTGTTCCGGAAGTCTGTTCCAAAACCAATGTGTTCCAAAACCAAGGCACTCTTTCCCATAGAAAGTAATTTAAAAACAGCAATTTAACATGAATTTTACTCTCTAACGACACCATTGATCCATAAAATGAAAGCAATAATTAATGTACTGTACTATAAAATAAATAAGACAGTATTGTAGATGATAAAAATTTTAAAAAAAATTTTTACCTGCAAAGATGATAGTCATTGTTTAGATGAGGGGCTTTTATCCATTTCCACAGTCACACATTCATTCATTCAATCAATCAATCAATCAATCAATCAATCAGTAGCTGGACTGGGTTCCACATAGTCACAAAAACAAATTAACTGAAAAAGCCTCAGAAATAAAAGCGCAAAATAAATAGCAAAAACAAAAGCGCCAAACTCAATCTATTCTGGAAGTCCGTTTGACTTCTGAAATGTTCAAAAACCAAGGCGCAGCTTCTGATTGGTGCAGGTGCTCTGAAAACAATAGCCGACAGCTGAACTCGACGTTCAGCTTCCAAAAAATGTTTGAAAACTGGAACACTTACTTCTGGGTTTTTGGCATTTGAGAACCAAGGCATTTGAGAACCAAGGTACCACTGTACACCTATCCTGGTTGGGCTGCACTGGCTACCAGTTAGTTCAAAGTGTTGGTTTTGATGCTCGCTCTGACAGCACATATACTAAAGTGTTGGTTTAGACCTACAAAGCCTTAAATGTCTTAGGACTGCAATACCTCAAGGATCGCCTCTCTCCATATGAACCTACCTGGACCCTGAGATCATCTTGTGAGGCCCTTCTTAGTGTGCTTCCTCCGTGAGAGATCCAGAGGGTGGATCCACATCAACGGGCCTTTTCTGCAGTGGCTCTCAGTTTGTGCAATGCTCTCCCCAAGGAGGTTTGCCTGGTGCCTTCATTATACACCTTTAGGCGCCAGGCAAAAATGTTCCTCTTTAATCAGGCCATTGACTGACTGACATCCAATGCCCTTTTAAAATGTGTGTGTGTAATTTATGGAGCTGGCAGAACTGACTGGGAGAATCCACGATCAGAAAGAAGAGGAGCACCAAGAAGATTGGAAGAAATTTAAAGACTATTTAGTTAAATATTGTAATATAAGATAATTAGAAGATACCTGAAAGTATCTGATTGGCCTAGGATTAGAGTAAGAACGTTGTATAGTAATATGGATTTAAGCCAATAAGAAAAGAGAGGAAGATAGTAAATTGAAGGAGTTAATTGTTATTTTTGTTATAAATGTGGAAAATTAATATTTTTTTTTGAAAAATAAAAAAAAAAATAAAATGTGTGTGGGATTATTGGGTTCTTCTTGTTCTTGTTTTTGTTTTTATTATGCATTTTGTGTTTTTCTGATGTGATTTTATGTTATGAACCACGAGACCTGCAAATGTAGGGAGGTATACAATTAATAATAATAATAATAATAATAATAATAATAATAATAATAATTCAGTGTCCTCTTCAAATGTAATCATGAATGTATCACTAGTATATTGCTTTCTGCAGCACATGGTATGGTGGTCAAGAATCTTGGAGATTTCTTCTTTTCCCTATCATTCTTAATATAGTAATGGTGCTGTTAGAACAGCTTTTGTCAACCTGGTGCTCTCCAGATGGCTTTGCACAGCAGGTCCCATCAGCCAAGCTGCCTATGGATGCTGGGAGCTGTAGTCTGGAAGGAACCAAACTGCTCTAGAATGGATTAGACAGTTGCACTGGTGCACTGCCAGTGAATTCACTGGCGCCCCCATTCTTTTGAATGCTTGAATACTGCTACCCCAAACTTGATTCCTCAAGTGAAGGCTTCTGGATGTCTCTGCAGTTGGATCCAGATTAAGTTAGTCACATTTATGTAAGCTTCTGTTGAACTCAGTGTGATATCTTGAACCCCTAGACTAGTCTGCATTGAACACCACGTGACCCAAGAACTCAGTGCTGAGAAAGCTAAGCAGTCTTGCAACTATAGCCTATTTTTCTTGAGAAGAATACTTCCCACTGGTTTTAATGTGCTGATATGTTTTGTGGCATTATACACTGCTGTTCTGGGGGACACAAACATGTTGTCTAGCGATAAGAAGATATCTGCAAAGACAAATTTGGAAACATGAGGAACACAAAGAAGTAAGGTTTCTCTCTCTCTCTCTCTCTCTCTCTCTCTCTCTCTCTCTCTCTCTCTCTCTCTCTCTCTCTCTCTCTCCATGCTTCAGAACTGAGACACAGCCTGATTTTAGTTGGACCCAACATTTGACTTTAGCAGAAGCAGTGATGGTAGGGGGGAAATGGTCAACAGTGTCTAACCACTAGGGATATTTTTCAGTTAAAATATACCATATCAGTTGGGAGTCCAGGACATCTCCTCCCAAACTACATATGAACCAAATGAAATGATTTACATAAGAGAGGAGATGAATTTGGGCAAATGTCGTCTATGCAAAATTTCATTATTCTTGTTTTAGTCTCCATTTATTAATTTCTGAATGACCTTTCGTGTATGTCTCACAAGGTGTTTTATCAATGTACCATAAAACAACTAAGATAGTTTTTCCAGCTTGATGAAAAAGTCTCTGCTGCAGGTGTTCATTTTATATTATTTTAATGCCTACCTTCTGTTGTGTTTTTTCCGTTCTCTTGTTTGGTGGGATTTTATTTCTTATGTTTCAGACTCACTTTGCCATCTTGAGAAATATGAGTTAATCCTGGGTGTAACTATTTCCAATGCATATAATTTTAAATGCCCTGCCTTGCTTTTGTATGCTGACTTGATCCCATTTTATTGCTTATTTGTATTTGTTATTCAAAGCATTTGTATTTCATAGTCATAATATAAAATCCTATTAAAACAAAAGTACAATGATTTACTTCAAGGGGAGTAATAATACCACTCTATTCTGCCTTGGTCAGACCACAGCTGGAATACTGTGTCCAGTTCTGGGTACCACAATTTAAGAAGGATGTTGAGAAGCTGTAACACAGGCTTCCTCAACCTCAGCCCTCCAGATGTTTTGAGGCTACAATTCCCATCATCCCCGATCACTGGTCCTGCTAGCTAGGGATCGTGGGAGTTGTAGGCCAAAAACATCTGGAGGGCTGAGGTTGAACCCTACTGTAACAAGTGCAGAGGAGGGCAACCAAGATGATCATGGATCTGGAAACCAAGCCTTATGAGGAATGGTTGAGGGAGTTGGGTATGTTTAGCCCAGAGAAGAGGAGACTGAGAAGGGATATGACAGCCATCTTCAAATATCTCAAGGGCTGTCACATGGAAGATGGAGCAAGCTTGATTTCTCATGCTCTGGAGGCTAGGACCTGAACCAAAGGCTTCAAGTTACAAGAAAGGAGATTCTGACAGCAAAAGCTGTTCAATAGTAGAAGAGTCTCCCTCGGGTGGCTGTGGACTCTCCTTCCTTTGGAGGTTTTTAAGCAGAGGTTGGATGGCCATCTCTCACGGATGCTTTAGGTGAGATTCCTGCATTGCAGGGGGTTGGACTAGATGATCCTTGGGGTTTCTTCCAGCTCTACAATTCTGCTCTATGATTCTATGTTATGATTATTATTTTCCTTTTTTTGTATGTTTGCATTTTCATAATACTCTTTTTTTTTTAAAAAAAGGATATATGTGAAAGCTGTCATTGTCAATCCTGAAAGGACTGCAATGATGATGATAATGAGGTGTTACACCATGGGTAAGCAAACATAGGCCCGGGGGCCGGATCCGGCCCAATCGCCTCCTCAATCTGGCCCACGGACGGTCCAGAAATTGGCATGTTTTTACATGAGTAGAATGTGTCCTTTTATTTAAAATGCATCTCTGGGTTATTTGTGGGGCATAGGAATTTGTTAATTACCCCCCCCAAAAAAATATAGTCCGGCCCCCCACAAGGTCTGAGGGACAGTGGACCGGCCACCCTGCTGAAAAAGTTTGCTGACCCCTGTGTTATGCAATATACTTGAACTATTAAGAGCTGTTTCTTATCCAGTGGTACCTCGGGTTAAGAACTTAATTCGTTCTGGAGGTCCGTTCTTAACCTGAAACTGTTCTTAACCTGAGGTACCACTTTAGCTAATGGGGCCTCCTGCTGCTGCCGCCACACAATTTCTGTTCTCATCCTGAAGCAAAGTTCTTAACCCAAGGTACTATTTCTGGGTTAGCTGAGTCTGTAACCTGAAGTGTCTGTAACCCGAGGTACCACTGTATAAGCAATCAAAGAGCCATAGGGATATGATCACTGGGGTCTTAGACACTTCAATTTACTTGAAATAGTAACATCTCAAAGGAGTTTGCTTGGAGATGGCATTTTTGTTTGTCACTGTGTTTCTGGTGTGATAGGGCTTTAAGGAATATAAATACATTTGGGGTTGAGGGAGACAGAGAGAGGCACCACATGGGGCCATAGCCACAAACCATTCTGAGGGAATCCTAGTGGGTGCAAGTGCCTCATGTTGGGAGGAACCAGAGAGCATTCAGCAACTCTTAAATTGTCAGCATGTGAGAGTGCCTGAGCCAAGTCGTGCTGCGGATGCGGATAAGGAGGAAGAGGCAGGGAGGAGAGTAACACAGAAGAGGAGGAACGCAGAAGAGACAAAGAGACTGCGGCAGTAGAAAAGGTGAAGAAAGAGGGGCGCGGGAAGAAGATGGAGGAGGTAGAGAGAAAAGGAGCGAGCTTCAAGGGGAAACAGTGCTGCTTCGGTGAGGACAACGAAGAGCAGAAAAGAGGAAGAATGATAGGATGGAAAGGGAGCCAGAAAGTGAGAAAGGGGTGAAAAGGCTGGCAGGAATGGAAACTGTACAAGATGAGATAGGAGAGGAAACTCTATAAGGGAAGAGTGGATGGAGGAAAGACAAGAAAGAGGGAGAGAGGGGAAATGCAGGCAGAGGAGAAATGTATAGGGGGAAAAAAAGAGTTTCATCCTGTGATGAAAGGGAGCAACCATACTCTTTGAGTAAGGTCTGCAGAACAAGAGACCATCTGGGGGTCTGCAGACTTCTGGGTCTGAAGGTAGGGTTAGAGCTGACATAACGAAGACCATGAAAAGGATGTCAGGAATACCACAGCTGAATGCAACAGTAGCAAAAGAGGATTCTCAACTTAAGAAGAGTTGGACTTATCTTCTGAACAGATTCCATCTTTGGAGAGGCTTCTTCTCTCTCCACCAAGAGCAGATGGCCAGCAGACACTTTGAGATAAGGTGTCTTCCAATTATTTATTAGACCAAGTTGAAAGAACTTCTCTTAACTCCCTAGTTGTGTTACCATTCTTCTTAGCCTTAGAGGCAAAGTCTGTGGTTGAGATATGTTTGTACTAGAACATGGGTAGGCAAACTAAGGCCCGGGGCCCAGATCCGGCCCAATAAACTTCTAAATCTGGCCTGCGGATGGTCCGGGAATCAGTGGGTTTTTACATAAGTAGAATGTGTCATTTTATTTAAAATGCATCTCTGGGTTATTTGTGGGGCATAGGAATTCATTCATTCCCTCCCCCCCAATATAGTCCAGCCCCCGCAAGGTCTGAGGGACAGTGGACAGGCCCCCTGTTGAAAAAGTTTGCTAACCCCTTTACTAGAATAAAGGGCTGAGATCAAGAGTTATTGATGCTTACCATCATTTCTCAAACACAGAATGATCTAAGTTAGCCTGCAATTCTATACTCACTTGAATGGCGTCACAAAACATCTTAACACTCTGTAGAAAAAATTCTGAAAGAGGAGATAAAGCTGTTTGTGCACTAATTTGGAAGCATTCTAATGAACAGACTAGTAGGTAACTGGTTCCTAGTGGACAGGACATTCACCAGAACATCTTGGTTACTGTTCTTTACTGTATTAAGGTGGATAACCAGGGTGCTTAGCATGCCCCTGCAGAGTAAAATTGCATCCTTTAATATATCTGTGTTCATTATTTATTTGGACTCTGAAGCATCCCCATGAACAAAATCTTGAACCAAAAAGATTTGCATATTTGTGTGCAATGTATGAGTATGAGTCAGGAGATCCTTGATCTTTCTGTGTGTCCTCAGACGAGTCATTTTGTGACCTAACTTGCTGAATTTTTTGTAATGTTAATACCAATAAAACACTTTGGGATCCTTGGGGGGAAAAAGAAATATACAGAGGACGTATGTCTTGACGTATGTCCAGAATGCCTTTGTCTCATCCCTGAGCAACACAGCCACAATATCTTCCCTCAACTGGGACCTGCAACAAATTGCTTTAGTCTATTCTCGCTCAGGGGCCTGATGTTGCTTTTAAGATCACATATTGTGTGTGGTGGAGAAGGGGCACCTTTTTCAGCCCCTTCTCACCCAAAGGACCTTTACCTGCTATGCTATGTGGTATTAAAGTATGCTGTGCTATACAGAGCAATACATTAACAATCCTCATACAAGAAGGAAACCAACATTAAGGGCAGATCTACACCATATATTCAGAGCATCTCCAATGCACATTTAAAACATTTGACTACCCCACCCAGTCTTGTGGTTTTCCCCTCACAGAGCTACAGTTCCCAGTACCCTTAACAAACTGCAGTTCCCAGGATTCTTTGGGGGAAAGTCATGTGATATAACTGTGCATTGGATGTTCTTGAAATGTACGGTCTAGATCTCCCCTAAGAAATTTCATCAAGGGCCTGATTAGCTCATGACTCATAACTTTTGTTCTGCATGTTGTTGTTGCTAGTTCTGTTCTTCACTTACTGACAATGCCCATGATTTTTACATTACAGAGATGGAATACAAAAATCAAACTCCATTGACTGAATTTGTCCTTGTCGGCTTTCCATACCCCAAGAACTTGGTGGGTCCTTTATTCATCTTCTTCTTGCTTATCTACTTACTGACCCTCCTTGGAAACTTTCTGATTTTGTTGGTTGTGATGTCCAATCTCCAGCTCCACAAGCCCATGTACTGGTTCCTTTGCCACCTGTCCTTCTTGGACATGACGGTCTCCACTGTGATTGTGCCCAAGGTGATTGCTGGGTTTCTAGAGGGTGGTGGGAGCATCTCCTTTGGGGGCTGTGTGTGCCAGCTCTTCTTCTTCCACTTCCTGGGCTGCACGGAATGCTTCCTCTACACTCTGATGGCCTATGACCGTTTCCTGGCCATTTGCAAGCCACTCCATTATAGCACCATCATGAGCCGTAGGACGTGTCTTTTCCTCGCCATGGGTACCTGGCTTGGTGGCTGTCTTCACTCTGTGATGGAGACAGCCCTAGTTTTCCGCCTGCCCTTTGGGTGGAGAAACCAGGTGAACTATATCTTCTGTGATATCCCGGCAGTGCTGAAGCTGGTTTGTGCTGACACGGCACTCAACGAGGTGGTAACCATGGTTGATGTTGGCTTTGTAGCCACCACTTGCTTCTTTCTCATCCTGACTTCCTACATGTCCATTTTATCTGCCATACTGAAAATCCGCAGCACTGAAGGGCGCTGGCGAGCGTTCTCCACCTGCTCAGCTCATCTTACTGCGGTGGTGACTTATTATGTGCCACTTGTTTTCATTTATCTGAGACCAGGATCGCAGGATCCATTGGACGGGGTAGTGGCTGTGTTCTACACTTCACTGACTCCACTTCTGAACCCCATAATCTATACTCTAAGGAACAAAGATATAAAAGTTGCCCTTCTAAAACTGACGGGGAGGGCACTCTAGTATGGAGCTCTGTGTGGTCCATGTGGTGCAATGGATTGCAGCGCAGGCTGGTATCTGCCATGGAATCCCTTGATGTGAGAAGCTATTCTTTGTAAACAATGGTTTGCAGATGTAATCAACTCACAGGAATGGGGATGAATCTTGTGAAACATTAGAGTGAGAGGTTTCATGAGTCTGGAGTCCAGCAGTGACCAGGACACCAAATCAGAATCTACAGGGCCACTGATTAGGTACCTAATGAATCTGACGTTGGGAGATGAGAGGCTGCTGAACCAAGGTCCATAGCTATTAGCCATGATTGCTTTGCTGGGCTTTCACAGTCAGAAGAGGTAATGCTTCTCCATACCAGTTGCTGAAAACCACAGGAGGAGAGAGTGACCTTGCGTTCTGGTCCTGCTTATGAGTTTCCCAGAGGCATCTGGTTGGCCACTGAAAGAACAGGGTTCTGGACTAGATGGGCTATTGGCCTGATCCACCAAGCTCTCCTTATGTTCTTACTTTAGAACCAGACCCAGGACCCTAATAAGAAACTTTGAGGAACTGAGTGCCTCTCACACTATACCAGAAGTGGCCACTGAAGCAACATGGATGGGGCACTGTTGCTCTCCCAACTTATTAACGGAGCGCTTACCAAGAAGGGAAGGGAGCTTGGACTGGTGCAGCATGTGGTGTTGGGCTCCTTGGATGGGCCCCTCCGCCATGCACTGCACCAGGCCAAGCTCTCTGCGTGTCACATCTCCCCTTTCACTCTCAGTGACCTGCTGTGTTGGGAAACCAGGAGAAAAATGATGCCTCACCGGCCACAACTGCACTACATGAGCAACCCAATGGCACAGGGAATGCGAGGGGCAAGGCACCAACCTTCATGCTCTTTAAAAGGCTGTAGTCATCCAAAAATGGGGACGGAGGATAAGAAATGTTGCCAGGAGGCAGATGCTAAAAAAAATCCCAGAGTATCATCAGAGGAAGTTGCTCACCAGAAAATGTGAGAGGCTAGGACCTCCTACATGAGCAATATCATTTCCCTAGAATGTGGGGGACCAACAGTGTTATTAGCCTCAAATTTCCAGGGGGCAGGATGGTTGCTAATCTCAAGCAACCTTGTACTGTAACAGAGTCTTGCTTTAACCAAGAGCCTTGCTTCAGGATGGATTAGAAAAGCAAATAAGGACAAATTAATGTATAACTCAAGTCCTTTTTCTTAGGTCCACCGTCCTGATCTTGAAGCAGGCAAGGCTACAGCTGCTTGCTTGACCGCAGGGCTGGAAAGAGTCATCGGGTTTTAATAAAGTCTTTTTTCCTCATTTCTGAGAAATTGACTTGTAAATTAAGGGCATTTTGGAGTGCAGTCACACCTATGGATTTTGCCTCCATTTGGTGGCCATTTGTAGAGTGGCTGGGATACCCCAGCCAGACGGGCAGAGTATAAATAATAAATTATTATTATTATCAGTGCTTTTTTTCTTTAAAAATGCTTAGGGGTACTCTAATTTTCATTCGAGAAAACCACCATTTTATAGTTCAAATTGGGAAAAATAAATACAGTAAATGGACGATAGTACAAAGATTCACAAAATGTTTAGGGGTATGTGTATCCCTGTGTCCCCCCAGAAAAAAGCACTGATTATCTGACAGGCTGGTCATGGGGATGGCAAATCCCAATGAAATGAAGCTTTCTTTGGTATCCATAACATTTGTTTTCTGTATCAGGTTGGGTTTTGTTGCAACATCTAATTCACGGTGTGGTCTCTTGAGAAGGTGCTTAATTTTATGAGGTAAGGCCATGAACACCATTTGCGGAGGGTTGGTACAGTTTCTCTCTCCCATCTTTTTTTGTTTATTTAATATCACATTTCTCACTGGATTGTTATTTTAACTTCATAATAAAGCCTGGAAAATTTAAGAAAAAGGTCTACAGACCTTCTGAGCTCTGACATGCACATGTCTTTCATCTACCTCTCACGTATTTTAAAACCTTACGTGTTTACTCTTAGCCTGCTGGAAGACCTTGGAGGTTACATGGCTACTGCATCTCAGTCAGGAACTGAGTTAGTCGTTTCTGAAAGAGGTTCCAAGATAGCATATCCTCAAGAGCACAACACACTGCCCACAAAACTTGCTTCACTGGCTACAAAATAGTTTTCTTCTGGTTTTCCTTGAAGACTTCTGTTCTCTGTTAAATGTTCTTCATATGTGGTGCCATTTGGGCCATATGAGACCTGTCACAAAGCGTTCCACGGTGTGGCAATAACCAACCTTCATTTATTGTGAACAGCTTGGGACCAGAATACCTACAAGAGCCTCTCTCATTCCATTGCCATGCATAAGCATTGAGCTCAGCTGCGTTAAGCTTGCTGGTTGCGCCATAATCTCAATTAGTAGCAGTCATGAGGAGGACCTTCTCTGCTGTGGCCTCCATTATGTGGAATCATCTTCCCCCAGAACTTTGACATGTGCCAATGTTGATGTGTGTTTTTTGGCCATTGTGAAAAGCATAACTGTCATCTCAAGCTTTTCAAAGAGTTTAATGTCAGGTATAACACAATGCTCTTGCATCATCAGCTGTATTTTATTTCTATTTTTGTGGTGTCAGTCTTTCATCATTTTTAACTTCTACACTGCCTTGAGGCAGATTGTAATAGGCGGTATCTGACTTTTATAAACAAACAAACAAACAAACAAACAAACAAACAAACAAACTTTATTCTCCCCCTCAGCATCCTCCCAATCTCTTATAAATATTCTGAAGGAATGGGTTTCCCAAACCCCAAAACTGACTGTGCAGGCAGTTTTTAAACTGCACCAAAATCCCCATTTCTCCTTAGCTAAAATGCATAAACTTTAGCCATTGAGCAAATGCAAAACAAGAACACAGCTCTCTCCCTTATCAGTTTGATGGCAAGACTGGCCTTGACTTTACCAGTAGAACAGACACAGACATATCTTATGTCCTGACCACAAATGACGCAGAGACCCAAGTCTGGGACTAACGCCAGAGCATGTTCTCAGAAGTAGTGACCTCTTGCTCCAAGATAGGAGTAGGAACAGGAATATCCTTTTATGGTCAGAAGTACAGGAAGGAAGATCCTTTTATGGTTGAAAGTACCAGAGCAGGAACTTATGTAATGTCAACCTGTGTACGTACGCCGACGTGGTTGGGCTCCTAGGGGAGGAGTGAGAGGGTGCCTGGAGGATATATAAACTGCATGAAACCTGTCATTTCTTTGTACTTGCTGTGGACTCACCACGCAGGTGCCTTCTGCTATCCGGAGAGCAGAATAAACTCTTTCTTTGAAACAACCTCGGTGTCATTTTGACTTCCTTCCTCCTGTCCTGGAGCAACGCAGACCCAATCGGTGAACTCCAATAAGGCTACAATTCCACTATTGTTTTCAGCGTTGTCTCCCTCAGACCCCTCTTGCTGTTCTCCTCAGAGCATTAAAACCATTCCATAATCTGACTTTTGCTTTTTGCTTGGCTCTTAGGCACATCTGTATACAACAAAGAATGGATAAATCAGTGTACCTCTGGTCCATGCCAATTTTCCTGGTGTTCATTCCAAAATATTTTATTTCCTTGTTCTACATTAACCTGCATTTTAATTACAGATAGGTAGCTGTGTTGGTCTGCCATAGTCAAAACAAAAAAAATTCCTTCCAGTATGAGCTTTCGTGTGCATGCACACTTCTTCAGATACCAGGTATCTGAAGAAGTGTGCATGCACACGAAAGCTCATACCAAGAACTAACTTAGTTGGTCTTTAAGGTGCTACTGGAAGGATTTTTTTTTTGTTTTGACTGCATTTTAATACCCACACCAAATTTACATTTTAACTGTTGAATTTATCACAAAAATGCACACTTATAAAGTTTTTAAAAATCTCAGCATGTACTTTATCAAAAAGCAAAGAGGAATCAGACACACAGGCTTTTAAAGTCCTTTAAAGCAGGCTGAGTTGAGAAAAAAGTGACTTGATTAAGGTCATCATATGAACAACCTGCTGATTTGAACCCGGGGTTTTCTTGTCAACAGCTCACACTCTGGCTATGGCAACCTCAATGAACTAGTGGAGTGGTTCTCAAATTGTGGTCTGTTATTCAGGTGGGTCCATGATGTGTGTCTGGGAAGAGTGATTGAAGCAGTGGCTGTGAATGGCGAGCACAGCACATTCACTATTCATCTTAATTTTTAATAGTACTTTTATTGCTTCTTTTCTTTCTTATATTGCATTTGAATATTTAGTATTGCATTTTATATTGCATTCTATGGAATTCATATGGCAACACAATAAAAATACAATATAAGAAATTGAAGAAGTGATAAAAGTGGTCTATGAGTCAGTTGTCCACAAGCTTCATTCAGGTGGCCTGTGGCATGTCTGCAGTACATATTCAGGGGATGTGGGTGGCGCAGTGGTCTAAACCATTGAGCCTCTTGGGCTTGCTGCTCAGAAGGTTGGCGGTTCAAATCTCTGTGACAGAATGAGCTCCGGTTGCTCTGTCCCAGCTTCTGCCAACCTAGCAGTTCGACAGCATGCCAGTGCAAGTAGATACATACCGTAGGTACTGCTGTGGCAGGAAGGTAAATGGAGTTTCTGTGTGCTCTGGTTTCCGTCATGGTGTTCTGTTGCACCAGAAGCGGTTAAGTCATGCTGGCCACAGGACCCGAAAAGCTATCAGTGGAGAAAAGCTGGCTCCCTCGGCCTGAAAGCCAGACAAGTGCTGCACTCAATAGTCACCTTTGACTGTTCTTAACTGTCCAGAGGTCCTTTACCATTTACCTATTACCTATTCATATTGATTTTTTAAATTGTGTTTATATTGCTTCTTTTATCTCTTATATTTATTGCATTATAATTTAAATTCATAGGTCATACAATAAAAAACAAGGTAAAAATAAATAAAAGAAGCAATTAAAATACAACTAAAAATAGTGCATCACAATGGCTACAAGGTAAAGGTAAAGAGACCCCAGACCATTAGGTCCAGTCACGGACGACTCTGGGGTTGCAGCTCTCATCTCTCTTTATTGGCTGAGGGAGCCGGCGCACAGCTTCTGGGTCATGTGGCCAGCATGACTAAGCCACTTCTGGCGAACCAGAGCAGCGCACGGAAATGCCGTTTACTTTCCCAACGGAGCGGTACCTATTTATCTACTTGCACTTTGATGTGCTTTCGAACTGCTAGGTTGGCAGGAGCAGGGACCGAGCAATGCAAGCTTACCCTATCGTGGAGATTTGAACTGCAGACCTTCTGATCGGCAAGTCCTATCATGGCTACAAGAGGCAGTAAAATCATTAAGTGGTCTGTCAAGACCCTCAGCAATTTTTAAGTGGTCGGTGGGAAGGGGGGGGGGGAATTGGAAACCACTAAGCTACTGGAAAGAGAAGCTGCTGAATTGCAACTTATTACCAAACTTAAAACCATGGAGAGACCTGGTCTGAACAAAGACATTGGATTCTTATCTCATTATACACGACAAAGCCATTTTTCACCTTCTCACCCCTTGCTTTTTCCTGTAAGACCTATTGCAGTCGTTAAGAGTCGTCAACAGGATCATCACAGCTATCTGCCAATCACCCATTCCCACCACCCTTCTGAGTAATACCCCTCCCCACCTTCTCACTATATAGAAGGGTCTGGTGACTTCTGTTTCAGTGTATCTGAAGAAGTGTGCATGCACACGAAAGCTCATACCAAGAACTAACTTAGTGGTCTTTAAGGTGCTACTGGAAGGAATTTTTTTTATTTTGTTTTGACTATGGCAGTGTTTCCCAACCGGTGTTCCGCGGCACACTACTGTGCCGTCAGACATTGGCTGGTGTGCCGTGGGAGGGAGGCGGGCGAGTCGGGCGGTGAGAGGCGGCGGCGGCGAGGATCCGCGTCGAGCCGGGGGCGGCTCCGCGGTGGTGGTGCCGAGCGGCGGGGCAGCGCGTGCAAAAGGGAGGAGCGCGAGACAGCGGAGGAGGAGGAGGCCGGCATGTCCGGGCAGCAGCAGCAACAACAGCAGCAGCAACTCCCGGCGACGGCTCCTCAAGCCCCGCCGCCGCCCCCTCCTCCGCCCGCTATCGCCGCCACCACCACAACAGCCGCCGCCGCCTCAGTTGCCGCCGTCCCTCAGTCCCTCGCTCTGCTGCCTCCTCCCACCCCCAAAGCTTGGAGGTTCCCCGGCAAGGGGGAGGGAAAAAACTTTCACTTTCGTGCGTCCCTCCCGGCGTGACGCTGCGCGCTGACGTCACGGGGCGGGGCTTTAATGGTGGTGTGCCGTGAGATTTTTTTTCAGTAAACAGGTGTGCCGTTGCCCAAAAAAGTTTGGGAAACACTGGACTATGGCAGACCAACACGGCTACCTATCTGTAACTAGTGGGTTATAGTCTGAGTCACTCTCTTTGCCCCTGTCAGCTTAGTCAAAGCTGCTTTCACTTCTTTGTTCCGAAGCGTGTAAATGACTGGGTTGAGCATGGGTGTCACCACATTGCCAAAGATCTGTACGGGGGTCACCAAGATTTCACTTAGGGACGGCTGAGTATAGATCAAAGCACAGGGGCCAAAGAAGAGGGTGACCACAGTCAAATGTGAGGCACAGGTAGAGGCTGCCTTGCGCCGTCCTTCCCCGGAACTCATCCTCAGGACAGAGTAGACAATGCGAACATAGGATGTCAGGATGAGGATGAAGCAGGTCATGGGCACAACACCAATGTTGGTGAAGCTCACCGTCTCGATGATGAGGGTGTCGGCGCAAGCCAACTTGACGACGGGAAAGATGTCGCAGAAAAAGTAGTCCACTTCACTGGGCCCACAATAGGGTAGGGTGAAAGTCAAGGTCGTGAGGATGGTGGCATGGAAGGAGCTGGTGACCCACGTGCCAGCAGCCAAGATGGCACATACCTTCCAGTTCATGATGATGAGATAGCGCAGTGGGTGACAGATGGCGACGTATCTGTCATAGGCCATGACGGTATAAAGGAGGCATTCTGTGCTCCCTAGGAAATGGTAGAAGAAGACCTGGCACACACATCCGCCCAGCGGTATGACTCTGCTTTGCCCCCAAAGATTGGCCAACATCTTTGGAGTGCTAACGGAAGAGAACCCAATGTCAAGGATGGAGAGGTTGAAAAGGAAGAAGTACATGGGGGTGTGAAGACGGGAGTCAGTCAGGACAGCGGTCATGATCAATAGGTTCCCCAGCAAAGTGCACATGTAGAAGAGTAAGAAGACAGGGAAGAGGATGTTCTGGAGACCTTCTGTATGGGGGATACCAAGGAGGATGAAGTGGGTCACAACCGTGAGGTTTTCTCCATGGGACCTATCCCTGAAGAAGAAGAAGAAGAAGAAGAAGAAGAAGAAGAAGAAGAAGAAGAAGAAGAAGAAGAAGAAGAGGAGGAGGAGGAGGAGAAGGAGTTTGGATTTGATATCCCACTTTATCACTACCCGAAGGAGTCTCAAAGCGGCTAACATTCTCCTCCCCCCCCCCAACAAACACTCTGTGAGGTGAGTGAGGCTGAGAGACTTCAAAGAAGTGTGACTAGCCCAAGGTCACTCAGCAGCTGCATGTGGAGGAGCGGAGACGTGAACCCGGTTCACCAGCTTATGAGTCTACCGCTCTTAACTACAGAGTAACAACATGCTTGTAAATTTACTATATAAAGAGTATGGCTTACTAGAACAACAGTATCTCCCTTTCCCCAAATGCAAAAAAGAAGAAAATGGTTCCTTTAATTCTAACGAGGCAAAATGAAGCTTATAAGAAAAGCTAAGCACATAAAATCAATAGTACTGTATTTAGATTGCTTGTTTTGGGCAGGATTGTGCCCTAGACATTTTAACTGTTAGAAAAAATGGATAAATCTACTTTGAAGGGAGAAAAACCTAAACTGAGACATACTGAGAACTCGTAAGCAAATATGATCCATAAGATCTCCTCGTTGAATAAAAATGACAATTTTCCTAAGGGAGAAAATAATAATAATCCCATTGTATCTAAGTCTCTGCAGTATTTCTCCGAGGGGCAAATGCAGGGAGAAAAGTTCACATTTAAAAAACAGAACAACAACAATATAACAATAAATAAGTCTGATATCCTAACTCCACTTACTTGCACATAAATCCCATTGAACCCAGTGAGACGTACCTCTGAGTAGACATGGCTAGGATTTCATCGTTTCTGAGGTTTGGGTTTAGTCAGCACAATCCTAGCCATGTCTCACTTAGACATAAGTCCTACTGAAGTGCTGAAGGCTGCAATCCGAACTTCACTAAATTGGACGTGAGCTTCGTTTAATTCAGTGACTTAGTTCTGAGTAGACATGGTTAGGAGTACTCTGTAAGTATGAATACAGCACAAAATGGTTCTTTCCTTCCTATTCCCTCTTGATTACTCTAAAAACTCTAAAACACTTCATTCTTTTTGTTAAGAAGGGAAATGGAAAATGCTAAGAATTCTGGAATCGTTTGCCCACCCCTTCTCTCATATGACCTAAAGCTGCACATGTTTCAATTGCATTTAAACCCTATAGAATTAGGTTCTTTTTCATTTAACTATGAGATGTGACAGAAGTGAGGCATTTAAAACACCCCCCCAAGCATCCTTTTGTCTGATCTGAATCTTCCAATATTCAGCTTTTTTGGATGCTCATGAGTCCTGGCATTATGAGAGAAGGAGAAAGATTTCTTTCTACCCTTAATTTTAAACACTCATTGCATGTTGCCTTTTTACACACATCTCCTCTAAACTAAAAAGTCCCAAATGTCCATGCTCTGTCCTTCCTCTTCCTGGAGCACAAAATCCAAACCTACTCTTTCCTTCAAACTGTCAATTTATTGGCTTTCACTGAACCTGCTCCCCACACCAACTGTTGTTGTTTTTTAGTCATTTAGTCGTGTCCGACTCTTCTTGACCCCATGGACCAGAGCACGCCAGGCACTCCTGTCTTCCCCTGCCTCCCGCAGTTTGGTCAAACTCATGTTCGTAGCTTCAAGAACACTGCCCAACCATCTCGTCCTATGTCGTCCCCTTCTCCTTGTGCCCTCCATCTTTCCCAACATCAGGGTCTTTTCCAGGGAATCTTCTCTTCTCATGAGGTGGCCAAAGTTTTGGAGCCTCAGCTTCACGATCTGTCCTTCCTTCGTGGATCACTGCCTTGTCATGGCAAAGGGGCTTGAATAATTCAGAAAAGCTATGAGCTATGCCGTGCAGAGCCACTCAAGATGGACAGATCATAATGGAGAGTTCTGACTAAACAGGATCCACCTGGAGCAGGAAACGGCAAGCCACTCCAGTATCCCTGCCAAGAAAACTCCATGGACAAAAACACCAACTGTCTCTCCCCCCAATTACATTGCACACTGCATTTTCAATCCCTTTTGTCTCTACTGCTGCCCATCTCTAGTGTAAGAGCTCCAGGCCGGGAGTGACAGAGTACTTAGTCTCCGGACCAAACTCAATTTAGGACAACAGCCATAATATTAAAACTTCGCCTGTAGTTGGAGAGGACAATTCCTCTTCCATGTCTTCTGCCCTCTGTTCCCATCAGCTTGGCAGACAAAGAAAATTGCCATTTACTCTGTGAACCCAATTATCTACACTGGTGAAGAGAGACATACATTACGTTTTACGTTCTCTGGGCACAGCTCGAGGGTGACTCCGTTCCCAGACGACTCAATGCTGCAGCCAATTATAATTTCACACAGAAGCTTAATTTCAGTGCTCCTCCATAGCCTTTACTATCCTGATATCTCAGCAGTCCCATCTTTTAAATTGGTTTGAGTCCATCAGGACCCAGCTCCCTGCAGTGATGGTCCTTTGGGCTACTCGTCCAAACTCTTTCAGGGGGTGAACAATTAAACATATATATTTTTTAACATTCCAGACAAGCACTGATTAGAGTAGACTCAAGGGGTTCTTCAATGTTAATGAGCTCATTGATCTCTCTCTCCCCACCCCCACATTCTTGCTTCTTGCAAAACAGCTAGTTAGGTCTTATGCAATGATTGGGCTCCAGTGTGCATTTTATATATTTTCTCTCTCTTTTGGTAATTGTGAGGGGAAATAATTTCAAATGTTGCTTTTGAAATTAGATTTTAAGAACATTAGAATTTGCGTACTGTGCAGGGAAAGTTTAGAGTTTTAAAGCCACTTCAATGACGGAGGTTTATAAAATTATGTGAGGCATGAAAAAAGTGGATAGAGAAAAAAAATTCTCTCTCTCTCTCTCTCTCTCTCTCTCTCTCTCTCTCTCTCTCTCATAAAACTAGAATTCATAGACATCGAATGAAGCTGAATGTTGAAAGATTCAGAACACATATGCTATAAGAATTTTAAGGTCTCAAATATAGAATAAATATTCATAAATGCACACATATCTAAATATATGAACCATGTGTCTGAAATAGTATGGGAGAGCTAATCCTGAAGCCATTTTGACTTTCCTAATGAACTCAAATATTCTACTGCAGTAAGGGAGGCAAATGGGGAAAGCCTTCCCATTGTCTTTTTGCTTGCAAATCCTGTCTTAAGGGTGTATTTGTGTATGAATAGGGTGAGCCTGTGACCTGGATTCAGGAACTAAAGGATTAACCATCACAAAAGAATGGCCAGGTAATGCAACCAGTGACCATTATCAGGTATCAGGGCAGACAGGATTTCTGCTGTAGACTGCCTCCTTCTGTGATGTGTGTATGATGTTTTGGGAGGTGGTCTTGGGCTACAGGGTGGGCAATTTAAAAAGTCTATATAAGGGCTTGCACACCATTGTTCAAGGTTCTCCTCCCTCCTGCATGTGGGGACCCTGTTGTAACAGTTTGATAAAGATCAGGCTTACTAGCCGCTTTGCTTAAAATACTGTGGCTGGACTCTTGTTTTCTCCTACTGATAGGGAACCCACTTAAGGACTTTATATGGGCTCTGGAATACCCCATAAGGGAAAGGGAGCAGTTTTTCTTACAACACATAAAAGAAGCTTTCACTGGCAGACTTTGGGCTGTGTGATGCTAAAATTTGGCACCCCTTACTTCTCAGGCTCTGTTCTACAGTGCTTTTTTGTCACCCCCTGAGCGCAGCACCCAGTGTGACCACACCAGTCATACCAATGTGTCTTATTGATTTCATTGGCACTGAACATAGACCAACTGTCAGGGGCTCCAGGTTTGTATGTTTGTGTGTGTATGTGGCTGCCGCCTGTGGTCAACCAATGAACTGCAGGTGGCAGTGATGAACTTTCTGGACTGATACTGCCCACCTAGGCTTCCCTTTGCATTTTCTTTAACCAGTTCTTCTTCAGCTCTCATGATTCTTTGGTGGTTCTTTTGTGTTGAGTCCTGGTTTAATCTACTTTCCTCTCCAGCTCATCAGTTCAGGCCAATGACCTGTCTCATATAGGTCCTGGTTTCTAGCTGCTGTCTCACCCCAGACTCTTGCTCATGACCATCCCAAACCATTGATTGCAAATAATTATTCCCCAGTAGAATTTATAATAACAATCAGTCTCTCTTTCCACCCTCCAAATAAACCATATTATAAACGACACTGTCTGGAATCTAATGAAACCATAGGGCATAAACATGTTCTCAGATGGGCACATTCCCTCCAGAGGGAACGAACAAGGATGTGCTCTTAAATTCAGTGAAGCTGCAGTATTATAAAGATACAGGGGGAGATGAAATGGTGCCTCTCTTGGTGAAAAACATTGGGCTGATTATCCCCTGCAGCTATCCTTTATGCCTCACGTCAACTTGTTTTCCTTTCTGCGTCTCAGAAGAAACAAATATGAATGAAAGGAAATCTGATTTGTGGGCTGACCTAGCCACAGCATAGCTGAAAGCCTTTAAGGTGTTCCAACACCCTTCATGTTCTCTCCACACAGCTACCACTCTGAAAGGGAATATAGCTTCAGGATTTCCTCTGCCCACCCATTTGCTGAAGTTATGTCTGAGTGAAGGTACATCTGGGGCAACTCCAATGAAATAGCTTGCACTGAGGGGCCACCTTGGCCGTTGGTAAAACATCAGGTGAGTCTTCTGAACAGAAACAAACTGAAATGATATAAATGATTTAATGTTGACAGCAACAAATTCGCTTCTGCCAGAAGTTCTCATCATTCTTCTTGGAACTATCACCAGGTTCTATAGCAAGCGTGTCATCAAAGAGTTCATTTAGCCAATAACTGTCCGAAAACTGCATTGAATAGCACCTCCCAACTGTGTTTATGGAAGAAGATGGAATGCAGGACAGGATATGCATTTAATAACTAATAAGATTAAAAAACTGAGAATAGTCTTTCAAGAGCTGTATCATGGCAAAAGCATTAGTATGCTAATGTTGGAGTATATGTGACTTGTATGCATTGTTGTTTTTTCCAGCTTATCACTGAACTCCAATAAGGTGACTCAAGGGCAGGAAATAACTGTTGAGGAGTGGGCCCTATGGATGCAGAAGTCCACTGAACTCAAGTGGAAAAGCCAGGCTATTTTTTCACGTTTGTTACAAAGTGGTTTGTAATGGATACACAAGTTGGTGAAAGGATGTCAGAACCACATTATTTCCAAGCCTTGGGTGGAATCATAGAATCATAGAATCATAGAGTTGGAAGAGACCACAAGGGCCATCGAGTCCAACCCCCTGCCAAGCAGGAAACACCATCACTCCTGACATATGGTTGTCAAGCCTCTGCTTAAAGACCTCCAAAGAAGGAGACTCCACCACACTCCTTGGCAGCAAATTCCACTGTTGAACAGCTCTTACTGTCAGGAAGTTCTTCCTAATGTTTAGGTGGAATCTTCTTTCTTGTAGTTTGGATTCATTGCTCCGTGTCTGCTTCTCTGGAGCAGCAGAAAACAACCTTTCTCCCTCTTCTATGTGACATCCTTTTATATATTTGAACATGGCTATCATATCACCCCTTAACCTCCTCTTCTCCAGGCTAAACATGCCCAGCTCCCTTAGCCGTTCCTCATAAGGCATCGTTTCCAGGCCTTTGACCATTTTGGTTGCCCTCCTCTGGACACGTTCCAGTTTGTCAGTGTCCTTCTTGAACTGTGGTGCCCAGAACTGGACACAGTACTCCAAGTGAGGTCTGACCAGAGCAGAATACAGTGGCACTATTACTTCCCTTGATCTAGATGCAATACTCCTATTGATGCAGCCCAGAATTGCATCCTTCCATACCAAATCTGGCAACTGCTTTCCTAACTGCATGATGGATTTTATGTCTGGCTGATTCTGAGAAGGAGATTTATTGCCAATCGTTCACCTGACGTTGACCTATGAAGCCAAATTTTTTTCAGCCTTTTAAAACTGGGCTCTTCCTAGTGCCTGTTGCTAGTTCCTACAGTTGAATGTACAGAGCCTTTTAGTTCTGCTCTGTTCTCTACCGCAGTTAGAAAGGAAACTCTCCTTCCTTCTCTCAAACAACACATAGGGAAACAAGAGTGGAAAGCAACACTTGGTTGTCTCTTGTGGTGCAGTTACCACCACAAATCCCGTGCTGTTCAGCAATGATCTGCTATCTGGGTTCCTTAAGATATCAACAAAGGTCTAAGTTGTTGCTGGGGGAGTGGTGGCTGGTGCCCATTGGAAATGGTAGGGGGAAAGGCAAGAGAACAGACAGTGGGTGGTGCCAGAGCCAATGACAGACCGAACTAATGCAAGTTTTCTCTAGAACTCCTCTGGGCAAGACAGAGACAAAGGAAGAGGAAGCAGGCAGGCCCTTGGATCAGTTGCGACTAGGAAGGCAGGCAGGTGAGATAGGTTTGGCAGTTCTCTATTCACCTTAATGGACTTGTTTCCATTGTGCTGGGAGGAGGCCAACAACTGCTTCTATAGATCATGTCCTTCCCTAGAACTGTATAGGTGTCACCTACTTTTGGAAAACGTTGTCATCAGTGGTGATATCTCACCTTCTCATTGACTTCCAAAATGTTAATCAAACTTATCTAACTGATATTAATATCTTACCAATGGAGTGTGCAAATGAAACAGCACCAACAGAGTTTGTCCTCTCAGGGTTCCAATACCCACCAGAAATGAAGGTCCCATTGTTTCTTTTCTTCTTGCTCATGTTCCTGCTGACCCTGTCTGGAAATTCCCTCATTCTCTGGGTGGTGGCTTCTGACCTCCAGTTGCACAAGCCCATGTACTGGTTCCTCTGCCATCTGTCCATCCTGGACATGGCTTTCTCTTCTGTCGTCGTCCCCAAAGTGATTGCAGGATTCATCCCTGGTGGAAAGGTCATCTCCTTCACAAGTTGCGTCTCTCAGTTATTTTTCTTCAACTTCCTTGGATGTGCAGAAAGTCTCCTTTACACCTTGATGGCTTATGATCGCTTCTTGGCCATTTGTAAGCCTCTCCATTACAGCAACATCATGAATGGGAAAGCCTGCCTTGGCCTCTCCGTGGGGACGGTGATTGGAGGCTGCCTGAACTCAATTATACAGACAACTCTCACCTTCCGTTTGCCATACGGGCAAAGAAATAATGTTGACTATATCTTATGTGACATCCCTGCAATGTTGAAGCTGGCTTGTGCTGATACAGATTTCAATCAGATGATGGTGTTGATAGATATTGGCAGTGTGGCAATGACTTGCTTCCTCCTTATCTTGACCTCCTATGTCTACATCATCTCAGCTATTTTGAGGATCAGCAGCAGGGAAGGGCGTCGACGGGCCTTCTCAACGTGCACAGCCCATCTTACTGTGGTGGGAATATATTACCTCCCTGTGGTTTATCACTACCTGAGGCCAGCTTCTCAGGACTCCATGGATCCTGTGGTTTGTGTGTTCTACACCACAATAACCCCATTTTTGAACCCGCTCATCTACACACTTAGAAATAAGGAAATGAAGACTGCTGTGGTGAAAAGGTGGGGTGGGATTGCCATGTAAAGAACCCCCCATGTGTGCAATTCTGTTTCTGTTCCTTTTGACACATCAAGTCCAGTGTTAGAAACCGAGATATGAAAGCTAGGAGCTAAATGGCACCTTAAACCTACGTTATGGGTGGAACAACTTCATGTCTAGGCTTGCTTTTTTAATAACAAGGATACAAAGTTGAAAATGAATGAATGCAGCTAAAATATTCTGTTCATTTTTCACATAGTCTAGTCCTTCCCCTGCCCACTCCCCTAATATTCTTAAGAGGGTCTCTTCTCCAGTCTTCAGAGAGTGGCTGGAAGTGGGGAGGCAGAAAAAGGTCCTCCTTTTCTTCCACTCTACAGTTTTAATCTGAAATCTTAGGCGCTGTACAGCGCCCAGAGCTAAGAAACTGCTTGCACTAATGAAATTCCCTGTCACAAAATGTGCCTAGAACAATGGGAGTCTCGAACCCTGATCAAGTCAAGTCTGATTTTCAGCATGTGGGCCTAGGGAGTGATCAATGCATCACTGGAGGAGGCAGGACTACCCACCTGCCTTGAAAGAGGCTGTCGTCCATCCCCTCCTTAAGAAGACCTCCCTGGACCCAGAAATGCTAAACAGCTATTGCCCAGTGGCTCATTTTCCCCTTTTGGGCAAGGAGCTTTAGAGGGTTGTCGCAGTCCACCTTCAAGCATGGTTGGAGGAGATTGAATTTCTGAATACATTTCAGCCTAGTTTAAGGCCCAGTTATGGCACTGAAACCACTCTGATCATCCTGGTTGATGACATTTGCTAGGAGAGAGTTGCAGGGAGTGTGACCCTGCTCATTCTTCTTGATCTTTCACAGTTGTTTTGATGCCATTGACAATTGTATCTTTCTGGAACAGCTCCCAGAGATGAATGTTGGGGGCATTTGAATTCATTTGATCTGCTCCTACCTCCAGGACTGTTTCCAGAAAGTAGTTATGAAAGGTCATTTTTCAACACCCTCAGATGTTCCATTTTGTCCCCTATGCTATTGAACATCTACATGCAGCTGCTGGGAGTTGTGATCAGGGGTTTTGGAGTGAAGCCTCTTCTGGGTACCCTGAAAGGAGCCGATTCTTAGCTTGGGAATGTTCCTAGATCCAACATTGACATTTGGAGCTCAGGTAGTCTTGGTGACAAAGCGTGCCTCTTTCCAGCTATGGCTGTTTCACCAGCTACAGCCCAATTTGGACAGAGATGACTTAGCTATAGTATTCCATACTCTGGTAACTTCCAGGTTGGATTATTATCTGGAGCTGCCCTTGAAGATGACTCAGAATTGGTCCAAAATGCAGCTGCCATTGGCTGGGGTTACCTTTAGAACTCATACATCCCCTGTTCTAAAATAGCTTCATTGGCTGTCAGTATGTTTATGGATGCCCGTGTTAGTGTTTAACAACCTAAATGACTTAGGCTCTAAATATGGGACATGCTGACTTTATCTCCACATACCCTACTGTATGTGAAGATCAACAGAGGGGGCCTGTGGTGATCACACAGGGTCCCTGGACGTTTGACGGTCTATTGATCCCTGTGCCACCACTGTGCTTGCTTCCCCGCTGCCACCAACCCGTTACTCTTGGGTACACACTGAGTCCAGACAGTTATTAAAATTGAACCAAATAAACAAGTTTATTTTATAAGCGTTAATAAGTTTATGGTTTTTCAGATAAAATTCTTGTCAGTTTCTTAACTTTAGTTTCTTTACCGGCCTATACCTTCCTAATACCTTCTGACTGATTATCTCACATCAGACTAGCCCAACCCACAGACTTATCCTCTCTCCCCTTCTCTAACTCCGGACTGACTTCTCAACAACTCTAACTCTAACTCTAACTCCTCCCCTTGGGTTCCTATTGGTTAGTCATTTTACACTTAGTTAACCCTTTCCTTATGAACCCAGTATGATGTCACACACCTAGGAGGGCAAACGCCACAGGGCCCTCTTGGAAGTTCCACCTCCCTGAGAAGTTTGGGTGGTGCTGGCCCAGGAGAGGGCATTCTTTGTGACAGCCCCTAAGTTGTGGGATTCCATTGCAACAGAGGTGCACCTGGCTTCTTCACTATGCAGCTGGTAGCAAATGCTAAAGACATATCTCTTTACCTTGGTTTTCACATAATGCACAGATTGGTGAAAATAACATTCAAAATGCATCATATTAGGGGTGATATGCTTTGTAGAGAGGTGTAAATTGAGGAAAACTGAATGCACAATGTTACAATAAATCCACATTAAGATGCTGGTGAATTTTCTGGTGTTTTTATTTATTTAAAAATAATAATAATAATAGGAAACTGATGTGGGAACATGGAACTCATATTTGGAAAAATAAGAAACTGAGGTTGATGTCCTGGGTATGCAGTCAAAATGGTCTCCAGCCTCTTCAGCCTCTTCAGCAGCCTCCGCTTTTGTAGTTGGAGTCTATCAGAGTCCTGCCCTCTCAGGCTCCACCCACCATTTGATCTGACTCCATCCATCATTGGCTGCAGTCAACAGTCCAAATGTACAATGGTGCTGAATGAGGGACAGACACTCCTTTTATCCCCAAAGAGCAGACCTGAGGGAAGTCCTCATGAAGACTCAGTCAGCTCCACCCCTGGGTGTGCCCGCCCCTAAGCCCACCTGCCATTAGCCAATCCACTGGTGGCCTGAATTCAAATTATCCAACTGCTGTGAGAGGCTGCTGCATCTCTCATCGGCTGGGAAAATGTGGCTGTAGCAAAGGCCACAGAGGTGGGGCTGGGCCATGCCGCAATGCTATGCCATCATGGAAAGTAGGTGGAACTGTCCAATTGCTGTGAAAATAGAATTGCTGGTGAAAATAGAATAAAAGCCCTAGCTCTCCTGCCAGTTCTCCATGGTGGCAGGATCACTTGCCCGTTTATTTCACTTAGTGATTAAAGAAAGAACATCTAACATATGTCTAAGTGATTGAGAATTATTTCAGCCTGAACATCTCATCATAAATGTTTGAGCCAAAATCTATGTCAACACATGCTGAGACCATGATCCACAGGAAAACAGGGAGCTGCCATTTAATGTGTCAGACCATTGGCCCATCTGGCTAAGTATTGTCAACACTGACTGGCAGCTGCTCCCTGGAGTTTCAGGCAGTCTATCCTACTAGGAGAAAAAGGGGTGGCGGCGGCTGAACCTTGGACCTTCTGTAGGCAAGGCAAATGTTCTGTGTATACCGCAAAGGCATCTGATTGGCTACTGTAAGAATAGGATGCTGAACTTAGATGAGTCTTTGTTCTGAACCAGCAAAGCTTATGTTCCTTGAGTGGCAGGTTAGACTAATAACAACAACAACAACTCCTTCAGCCCACCTTTCCGGAGAACTATGGATTATATGAAGGTGGGGGTAGGTGAGGGGATTGGCTGAAAGGTGTTGCAGAAATAAATTCTAGCAGACACAATTCCACTCAGTCCTGCTTAGATTATATGAGTGGCACTTAGTTCCTGTTGAAATCAACAAGATAATAACTCATGAGTAACGGTGTCAGATTGATTTCAGTGGGACTGAGCTTAGACTAGATATAAACCAACTGTCAGGAGCTGCTGTATTTTGTGAGTATATATGTCTACTCCATGTATTCAACCAATGAGCTGCAGGGGGCAGCAAATAACTTTCTGGACTGGCTGCTCATTGGATCATCTTGAACCTGTTCTTCTTCAGCTCTGATGTGTCTCTCCTTCAGTCCTGCTGGGTTTTCAGTTCTGGCCAATAGCCCGTTTCATAGCTCCTGGTTTCTGGCTGCTGAGGCCTGCCAGATCCCTACCCGAAAATCAGTCTTTCCACAAACAACATTGTTTGCAAATAATTGTTCCCCCAGAGAGTTCTTAACAAGAATCACAACTCAATGAGGGTTTGAGACCCATTGGCTCTCCTCACCTGGTTTAGCCAACCAGTTGAAGCCGTTTCCCGGGGTGTGGACTCTGTTGCATTCTGACAGCTTCTAGGAACCACAGGTGAAAGCTGAGTGCAAGGTGGGGGCCAAAAGTGGAGAAACTACCTTGAAGGAGGCGGTTGGAGGTTGGATGGCAGTTAATAGATTGAGGTTGAATCCTGACAAGACAGAAGTACTGTTTTTGGGGGACAGGAGGCGGGCAGTGGAGATGTTCTTAACCGTTGGAATGCAAGAGTAGGTTTTAGAAAAGCTCGTTTATTTTCTCTGATTTTCAATAAAACTAATTGCAATAACAAGAACTCAGTTAGTTAAGTGAGCGCTGTGTTTTCTACTGCACAATTTCTTCACGCCAACTTTCATTTCATTGTTCCTCAGAGTGTATATGAGAGGGTTTAAGAGAGGGGTCAATGCTGTGTAGAACACAGCAACAATACCATCAAGGGAGTCTTGAGATGGTGGACGCAGGTAGTTGTAAACCACAGGGACATAATAGATAACCACCAAGGTGATATGGGCTGTACAGGTGGAGAAGGCACGTTGTCTCCCTGTGGCAGTGGGAATCCTCAGGATGGCAGAAATGATATACACGTAGGATGTCAGGATCAGGAGGGAGCAGGTAACAGCCACTACTTCAACGTCAACCGAAATCACCATCTCATTGATGGATGTGTCAGTACAGGCCAGCTTCAGAACAGCTGGGATGTCACAGAAGATGTAGTTCACCTGACTTCCTCGTCCATATGGCAAACGGAAGGTGAGGTAGGTTTCTACCACAGAGTGCAGGCAGCCTCCAAACCAAGCGCCAACAGAAAGACAGGTGCCCAGACGATGGTTCATGATGGTGCCGTAGTGGAGTGGCTTGCAGATGGCCAGGAAGCGATCAAAAGCCATCACAGTGTACAGCAAGCACTCTGAACAGCCCAGAGTGTGGAAGAAGAAGAGCTGGGTTGCACATTCTGTAAAGGAAATGTCCCCATTGCCCTTGAGCATCCAGGAAATCATCTTGGGCACCACCACTGAGCAGATCATCATATCTATGATGGACAGATGGCAGAGGAACCAGTACATAGGCTTGTGCAAACTAGGTTCCAGTGCAACCACCAAGAGGATCAAGCCGTTTCCAAAAAGAGACAATATATACATGAGGAAGAAGAAGGTGAGCAACAGGATCTTTAGCTCTTTGGGATATGTAAACCCCATAAGTTCAAAATGTTCAAGCACTGATGTTACATTTCCACACTCCATTCAGGCAATGCTTATTATTCTGAAACCTTTGCCAATCTACTGCCAATCACCCAGAGAGCTAACTTCTGCCTGCTTCTGCTTCAGACGCCACTATCCTAGCTCCCTATAAAACCCTTTCCCCCCACTCCAGTAGTCCTTGAACGGAAACCGAAAGAACCAAAATGCTCAGAAAGACATTACTATTTCAGACACACAGGGATGTACCCAATTAAGTTCTACTCATACTATACCTCTTGAAATCCATTTACATTATTTTCAGTATAGAGTATCTGCTTTGAACATGACTAACATTGGATAAAACCTCTGGTATATAGGGAGGAGACAGCTATATAGCAGACCCCCAACACATTGTTTTCATTTTGTCCTTGAGAGCAAAATTAGCAGAAACATCCTGATTTTGAAACATAGGCTATGAACGGGCTGTTGTTATCTGGAATGCTGCTGTGATGGTAGTTTACCTATCACTGTTCATTACATCATTTTATCCCCCTTCCTCTGGAGCAGCAAATGATGGCTGATATATTGAACAGAGCAGAGGATCTTCAGGAGAAGTGCTGCCGTTTACTCTTCTTACTCCTACAAATGAAACAACTCAGTCTATCCAGATCTCACCTAACATATAGAAAAACAGATATGTGGGTTTCAGTGGAGTGGAAAGAAGGCCAGTTAGCTGAAGATCTTTGGTGACAACCATCATGTGCATGAATCTAGAAAGCTTGTAACAAAATACAACCTGTAATATTTTATCAGTCATTAGTACCCAGTTGGCATACAAGATATCCCATCCTACTCATCCCCCCCCCTCCTTAAAATAAAGGTTTCTTCAAATTCCCTTCATCAGCTTTTGGGTAAGAGATACCTTTGTTGGCAATGAGTTATCAAAAATATTGGGCATATTCTTCTGATATACTGTTCTGGGCTCAAAGCAAGCACCCACCTGAAATAAGTGGCAAGAAGAGCCTAGGCAATTGGCTTCCTCTTGAACACCAGCCCTCTGGTACTCATATTTATCTCCTACCTGCATTGCTTTCTTTTCCTTATCCCCACACTGTCATCTCATTTTGCATGTTGTGGGACATAAGCTTGTGAGGCATGGCATGATCTTGATGATAGGAGCTGAAACCCCAGAAGTACTTATTAAATTGTTACTTCCTTTGGGGGAACGTCAAGGAACCATTCCATGATGCAACCCTTTGAATATTTATGCACATCACAATTATATTCATTTGAACACTTCTTGGGAGAGAAGGTTGTTTTTCCATCCATATTTGACTTTCCACATTATTGCTCAGCAGAAAGTGGAGGTAACAAGGCGGCCATCTGAACACTCCACTGTAGCTCCAGCTGCCATGGCAAGTGCTGCCAAGAGCAGTAGAGAACTACATCATTCAACCCACAGTAAACATTGTCAACTTCAGTAGCAAAATACATAGTTCCATTCCAGCAGTACTGTTCCATTCCCATTTATTTTCCAACCTTGTTGACCAAAGCAGAGATGATTAGGGCATAAAATGAACCCCTTCCTTCAGCAGTGATTGAATTAATCAAAATTAAATAACTTATAACTAAGTACCAGTTTATGATATTGGAGTTTGACACAGTCAAAGATAGGGATGGCTTCAAATCTGAAGGATCCTCTGAAGGATCCTCAGGCAACCATCTCTGCTGTTCTTCCCTCTATTGCTGGGCCTTTCTTCTCTCCCCCTTCTCCCTTCCACTGCTGTGTCCTCTTTGAATTGGCTCACAGTCGGCCCTAGTATAGCATTGCATTGTCATTATACTGGGCATATATATTGTGACACACCACCCTAATCTCCATGAGCAGTGCGAGATTCCAGTGGTTCCGGGTGCGCTTGACCCAGAATCTGTGTTTCCGATTGGACAATGAGGCACAGTCGAGACCGTAGTGTCTTTGTGATATTTGGTTTATTTACACATATAAACAACCTGAGTCTAGATGGAGACAGTGTGGAGCATTCGCATTGTAAGAGGGTTTCTTGCTTCTCCCATTGGTCTCAGAACCGAGAAACCAGCCCTGCTCTCAGTCTCTTTGTTTCAGCCTGTCTCAGTCAGCCCGCAGGGTGCTCTTTGCCCCCTTCCTTTTCCTTGTCTCCACTAAAAGACTGTAAGGGATTTCTTCTCCCACCCACATCAGACTGAAATCCTAAACCCTTTTTTGGTCTCTGCCCACTAGCACACAGCTGGAGGAGGGACCCCACTCTTCTTTGTTGACTGGCACTTAATGTCTTTACTCACTAGGGGCCGTTGGCCTTGCTTACTGTGCTGGTCCGGGGGGGATGGTTACCGTTGGCATAGTCCGGTCCTGGCTCACTAGCCTGGAAACAGTTCACAAGGAGCGGGGTGAGGTCCGAAGCCGGAAGCCGGGCGGGGACAGGAACACTGGAGGGTCAGGTCTGGGTCCGGGCAGGAACAGGTACTCAACAACGACGTTGCTCCCGCAACCTGGGACCGGGCTGACTGGCCTTTATCTTCTCTGAGGCCAGGGGCAGTCCCAGCCCCCAGGAGACCCGCCTCTCCTGGCTTTATTTATTTTTTTTTGTATAATTTTTTATTGAGGTTTTTTCATACAAATGCATATTTAACAAACAAAATAAGTTTCATAACATCCTTTCATTCTATTGTGGACTCCCTCACGTCTCCCGCTTCCACTTTCATCATTACAGACAAATTTTTCCAAGCAAATTATCATCTTGTTTATGATCTAAGATCCAATATTTAGGTTAAACTCAAATATAAAATTGTAATTTAATGGTAGACAGTTATTTCTACTCTGACTTCCTTGTTAGGATTCAACCAAATTACAATACTTTTGTAAATAAATCTTAAATTTCTTCCAGTCTTCTTCAACCCTCTCCTCTCCCAGGTCACGGATTCTGCCCGTCATCTCGGCTAATTGCATATAGTCCATCAGCTGCATCTGCCATTCTTCCAGTGTGGGTAGATCTTGGGTTTTCCAGTTCTTAGCAATAAGTATCCTTGCCGCCGTTGTAGCATACATAAAAAATGTTCTGTCCTTCTTTAACACGTTCTGGCCGACCATGCCCAGAAGGAAGGCCTCTGGTTTCTTGGTGAAGGTATACTTAAACACCTTTTTTAACTCATTATATATCATTTCCCAGAAGGCCTTCACTCTAGGACAGGTCCACCAGAGGTGAAAGAATGTTCCTTCATTTTCCTTACATTTCCAACATTTATTATCAGACGAATGGTATATTTTAGCCAATTTCACTGGGGTCATGTACCATCTATATATCATTTTCATTACATTTTCCTTCAGAGCATTACATGCTGTGAAGTTCAGCCCAGTGGTCCATAACCTTTCCCAGTCCTCAAACATAATGTTGTGCCCAATATCCTGGGCCCACTTTATCATAGCCGATTTAACCATTTCGTCTTGTGTGTTCCATTTCAGCAGCAAGTTATACATTTTTGAAAGTACCTTGGTCTTAGGTTCTAACAATTCTGTTTCCAATTTCGATTTCTCCACCTGGAATCCTAACTTTTTATCATTCTTAAACACTTCTTTAATCTGAGCATAGTGTAACCAGTCTCGCACTTTATCTTTCATTTTCTCTAAACTCTGCAGTTTCCAATTGTCTCCATCTCTTTCTAGTATTTCCCAATATTTTGGCCAATTGGCCTCCATATTAGGTCTTTTTCAGGCCTTAGCCTCCAAGGGTGACAGCCACCTCGGTGTTTTGTTCTCTAATAAGTCTTTGTATCTTGTCCAGACATTAAATATTGCTTTTCTGACAATATAGTTCTTAAAGACCTTGTTAATCTTAACCTTATCATACCATAAGTATGCATGCCATCCAAATGCATTGTTAAAACCTTCCAAATCCAGCACGTCCGTGTCCTCAAGAAGTAGCCAATCTTTTAGCCAGCAGAAAGCTGCGGCTTCATAGTACAACTTTAAGTCTGGCAGGGCAAAGCCCCCTCTTTCTTTTGCGTCCGTTAGTATCTTAAACTTAATTCTGGGCTTTTTGCCCTGCCAGACAAATTTAGAAATATCTTTCTGCCACTTCCGGAAGCACTCCGTTTTATCTACAATCTGCAATGTCTGAAACAAAAACAACATTTTTGGCAATACATTCATCTTGATAGCAGCTATTCGACCTAACAATGAAAGTTTTAATTTTGATCAGCTATCCAAGTCTCTCTTAATTTCAGACCAACATTTTTCATAGTTATCTTTAAACAGACTCAGATTTTTTGCTGTTATGTTTACCCCTAGGTATTTGACTTTCTTAACCACAGTTAACTCTGTCTCTCTCTGAAACCGTTCCGACTCAATATCTGTCAAGTTTTTTCCCAACACCTTAGTTTTTTGCTTTTACCTTAAAAGGTAAAGGTAAAAGGAGAGAGTAGAGATCAGGGAAATGTTCCATGTTCAGATTATTTGTTGTCTCTAGCTATTCCTAAAATACCCATATCTACTTAACAGTTGGACTGCAAGGATTTCTCAATATATAATGTTTTCAAGAAGATGATCTCACATGGTTAAGGGAGTGCTGTGGTTTCCTACTGCACAATTTCTTCACACCAACTTTCATCTCATTGTTCCTCAGAGTGTATATGAGAGGGTTTAAGAATGGTGTCACCGCTGTGTAGAACACAGCAATGGTCCCATCAAGGGATTCCTGAGATGGTGGACGCAGGTAGTTGTAAACCACAGGGACATAGAATATCACCACCAAAGTGATATGGGCTGTGCAGGTGGAGAAGGCACGGTGTCTCCCTGTAGCAGTGGGAATCCTCAGGATGGCACAAATGATATACACGTAGGATGTGAGGATCAGGAGGAAGGAAACCAAAGACACAATCCCAATGTCAACAAAAGTCACCAGCTCATGGAAGGATGTGTCTCCACAGGCCAGCTTCAGCACAGCTGGGATGTCACAGAAGATGGAGTTCACCTGGTTCCCCCGTCCATATGGCAAATGGAAGGTGAGGTAGGTATGTACCATAGAGTGCAGGCAGCCTCCAAACCAGATGCCAATGGAGAAGTTGAAGCAAATCTGATGGTTCATGATGGTGCCGTAGTGGAGTGGTTTGCAGATGGCCAGGAAGCGATCAAAGGCCATCACGGTGTACAAGAAGCATTCTGTGCAGCCCAGGAAGTGAAAGAGGAAGAGCTGGGACACACAACCTGTGACGGAGATGACCCCATTGCCCTCTATCAGCCAAAAAATCATCTTGGGCACCACCACTGAGCAGATCATCATATCCAACACAGACAGATGGCAGAGGAACCAGTACATAGGCTTGTGCAAATGAGGTTCCAGGGCTACCACTAGAAGGATCAAGCCATTCCCAGAAAGAGATAATATATACATGAGGGAAAAGAAGGTGAGCAACGGGAACTTTAGCTCTTTGGGATATATGAATCCCACAAGTTCAAAATGTTCAAATACTGATGTTACATTTCCACACTCCATTTAGGCAGCACTCATCTTAGCAGAACAGAACGGATGGTGATAATGGTCACAAATTGAAGGAAAACCAAAGTAAGCATCTCTTGGTGGGATGTGTCAGCTCAGGCTCGTTTTCACCTAGATCTTCCATCAGTGGGTGGATGCAAATTTCAGTTATGTCTAACAACTCCTTTAATGTGCCAGTCTTTTATTGCCACATGATATAAATGGCAAGAGAGTCCTAATATGCTCTTGTATTATGCATCTTCCCCTCTTGTTCTGATCACCCATCTTTATAATCTTCTTTTTGTTCCCTCTCTGCTCTCTTCTTATTTTGTGTCTCTTAGGTTACCAAGCCCTGGCCATTGGGGTGCTCTTGAGTTAATAACAGCTGAAACTCCAGAGGGCCTCATTAAAATGCTGATTTATTTGTGGGAACCATGGGAATCATTCTATAATGGAACCTTGTGTTTAGTTATGTGACTTACTAGGCAGCATAAGTGGTGATGGTGGATACATTATGTGGTTGGTATATGTAAGGTGTGATGGGGCATGTGTGTGTGTGTGTGTGTGTGTGTGTGTGTGAAACCACTCTTTACCCCCCTTCCCACTATGTCCCCTAATCCTAAATTCCTGAGTTCAATGACTTGACCTAGCACCTGATGTTCAGCAAGCAGAAGAACTGTCCCATTGATCAGGCAAATGCACATGGCCAGGATTTTGATATTTATGCTAGATGTGGGCAATCCAGGCAGTAGATTACTCAAATATATTTCACCAGAAGCCTGAGAACAAGCTGTGTTAATTATGAACCCCCAAATTTGGAATTTCCTCCAAACCTCCCAAAGAACAGAGTAAATGATACATCAAACTTGGGTACCTTATTAACAGTGCTTGAAATCCAACCTTGTTCAATTTACTCCTAATCTGGGCCAAAGTTTTGCAATTGTTTTGCAGAATTTGCAGTGCAAACTTCATGTTTTGCAGAGCCCCCAAAACTGAATAGCTGCAAAATGCTATAAAACTTTGGCCCAATTTTGGAGTAAATCGGACAAAGTTGGATTTTGAGGTGTTAGCCACATGTTCTTATGTTTGTGTTTTATCTACCCCATTTCCAGTCCATGCTTCATTTTAACCCTTTATATCTTTTTCAAAACAGTTTATTAGAGAAAATTAGTATCTGAAAACATTACATAGTGCACTTCAGCAATACACTATGAATATAACATTGGCATCAATACAAATATGTCTAATCCTGAGAACTATGATTTATGATGAACAAATCTTTATTTTTTTACTGAAGAAGTGTGACTCAAAATATTTACTAAAAATATCAATTTATTTTTTATTTGTTAGTATTAATGTAACAGAAAAGCAAAATCTTTTAAAATAAAATAAAATAAAATAGTTTTCCAACCCAAGAATGTGGATAGTCTTCAGGGAGATGCTTATACAATAAAGGTAAGTAAAATTATACACATGTATATTAAACTAAAACATATTTCAGGAGGACCAAATCTCTTTCTTAGGGGCAGGTAAGGAATTGTGCAGAAAAGCAAAAGTTATTTCAACTACAAAACACCCTAGAACATGGCAGACATCCTGAGAAATTCAGAAGGGAATGCAAGGGGGCTTCTTCAAAGTACAGCCACATAGTTTTTTTAATATATCATTTAATTATTTTTGCTTTTCAATCTTACCTTTCAACCAAGGAGTTCAAGGTGAAGTACATTCTCTTCTCCCCCTTTTATCCTCTCAACAACCCTGTGAGGTTGCTTAGGCTGAGAGATGGTGACTGAGCCAAGGTCACCCAGTGAGCTTCATAGCTGACTGGGAACTTGAACCTGGTTTCCCAAGTGTTAGTCCAACACCCTAACCAATACATAACCCCACACCTTAAACTGAGCATAGACAACACTGGCAGTCACCCTAGGTCCCACAGAACTGGTTGGCTAAGTTCCAGCCTATTCCATCATTATTTCAGCTCCCGCAACCAATTCATTGTCCAGAGGAGGGCAACCAAAATGGTCAAAGGCCTGGAAACGATGCCTTATGAGGAACGGCTAAGAGAGTTGGGCATGTTTAGCCTGGAGAAGAGGAGGTTAAGGGGTGATATGATAGCCATGTTCAAATATATAAAAGGATGTCACATAGAGGAGGGAGAAAGGTTGTTTTCTGCTGCTCCAGAGAAGCGGACACAGAGCAATCGTTCCAAACTACAAGAAAGAAGATTCCACCTAAACATTAGGAAGAACTTCCTGACAGTAAGAGCTGTTTGACAGTGGAATTTGCTGCCAAGGAGTGTGGTGGAGTCTCCTTCTTTGGAGGTCTTTAAGCAGAGGCTTGACAACCATATGTCAGGAGTGCTTTGATGGTGTTTCCTGCTTGGCAGGGGGTTGGACTCGATGGCCCTTGTGGTCTCTTCCAACTCTATGATTCTATGATTCTAGTTCAGGGTTTCCCAGACATGGGTCTGCAAGTTCAAAAACAGATGGAGATGCAAGCTTTGGAAACCCTGACCTTGTCCAATACTCTGCAACACAGCAATATGCAACTGTCCCTTATGAGGATTGAACCGGCAACCTTGACATTATCAGCACCACGCTCGAACCAACTTGTTAGAACCCTGCCATTTTGTACTGCACAATTTCTTCAATCCCACTTTCATCTCATTGTTCCTCAGTGTGTATATGAGAGGGTTTAAAAAGGGGGTCACTGCTGCATAAAACATGGCAATGATGCCGTCAAAGGATTCCTGAGATGCCGGCCTCAGGTAGTTGTAAACAACAGGCACATAATAGATCATCACCAAGGTGATATGGGCTGTGCAAGTGGAAAAGGCACGATGTCTCCCCTTGGCAGTGGGAATTCTCAGGATGGCACAAATGATATAAATGTAAGATGTCAGGATCAGGAGGAAGCAAGCCATGGCAACCAACCCCACGTCAATGAAAGTCACCATCTCATTGAGGGAAGTGTCCACGCAGGCCAGCTTCAGAACAGCTGGGATGTCGCAGACAATGAAGTTCACCTGGTTTCCCCGTCCGTATGGCAAATGGAAGGTGAGGGAAGTCTCTAGAGCAGAGTGCAGAGCACCTCCCAACACAGTGCCCGCAGAAAGGTAGAAGCACACACGGTGGTTCATGATGGTGCTGTAGTGTAGTGGTTTGCAGATGGCCAGGAAGCGATCAAAGGCCATCACAGTGTACAGGAAGCATTCTGTGCAGCCCAGGAAGTGGAAGAAAAAGAGCTGGGATACACACCCTGCAAAGGAGATGGCCCCATTCCCTCCCATCAGCCAAACAATCAACTTGGGCACTACCACTGAGGAGACCATCATGTCTATGATGGACAGGTGGCAGAGGAACCAGTACATAGGCTTGTGCAAGTGGGGTTCCAGTCCTACCACTAAGAGGATCAAGCCATTTCCGGAAAGACACAATATGTACATGAAGAAGAAGAAGATGAGCAACATGGACTTTAGGTCTTTGGGGTACAGGAATCCTAGAAGTTCAAAATGTTCAAGGACCGATGTTACGTTTCCACACGCCATTCTGGCAGTATGCATCATGGGAGAACAAAATATACGGCGTTGATGGTCACAGATTGAAGGGCAAGCAAGTCAGCATCTCTTGGCTGGATGTGTCAGCTCAGACCAGTTTATCCTGAGATGTTACCCCAGAGTGAACTATTTAGGATAATGTTTAGAGGTAAAAATATAGAAATGTCATTTTAAGACACTTGTAGTCTAACAACCCCTTTAATACAGTGATTATATACACTTGGTTTTCATGCTGCTCTGAAGAGAATCTGTTTCTGGATTGAAATCAATACATTTTCCTAACCTCTACTAGTCTAAGGTATGGGAATTCACATGTCTTGAAACCATTATTCACCTGTGGATCTTTATACATCACACAAATCTTTATACATCACACAAGGCCCATCAGCTGAAGATCTCGGTGCAGACAACAATGGGAATAAATCTAGAAAGTTTTTTTTAATGCAGTCTGCATGATTTTATCCATCATCAGTATAACATTCCTACTTGAAATACTTTAGCATTTGAATCCTATTCTTTTACCCTCTGATCACTCCCCAAATACTCTTTCCCAGCTTTAAGGAAGATACGACTTTGTCAACAATAAGCTTTACCATGTTATCAAGAACTAACGTATTCTTCTGAAATAGCTGGTCAGGTTCAAAGGAAGGACCCACCTGAAGGAAATGGCAACTCTAGCTTTGCAAGGAAAATACCAGGAAATTGACTTTCTCCTAAATACCTGCCCTCTCATTCTCACCCCCCATATTTATACCCTGTATATCTCCTACTTCTCCTTTCCCCTCTGCTCTCTAGTCAAATTGCACTCCTCAAGTGATGGGAAGTTATGCCTGTGAGACCTGGGTTGTTTTGAGTTAATGGTGCTAATGGCAAACTCAAGAGGCCCTCATTAAAACATGGCTGATTTGGAAGTATACAAAATAATCAATTCCATGATGCAACCACCCTGTGTCCAATTATTCCCTTTGCAATGATGTTTTTCTGAGCACTTATTGGGAGAAGGAATATTGTTCCATCCATATGCATACCCTCTGAGTGTACCGATTTTCCAGGGACAGTCCCAGAATTAAAAAAAACCATCCTGGCTTCCGATGTGATCCTAGAATATCGCTATTTCCTTTGCCAGGGCTGCTGCTGTGAAGCTTTGGGAGGAAAATAAGTTGGTGCTTGTCCTGAACAAGGGCTGCTGTAGCTACTGTGAGGGAACATTGCATTGCCTCTCCATGGACGCTACTGCCATCCTCTTCCCTCTGGGCAGATTGTAGCGGCTGCTGGAGAGTGGGCAAGAAGGACGAGAGGTGGCTGCAGCCAAGGCCCAGTACCATGTGACACACTGGCTCTGAAGGGCAAGCAGAGGTCAGGGCTGCACTGGGTGGGAAGAAAGGAGGAGTGGAGCATAGCACAAAGAAACAGAGCCCTTTGTGCAGAAATGTGGGACACCCATGAGAAGGAAAAGGTAAGGAGCAAACACTACACATATCTGGAGTATGGACCCAGAAGGTGATACCAGCCAGCAAGTCCATGCAGCCTCAGACCCAAAAGAACCACAAATTCCGTTGTCATTTATACCTTTCTTTTTGTTAGCTGCTCTTTGTTGTTCAGGTCAGGCCTCACCACAATTATGTAGCATTTAGGGCAAAAAATGCAAGCCAGTAACCCAGCACCAGAAGCAAAGATGGAGAAGATCTCCACAGCCACCATATATTTTCCTCTGGTGCTCAGGTAGGTTGGAATGAAGGAGAGCCAAACACTGCAGAAGACCAGCATGCTGAAGGTGATGAACTTGGCTTCGTTGAAAGTGTCAGGCAACTTCCTGGCTAGGAAAGCCACCGTGAAGCTGATAGTGGCCAGGAAGCCCATGTAGCCCAAAACACAATAGAACATGGAGACTGACCCTTCATTACAAAGAAATATCATTTCTTCAGGCATTGAGTCCATGTCCACATCTGGGAATGGGGGAGAGGTTGCCAGCCAGAGGACACAGATTCCTATTTGAACAATGGAGCAGGAAAAGACAATGGAATAAGCCAGTTCTTTGCCTACCCATTTCCTCATATTTGATCCTGGTTTGGTAGCCATGAATGCCAAAACCACCAGTATGGTTTTGGCTAAGATGCTGGAGAGGGCCACAGAGAAGACAATGCCAAAAGCAGTTTGTCGGAGAAGGCAAGTCCCCATATTAGGTTTTCCGATAAAGAGCAAAGAAGAGAGGAAACACAAGAGGAGGGAGATAAGGAGACCATAGGTGAGGCTTCGGTTGTTGGCTTTGACTATGGCTGTATTGCGATGCTTAATGAAGATGCTGAGCACCAGAACTGTGATGAGAGAGAATAAAAGTGCAGAGGAAGTTGAAACAATGGCCAAGGTTTCATCAAAGGCTAGGAAGTTTGGAATCTTAGGAATGCATAGATACTGGCCACTGTTTGGATACTGATCTGCTGGGCAACTGACACATGTTTCCATGTCTGAAAACAAAGAAACAATGCATGACAGTTTGAAGCATCCAAAACTATTTTTAAGAATTTCCTCATCAATAATCCACCTAGCACAATGGTTTTCACCTAAAAATGTTTAAGAACTTCAAGCTCAAATGCTTTTAACCTTTAGGCATCAAAAATAAATCTCATGAATCAAACCCGGAATTTTCTACATGGAGGACATCTGCTCTTACAGTCTAAGAACCACATAAACTATTTAGCAAATTGAGTAATAAATTACAGCTGAAATCTTTGGAGTCCAGAAAGGCAAGTTTAATGAGACATTCACCCTCTTGTCAAAAACCTAACTCTTAGTGGAGAATTCACCAATTCTATTCCACCCTAATTTTGTAGAAGTTGAAGGTAAAATATATATTTTTAACAATTCTTTGACATATTTTAAATATAAAAATATGTTGATGTTTTCTATAAACAATGAGATCAACACATCAATTTAATTTAAACCTTCCCTCCTTCAGCAGTTTAATAACCATGGAATTGCATTGTTTGGTATTGTCTTAAGATGACATTGTCCACCTTTCTCATTTGAGATCATTCCTTCTGGACATGGATCACAATCATAGCAGCAAAACTTCTTCCCCTCCTTCTTTTTCTTCCCGTATCCAGAATGGCAGATGTCATTACATACAGAAGGGGGTGGCACCTATCCAAAGTGGTAGGAAAAGTTATTTTTTTTTGGGGGGGTATTTATCTAGTATCCGATATCAGGTGATTTAATAGTAAATACAAGGACTAATAGTGTTGAAATATATGATCCATAGGTGCACAGGTGTCACATACGGTGTGGTAAAGAGCTGCTCCTCTAAGCATTATACAAACTCAAGAAAACTGCAATATTCATACCTAGATCATCCACCCTTACAGCTGTGCCATAATTCAGTCTAATTTCACCTCAGAACCTAACTGCATTTTCTTCAAGGATTTCACATATGTTTTTTGTTGTGACTCAAGGAGATGGGAATTAAAGGAACCCCATTACAGTGGTTCTGTTCCTACCCGCAGGGTCACTCTGATAAATTAGTACTAGGAAACCACTACATGGCTTTTGGGCTTTGGTGTCCCTTTAAGACCTATTCTGTGTTTTGTTGCCATTTATCATATGTATGAAACTCTTCAGAATCATGTCCTAGGATCCGGAACACAGTGTCATCTGTATGATGATGATGTGTTGATCTATCTCTCGATTCCATTGGAATGAGAGGAGGTGGTGAAGGTACTGGACAGGTGTCTGGAGAGAGTGATGGATTGGGCTGAATCCTGATAGGAGGGAAATGCTTTGGGTACGTGGTTCCTACTCCTGACCTGTTCTGGGAGAGGTTGCACTCTCTCTGAAGCCAGAAGTTATTAAGTCTGGCAGTACTCCTTGATTCTAACTCATCACTAGAGTCTTAAGTTGCTTCTGTGGCTAGAAGGGCTTGCACCCACCTTAGACCTATTCACCAGCTACAGCTGCTCCTAGATGCATGCACCCTGAAATTGGCATCATACAAACTCAAGAAGATTATAATGTTCATTCTCATTCCAAACAATGATATAGCTGGCTTAGTCATCAATCTAATGCCACTAACTGAAGATTTGCCTCAGGGATTCCACAAACAAGAATGTTGGCCAATGCTGGACTCTCTGATAGCTGTTCTTCCTTCATAGTGTGAGATGTCTTTTGTGCCTCTTGATTTTTTGGTATTTTGGCTCATTCTTTAGTTTACTGTTAGATCTTACAGTATTTCTTATAGGACAAGATTTTCTCCTAGATGGTTTATAGGCATAAAATAAAAATAAAGGGAATTTCAGTCTCACATGCAGTATCTTATCCTGTACACAGTCGAACAGGCAGGGCCTCAGAAACTGAAGGTGCAAACATAGAGGAAAAGTCACTCTTTCTAATAGAGTATCTCTCCATCAAAGTAGTATTCATGCAGATTGAAATCTTATTTTAAACCAGATTTTCAATAGTGAATATCAAAGTTAATAATGTGCTATTACGTCCCATATTGGGGATAACCACAAATTATGGCATTTATTTTCCATACCTTAGTGAAGCGTCTGTGCCATTTGATTCTGTCTTCATTAATGGTGAGCTCTTTGCCCGGAGGGGCCTGAGGATCCAACCTTCCCACTTTCACCCTGACATATGAATTATTTGGGAAAGTAACCAAGTTGGTAATATCCAAGCCAGCTGCTAACTCCCCATACTCATTTAATGTAATGTCATCCCCAGCACTGTTGTTGAATGAGATTCTCTGCAGGAATGAGTGGAGCTAAGAGGAAGAGAATGAAAATGTCTATAAAGCATTCTGATTAAGATTGTTGGATAGCATCCCTAGATGGAATCAAATTCTTTTCCTTTGGCAGTTAAACACTTCAGTTCACAATGGAGAGCAATATTTCAGTTGCACATACAGGAGGAGTGGGAAATCATGAATCAGTCTCAATTCAACAGTCAAGAGGCTTCCATAAATATATGTGAAGGACAGTTAAGCCTATAGATCTGTTTGCTTGGGATCAGCCTTTGTCAAAACCCATGAAAGGGAAGAAATTTGAGAAGCCAAGTAAGAGAAGAGATGGCAGCTCATTCTCTCAAAACATTGGAAGGCAACATGAGAACGTCTGACTGGACCTTTCCTTAGTTTATTGAGTAGACTTGAGCATTGGTGTTAGGGACTGGCTGGATGTAGAGGAAGGGTAGGAAGCTCCAGCTGGGCAACCCTCAAAGCTCAGAGCCAGGGGATTGGTGGTAGGATAACAACGAGTGGTCAGTGGGAGAAGAGGGAGCAGACTTGGAGGAGGAGGTGTCAGAAACAGAAGAGGCAACAGGGTTAAGGGAGCAGGAAGAGGCTGTGGCAGACTGAAATCCAGACTCAAAGGCAGAAGAGGAGAAGGGAGAAAAGCAGGGTCTGGAGACAGTGATCACACAGTTGCTAGCCTCTTCTGGGGACCTACCAGTGAGGCTTCAGGGCCCAGAAACCCCTGGTGGTGGGCCTACAGGGAAAGATGAGGAGTTGGGGACGGGGCCTTCCAGGACGTGCCCAGGTAGTGGGAGCTCCCTGATGGGCTGTTCTTCTGTTTTCTCTTGGATATGAGGATCCCTGCAAAAGCCAGTGCCTGGGGTTGGGGTCCTGGTTGTGCTTGCTCAGAATTATGTGCCCAGGGCCATGGGCCCCAGGCCCCCAACCTTACACCACTGGGTAACTGGACAGGTAAGAGAGACAGAGAGAATTGGGGAGGGATATGGGGAGAAAATGGAGGTGTTTGCAGTGTGAAGGAGGTGGTTGGGACAGCTACAGTTACCTGTAGTTGTTGGTAGTCTGTTGCTTCTGAAAGTCTGTGTCATCCAAAGTCTGTTTAGTATCATTATAGGAAATACTCTCATTCCCATCTTTCATACAATAAATTTACTTAAGGTTTATTTTTAGTTTCTTAAGTTTTATTCTTTTATTTCTTTACTGATGATTAAATGCCTACTCACAAAATGGACCAATGCAGTGAATGCTTTGTAACAGGGAACATTACCTGCCAAGGATCTACATATTGAGGAGAGAGTTTTCCTTTAGCATCTCTTATTTTGCGGATCATTCCAGCCAAGTGCATGCTATTTAAGGCATGTGCCAAAGCATAGACAGCATTATAAATACTGTAGCTGTGGCCAGTCATGCTCATTTCAAAAAGTGGTGCTGGCAGGTTCTCCAGTATTTCCTCTCCAGTACACATTTTATCAAAGAATGTTGAGAAAGTGGAATTTGAAAGTGAACAGCCGAATGCATCTTCCCAGAAATCTTGGATAAAACCATCTGCCTCTGTCAAATGAGGATGTATACTTTGAAGAAAGTATTTAAAGTTGTGAATCTCCTTGAAGTGAATTGCAAAGGAGATGGCACCATGGAGCATTTGCATATTAACATCAATACTTTCTTGAAGGCTATGTAATATGAAATCAATTTGGGCAGTTGTAATCCATACTTTTCCTTCACGGGACTTCTTACTAAGAAATAGCAGCTGAGTTAACTTCATTACCTTTAAAGTAACTGACAACCATATAATAAATCTACTTTCTCCATATACAAGAACTGCATTGGCTTTGCTGGTTGTGAAAGTTGGTAACAAAATCCTTGAGTCATCCAGCATTTCCAGTAAGTTGGCATTATAATGTATATTGGGTTTAACTCTTTCTATAAATGCTGAACAGATTCCATTCTTTAAAAACATTTGCTCAATTGTCTGTAAGAACTGTTCCCCAGCTTCGTTAGCTGGAGTCAAGAGCCCAACCCATTTCCATCTGAAATGCAGAAGTAACTGGATAATTCCCTGATATTGAAGGTCTTCATTGGGGACCATGCGGTAAAAGGAAGGGAACTTGGTTCCATCATTTATGGCTGGTTCAAATAAACCATATGAAATCTGGAAAAAGCAAAAGCCAAACGTTTCCAAGTGGAAACAAGAACTCATGATATTCCAATTTATTTAAACACGCCCCACACATATATAGAATATATATTCAATATATATCCCAAGTTGACCAGGTTTAGGGACAGCACCAAACCCAACTTACATAGAAAACAGAGATAATTTTGCTCAATGATTCCTGTAGATATTTATTCTTGTTATTGTGGCATCATCCCAGCTTCATTCTTGTACATATTGATTGTCTCCAATTAGAGAGGAACAAGGCTAAGTGGATCATTGAACAAAAGTCCAAGGTGGAGGTGGAGCAATAGAAATTGTTGATTATGCTCTTTTGCTTTGTAACCTTTATAGTGTTTGTAGAGAGAGGTTGATTCTGCATCTGCTAAGAACTCTCTCAGGAAGATATCTTGGGCAATCCTGAAGATCTCTATTAGACTGTGTATGTTATTATTCGCTGAGCAGAATAAATCACATCATATAAAATATCAGTAAGATACAGAAGCACCATGCTAAACATTCCAGGAAAGATTAAAAGAACAAAAATGAAATCCAACAATACAGAAACCACTATATAACGCTCTGAAATCACTGGTGAGAGATGACAGAACAATAGCAAGAAAACAGCCTTTTCAATTAGCCTCTAAAAGTGAACCATGTTGATTAACATCATACTTTGTGAAAGGAATATCTTGATTCTCAAGGGGAGGAACATTTTTAGTTAATGTCTTCTGAGTAATTTTTGCTTATAAACCAATGTCAATGTCATATATTGAGTAGCTCACAGGAAGCCAGTGCAGGGTCTGCAGGATTGATGTATATTAACCAATCTAAGTGCCTCATATATATACTTGGCAGCTATACAGAAATCTCCTATTTTATCTATTCAACACAAATTGCCCTTCTTACACACATTGTTGGATATGAATATTATGGCCCTTTTACTTTGTCTATTTCCCCACTCCATATTTATGAATCAGTAGATTCCTACTGCAAGGAAAGCGTGAAATCTCTGTTTTTCAAAATCCATATTCTACCTGTGGAATCTTGAAAGGACCTAAGATGTTTGCCATACACCAGGAGGTATCAGAGCTGAGTCCCCCAATGACTCCTATGACATTTTTCTGGATGCCACACCTGTAGTTGGGAACAAAGTGATGTGATTTAAAGAGCAGGTCCAGAGTGTTTCGGTAGGTCATCTTTGAATCATAATAGCTATCATAGATGTGGAAGCCGAGAGAGACATTGGGCAACATCCTGGGATTCTCATTGATCTCATCAACAGCAAACACCAAGGCCAGGATTTGCTGGTAGAATTTAGTCACTACCCTGCAAATGGAGTGAGAGTGGGAAAATTAAACATAATCTAGATATGAGAGTTTCATCTTCTACCTAAAATGAGAGGACAAAGCCAGAATAGTTTATTTATTTATTTAGGCAATAGAATAATACTGTGTCATTTAAAAAGCTGTTGCACTTTTCTTCATATCTTCAGCAACCTATGTTTGTTTTCACCACATTGAAAATTTGGGTATCAACAAAGTTGAGTACACTTTTGGCTATATGTTTCTCCTGTGTTTTTATGCCATCTCTTTTCTCTTTCTCCTGCTCTCTTTTCTGTCTCTCTTTACAGAATTGGATTTTTAAAAAAGCTTAATGTTCATATCCTATGTGCACAGAGATTTCTAATAAAATCTCTCCACATTCAAAAAAAAAAGTGGAAGAGATCTCCCCCCAATCAATAAAAGTTATTTTCAGTTAGAAACAGCTTATAAGCAATAGATAAAATAATATTAATTACTGGTTACTTACAGTGGGGTATCAGTGAAGACCTGGGAAGGGTGTTTACTGAAGGATAATTTGGGGACTATGTAAAAGATATGAGATGCCATTGCACCAAAGACCAGGTCACCTGGCTCATACCACTCGTGTGGAACATGAACAGGATGATTGGTTGCACATTTAATACTTTGTACGTTGGACACCATATTGGGCAACAGCAGAAGCAGCAGGAGCAACATCCTGATGGCAAATACCCTTGTCTGCATGGACTCCCCTGCTTCTCTTGACAGTATTATTACCCTCCTCCACCTGATCTGAACAGGACAAATTGGGTGGCAGCTGACTCTGTCAATTTGGCACTTTAAGGGATACGTATCCACCTTATTGTTAACTTAAACACTGTCACAACAGAATGCCTTGGATGCCAAACAAGATGCAGTGGTTTGATATGAAAGAGGGAAACTGATAACTGATAAGTAACAGAGTCCAGCCTTGTTGTCTATGGATCACAGGGGAGCTTATAATCATTTCAGGCTTGCTTGTTGATTCTTTTTTTCCACTGTGACATCTGGAGGACCAGCCAGGTGGATTGATTATTGTAATTTTAATAATGATAGGGGAGAGAATCACTTGTGCAGTATTTTTGGATTCTATGGCTCATCAGCAGTAGGGGAACTGCTAAAATATTACTATTATTATTTTTAAAAATATATTTTTCATTGATTTCCCAATATTGTTCCAATACCGGCCTCATTATAACAATACCAATTTTATTTAATTAATGAAATTATGAATGCCAATTATTCAAATGTCAAATTATATGATTTAATTAAACTGGCCCCCTTGCATGCTAGATCTGATGGCTTCATTCTTTTACATTATTTTTGTGTTCCACCGTGTTAATAATTTTCATTACATTCCTTGCAAATAAAATAATCCCTTATATAACAGCTACAGTCTTGTGTTTCTATTTGTGTTGGAATATTAGGTAATGTATATAAAGTTTTAAGTGAGGAACTCTAACTGTATCCCTTATTCTTTCCTGCATGTGACAATTTCCCCCCATGATGTTTTCCCATCCACATTTGGTGCTATATCCTTCATTCCTACAGCTATTGATGGCTCCCATCATGCCCTGGGAGAAGCAGTTATCCCACTGTTTCCAAATGTCACTGCAACTTTTTGTCCTGTGATTCGGCTTCCACTAAAAAAGCAGTGTTCACCATTTTTTCCAGCCTAGGAAGAATGATCTGTGTTCCTTCTGGTACCCTGTGTTGTCTTCAACATGAATTTGCAGATTACTTGATATAATTGATGAGACTTTTTATTAATAATCAAGCACTCATATATGTACAACATCCATCAACTGAATGTAACCCTTTCTAAATTGAAAGTCTGACAGTTTTGCTATTAAGAATCTATTTGATTCAAAGGTACAGTAATACACGACAGGGATGTATAGAGTGTTAGGGGAGGGGTAGTAACTCTAGTGGGGAACAGGTCATGCTCCTTCTGGTGTAGTTTGTCTACCTCTGATCCCCACCCTGCACTCAGCTCTCCCCTGTAGCTCCTAGAAGCTGTCAGCATGCAACAGCGGCCACACCCCAGGAAACAGATTCACTGGCAGCCTACACCAGGTGAGTGTAGCCAATGGATCTCAAACCTTCAGTGAGTTAGGGAATTTCTCAGCATGCAAAGACAGGATATAGCAGATTGAGTGGATGAGAGCAAAAGAGGTCCAATGCTCAACAAGGTGGCTATGGGTCTTGTAAACATAGGAAGGGAACCCATCTAGGAGAAGGAAACTTTGAACTTAAACCAAAACTGCTATACAGCTGTACTCATTCGTGAAAAAGGCTTTGGGAGTAGACCCTGAAGAAAAATCTGTACCCATTGTCTTTGGGAAACTTTGGCAGACAAAAAAGTTAAGAAGCAAACTCTACAAAGATCCAGAGAAGGGACCCGGAAATTTATATCTTCTAGCAACTCCATGTAGCCTCAGATCCAACAGAACCACAAATTTTTATGTCATTTATAACTTCCTTTGTGTTAGCTGCTCTCTGTTGTTCAGGTCTGGCCTCACCACAATAATATAGCATTTAGGGGGGAAAATGCAACCCAGCAACCCAGCACCAGAAGCAAAGATAGAGAAGATCTCCACAGCCACCATGTATTTTCCTCTGGTGCTCAGGTAGGTTGGAATGAAGGAGAGCCAAACACTGCTGAAGACCAGCATGCTGAAGGTGATGAACTTGGCTTCATTGAAAGTGTCAGGCAACTTCCTGGCTAGGAAGGCCACCGTGAAGCTGATAGTGGCCAGGAAGCCCATGTAGCCCAAAACACAATAGAACATGGAGACTGACCCTTCATTACAAAGAAATATGATTTCTTCAGGCATTGAGTGCATGTCCACATCTGGGAATGGGGGAGAGGTTGCCAGCCAGAGGGCACAGATTCCTACTTGAACAATGGAACAGGAAAAGACAATGGAATAAGCCAGTTCTTTGCCTACCCATTTCCTCATATTGGATCCTGGTTTAGTAGCCATGAATGCCAAAACCACCAGTATGGTTTTGGCTAAGATGCTGGAGAGGGCCACAGAGAAGACAATGCCAAAAGCAGTTTGTCGGAGAAGGCAAGTCAGCATATTAGGTTTTCCGAGAAACAACAAAGAAGAGAGGAAACACAAGAGGAGGGAGATAAGGAGACCATAGGTGAGACTTCGGTTGTTGGCTTTGACTATGGCTGTATCGCGATGCTTAATGAAGATGCTGAGCACCAAAATTGTGATCAGAGAGAAGAGAAGCACAGAGGAAGTTGAAACAATGGCCAAGGTTTCATCAAAGGCTAGGAAGTTTGGAATCTTAGGAATGCATAGATCCTGGCCACTGTTTGGATACTGATCTGCTGGGCAACTGATGCATGTTTCCATGTCTGAAAACAAACCAACAATGTGTCACAATTTGAAGTAACCATAACTAATCTTAAGAATTTTCTCATCATTAGTCCATCTAGCATAGTGTTTTCTATCTGAAAATGTTTCCAAACTTCCAGCCCAAATGCCTTTCCTCTTGATGCATCAACAATACATCTCATGTATGAAATCTGAACTTTTTACATGGAGGACATCTGTTTTTATTGCCCTCCTTACTTTTTCTTAAAACCACATATAAAGGAGAAATACATTACAGCTGAAATCTTTGAAGCCCAGAAAGGTGAGTTTGATTTAATTTTCTCCCTCTCATGAAACAACCTAAATCTTAGAGGAGAAAACACCACTTCTATTCCCCCCTAACTTTACAGAAGTTGGAGGTGAAATATATTGCCTACAATTTAAATATTTGTCTTCAAGCCATTTGAAATATAAGGTTACATTGAAGTTATTTGATTTAAACCTGTCCTTCTCCAGTGGTTTAATAACCACGGAATTGCCAGTGAGCCCAGACCTTACTAAAATAAATTGCATTGTTAGGTATTGTCTAAGATGACATTGTCCACCTTTCTCATTTGAGATCATTCCTTCTGGACATGGATCACAATCATAGCAGCAAAACTTCTTCCCCTCCTTCTTTTTCTTCCCGTATCCAGAATGGCAGATGTCATTACATATAGAAGGGGGTGGCACCTATCCAAAGAGGTAGGAAGAGATAAATGTTTTAGGGGATTTATCTAATATCCAAGATCAGGTGATTTAACAGTAAATAGGACTAATAGTGTGAAATATATCATCCATAGGTGCACAGGTGTCACATACGGTGTGGTAAAGAGCTGCTCCTCTAAGCATTATATAAACTCAACAAGACTTCAGTATTCATACCTAGTCCATCCACCCTTTCAGCTGCACCAGAATTCAGTCTAATCTCACCTCACAACCTAACTGCATTTTCTTTAAGGCTTTTATTGTTGTGACTCAAGGAGATGGCAACTAAACGTACCCCATTACAGTGGTTCTGTTCCTACCTGCAGGGTCACTCTGAGAAACTAGTACTAGGGAACCACTCCATGGCTTTTGGGCTTTGGGGTCCCATTAGGACCTACTCTGTCTTTTATACTATTTATTTATTTTTATACTATTTAAACAACTATTTTACTTTTAGAAGACATCTGAAGGCAGCCCTGTTTAGGGAAGTTTTTAATGTTTGATGTTTTATCAATTTATTATTATCATTATTAACATTTTGTTGGGAGCCGCCCAGAGTGGCTTGGGAAACCCAGCCTGATGGGCAGGGTACTACTACTACTACTACTAATTTATCATATGTATGAAACTCTTCAGAATAATATTCTAGGATCTGGCACATGGTGTCACCTGTATGCTGATGAAATGTAGCTCCATCTCTCCATTCCATTGGATAGCGAGGAGGTGGTGAAGTTGCTGGACAGGGGTCTGGAGAAAGTCATGGATTGTATGGGGGCTGACTCTTTATCAGAAAGAAATGCTTTGGGTGGGTATTTCCTATGCCTGACCTCTTCTGGGAGTGGTTGCACTCTCTCTTAAGCCAGAGGTTCTTAAGTCTGGGAACACTCCTTGATTCTAACTCACTACTAGAGTCTTAAGTTGCTTCTGTGGCTAGAAGGGCTTGCACCCACCTTAGACCTGTTCACCAGCTACAACCGCTCCTAGATGTACGGACCCTGAAATTAGCATCATACAAACTCAATCAGATTATAATATTCCTTCTCAGCCCAAACAATGATATAGCTAGTTTAGTCTTCAGTCTAATGCCACTAACTGGAGATTTGCATCAAGGAATCCACAAACAAGAATGTTGGCCAACGCTGGACTCTCTGATAGCCATTCTTCCTTCTTAGTGTGAGATGTCTTTTGTGCCTATTGATTTTTTTTTTGGTATTTTGGCTCATTCTTTAATTTACTGTTAGATCTTACAGTATTTCTTATAGGACAACATTTTCTCCTAGATGGTTTATAGGCATAAAATAAAAATAAAGGGAATTTCAGTCTCACATCCAGTATCTTACCATGTACACAGTCGAACAGGCAGGGCCTCAGAAGCTGAAGGTGCAAACATAGAGGAAAAGTCACTCTTTCAAACAGAGTATCTCTCTATCAAATGCGTATTCATTTTAAGCCAATATTTTCAATAGTGAATATCAAAGTTATAATATGTTAAGTTCTTTTGTTACATCCCATATTTTGGATAACCACAGATTATGGAATTTCAGGGACTGTGCATTTATTTTCCATACCTTAGTGAAGCGTCTGTTCCATTTGATTCTATCTTCATTAATGGTGAGCTCTTTGCCCGGAGGGGCCTGAGGATCCAACCTTCCCACTTTGACTCTGATGTATGATCTATTTGGGAAAGTGACCATGTTTGTAATATCAAAGCCAGCTGCTAACTCTCCATATTCATTTAATGTAATTTCATCGCCAGCACTGTTGTTGAATGAGATTCTCTGCAGGAATGAATGGAGCTAAGAGGAAGGAAAATCAAAAAGTCTATAAAGCATTCTAATAGTTTGATTAAGATTGTTGGATAGCATCCCTAGATGGAATCAAATCCTTTTCCTCTAGGAGTTAAACACTTCAGTTCACAATGGAGAGCAATATTTCATTTTTTAAAAAATATTTTTATTGCTTTTTAACATACATACATATCATACATATCACAAACATACTTACACAGCCAAGAAAAAAGGAAAAAAAGAAAACAGAAAAACGAAACATGTAATACATAAAAACATAGACAACTCAACTTACATTGACAAGCAATATTTCAGTTGCACAATGGGGAGCAATATTTCAGTTGCACATACAGGAGGAGTGGGAAACCATGAATCATTCTTAATTCAACTGTAAAGAGCCTTCCATAAAGATATATGAAGGAGAGTTAAGCCTGTTTGCTTGGGATCAGCCTTTGTCAAGACCCAAGAAATGGAAGGAATTTGAGAAGTCAAGCAAGAGATGAGATGGGAGCTCATGTTCTCAAAACATAGAAACATAATATGAGAACGTCTGACTGGACCTTTCCTTAGTTTATAGAGTGGATTTGAGCATTGGTGTTAGGGACTGGCTGGATGCAGAGGATTGGTTAGAGGCACCAGCTGGGGACCCCCAAGGGACCCCCAGGGAAAGAAGGTTTAGAGCCAGGGGATTGGTGGTGGGATGACAAGGAGTGGTCAGTGGCAGAAGAGGGAGCAGAATAGGAGGAGGAGGTGTCAGAAACCGAACTGGCAATGGGGTTAGGGAGCAGGAAGAGGCAGACAGCAATCCAGGAACAAAGGCCGAAGAGGAGGATGGAGAGAAGGAGGGTCTATGGACAGTGATCAAACAGTTGCAAGCGTGTTCTGGGGAGCAAGTGGTGAAGCCTGGTTTGGCTTGAGGGCCCAGAAACCCCTGATGGTGGGCAGACAGGGAAGGATGAGGAGTTGGGGAAGGGCCTTCTAAGATGTGCCCAAGCAGCAGCAGCTCCCTGATTGACTGCTCTTCTGTTTTCTCTTGGACAGGATGAGGATCCCCACAGAAGCCAATGCCTGGGGTTGGTGTCCTGGTTGTGATCCCTCAGAATTATGTGCCCGGGGCCATTCTTTCCTGGCCCCCAACCTTACACCACTGGGTAACGGGACAGGTAAGAGAGACGGGGAGAATTGTGGAGGGATTTGGAGAGAAAACAGAGGGGTAAATTGTTGGTAAATTTTTGCTTTATTTCTTTACTGATAATTAAATGCCAACTCACATAATAAAGCAATGCAGTGAATACAATGAGGTAGTAGGAAAATATACCTGCCAAGGTTCTGCATATTGAGGAGCAAGTCGTCCACCAGCATCTCTCCTTTTGCGGATGGTTCCAGCCAAGTGTATGCTATTTAAGGCATGTGCCAAAGCATAAACAGCATTATAGATACTGTAGCTGTGGCCAGTCATGCTCATTTCAAAAAATGGTGCCGGGAGACTCTCCAGCATCTCCTCTCCAGTACACATGTTATTGCTGAATGTTGAGAGAGTGAAATTTGAAAGTGAACAACTGAATGCATCTTCCCAGAAATTTTGGATAAAACCATCTGTGTCTGTCCAATGAGGACGTATACTCTGAAGAAAGTCTTTAAAGTTGTGAATCTCCTTGGAGTGAATTGCAAAGGAGATAGCACCATGGAAATTTCTTATATTAACAAATTTTTGAAGGCTATATAATATGAATTCAATTTGGGTAGTTATAATCCATACTGTTCCTTCACGTGACTTCTTTTGAGGAAATAGTAGCTGAGAAAACTCCATTGCGCTTAAAGCAACTGACAACCATATAATAAATCTACTTTCTCCATATACAAGAACGACATTGGCGCTGCTGGTTGTGAAACTTGGTAACAAAATCTTTATGTCCATCATTTCTATTAAGTTACTGTTATAATTCATATTGAATTTAAGTTTTTCTGTGAATGCTGAACAGATTCCTTTCTTGAAAAGCATTGGCTCAATTGTCTGTAAGAAACGTTCTCCAGCTTCATTAGCTGGAGTGATGAGCCCAACCCATTTCCATCTGAAATGCAGAAGTAACTGGATAATTCCCTGATACTGAAGGTCTTCATTGGGGACCATGCGGTAAAAGGAAGGGAACTTGATTCCATGATTTATGGCTGGTTCAAATGAACCATATGAAATCTGGAAAAAGCAAAAGCCAAATGTTTCCAAGTGGAAGCAAGAGATCATGATATCCCAAAATATTTGTACACACACACACACACACACACACACACACACACTGAATATATATCCCAAATGTACCAAATTACATAGAAAAACAGAGATAATTTTGCTCATGGTTTCTGTAGATATTTATTGTTATTATTATGGCATCATCCCAGCTTTATACTTGTATACACTGATTGTCTCCAAGTAGAGAGGAGCATTTATCATCGGTCATGTTAATATACTAAATGGAGATGGTTCATGTATTTTTGCTTTGTAACCTTTATAGCGGTTGAAGAGAGAGGTTGATTCTCTATCCTCTAAGAACCCTCTCAGGAAGATCTCCTGGGAAATCCTGTTTTCTAAGCACAATAAACCACATCATAAAAAATATCAGCAAAATGCAAAATAATGTACCAGCACTACTTAAAACAACTAAAGTGAAATACAACAATGTAGCAGAATAGCACAATGCTGACACCACTATATGAATGACGCTCTGAAATGACAGATGACAAATGCCAGAACAATAGCAAGAAAACAATTGTTTTCAATTAGCCTCTGAAAGTGAACAATGTTGATTAACATCATACTTTGGGAAAGGAATATCTTGATTCTTAAGGGGAGGAACATTTTTAGTTAATGTGTTCTCAGCAATTTTTGCTTATGAATCCAATGCCAATGTCATATATTGAGTAGCTCACAGGAAGCTAGTGCAGTGCATTCAGGAATGATATATATGAACCAGTCTAGGTGCCTCATGCACATATCTGGCAGCTATACAGAAATCTCCTGTTTTATCTATTAAACACAAATAGCCTTTCTTATAAACATTGTTGGATATGCTTATTATGGCTCTTTTACTTTGTCTATTTCCCCACTCCATATTTATGAATCAGTAGATTCCTACTGCAAGGAAAGCATGATATCTATTTTTCAAAATCCATATTCTACCTGTGGAATCTTGAAAAGACCTAAGACGTTTGCCATGCACCAGGAGGTATCAGAGCTGAGTCCCCCAATGACTCCTATGACATTTTTCTGGATGCCACACCTGTAGTTGGGAACAAAGTGATGTGATTTAAAAAGCAGGTCCAGAGTGTTTCGGTAGGTCATCTTTGAATCATAATAGCTATCATAGATGTGGAAGCCGAGAGAGACATTGGGCAACATCCTGGGATTCTGGTTGATCTCATCAACAGTAAAGACCAAGGCCAGGATTTGCTGGTAGAACTTTGTCAACACCCTGCAAATAAAGTGAGGTATTGTTTGATGGGAAAATTAAACAGTGCATAGAATCTAGATAGGAGAGATTCACCTGCCTCCCTATAAGGAGAGGATGAAGCCAGCAAAGTTTATTTACTTATTTGGGCAATCTAAGAATACTGTGTAATTTTAAAAGCTGTTGCACATTTCTCCCTATCTTTAGCAACCCATATTTGTTTTCGCCACCTTGAAAATTTGGGCATCATAAAAAAAGTTGAGTACCATACTTTTCCTATTTTTAATGCCATCTCTTTTCTCTTTCTCCTACTCTCTTTTCTGTCTGTCCTTATAGATTTGGTGTTTTTAAAAAGCTTATTGTTCATTTACAATATGCACATAGCCTATATGCACAGAGATTTCTAATAAAATCTCTCCACACGTTTAAAAGATAAAGTTCTAAACCTAACCCCCCAATCAATCAAAGTTATTTTAAGATATAGCATATATGGAATAATTAAAATAATATTAATTAATGGTTACTTACATTGGGGCGTCAATGAAGTCATGGGAAGGGTGTTTCTTGAAGGAAACCTTGTGGACTATGTAATAAATATGAGATGCCATTGCACCAATGACCAGGTCACCTGGCTCATACCACTCGTGTGGAACATGAACAGGATGATTTGTTGCACATTTAGCACTTTGTCCTTGGGACACTATATTGGGGAGCATCAGAAGCAGCAGAAGCAACATCCTGATGGCAAATATGCTTGTGTGCATGGACTCCCCTGCTTCTCTTGACAGTATTATTCCTCTCCTCCACCTGATCTGAATAAGACAAATTGGGTGGCAGCTGACTCTGTCAATTTGGCAGTGTAAGGGACAGGTATCCACCTTATTCTTAACTTGAACACTGTCACAACAGAATGCCTTGAATGCCAAATAAGATGCAGTGGTTTGATATGAAAAAGGAAAAATTTGATAACTGATAAGTAACAGAGCCCTGCCTAGTTGTCTATGGAGCACAGAGGAGCTTATAATCATTTCAGGATTGCTTGTTGATTCCTTTTCCCCACTGTGACATCTGGAGGTTCAGTCAGGTGGATTGATTACTGTAATTTTAGTAATGATAGGGGAGAGAATCAGTTGTGCAGTGTTTTTGGATTCTATGGCGCATCAGCAGTAGGGGAAATGCCAAAATATTACTATTATTATTTTTTAAATATATATTTTTTCATTGATTTCTCAATATTGTTCCAATAGCGACCTCATTATAACAATACCAATTTTATCTAATTAATGCAATTATGAATGCCAATTATTCAAATGTCAGATTATATGATTTAATTAAACTGGCCCCCTTGCATGCTAGATTTGATGGCTTCATTCTTCTTCATTATTTCTGTGTTCCGCTATGTTAATAATTTCCATTGCATTCCATGCACATATAGCAATCTGTTAGATAGCAGCTACAGTCTTCTGTTTTCTATTTGTGTTGGTATATTAGGTAATTTATAAAGTTTGAAGTGAGGAACTCTAAATGTAATCCTTATTCGTTCCTGCGTGTAACAATATCCCCTTATGATGTTTTCCCGTCCATATATGATACTGGATCCTTCATTCCTGCAACTGTTGATGGTTCCCATCATGGCCTGTGATAAGCAGTTATTTCACAGGTTCCAAAAGTCACTGCATCACTTTGTCCTGTGATTTGGCTTCCAGTAAAGAAGCAGTGTTCACCATTTTTTCCAGCCTAGGAGGAACAGTCTGAATCTAGACTGCAGATAATAATAATAATATAATAACATTTTATTTATATCCCGCTGAAGCTGGGCTCAGAGCGGCTAATAACAGTAAAAGTAACACAGTTTACATAAAATCACAAGCTATTAATTGAAATACGTTCTAAAATCAATTCATGATCAAATTAATGGCAACCATTGCACTAGAGTTCTATGAGGATTACCAAAGGAGGGGGTCAGACTGTGCCTTGGCCAAAGGCTTGGTGGAATAGCTCTGTCTTGCAGGCCCTGTGGAAAAAGGTCAAGTCCCGCATGGCCCTAGTCTCTTGTGACAGAGCCTTCCACCACATCGAGGCCACAGCTGAAAAAGCCCTGGCTCTGCTTGAGGCCAGCCTAACTTCCCTGCAGTCTGGGACCTCCAAGATGTTTCTGTTTGAAGACCGTAAGGTCATTCATGGGATATACCAGGAGAGACGGTCCCGTAGGTACGAGGGTCCTAGGCTGTACAGGGTTATAAATGTTAAAACCAGCACCTTAAACCTGATCCTGTACTCCACCGGGAGCCAGTGCAGCTGGTATAGCTCCGGGTGAATGTGATCCTGATAGTTAATCCAAAAGCATCTCTTGCCATAGCTGGTAGACAGGAAGCTCTGGACCTGCCAATGTAATTATTTTTGTAACATCACAAAATCATAGGCAAGGAATGAACCTACAAGGTCAGCAGGATATCTAGAGTTGAGCTGGTCCCATCCTTTCCCTGCTTCCTATTTCGTTAGTATTGTGAGATCCTTCAGTCTCCCACCTATGTAACACTGATCAGACATGGTTTGCCATCACATTAACTGAATGGTGGCAGCAGTTCTGGATAGCATCCTTGCCTTATCAAGAAGTGGGAGCACTGGATTATAGCATCAATACACCAACGGGATATCAGATCCCCACAAGGCATGATGGAGAACAGCAACAGCTTGGAAAAGATGGATGTGACAACCTGGCACCTCAGTTACCGCTCACGCCCATGTGCCCGCTCTCACTTAAATATATTGCCCCCACCTCACTGAACAACCTTTGACCTGAAGGCTTAAAAACAAAACCTCACTATCCCAGGGGGATCTTTGTGAGGGGGATAACCAAGAATTTAGAGTCTCGAGCAGGTGTTCTTTAAATAAACAATAAAGATTTATTTTTAGAACAAGGTAGTATAATACAACTGGAGAAACTGAGGTTACTTCAATAAGAATACACTACTTCAATTCGCTTTCAGAGGTTTGGGCTTTATAGTTTGTTTCCTTTCTAAGGTGGTACTTTCCTTCAGTTACCCACCCCTTGAACAATTGCAGCTCCTGAGGTACTTTCAGTAAAAGTCTTAAGGGCTCACCCCCCATCTGCCTTCACTGGGATTTGGGAGTCTCTTCTTTCCTCAGATTAGTTGGAGACCTAAGTAGACTCATCTCTTTCAGCTCCTCCTTCTCCTGTCTCACCCTCAGTCTCCCAGCAAGGTCCGGTCCTATTACTCCTGCAGGACATTACACTCAGTCCTTCACTGTACACTCAGAGTGGATGTTTTATTCCAGAACCAACTCTCCCTCCTCCACACTCCTATCCTATCTTCCTAACTCCCAACCTCTCCAGCCTCCCTCCTCAACCACCTCAACTCAACTCCTCTCTTAACCACACTCTAACTCCATCTCCCTCAAAATGTATTTCTTTCAAACTCTCCCTCCTGGAACCACAGGCAATCAGAGGCTGCCGTTCTTTAACCATTTACTGGCAGGAGAAAAAAGTAAAAAGTAAAAAAAACTTGTGGAACCAATGTTTCCATCACAACAGACACAACATTTTACAGGGACTGGAAGAAACACCACGGACAGAATAACTGTCACACACAGGAAGAACAAGGATATAGTTTGAGTGCCTCATTTTTAGTTCTATGAATCATTTCATGTGTCAACACGAATTGAAGTTATTAATATTGCAGTTGTTGCATAAAGGATTATTATTCTGACCGGAATATAATACAAAGTAATAAGATTTTCGAATGTAGAAATAAAGGAAATCATCTAGCATGTGGGGGGGACAGGACCTAAATTATATGATTCGGTATTTGAGTGATTAGTATTAGTATTATAATTTGGTATTGTTTTAATGACGCTATTATTGGATGGTAATTGTAAATTAATAAAAATTATTATAACAGAAATAATGTTTTCCTCCAGATATTGTTGCATATCTCTGCTACTTTTCTTTCTTAAAACTATTTAAAAAACAAGGGAAATGGCTGTTTTAAACTTCTTCTTCTGTTCCTCAGCTGCCTTGTGTGTTAGAGATAAAGAATGTAGAGCCCTTAACTATTTCACAATTTTTTTTGTTTCTGCTACCCTGTGTTGTCTTCAAGATGAATTTGCAGATTCCATGAAGTAATTGATAAGAGACTTTTTATTAACAATCATTCATACAGTGCATGTACAACATTGAACAACTGAACTTAACCATTTCTAAATGAAAAGGCTGAGAGTTTTGCTATTAAGATTCCATTTGCTTTAAATATACAGTAATACATGACAGGGGTGTATGGAGTGTTAGGGAGGGGTAGTAACTCTAGCGGGGAACAAGTCCTGCTCCTTCTGGGGTAGTTTGTCTACCTCAGATCCCCACCCTGCACTCAGTTCTCACCTGTGGCTCCTAGAAGTTGTCAGCATGCAACAGCAGCCACATCCCACAAAACAGATTCAACTGACTGCCTAAATTAGGTGAGGGCAGCCAATGGGCCTCAAATCCTCAGTGAATTAGGGAATTTCTCTGCATGCAAAGACAGGACATAGAATTGAGAGCAAAAGTGGACCCAATGCTTAAAAAGGTGGCTACTGCAGGTGCTGTAGAGGGAAATGAGGGGCAGATGGGTTTTGTAAACCTAAGAAGGGAGCCCACCTAGGAGAAAGAATCTTTGAATCTAAACCTCCATTGCTTTACAGCATTACTCATTTGTGAAAAAGGCTTTGGGAGTAGAACCTGGGAAAAATCTGTACCCATTGCCTTAGGAAAATCTTTGGCAGACAAAAAAGTTAAGAAGCAAATTCTACACACATCCAGAGTTAGGATGTGTAAAGTGATACAAGCCAGCAAGTCCCAACAGAACCACAAATTCCACTGTAATTTATACCTTTCTTTGGGTTAGCTGCTCTCTGTTGTTCAGGTCAGGCCTCAGCACAATAATGTAACATTTAGGGGAAAAAATGCAAGCCAGTAACCCAGCACCAGAAGCAAAGATGGAGAAGATCTCCACAGCTACCATGTATTTTCCTCTGGTGCTCAGGTAGGTTGGAATGAAGGAGAGCCAAACACTGCAGAAGACCAGCATGCTGAAGGTGATGAACTTGGCTTCGTTGAAAGTGTCAGGCAATTTCCTGGCTAGAAAGGCCACCGTGAAGCTGATAGTGGCCAGGAAGCCCGTGTAGCCCAAAACACAATAGAACATGGAGACTGACCCTTCATTACAAAGAAATATGATTTCTTCAGGCATTGAGTGCATGTCCACATCTGGGAATGGGGGAGAGGTTGCCAGCCAGAGGACACAGATTCCTACTTGAACAATGGAACAGGAAAAGACAATGGAATAAGCCAGTTCTTTGCCTACCCATTTCCTCATATTGGATCCTGGTTTGGTAGCCATGAATGCCAAAACCACCAATATGGTTTTGGCTAAGATGCTGGAGAGGGCCACAGAGAAGACAATGCCAAAAGCAGTTTGCCGGAGAAGGCAAGTCAGCATATTAGGTTTTCCGATAAACAACAAAGAAGAGAGGAAACACAAGAGGAGGGAGATAAGGAGACCATAGGTGAGGCTTCGGTTGTTGGCTTTGACTATGGCTGTATTGCGATACTTAATGAAGATGCCTAGCACTAAAATTGTGATGAGAGAGAATAAAAGTGCGGAGGAAGTTGAAACAATGGTCAGGGTTTCATCAAAGGCTAGGAAGTTTGGAATCTTAGGAATGCATAGATCCTGGCCACTGTTTGGATACTGATCTGCTGGGCAACTGACACATGTTTCCATGTCTGAAAATACACAAGTAATGTGTGACAATTTGAAGTAACCAAAAGTATTCTTAAGAATTTCACATCACTAGTCCATTTATCATAGTGTTTTCTACATCACAATGTATAAGAGCTTCAAGCCCAAATGCTTTTGTACTAGGTGTATCAAAAATAAAACTTGTGTATCAATTCTGGAATTTTCTACATGGGTGACATCTTTTTTTACTGTCCCCCTGCTTTTTCTTAGAGCCACATAAAAAGTACAACAAAATAAATACATCTGAAATCTTTGGATCTCGGAAAAGCGAGTTTGATAAGACTTTCACCCTATTGTCAAAAACCTAATTATTCGAGGAGAAAACACCACTTCTATTCCACCCTAATTTTGTAGAAGATGGAGGTAAAATATATTAAAGGTAGAGGGACCCCTGACCATTAGGAATTGCGGCGCTCCTCTCGCTTTATTAGCTGAGGGAGCCAGCGTACAGTTTCCGGGTTATGCTGCCAGCATGACTAAGCTACTTCTGGCGAACCGGAGCAGCGCACAGAAACGCCATTTACCTTCCCGCTGAAGTGGTACCTATGTATCTACTTGCACTTTGATGTGCTTTCGAACTGCTAGGTTGGCAGGAGCAGGGACCAAGCAGTGGCAGAGCACTCTGTCGCGGGGATTTGAACTGTCGACCTTCTGATCTGCAAGTCCTAGGTGCTGTGGTTTAACCCACAGCACCACCCGTGTCCCCAGAATATATTAGCTTCCACTTAAAAAAGAAAACTTCAAGATTTTAAAGGTAAAAATATATTGATGTTATCTATAAACAATGAGAAGAACAAATCTGTTAATTTGAGCCTTCTCTCCTGCAGCAGTTTAATGTCAACTAAATTCCCAGGAGCCCAGAGGTTCTGCAGTATCTTAAGATGTCATCTCTAACCTTTCTCATTTGAAATCATTCCTTCTGCACATGGACCACAATCATAGCAGCAAAACTTCTCCCCCTCCTTCTTTTTCTTCCCGTAACCAGGATGGCACTTGGCATTACATACAGAAAGCGGTGGCACCTATGCAAAGAGATAGGAAGAGTATAATGTTATGATATTGTTTTGGTGAATTTACCAAATATCCACTATCAGGTGATTTAATAGTAAATGGGAGGACTTATAGCGTGAAATTATCCGTAGGTACACTTATTCTTAAGGAAATCATCCCTGAGTGCTCACTGGAAGGACAGGTCCTGAAGCTGAGACTCCAATACTTTGGCCACCTCATGAGAAGAGAAGATTCCCTGGAAAATACCCTGATGTTGGGAAAGATGGAGGGCACAAGGAGAAGGGGACAACAGAGGACTAGATGGTTGAACAGTGTTCTCGAAGCTACCAGCATGAGTTTGACTAAACTGTGGGAGGCAGTGGAAGACAGAAGTGCCTGGCGTGCTCTGGTCCATGGGGTCATGAAGAGTCGGACACGACTAAACGACTAAACAACAACACACAAGTGGCACATACAGTAGGGTAAAAAGCTGCTGTTCTAAGCATCATACAAGCTTAAGAAGATGTCAGTATTCATGCCTGGACCATCCAACCTTATAGCTGTGTTTGACTCCATCAAAAGGCCAAGCCAGGGGTGAAATCACACTGAATTCTGTGTGATTTCACCCCTGGTTTGGTCTTTTGATGGAGTCACCACCTAACGGCATTTGCTTTAAGGAGTCCACATGGTGTTCCTTTGTGTGGCACAAGGAATTAAAGGTAAGCCATTATAGTGGTTCTGCTCCTACCTGCAGGGTCATTACAGGAAACTAGCAATAGGAAATCATTCCATGACTTTTGGGTAGTGGTTTCCTGTTAGGCCACATCCTGTCTCAGAGAGAAATGCTTTCGGGTTCTATGCCTGACCTGTTCTGGGAGGAGTTGCATTCCGTTTGAAGCAAGAGGTCTGGGAGCACTCCTCGATTCTAACTCATCACTACTCTGAAGTGGTTTCAAGTGCTAGTGAATTTCAAAATGAATAATGTGTGAAGTGCTTTTGTTACATCCCATTTTGTGGATAATCAGAAATTCTCGGTTTTCAGGGACTGTGCCTTTATTTCCATACCTTAGTGAAGCGTCTGTGCCATTTGATTCTGTCTTCATTAATGGTGAGCTCTTTGCCCGGAGGGGCCTGAGGATCCAAGCTGCCCACTTTGACTCTGACATAGGAATTATTTGGGAAAGTGACCAAGTTGGTAATATCAAAGCCAGCTGCTAACTCTCCATATTCATTTAATGCAATTTCATCCCCAGCACTGTTGTTGAATGAGATTCTCTGCAGGAATGAGTGGAGCTAAGTGGAAAGAGAATCAAAGTTAAACACTTCAGTTCACAACGAAGAGCATCCATATTTTAGTTGCACATACAGGAGGAGTAGGAAATCATGAACCTGTGCCAATTCAACTTTCATCAGACTTGCATCAAGATATTATGGAGAGATGGGACCATAGACCTCCTTGCTTGAGACCAGCCTTTGTCAAGATCCAAGAAAGGGAAGGGATTTGAGAAATCATGTAAGAGAAGAGATGGGAGCTTATGTCCTCAAAGGATAGGAAAGCAACGTGAGAACATCGGACTGGACCTTTCCATAATTTATAGAGTGGATTTGAGCATGGTTGGATGTTAGATGCAGAGGAGTCGGAGGAAGCAGCTGCTGGGGAACCCGAAAGGGACACCCCAAGCAAGGGGGCTCAGAGGCAGGGGATTGGTGGTGGGATGACAAGGAGTTGTCAGTGGGCGAAGAGGGAGCCAACAGGGAGGAAGAGGTGTCAGAAACAGAAGAGGCAACAGGGTTAAGGGAGCAGGAAAATTTCAGCAGACTGAAATCCAGACTCAGAGGCAGAAGAGGAGAAGGGAGAAAAGCAGGGTCTAGAGACAGTGATCAAACAGTTGCCAGTGTCTTCTGGGGACCTACCAGTGAGGCCAGTAACCCCTCGTGATTGGCAGACAGGGAAAGATGAGGAGTTGGCGATGGGGCCTTCCAAGATGTGCTCAGGAAGTGGCTGCTCCCTGATGGGCTGCTCTTCTCTTTTCTCTTGGATATGAGGATCCCTGCAATAGCCAGTGCCTGGGGTTGGGGTCCTGGTTGTGCTCCCTCAGAATAATGCTCCCAGGGCCATGGGCCCCAGGCCCCCAATCTTACACCACTGGGCAACTGGACAGGTAAGAGAGACAGAGAGAATTGGGGAGGGATATGGGAGAAAACGGAGGGGTTTGCAGTGTGAAGGAGGTGGTTGGGACAGCTACAGTTACCTGTAGTTTTTGTTAGTCTGTTGCTTCTGAAAGTCTGTGTCATCTAAAGTCCGTTTAGTATCATTATAGGAAATATTCTAATTCCCATCTTTCATACAATAAATTTACTTAAGGTTTATTTTTAATTTCTTAAGTTTTATTCTTTTATTTCTTTACTGATGATTAAATGCCAACTCACAAAATGGACCAATGCAGTGAATGCTTTGTAACAGAGAACATTACCTGCCAAGGATTTGCATACCGAGGAGAGAGTTTTCCCTTAGCACCTCTTCTGTTGCGGATGGCTCCAGCCAGGTGCATGCTATTTAAGGCATGTGCCAAAGCATAGACAGCATTATAAATACTATAGCTGTGGCCAGTCATGCTCATTTCAAAAAATGGTGCAGGGAGGCTCTCCAGCATCTCCTCTCCAGTACACATAGTTGCTGAGAGAGTGGAATTTGGAAGTGAACAACTGAATGCATCTTCCCAGAAATCTTGGATAAAACCATCTGTGTCTGTCCAATGAGGATATATACGTTGAAGAAATTCTTTAAAGTTGTGAATCTCCTTGGAGTGAATTGCAAAGGATATAGCACCATGGAGAATTCGCATTTTAAAATTAAATTTTTTTTGAAGGCTATATAATATGAAATCAATTTGGGTAGTTGTAATCCATACTTTTCCTTCATGTGACTTCTTTTGAGGAAATAGTAGCTGAGTAAACTCCATTACGAGAAAAGCATTTGCCAACCATATACTAAATCTACTTCCTCCATGTAGAAGAATTGCATTAGCTTTGCTTGTTGTGAAGCTTGGTAACTTAATCTTTATGTCCACCATTTCTAGTAAGTTATTGTTATAATGTATATTGGGTTTAACTCTTTCTGTGAATGCTGAACAGATTCCATTCTTGAAAAGCATTGGCTCAATATTCTGCAAGAAACGTTCCCCAGCTTCATTAGCTGGAGTGATGAGCCCAACCCATTTCCATCGGAAATGGAGAAGTAACTGGATAATTCCCTGATACTGAAGGTCTTCATTGGGGACCATGCGGTAAAAGGAAGGGAACTTGGTTCCATAATTTATGGCTGGTTCAAATGAACCATATGAAATCTGGAAAAAGCAAAAGCCAAATGTTTTCAAGTGGAAACAAGAACTCATGATATTCCAATTTATTTAGATATAAACACATGCACACACACAAACTTAAATATTGAATATATATTGAATCTATATCCCAAGTTTACCAAGTTTAGAGACAGCACCAACCCCAGATTATATTGGAAAACACAGATATGGTTGCTCAATGTTTTCTGTTGATATTTATTATTATTATGGCATCATCACAGCTTCATTCTTGTACATATTGATTGTATCCAAGAATAGGGGAGCATTTGGGGGAGGAGCTTTCGGCTAGCTGCGATGGAGGATTGCTGAATTGCATCACCGCTGTACGTTCTGGAATCAGAGGCTGAGATGGGAGTAATCAGCCTCTCTACATTCCCCAGGGTGGGGAGTGGCAGCTCATCCGCAGATCGCCCAACACCCCAAATTCAGAAGGAGGGGCTGGGGGCACTGGATGGAAAGCCCAGAATGTTTCTTGGCAACTCTTTAAAGTCACCACCATTTAGCATCAAGCTTCCAGTTCTTAAGATGAAAAATTGGGTTTAAGTTTTGGACATGATCTTAGCGAAGGGGGAGAAACTACTCTGCTAATTAATTCAGCCACTGAGGTGCTAAAAAGTATTTGAATGGAAGAAGGATTAACATCTACGTAGATTTCGTTGACGCGCAGCGTAAATTAATAGTGGAGAGTTTTTAAAGAATAAAAGCTTTACTGAGTTAAAATAAACTTCTTCATAAACAACATGGTTCCAAACAGTTTGACTGAGATTACATACAGACTCTGTTCACAGCTAAAGCAGACTGACTCTCACATCTTACAGAGAGCACAAAGTGAAACTGGCTACTAAGTCACATGTCAGAATGACTCAACAGTTAGCAGTTAGGCCTGAATAACTTTAGCTATTGTGCAGTCCCCGCACTTCCCAGCCTGCTACATGTTGCACCCTAGGGAACGCTTTTGTAAATAAATCAGACAAATTATCCTGTGATTGACAATAAACCAACTTAATCACATTACGTTGTATATAGTCTTTAACATTGAAAAATTTGATCGCCACGTGTTTTGCACGTGCTGAAGTGTTCCCTGAATTAGCCATTGCGATACAAGCTTGATTATCCTCATAGATTGTCACAGGCTGTTGCACTTCATATCCCAAATCATTTAATACCTGGGTGTACCATGTGACTTCGTTACACACTTCAAATAATGCAGAAAATTCTGCTTCACATGTAGATGTGGCAACAAAACCTTGCTTTTTGGATTTCCAACCAATTAGTGAATTTCTAAACATGACCACTAGACCGCTGATTGAGTTTCTCGTGGATGGAAATTTGTGAAGTCATTGTCCACAAACTCCTGCAAATCACTTGAATTAGATGCAGATAACTTTATACACTTATTCTGTATACCCTTCAGATCTCAGTATTCGCTTCAGAGCAGCCCAATCATGTATACTAGGCTTAGTTACTTTTCTGCTTAGAATACCTACACAAAATGAAATATCAGGCCTTGACCATTGGCTCAGGTACAGAAGAGATCCTATTACTGATTGGTATAAATCTGTTTGATCAAACAGAACATCACTTTCAATCTTTTGAAAATCTACAGTCATAGGAGTTTGCACAGCATTACAATCCTGCATTTCTAGCTGTTCAAGCAGACCTTTAATCTTTTGCTCTTGGCATATTAAGAAACTTCCATCTGCTTCTCTGCCTATTTGGACCCCTGAATAGTGATTTATTGGTCCTAGGTCTTTCAGTTTGAAATGTTTTTCCAACTGATTTGCTATCTCTCAAATTTTACCTGTGGAACCACCTGCCACCATCAAGTCATCTACAAAGATCAAAACCAATATGTAATTGTCACCTGATCCTCTTGTATACAAGCAAGGGTCAGCAATGCTCCTTTTAAATCCAAGATTTAAGAGTTGTGTGTTTATACAATCGTTCCAGCATTTAGCACTTTGCCGAAGACCATAAACAGCTTTGTCTAATTTCCACACCAAATCATTCCCCTCCTCAAACCCTGGGGGTTGTCGCATGTATATCACCTGGTCCAGAGGAGCATTTAGATATGCAGAAGTAATATCATAATGATTTACTTCCAATTTCTTGTCAGCTGCAACAGACCAAAGAAGCCTCACTGATTTTGCCTTGGCAGTGTGCGCAAAACGCTCATCATAGTGAATTCCTGGCTTTTGTGCAAAACCTTTTGCTACCACTCTGGCTTTAAAACGTGTGTCACAAGACACCTGAGTCTTCCTTTTAAAGACCCACCTGCTAGAAATTAACTTTTCACCTGGTGGCAATTTGGCTAGTGTGTAAACCTTATTTTCTTTGAATGATCCCAACTCTTCTTTCATGGCATCAAACCACTGGGTTTGTTCCTTAGAAGGTAGTTTAAGAACTTGAGCAAAGTCCTGTGGCTCTGTACAATTAACATGACACACTTTTGTTGCGCCAAAAGTCAATTTATCGGGGGTAATACCCTTGGTAGTCCGTGTGGACCTCCTAGGAATAACCACTGGGCGTTCCTTCTCTTGTTGCTCCTCCAGTTCATCATTTTGTTGTTCCTCTGATTCACTGTTTGTGGCACTTTGCAAAGTATCAGTGTCTGAGGGCAATTTCCCCCCACTTTCTAGCCTTTCCTCAGCAGCTGGCTGCCTGAGAGGCTCCTGTGGCTGTACTGAGAGAGGAATTAAAATACTAGGATTGGCATGAACCTGTTCCCACCTATCCTGATCAGCAAATTCAGCATTTTGTGAATTGACTACTCTGCCACGTCCCAAAGCAAAACGATAATGCCAGCTAGAATAGCCCTGATAGCCAATGAAACGTAGCTTTCTGGTTTTAGGCTCACCTTTGCGTCTCAGAGACTTAGGGATATGAACAAAAGCCCAACTCCCCCACACATGTAAACCTGCGTAATCTTGTTCCTTCCCAAAATCACCCGTGGCAGTAGTGAAAGTACGGCTAACTAAAAAATTGGCAGTCAAGAGAGCTTCTCTCCAGAGCTTTGCATCATTTTGCAATCCAGCATCAGTTAACAAGCTGTCCTTTACAATTTGTATGAAACCCACACGTCTCTCTGCAACTCCATTTTGCTAGGGACTATTTGGACATGTGAGACGATGCATTATTCCATGGCGTTTAAGCCATGCCTGGAAATGATTACTTAAATATTCGCCTCCTCAGTCGGTTTGGAGTTGAATAAGTGGCCTTTGAAAATGTCTTTCTGCCCATACCTTCCAGGGCTTAAAAGCATCAGCACATTCTGATTTGTTTCTCAATAGATATAGCCATGAATACCTTGTTTTATGAGCCACAATAATTAGGCCATATCTAGATCCTCCCTCACACTCTGGAAAAGGACCAATTAAGTCAGAATGAACAAGTTTCAAAGCATGTGTAGAAATTCTATCACTTCTACCTGGTATTGGCTGCAACTTTGATTTTGCTTGCTTGCAAATAGCACAATCAAGGTATGTGCTACACTGGTTAACATTTAAATCTTTACATATTTTTTGCATGTTCTCTAGATATTTGAAACTTGCATGCCCCATTTTTCTGTGCAAAGCATGGATGCAGTTTTTATGTGGGCAATTAGAATTTCGCTGACATAGTTCAGTTATTAACACATCATTTTTTCCAGCTTTAGGTCTTTCTGTGACCCCATCACTTGGTGGAGAATGTTGTAAAGGGTACAAGCCATCCACCCTTTTTGTAGAAGCAATTACCTTGCCCTGTTTCTTAATAAAACATTCATCACCCTCAAAAATAAATTCAAAACCAACATTGATAAGGCATGAAATTGACAATAAAGAAAATTCTAGTTCTTCAACAAACAATACACCCTTCAATTCTGCATCTAGGCATGGCAAATAACACATATCTATACCTGATATTGGGCAAGACAAATGGTGTCCTTGCCTTTTGGCAATTTGCTGAGTGTTGTAAAGCAGTCAGGGCTGTTCATTATGATTCTGGCAGAGTCAGAGTCCCAAATGTAGCTGTCTGGAGAAATTTTCTTTTCTTTTCTTGCGGTGGCCGAGACGAAATGCGTCTGCTTTTCTGTCTCATGTGGATTGCTCGCTTTTCCTGGGTTTTTCATGTGCCTGAGCTTGCCACACTGATAGCATTTCTTTGCCAACATGGCACAATCTGTGGAGCGTTCTTTGGTCCCATCGCCTCCTGAGAATCTGGGTTTCTGGTTAGCAGGGCGACTCAAACTCCTCTGGTCTGCCTTCTCACTCAGCTTTTCCACACACTTTTCAGATTCCTCCTGTAGACGGGTTGTTACATTCGCCATCGATAAATCTTCTTGCCTCATGCTTTCAAGAGAGGTTATCACAATATTAAAGCTTGGTGGGAGACTGGATAGCAGGATATAGAATTGATCCAGGTCTGGAAATCTTTTACCTCTCCTTTGCAACTGGAGGAATAGCATGCACAAAGTCTGGAGGTGTGTAGTTAAACATCCACCTTCAGGTAGCACAGTTCTATACAGTCTCCTAGTTAATCCAATTATTGAACAAGCACTGTCAGACAGGTGTATCTGACGTAGACAATCCCAATATTCTTTGGCAGAGTCCAAATGTGCAATGTGCAGGACCTGTGGTTTCTGTAGAGCCAACAAAATGTGCGCTCTGGCTCTATCATCTTCTTCACATTCCTGCTCAGAGGGTTGTGGATTCAAACCAGTTTCCACACAGTGCCAAAGTCTATCACGTTTTAGAACCAGTTCAAGCTTAAGAGCCCAAGTCAGGTAGTTTTTACCATTCAGATGTTCCATCTGGGCAGTGTTGCCAAGATTAATAAACTGCGCAGGTTGCTGAGGTGACACGACTTCTGCTCCTTGCTGCACCAGGTCTGCTTCTTCGGTAAGCGGCCTCACCACTGGACCTTCAGTCCCTTCAAGGTCCTCACCAACAGCACCCTGATTTTCCAGCTTTAGCAATTCGCCATCCATAAAACATTGGGTCCCATAACCTGACGCATGACATACATATGTTGGAACTGAAAGGGGGGGTTGAGCCTCCTTTGTTATTATATTTCATTTTGCTATGTTATATGGCAAAATCCTCCTCTGAAAAAACCAACTGCCTGATTATATATAGCAAGCGAGACTGGAGAGCTGGTTTATTTGGTGATATAATATGATTCCAACAGCCATTAACTGTGTTGTCTCCATTGGAGGTTATGAGTGTAAAAAAAACTAACATGAGGAAGAATTGGATTACCTATGGAGAGTTAATTGTTAAGGAAGGGGGGAAATGGAAAATGAAGCCTTATGAAGAGGTAAAAGAGCATGTATATGACTGGTTGCATTACTTACAAATAAATGAAACGTTTAAAAAGGATCTTAAGGAATATGGGTATGCAGAGAAAGAGTCGAAATTTCAAATAGAAATAATAAATAACGAATGTAAGATATTGTCTAAAATGTATAAAATTTTGCTGGAATGGCACACAAAAGATGAGGAAGTAAAATCGGTTATGATAAAATGGGCCAGAGATTTTGGATATAATATACAAATGGATGATTGGATTAAATTATGGAATGAAAATATGAAATTTACTGCATGTACAGCGTTAAAAGAGAATATAATGAAAATGATGTATAGATGGTATATCACACCGGTAAAATTAGCAAAAATGTATAAAACATGTAAGAAATGCTGGAAATGTAAAGAAAAGGATGGTACTTTCTATCATATGTGGTGGGAATGTAAGAAAGTGAAGAGCTTCTGGGAATTGATTTATAATGAACTGAAGAAAATGTTGAAATATACATTTACTAAGAAACTAGAGGCTTTTCTTTTAGGAATTATAGGAAATGAAATAAATAGAAAGGACAGAAAACTTTTCCTATATGCGGTAACAGCAGCAAGAATATTACTGGCCCAGAATTGGAAACAGGAACAAGTTCCAACACTAGAAGAGTGGAGAACAAAGTTGATGGACTATGCAGAACTGGATAAATTGACAGGGAAGATTAGATATCTACGAGATCAAAAGTTTATCGAGGACTGGAGAAAGATGGTGGACTATTGGGAAAGCACAAGTGATAGAGAAATAACGTTGGTGGCACTCAAAGAAGCTCTGTAAAAGCTAAAGAAATATTGCAAAAAAGGAAAAATAAGTTGTAAATGGTTTACTAAAGGTAATAGTGAACTCAAGAACTGTGTACTTAAAATTTAAAAGAAAGACTAGAGAGACGCCAAAAAAACTTAGGAAATTTGCATAGAATTGGAATTGGAATGATGCAGCTCCAATTAAACGAGCGGCCATGACCGGAGGTAGATCAGCTTGTCAAATTAAATGCGGTGCCTTAGGGGGATATGTGCCTTTTAATATCTTACTTAATATTTGCATCCCCAGTTTTATATGGCAAAACCTTCCCTGGACACGTTAACCATTTGAAGGACAGCTGGTCTTAAAGCATTGGGCAGATGCCTTGCTTTGATTTAATCTGGACTGACTTGGCTGCTGCCCGAGATGAGAAGCTTTTTGGACTGGCTTGGTGGAAACATCATTTTGTGAAGAGACATCGTGAACATACAGAGGGAACTCGGGATGTAAATTCCACACAGAATATATTGTTTTGTTTTATCTCGCTTGTTCAGAGGCTGTGAAATGTAATGAGGATTAACATTGGAATAATTTATGGGAACTATCATGAAAATTATGAAAGCAGCAGAAGTATGAAATGATCAGAACCACCCCGACCTCAGAACATGGGAAGATACCTCCATTTTTTTTAATAATTTGGCATAATATTTGGACTGTTTGATTGTTGAATAATATGTATAATTTGGAATATTTAATATGATTGGATAGGATTGTTAAAGTGGAAAATTTAATAATTTTTTTTTTAAAAAAAAGAAGAATAGGGGAGCATTTATCATGGCTCATGTTAATATACTAAGTGGATGACCAACACTATTTAAAACAACTAAAATGAAATACAACAATGCAGGAGAATAGCACAATGCTGACACCACTATATAAGACTCTGAAGTGACAGATGACAAATGCCAGAACAATGCAAGAAAACACTTTTTCAACTAGCCTCTGAAAGTGAACAATGTAGATTGAAATCATACTTTGGGAAAGGACTATCTTGATTTTTAAGGGGAGGAACATTTTTAGTTAATGTGTTCTCAGCTATTTTTGCCTATGAAGCCAATGTCAATGTCCTATATTCAGTAGCTCACAGGAAGCCAGTGCAGTGCTTTCAGGGTTGATGAATATGAACCAGTCTAGGTGCCTCCTTTACAAACCTCGCAGCTTTAGAGAAATCACCTATTACATCTATTAAACACAAATTGCCCTTCTTACACACATTGTTGGTTATGCATATTATGGCCCTTTTACTTTGTCTATTTTCCCACTCCATATTTATGAATCAGTAGATTCCCAATGAAAGGAAAGCATGAAATCTATTTTACAAAATCCATATTCTACCTGTGGAATCTTGAAAGGACCTAAGATGTTTGCCATGCACCAGGAGGTATCAGAGCTGAGTCCCCCAATGACTCCTATGACATTTTTCTGGATGCCACACCTGTAGTTGGGAACAAAGTGATGTGATTTAAAGAGAAGGTCCAGAGTGTTTCGGTAGGTCATCTTTGAATCATAATAGCTATCATAGATGTGGAAGCCAAGAGAGACATTGGGCAACATCCTGAAATTCTCGTTAATCTCATCAACAGCAAAGACCAAGGCCAGGATTTGCTGGTAGAACTTTGTCAACACCCTGCAAATGAAGGGAGGTTTTGTTTGATGGGAAAATTAAACAGTGCACAGAATCTAGATAGGAGAGATTCATCTGCCTGCATATAGAGGATAAAGCCAGCAAAGTTTATTTACTTATTTGGGCAATCTAAGAATATTGAGTAATTTTAAAAGCTGTTGCATATTTCTTTATATCTTCAGCAACCCATATTTGTTTTCGCCACCTTGAAAACTTGGGTATCATGAAAAAAGTTGAATACTATACTACTTGGCTATATGCTTTTCCTATTTTTAATGCCATCTCTTTTCTCTTTCTCCTACTCTCTTTTCTGTCTTTCTTTATAGATTTGGTGTTTTTAAAAAGCTTATTGTTCATAGTCTATATGCGCAGAGATTTCTAATAAAATCTCTCCACACATTTAAAAAATAAAGTTCTAAAGCAATCCCCCTTCAAATCAATCAAAGTTATTTTCAGTCAGATATAAGGAATAATTAAAATAATATTAATTAACGGTTACTTACAGTGGGGCATCAATGAAGTGCTGGGAAGGGTGTTTCTTGAAGGAAACCATGCGGACTATGTAAAAGATATGAGATGCCATGGCACCAATGACCAGGTCACCTGGCTCATGCCACTCGTGTGGAACATGAACAGGATTATTTGTTGCGCATTTAGCACTTTGTCCTTGGGACACTATATTGGGGAGCAGCAGAAGCAGCAGGAGGAACATCCTGATGGCAAATACCCTTGTGTGCATGGACTCCCCTGCTTCTCTCGACAGTATTATTCCTCTCCTCCACCTGATCTGAACAAGACAAATTGGGTGGCAGCTGACTCAGTCAATTTGGTACTTTAAGGGACATGTATCCACCTTCTTGTTAAGTGGAACACTGTGACAACAGAATGCTTGGATGCCAAATAAGATGAAGTGATTTGATATGAAAAAGGGAAACTGATAACTGATAAGTAACAGAGCCCTGCCTAGTTGTCTATGGAGCACTGAGGAGCTTATAATCATTTCAGGCTTGCTTGTTGATTTTTTTTTTCCACTGTGACAACTGAAGGTTCAGTCAGGTGGATTGATTATTGTAATTTTAGTAATGATAGGGGAGAAAATCACTTGTGCAGTGTTTTTGGATTCTATGGTGCATCAGCAGTAGGGGAACTGCCAAAATATTACTACTATTATTTTCTAAATATATATTTTTATTGATTTTCCTATATTGTTCCAAAAGCGACCTCATTATAACAATACCAATTTTATCTAATTAATGCAGCTATGAATGCCAATTATTAAAATGTCAAATTATATGATTTAAATAAACGTTTCCCCTTGCATGCTAGATTTGATGGCTTCATTCTTCATGATTTCTGTGTTCCACTATGTCAATAATTTCCATTGCATTCCATGCACATATAATAATCTCTTATATAACAGCTACAGTCTTGTGATTTCTATTTGTGTTGGTATATTAGGTAATTTATAAAGTTTCAAGTGAAGAACTCTAAGTGTGATCTTTATTCTTTCCTGCGTGTGACAATTTTCCCCCATGATGTTTTCCTGTCCATATATGGTACTGTATCCTTCATTCCTGCAACTGTTGATGCTTCCCATCATGCCCTGGGAGAAGCGGCTATTCCACAGTTTCCAAAAATCACTGCATCGCTTTGTCCTGTGATTCAGCTTCCAGTAAAAAAGCAGTGTTCACCATTTTTTCCAGCCTAGGAAGAACGGTCTGAATCCAGACTGCAGATACTGAAGCCAAAAGCATCTATTACTGCAGCTGGTAGACAGGAAGCCAGATCTGCTAATGTAATTATATTTGTAACATCACAAAATCATAGGCAAGGAATGAACCTACAAGGTCAGCAGGATGTCTAGAGTTGAGCTGGTCCCATCCTTTCCCCGCTTCCTAATTTGTTAGTACTGTGGTATCCTTCACTCTCCCACCTATGTAACACTGATCAGACATAGTTTGCCATCACATTAACTGAATGGTGGCAGCAATTCTGAATAGCATCCTTGCCTTATTAAGAAGTTGGGGACACTAGATTATAATATCCATAGACCAATGGGATATCAAATCCACACAAAGCATGATGGAGAACAGCAACAACTTGGAAAAGATGGATGTGACAAACTTGGCGCCTCAGTTACTGCTCACGCCCATGTGCCCGCTCTCACTTTAATATATTGCCCCCACCACACCGAACAACCTTTGACCTGAAGGCTTAAAAACAAAAACTCTTTATCCCAGGGGGATCTTTGTGAGGGGGATAACCAAGAAGTTCGAGTCTCAAGCAGCTGTTCTTTAAATAAACAATAAATATTTATTTTTAGAACAAGGTAGTATAATACAAGTGGAGAAACTTAGGTTACTTCAATAATAATACGCTAGTTCACTTCAATTCGCTTTCAGAGGTTTCGGCTTTATAGTTCTAAGGTGGTACTTTCCTTCAGTTACCCACCCCTTTAACAAGTGCAGCTCTTGAGGTACTTTCAGCAATAGTCTTAAGGGCTCACGCCCCTTCCTTCACTGGGATTTGGAAGTCTCTTCTTTCCTGAGAAGAGTCTCTCCCCTCCAGATTAGTTTGAGATCTAAGTAGACTCATCTCTTTCAGCTCCTACTTCTCCTGTCTCACCCTCAGTCTCCCAGCAAAATTTGGTCCTATTACTCCTGCAGGACAATACACTCAGTCCTTCACTGTACACTCGGAGTGGATGTTTTATTCCAGAACCAACTCTCCCTCCTCAGCGCTCTTTATATTTCAACCTGACTCCTATCCTATCTCCCTACCTAACTCCCAGACTCCCTTCTCCACCCCCCCTCTTAACCACACTCTAACTCCATCTCTCTCCAAAGCCTCTCCTTTTAAACTCTCCCTCCTGGAGCCACAGCCAACCAGAGGCTGCCGTTCTTTAAGCATTTGCTGGCAGGAGAAAAAAGTAAAAAGAAATACTTGTGGAACCAACTTTTCCGTCACAATAGACAAAACATTTTACAAGGACTAGAAGAAACACCACGGACAGAATAATTGCCACACTCAGGAAGAACAAGGATATAGTTTGATTGCCTCATTTGTAGTTCTATGAATCATTTTAATGTGTCAACACAAATAGAAGTTATTAATATTGCAGTTGTTTTATAAGGGATTACTATTTTGACTGAATATAATAGAAATTAATAAGGTTTTGGAATGCAGAAATAAAGGAAATCATCTAGCATGTGGGGGGCGGGCACCTAAATTATGTGTTTCGGTATGTGAGTGATTAGTATTAGTGTTATAATTTGGTGTTGTTTTAATGATGCTATTATTGGATGGTAATTGTAAATTAATAAAAATTATTATAATGGAAATAGTGTTTTCCTCCCGATATTGTTGCATATCTCTGCTACTTTTCTTTGTTAAAACTATTTAAAAACAAGGGAAATGGCTGTTTTAAACGTCTCCTTCTTCTTTCCTCAGCTGCCTTGTGTGTGAGAGATAAAGAATGTAGAGCCCTCAACTATTTCACAATGTATTTTGTTTCTGTGTTGTCTTCAAGATGAATTTGCAGATTCCAGGAAGTAATTGATAAGAGACTTTTTATTAACATTCATTTATGTACAACATTCATCAACTGAACTTAACCATTTCATAATTGAAATTCTGACAGTTTTGCTATTAAGATTCCATTTGCTTTGGCCCAGAAATGGAAACAGGAACAATTACCAACATTGGAGGAGTGGAGAATGAAGCTGATGGACTATGCAGAACTTGATAAACTAACAGGGAAGATTAGATATTTACGAGATCAAAAGTTCATTGAGGACTGGGGAAAGTTTGTTGAGTATTTGGAATGTATAAGTGACAAAGAAATAATGTTAGTGGCATTTAAAAAGCTCTGTAAAAGTCTAAGAAATATTGTGAAAAAGAAAAACAAAATGTGGAAGTGTATTTTAAAAGGCAATAGCAAATTCAGGAAATGTGTAATTAAAAATGTTAAATTCGGATGATTGTCAGAGAGGCTGAAGGAAGTCCAAAAAAAAAAAAAAAAAAAAGAGAGAGAGAGAAAATTTGTGAAATTTGTAATGTGGTGTGATATGTATTTTTTCTTGATGGAAAATTTATATATATATAAATATATATTCCATTTGCTTTAAGTATACAGTAATACATGACAGGGGTGTATGGAGTGTTAGGGAGGGGTAGTAAGTCTAGCGGGGACCAAGTCGTGCTCCTTCTGGGGTACTTTGTCTACCTCAGATCCCCACCCTTCACTCAGTTCTCACCTGTGGCTCCTAGACATTGTCAGCTTGCAACAGCAGCCACATCCCATGAAACAGATTCAACTGGCTCCCTAAACCATGTGACAGCAGCCAATGGGCCTCAAATCTTCAGTGAGTTAGGGAATTTCTCTACATGCAAAGACAGGACATAGAAGATGAGAGCAAAAGTGGGCCCAGTGCTTAAAGAGGTGGCTACTGCAGGTGCTGTAGAGGGAAATGAGGGGCAGATTTCGTAAACCTAAGAAGGGGTTTCGTAAACCTAAGAAGGGAGCCCACCTAGGAGAAAGAATCTTTGAACCTAAACCTCCATTGCTTTACAGCATTACTCATTTGTGAAAAAGGCTTTGGGAGTAGAACCTGAGGAAAAATCTGAACCCATTGCCTTTGGGACATCTTTGGCAGACAAAACAGTTAAGGAGCAAACTCTACAAAGATCCAGAGCAGGGACTCGAAAAGTGATACCAGCCAGCAAGTCCATGTATTCTCAGACCCAAGAGAACCACAGATTCCACTGTCATTTATAACTTTCTTTGTATTAGCTGCTCTTTGTTGTTCAGGTCAGGCCTCACCACAATAATGTAGCATTTAGGGGTGAAAATGCAAGCCAGTAACCCAGCACCAGAAGCAAAGATGGAGAAGATCTCCACAGCCACCATGTATTTTCCTCTGGTGCTCAGGTAGGTTGGAATGAAGGAGAGCCAAACACTGCAGAAGACCAGCATGCTGAAGGTGATGAACTTGGCTTCGTTGAAAGTGTCAGGCAACTTCCTGGCTAGGAAGGCCACCGTGAAGCTGATAATGGCCAGGAAGCCCATGTAGCCCAAAACACAATAGAACATGGAGACTGACCCTTCATTACAAAGAAATATCATTTCTTCAGGCATTGAGTCCATGTCCACATCTGGGAATGGGGGAGAGGTTACCAGCCAGAGGACACAGATTCCTATTTGAACAATGGAGCAGGAAAAGACAATGGAATAAGCCAGTTCTTTGCCTACCCATTTCCTCACATTGGATCCTGGTTTGGTAGCCATGAATGCCAAAACCACCAGTATGGTTTTGGCTAAGATGCTGGAGAGGGCCACAGAGAAGACAATGCCAAAAGCAGTTTGTCGGAGAAGGCAAGTCACCATATTAGGTCTTCCGAGAAACAACAAAGAAGAGAGGAAACACAAGAGGAGGGAGATAAGGAGACCATAGGTGAGGCTTCGGTTGTTGGCTTTGACTATGGTTGTGTTGCGATGCTTAATGAAGACGCCGAGCACCGAAACCGTGATCAGAGAGAATAGAAGTGCAGAGGAAGTTGAAACAATGGCCAAGGTTTCATCAAAGGCTAGGAAGTTTGGAATCTTAGGAATGCATAGATCCTGGCCACTGTTTGGATACTGATCTGCTGGGCAACTGACACATGTTTCCATGTCTGAAAACAAACCAACAATGTGTGACAATTTGAAATAACCAAAAGTATTCTTAAGAATTTCACATCACTAGTCCATTTAGCATAGTGTTTTCTACGTTAGAATGTATACGAGCTTCAATTCCAAATGCTTTTGTAGCAGGTGTATCAAAAATAAAACGTATATCAATTCTGGAATTTTCTACATGGGTAACGTCTTTTTTTTTCTTTATTGTCTCCCTGCTTTTTCTTAGAGCCACATAAACAGTACTACAAAATGAGAAATGCATTACAGCTGAAATCTTTGGATCTCAGAAAAGCGAGTTTGATAAGCGTTTCACCCTATTGTCAAACAACCTCATTCTTAGAGGCGAAAACACCACTTCTATTCCACCCTAATTTTGAAGAAGTTGGAAGTAAAATATATTAGCTTCCACTTAAAAAAGAAATCTTCAAGATTCTTTAAAGATTAAAATATATTGATGTTATCTATAAAGAATGAGAAGAACACATCTGTTAATTTAAGCCTTTTCTCCTGCAGCAGTTTAATGTCAACAAAAGTTCCAGGAGCCCAGAGGTTCTGCATTATCTTAAGATGTCATCTCTAACCTTTCTCATTTGAAATCATTCCTTCTGGACATGGATCACAATCATAGCAGCAAAACTTCTTTCCCTCCTTCTTTTTCTTCCCATAACCAGGATGGCAGTTGGCATTACATAGAGAAAGCGGTGGCACCTATCCAAAGACATAGGAAAAGTTTAATATTAAGATATTGTTTTGGGGAATTTTTCAAATATCCAATATCAGGTGATTGAACAGGAGTTCACATGGTGTTCCTTTTGTGGTGGCTCAAGGAATTTAAGGTAACCCATTATAGTAGTTCTGCTCCCACCTGCAGGGTCACTACAAGCAAATTATCCCATGACCTTTGGGTTGTGGTGTCCTGTTGGGCCCCATTCTGCCTCCTATGGTATTTATCATCTATATGAAACTCTTAGGAATAATAATAATAATAATATGATGATGATGATGATGATGATGATGATGATGATGATGATTATAGGAATAATAAGATCTGGCACATGGCATCATCTCTATGCTGATGATATACAGTTCTACCTTTCCATTTAATTAGAATGAAAGGAGGGACTGAAGTTATTTGACAGGTGTCTGGAGTGAGTCATGGATGGGATGGGGGCTGAATCCTTATCACAGAGAAGTGCTTTGGGTGGGTGGTTCCTACACCTGCCTTGTTCTGTGAGGGGTTGCATTCCCTTTGAAGCAAGAGATCTGGGAGCATTCCCTGATTCTAACTCATCACTAGAGTCTGAAGTATTTTTTGGTGCTAGCTAGGAGTCCTCCACCCACCTTAGACCTATTCACCAGCTACAACCACTCCTAGGTGTATATATCCTGAACTTGCTTCATACAAAATGAAGAAAATTATGATGTTCATTCTCAACCCAAATACTGATACAGCCAGTTTAGTATTTAATCTAATTCCACTAACTGGAGAACTGCTTCATGGATTTCATAAACAAGAATGCTGGATGATGCTGGACTCCCTGATAGCCATTGCTCCTTCTTAGTGGGAGATGTCTTCTACACATGTTGCTCATTTTGATATTGTGGCTCATTTGTTTTTGTACTGATAGACCTTACAGCGTTTATTAAAGGACAATATTTTCTCCTGGATGGCTTATTGACATGCAATAAACAAAAAGGGAATGTCAGTATCACATGTAATGTAATACTATGTACAAAGAAAAGTGCCAATAGCAAAATTGAAGGCCAACAAGCACAGCCTCAGAGGCTGAAGGTGCAAACATACAGGAAAAGTCATTCTTTCAAAAAGAGAATCTCTCCATTAAAGCACTATCCATCTAGATATGGAAACTATATGTGAAAAATAAGCTATATTAAATAATAAATTTCAAAATTATTAATGCATGAAATGCTTTTGTTACATCCCATTCTGTGGAAAACCAGGGACTGGGCCATTTTTTTTCCATACCTGAGTGAAGGCTCTGTGCCATTTGATTTGGTCCTCCTTAATGGTGAGCTCTGTGCCTGGAGGGGCCTGAGGATCCAGCCTTCCCACTTGGACTCTGATGTATGATCTATTTGGGAAAGTGACCAAGTTTGTAATATCAAGGCCAGCTACTAACTCTCCATATTCATTTAATGCAATTCGATCCCCAGCACTGTTGTTGAATGAGATTATCTGCAGGAATGAGTGGAGCTAAGAGGAAGAGAATAAAAAGTTCTGTAAAGCATTCAAATAATTTGATTAAGATTGTTGAATAGCTTTCCTAGACGGAATTAATTCCTTTTCCTCTAGTAGTTGAACACTTCAGTTTGCAATGGAAAGGAGGAGGGAGAAAAGCAGAGTCTACAGACAGCGATGACACAGTTGCTAGCCTCTTCTGGGGACCTACCAGTGAGTACAGGTTTGGCTTCGGGGGCCAGAAACCCCTGGCAGTGGGTAGACAGGGAAAGATGGGGTCTTCCAGGACATGCCCAAGCAGTGACAGCCCCCCAAATGAGGATCCCCTCAGAACCCAGTGCCTGGAATGGGGGTTCTGCTTGTGCTCACTCAGAATTATGTAAACTGGGGCACAGGCCCCTGGCCTCCATCGTTACACCACTGGGTAACTGGACAGGTAAGAGAGACAGAGAGAATTGCAGAGGGATGTGGAAAAAAATGGAGGGGTTTTGCAGTGTGGAGAAGGTGGTTGGCACAGCTTCAGTTACATGTAGTTTTTGGTAGTCTGTTGCTTGTGAAAGCCTGTGTCATCTAAAGTCTGTTTAGTATCATTATTGGAAGTATTCTAATTCCTATCTTTGATATAATTACTAAAGGTTTATTTTTTAATTTCTTAAGTTTTATTCTTTTATTTCTTTACTGATAAGTAAATGCCTACTCACAAAATGTACCAATGCAGTGAATGCTTTGTATCAGGGAACAATACCTGCCAAGGATGTGCATACCGAGGAGAGAGTTTTCCCTTAGCATCTCTTCTGTTGCGGATGGTTCCAGCCAAGTGCATGCTATTTAAGGCATGTGCCAAAGCATAGACAGCATTATAGATACTGTAGCTGTGGCCAGTCATGCTCATTTCAAAATATGGTGCAGGAAGGCTCTCCAGCATTTCCTCTCCAGTACACATTTGATCATTGGATGTTGAGAGAGTGGAGTTTGAAAGTGAACAACTGAATGCATCTTCCCAGAAATCTTGGATAAAACCATCTGTGTCTGTCCAATGAGGACGTATACTCCGAAGAAAGTTTTTAAAGTTGTGAATCTCCTTGAAGTGAATTGCAAAGGAGATAGCACCATGGAACATTTGTATATTAACAGTAAATTTTTGAAGGCTATATAATATGAAGTCAATTTGGGTGGTTGTAATCCATACTTTTCCTTCACGTGACTTCTTTTGAGGAAATAGTAGCTGAGTTAATTCCATTGTGATTAAAGCACCTGATAACCATATAATAAATCTACTTTCTCCATATACAAGAACTGCATTGGCTCTGCTGGTTGTGAAAGTTGGTAACCAAATCCTTGCGTCCTGCAGCATTTCTAGGTTGTTACAGTTATAAATTATATTGAGTTCCACTCTTTCTGTAAATGCTGAACAGATTCCATTCTTGAAAAGCATTGGCTCAATTGTCTGTAAGAAACGTTCCCCAGCTTCATTAGCTGGAGTGATGAGCCCAACCCATTTCCACCTGAAATGCATAAGTAACTGGATAATTCCCTGATACTGAAGGTCTTCATTGGGGACCATGCGGTAAAAGGAAGGGAACTTGGTTCCATCATTTATGGGTGGTTCAAATGAACCATATGAAATCTGGAAAAGCAAAAGCCAAACGTTTCCAAGTGGAAACAAGAAATCATGATATCCCAAAATATTTGTATATAAACACACATACACACTGAATATATAGCCTTAATGTTCCAAATTACCTAGTAAAAAAGATATAATCTTGCTGTGGGTTTCTGTAGATATTTATTGTTATTATTATGGCATCATCCCAGCTTTATACTTGTACACACTGATAGTCTACAAGTAGAGAGGAGCATTGATCATCATTCATGTTAATATACTAAATGGAAGATTCAACAAAAGTCCAAAGTGGACTTTTGCTCTGTAACCTTTATAGTGATTGTAGGGAGCGGCTGATTCTCTATCTATTTATATTATTTATTTATTTATTTATTATTTTTTCTTATTTATTATTAATGGCATCATCACAGCTTCATTCTTGTACATTTTGATTGTAACCAAGAATAGGGGAGCATTTGTCATGGCTCATGTTTATATACTAAGTGGATGATTAAGAAAAACTTCCACCTAAACATTAGGAAGAACTTCCTGACAGTAAGAGCTGTTCGACAGTGGAATTTGCTGCCAAGGAGTGTGGTGGAGTCTCCTTCTTTGGAGGTCTTTAAGGAGAGGCTTGACAACCATTTGTCAGGAGTGCTCTGATGGTGTTTCCTGCTTGGCAGGGGGTTGGACTCGATGGCCCTTGTGGTCTCTTCCAACTCTATGATTCTATGAAGGTGGAAGTGGAGTGAAAGAAATTGTTGATTATGTACTTTTGCTCTGTAACCTTTGTAATGTTTGTAGGGTGCCGTTGATTCTCTATCTACTAAGTACTCTCTCAGGAAGTTTTCCTGGGAAATCCTGAAGAGCTCCATTAGATTGTACAGTGGTACCTCAGGTTAAGTACTTAATTCGTTCTGGATGTCCGTTCTTAACCTGAAACATTTCTTAGCCTGAAGTACCACTTTGGCTAATGGGGCCTCCTGCTGCTGCCGTGCCGCCGGAGCACAATTTCTGTTCTCATCCTGAAGCAAAGTTCTTAATCTGAAGCACTATTTCTGGGTTAGCGGAGTCTGTAACCTGACACGTATGTAACCCGAGGTACCATTGTATATGCTATTCTTCTCTGAGCACTATAAACCAAATCATATAAAATATCAGTAAAATATAAAATACTGTACCAACACTATTTAAAGCGACTAAAATGAAATACAACAATGAAGCACAATGCTGACACCACTATATAACGCTCTGAAGTGACAAATGCCAGAACAATAGCAAGAAAACAGTGTTTTCAATTAGCCTCTGAAAGTGAACAATGTTGAGTAACATACTTTGGGAAAGGACTATCTTGATTTTTAAGGGAAGGAATATTTTTAGTTAATGTGTTCTCTGCTATTTTTGCCTATGAATCCAATGCCAATGTCATATATTCAGTAGCTCACAGGAAGCCAGTGCAGTGCTCTCAGGACTGATGTATATGAACCCATCTTGGTGTCTCATTTACAAACCTGGCAGCTTTAGTGAAACCTTCTATTACATCTATTAAACAGAAACGGTCCCTTCTTACACACATTGTTGGATATGCATATTATGGCCATTTTACTTTGTCCGTTTTACAACTCCATATTTGTGAATCAGTAGATTCCTAATGCAAGGAAGGATGACATCTCTGTTTTTCAAATCCATATTCTACCTGTGGCATCTTGAAAAGACCTAAGATGTTTGCCATGCACCAGGAGGTATCAGAGCTGAGTCCCCCAATGACTCCTAGGACATTTTTCTGGATGCCACACCTGTAGTTGGGAACAAAGTGATGTGATTTAAAGAGCAGGTCCAGAGTGTTTCGGTAGGTCATCTTTGAATCATAATAGCTATCATAGATGTGGAAGCCGAGGGAGACATTGGGCAGCAACCTGGGATTCTCGTTGATCTCATCAACAGCAAACACCAAGGCCAGGATTTGCTGGTAGAACTTTGTCAACACCCTGCAAATGAAGTGAGGTTTTGTTTGATGGGAAAATTAAACAGTGCACAGAATCTAGATAGGAGAGATTCACCTACCTCCCTATAAAGATGGATGAAGCCAGCAAAGTTAATTTACTTATTTGGGCAATCTAAGAGTACTGTGTAATTAAAAAAGCTGTTGCACATTTCTTCATATCTTTAGCAACCCGTGTTTGTTTTCACCACCTTGAAAATTTGGGTATCATCAAAAAGGTTCAGTACCATACTACTTGGCTATATGATTTCCTATTTTTTATGCCATCTCTTTTCTCTTTCTCCCACTCTCTTTTCTATTTCTCTTTAAACAATTACACTCAAAAAAGCTTATTGTTCATTGACAGTATGCAGATAGCCTATATGCACAGAGATTTCTAATAAAATCTCTCCACACATTTTAAAAATAAAGTTCTAAAGCTATCTTCTTCCCCAATCAATCAAAGTTATTTTTAGTCAGATATAGCATATAAGGAATAATTAATAATATTAGTTAACTGTTACTTACAGTGGGGCATCAATGAAGTCCTGGGAAGGGTTTTTCTTGAAGGAAACCTTGCGGGCTATGTAATAAATATGAGACGCCATTGCACCTATGACCAGGTCACCTGGCTCATACCACTCGTGTGGAACATGAACAGGATGATTTGTTGCACATTGAGCTCTTTGTACTTGGGACACTATATTGGGGAGCAGCAGAAGCAGCAGGAGCAACATCCTGATGGCAAATACCCTTGTGTGCATGGACTCCCCTGCTTCTCCCGACAGTATTATTACTCTCCTCCACCTGACCTGAACAAGACAAATTGGGTGGCAGCTGACTCTGTCAATTTGACACTTTAAGGGACATGTATCCACCTTCTTGTTAGTTTGAACACGGTCACAACAGGATGCTTTGGATGCCAAATAAGATGCAGTGGTTTGATATGGAAATGGGAAACTGATAACAGAGTCCAGCCTTGTTGTCTATGGAGCACTGAGGAGCTTATAATCATTTCATGCTTGCTTGTTGATTCTGTGACATCTGGAGGTTCAGTCAGGTGGATTGATTATTGTTATTTTAGTAATGATAGGGGAGAGAATCATAATAACAGCTTAATTATTGTTATCAAGATGAATGTATTGCCTAGAATGTTATTTCTATTTCAGACGTTACAGATTTTGGACAAGATGGACTGTTTCAAGAAGTGGCAGAAAGACATATCCAAATTTGTCTGGCAGGGCAAAAAGCCCAGAATAAAATTTAAGATTCTAACTGATGCGAAAGATAGAGGGGGCTTTGCCCTGCCGGACTTAAGACTTTATTATGAATCAGCAGCTTTTTGCTGGTTGAAACACTGGCTACTTCTTGAAGACACAGACATTTTGGATTTGGAAGGGTATGATAATAACTTCGGTTGGCATGCATATTTATGGTATGACAAGGTAAAGGTGCATAAAGGTTTTAAAAACCATATTGTTAGGAAAGCATTGTACAATGTTTGGATTCGATATAAAGACTTCTTGGAAAGTAAAACTCCCAGGTGGTTGTCACCAATGGAAGCTAAGGCAGTGAAAAAACTTAATATGGATTCTAAATGGCCAAAATACTGTGAAATTCTAGAACAAGATGGTGAGAAGCTTAAACTTCAGAGTTATGAGAAATTAAAGTCCAAAGTTCGAGATTGGTTGCACTACCATCAGATAAATGAGACATTTAAGCAGGACAGGAAGATAGGATTTCAGAAGGAGAGGTCGAAATTAGAAACAGAATTGTTAGAGCCCAATACAAAAAATATGTCAAGAATGTATAACTTGCTGTTGAAATGGAATACACAAGATGAAACGGTGAAATCAGCTATGATTAAATGGGCACAAGATATTGGTCATGACATTATGTTTGCTGACTGGGAACAGTTATGGACCACTGGTGATAAATTTACGGCATGTAATGCCTTAAAAGAAAACATAATGAAAATGATCTATAGGTGGTACATGACCCCAGTCAAGCTTGCAAAAATTTATCACTTGCCCAATAATAAATGTTGGAAGTGTAATGAGACTGAAGGTACCTTTTATCACCTTTGGTGGACCTGCCCGAAGATTAAAGCCTATTGGGAAATTATCTATAATGAAATTAAGAAAGTCCTTAAGTGGACTTTTCCTAAGAAACCTGAGGCTTTTCTCCTGGGCATGGTTGGCCAATTGGTGCCAAAGAAGGACAGGACCTTTTTTATGTATGCTACTACAGCGGCAAGAATTTTGTTGGCAAAGTATTGGAAGATGCAAGAACTACCGACTCTGGAAGAATGGCAGACAAAGGTGATGGACTTCATGGGACTAGCAGAGATGACCGGCAGAATCCGCGACCAGGGGAAAGAGACAGTGGAAGAAGATTGGAAGAAATTTAAAATATATCTGAAAAATTGTTGTAAAATTGAGGAGTGTTAAGATGTCAAGGGGTAAGAAGTAGAGAATTACAGCTGTAAATAATAACTTTAAGGAAATCTATGAAAGAGAACTAATAGATAAATTGACTAAAGGGTTGCTAAAGAATTGCAAAATAAGGATGCAGCGAAAGGGAGGTATGGGGAAGTCGGAGGAAAGAAGGTGTATGAAAATAAGATTATGAAAGTATACATGTTTAAATGTTTTGTATGTTTTTGTTTTGTGTTTTGTTTGTTTCTTTTTATTATGTGTTTGAAAAATGAATAAAAATTATTTTTTTAAAAAAAGAGAATCAGTTGTGCAGTGTTTTTGGATTCTATGGCGCATCAGCAGTAGGGGAACTGTCAAAATATTACTATTATTATTTTTTAAATAGATATTTTTATTGATTTCTCAATATTGTTCTAATAGCGACCTCATTATAACAATACCAATTTTATCTAATTAATGCAATTATGAATGCCAATTATTCAAATGTCAATTATATGATTTAATTAAACGTTTCCCCTTGTATGCTAGATTTGATGGCTTCATTCTTCTTCATTATTTCTGTGTTCCACTATGTTAATAACTTCCATTGCATTCCATGCACGTATAAGCAATCTGTTAGATAACAGCTACAGTCTTCTGTTTTCTATTTGTATTAGGTAATTTATAAACTTTCAAGTGAGGAACTTTAAGTGTAGTCCTTATTCTTTCCTGCGTCTGACAATTTCCCCCCATGCTGTTTTCCTTTCCATATATGGTGCTGTATCCTTCATTCCTGCAACTGTTGATGGTTCCCATCACGCGCTGGGAGAAGCGGTTATCCCACAATTTCCAAAAGGCACTGCATCGCTTTGTTCTGTGATTCGGCTTCCAGTAAAAAAGCTGTGTTCACCGGGGTTTTTCCAGCCTAGGAGGAACGGTCTGAATCCAGACTGCAGATACTGAATCCAAAAGCATCTATTACTGCAGCTAGTAGACAGGAAGCTGGATCTGCCAATGTAATTATATTTGTAACATCACAAAATCATAAGCAAGGAATGAACCTACAAGGTCAGCAGGATTGAGTTGAGCTGGTCCCATCCTTTCCCTACTTCCAAATTTGTTAGTACTGTGGTATCCATCACTCTCCCACCTATGTAACACTGATCAGACATAGTTTGCCATCATATTAACTGAATCGTGGCAGCAGTTCTGGATAGCATCCTTGACTTATCAAGAAGTGGGGACACTGGATTATAGACCAATGGATATAGGATCCCCACAAGGCATGATGGAGAACAGCAACAACTTGGAAAAGAGAGGTGCGACAAACTTGGCACCTCAGTTACCCCTCAAGCCCATGTGTCCGCTCTCTCTTAAATATATTGCCCCCACCTCACTGAACAACCTTTGACCTGAAGGCTTAAAAACAAAACCTCACTATCCCAGGGGGATCTTTGTGAGGGGGATAACCAAGAATTTAGAGTCTCAAGCAGGTGTTCTTTAAATAAACAATAAAGATTTATTTTTAGAACAAGGTAGTATAATACAACTGGAGAAACTGAGGTTACTTCAATAAGAATACACTAGTTCACTTCATTTCGCTTTATAGTTTGTTTCCTTTCTATGGTGGTACTTTCCTTCAGTTATCCACCCCTTTAACAAATGCAGCTCCTGAGGTACTTTCAGTAAAAGTCTTAAGGGCTCACCCCCCATCTGCCTTCACTGGGTTTTGGGTGTCTCTTCTTTCCTCAGAAGAGTCTCTCCCCTCCAGATTAGTTTGAGACCTAAGTAGACTCATCTCTTTCAGCTCCTCCTTGTCCTGTCTCACCCTCAGTTTCCTAGCAAGTTTTGGTCCTATTACTCCTGCAGGACAATATACTCAGTCCTTCACTGTACACTCAGAGTGGATGTTTTATTCCAGAACCAACCCTCCCTCCTCCACAGTCTTTATATATCAACCTGACTCCCAACCTCTCCAGCCTCCCTCCTCAACCACCTCAACTCAACCCCCCTCTTAACCACACTCTAACTCCATCTCCCTCCTAAGCCTCTCCTTTTAAACTCTCCCTCCTGGAACCACAGCCAATCAAAGGCTGCCACTCTTTAACCATTTGCTGGCAGGAGAAAAATAGTAAAAAGAAATACTTGTGGAACCAACTTTTCCGTCACAACAGACACAACATTTTACAAGGATTGGAAGAAACACCACGGACAGAATAACTGCCACAGACAGGAAGAACAAGGATGTAGTTTGAATGCCACATTTGTAGTTTTATGAATCATTTAATGTGTCAACAGGAATAGAAGTTATTTATATTGCACTTGTTGTATAAGGGATTATTATTTTGACCGGAATATAATAGAAATTAATAAGATTTTGGAGTGCCGAAATAAAGGAAATCATCTAGCATGTGGGGAGTCACCTAAATTATATGAGTCAGTATTTGAGTGTTTGTATTAGAATTACAATTTGATATTGTTTTAATGATGCTATTCTTGGATGATAATTGAAAATTAATAAAAATTATTATAACAGAAATAGACTAGAGAATCATCTTTACAAACAACACTTCTGTATTCTCTGAAGCCATTTGGCTTACATGAGATATTCTCTGCCACCACTCTTTCAAACTGCTTAGAAGTATAATTCAGGAAAAAAAGGTTTGTCCTATTAGTGTTGGTAATATCCAATGTGTTTTCCTCCAGATATTGTAGCATATCCCTGCTACTTTTCTTTCTTAAAACTATTTAAAAAAACAAGGGAAATGACTGTTTTAAACTTCTCCTACTTCTATTCCTCAGCTGCCTTGTGGGTGAGAGATAAAGAATGTAGGGCCCTTAACCATTTCACAATGTTTTTTTTGTTTCTGGTAATCTTTTTTTGTCTTCAAGATGATTTTGCAGATTCCATGAAGTAATTGATAACAGACTTTTTATTAACAATCATTCATACAGTACATGTACAACACTGAACAACTGAACTTAACCATTTCTAAAAGAAAAGGTTGAGAGTTTTGCTATTAAGATTCCATTTGCTTTAAATATACAGGAATACATGACAGGGGTGTATGGAGTGTTAGGGAGATGTAGTAACTCTAGCGAGGAACAAGTCCTGCTCCTTCTGGGGTAGTTTGTCTACCTCTGATTCCCACCCCTTCACTCAGTTCTCACCTGTGGCTCCTAGACGTTGTCAGCATGCAACAGCAGCCACATCCCATGAAACAGATTCAACTGGCTCCCTAAACCAGGTGAGGGCAGCCAATGGGCCTCAAATCCTCAGTCTGTTAGGGAATTTCTCTGCATGCAAAGGCAGGATATAGCAGACGAGAGCAAAGGTGGGCTTAAAGAGGTGGCTACTGCAGGTGCTGTAGAGGGAAATGAGGGCCAGATGGGTCTCATAAACCTAGGAAAGGAGCCCACCTATGAGAAGGAAACTTTGAACTTAAACCTCCACTGCTTTGCAGCATTACTCATTTGTGAAAAAGGCTTTGGGAGTAGAACCTGAGGAAAAATCTGTACCTATTGCCTTTGGGACATCTTTTGCAGACAAAAAAGTTAAGAAGCAAACTCTACCCACATCCAGAGTCAGGACGCGGAAAGTGATACCAGCCACCAAGTCCATGTATTCTCAGACCCAAGAGAACCACAAATTCCACTGTCATTTATACCTTTCTTTGTATTAGCTGCTCTTTGTTGTTCAGGTCAGGCCTCACCACAATAATGTAGCATTTAGGGGTGAAAATGCAAGCCAGTAACCCAGCACCGGAAGCAAAGATGGAGAAGATCTCCACAGCCACCATGTATTTTCCTCTGGTGCTCAGGTAGGTTGGAATAAAGGAGAGCCAAACGCTGCAGAAGACCAGCATGCTGAAGGTGATGAACTTGGCTTCATTGAAAGTGTCAGGCAACTTCCTGGCTAGGAAGGCCACTGTGAAGCTTATAGTGGCCAGGAAGCCCATGTAACCCAAAGCACAATAGAACATGGAGACTGACCCTTCATTACATAGAAATATGATTTCTTCAGGCATTGAGTGCATGTCCACATCTGGGAATGGGGGAGAGGTTGCCAGCCAGAAGACACAGATTCCTATTTGAACAATGGAGCAGGAAAAGACAATGGAATAAGCCAGTTCTTTGCCTACCCATTTCCTCATATTGGATCCTGGTTTGGTAGCCATGAATGCCAAAACCACCAATATTGTTTTGGCTAAGATGCTGGAGAGGGCTATAGAGAAGACAATGCCAAAAGCAGTTTGTCGGAGAAGGCAAGTCCCCATATTAGGTTTTCCGATAAACAACAAAGAAGAGAGGAAACACAAGAGGAGGGAGATAAGGAGACCATAGGTGAGGCTTCGGTTGTTGGCTTTGACTATGGCTGTATCACGATGCTTAATGAAGATGCCAAGCACTAAAATTGTGATCAGAGAGAATAGAAGCACAGAGGAAGTTGAAACAATGGTCAGGGATTCATCAAAGGCTAGGAAGTTTGGAATCTTAGGAATGCATAGATCCTGGCCGCTGTTTGGATACTGATCTGCTGGGCAACTGACACATGTTTCCATGTCTGAAAATACAAAAACAATGTGTGACAATTTGAAGTAACCAAAAGTATTCTTAAGATTTTCACATCCACTAGTCCATTTATCATAGTGTTTTCTACGTCAGAATGTATAAGAGCTTCAAGCCCAAATGCTTTTGTATTAGGTGTATCAAAAATAAAACTTGTCTATCTATTCTGGAAATTTCTACATGGGTGACATCTTTTTTTTCTTTATTGTCTCCCTGCTTTTTCTTAGAGCCACATAAACAGTACAACAAAATGAGAAATGCATTACAGCTGAAATGTTTGGATCTCAGAAAAGTGAGTTTGATAAGACTTTCACCCTATTGTCAAACAACCTAATTCTTAGAGAAGAAAACACCACTTCTATTCCACCCTAATTTTGTAGAAGTTGGAGGTAAAATATATTAGCTTCCACTTAAAAAAGAAATCTTCAAGATGTTTTAAAAATTAAAATATATTGATGTTATCTATAAACAATGAGAACACATCTGTTAATTTAAGCCTTCTCTCCCGCAACAATTTAATGTCAACTAAATTGCCAAGAGCCCAGAGGTTCTGTAGTATCTTAAGATGTCATCTCTAACCTTTCTCATTTGAAATCATTCCTTCTTGACATGGATCACAATCATAGCAGCAAAACTTCTCCCCCTCTTTCTTTTTCTTCCCGTAACCAGGATGGCAGTTGGCATTACATAGAGAAAGCGGTGGCACCTATTCAAAGAAATAGGAAGAGTTTAATATTATGATATTGTTTTGGGGAATTTATCAAGTATCCAATATCAGGTGATTTAATAGTAAATAAGAGGACTAATAGTGTGACATGATCCGTAGGTACACAAGTGGCACATACAGTGGGGTAAAAAGCTGCTGTTCTAAGAATCATACAAACTTAAGAAGATTCCTGGACATTCCAGCTTACAGCTGTGTCAGAATTCAGTGTGATTCAGTGTGATTTCACCCCTGGCTTGGCCTTTTGATGGAGTCACCACCTAACGGCATTTGCTTCAAAAAGTTCACATGGTGGTCCTTTGTGGCACAAGGAATTAAAGGTAAGCCATTATAGTGGTCCTGCTCCTACCTGCAGGGTCATTACAAGAAACTAGCAATAGGAAATCATTCCATGACTTTTGGGTAGTGGTTTCCTGTTAGGCCACATCCTGTCTCAGAGAGAAATGCTTTCGGGTCCTATGCCTGACCTGTTCTGGGAGGAGTTGCATTCCGTTTGAAGCAAGAGGTCTGGGAGCACTCCTCGATTCTAACTCATCACTAGTCTGAAGTGGTTTCAAGTGCTAGTGAATTTCAAAATGAATAATGTGTCAAGTGCTTTTGTTACATCCCATTTTGTGGATAATCAGAAATTCTCGGTTTTCAGGGACTGTGCCTTTATTTCCATACCTTAGTGAAGCCTCTGTGCCATTTGATTCTGTCTTCATTAATGGTGAGCTCTTTGCCCGGAGGGGCCTGAGGATCCAAGCTGCCCACTTTGACTCTGACATAGGAATTATTTGGGAAAGTGACCAAGTTGGTAATATCAAAGCCAGCTGCTAACTCTCCATATTCATTTAATATAATTTCATCCCCAGCACTGTTGTTGAATGAGATTCTCTGCAGAAATGAGTGGAGCTAAGTGGAAAGAGAATCAAAGTTAAATGCTTCAGTTCACAATGGAGAGCACCCATATTTTAGTTGCACATACAGGAGGAGTAGGAAATCATGAATCTGTGCCAATTCAACATTCAACAGACTTGCATAAAGATATTATGGAGAGATGAGACCATAGACTGCTTGCTTGAGACCAGCCTTTGTCAAGATCCAAGAAAGGGAAGGGATTTGAGAAGTCATGTAAGAGAAGAGATGGGAGCTTACGTTCTCAAAGGATAGGAATGCAACATGAGAACCTCGGACTGGACCTTTCCATAGTTTATAGGGTGGATTTGAGCATGGTTGGATGGTGGATGCAGAGGAGTGGCAGGAAGAAGCAGCTGGGGAACCCCCAAGGGACAACTGAAGGAAAGGAGGCTCAGAGCCAGGGGATTGGTGGTGGGATGACATGGAGTGGTCATTGGGAGAAGAGGGAGCAAATTGAGAGGAAGAGGTGTCAGAAACCGAAGAGGCAACATGGTTGAGGGAGCAGAAAGAGGCTGTGGCAGACTGAAATTCAGACTCAGAGGCAGAAGAGGAGAAGAGAGAAAAGCAGGGTCTAGAGACAGTGATCACACAATTGATAGCCTCTTCTGGGGACCTTCCAGTGAGGCTTCAGGCCCCAGAAACTCCCTGGTGGTTGACAGACAGGGAAAGATGAGGAATTGGTGTCAGGGCCTTCCAGGAGGTGCCCAGGCAGTGGTAGCTGCTTGATGGGCTACTCTTTTGTTTTCTCTTGGATATGAGGATCCCTGCAATAGCCAGTGCCTGGGATTGGGGTCCTGGTTGTGCCCCCTCAGAATAATGCTTCCAGGGCCCTGGCCTCCAACCTTACACCACTGGGTAACTGGAGAGGTAAGCGAGACAGAGAGAACTGGGGAGGGATATGGGGAGAAAACGGAGAGGTTTGCAGTGTGGAGAAGGTGGTTGGCACAGCTTCAGTTACGTTTAGTTTTTTGTAGTCTGTTGCTTCTGAAAGTCTGTGTCACGTAAAGTCTGTTTAGTATCATTATAGGAAATATTCTAATTCCCATCTTTGATAAAATTACTAAAGGTTTATTTTTTAATTTCTTAAGTTTTATTTTTTATTTCTTTACTGATAAGTAAATGCCTACTCACAAAATGTACCAATGCAGTGAATGCTTTGTAAGAGGGAACAATACCTGCCAAGGATCTGCATACCAAGGAGAGAGTTTCCCCTTAGCATCTCTTCTGTTGTGGATGGCTCCAGCCAAGTGCATGGTATTTAAGGCATGTGCCAAAGCATAGACAGCATTATAAATGCTGTAGCTGTGGCCAGTCATGCTCATTACAAAATATGGTGCAGGAAGGCTCTCCAGCATCTCCTCTCCAGTACACATGGTTGGTGAGAGAGTGGAATTTGAAAGTGAACAACTGAATGCATCTTCCCAGAAATCTTGGATAAAACCATCTGTTTCTGTCCAATGAGGATGTATACTCCGAAGAAAGTCTTTAAAGTTGTGAATCTCCTTGAAGTGAATTGCAAAGGAGATAGCACCATGGAACATTCGTATATTAACAGTCAATTTTTGAAGATTATATAATATGAAATCAATTTGGGTAGTTGTAATCCATACTTTTCCTTCACGTGACTTCTTTTGAGGAAATAGTAGCTGATATAACTCCATTGTGCTTAAAACAGCTGACAACCATATACTAAATCTACTTTCTCCATGTAGAAGAATTGCATTAGCTTTGCTGGTTGTGAAAGTTGTAAACAAAATCCTTGAGTCCTCTGCCATTTCTAGTTTGTTATAATTCATATTGAATTTAAGTCTTTCTGTAAATGCCGAACAGATTCCATTCTTGAAAAGCATTGGCTCAATATTCTGCAAGAAACGTTCCCCAGCTTCATTAGCTGGAGTGATGAGCCCAACCCATTTCCATCTGAAATGCAGAAGTAACTGGATAATTCCCTGATACTGAAGGTCTTCATTGGGGACCATGCGGTAAAAGGAAGGGAACTTGGTTCCATCATTTATGGCTGGTTCAAATAGACCATATGAAATCTGGAAAAAGCAAAAGCCAAATGTTTCCAAGTGGAAACAAGAACTCATGATATTCCAGTTTATTCAAATATAAACATGTGCACGCACACACACTTAAATATTGAATATATATTGTATCTATATCCCAAGTTTACCAAGTTTAGAGTCAGCACCAACCCCAGCTTATATTGGAAAACACAGATATGCTTGCTCAATGTTTTCTGTTGATATTTATTATTATTATGGCATCATTACAGCTTCATTCTTGTACATATTGATTGTATCCAAGAATAGGGGAGCATTTGGGGGAGGAGCTTCCAGCGAGCTGCGATGGAGGATTGCTGAATTCCATCACCACCGTACCTTCCGGAATCAGAGGCTGAGATGGGAGCAATCAGCCTCCCTTCACTGAGGCTGGGGAGTGGCAGGTCATCTGCAGATCGCCCAACACCTGGCCCCAAATTCAGAAGGAGGGGCTGGGGGTGGCTGGATGGAAAGCCTGGAACCTTTCTTAGTAACTCTCCTAAGTCACCTCCATTTAGAAGCAAGCATCCAATTATTAAGATGAAAAATTGGATTTAAGTTCTGGACATGATCTGAGCGAAGGGGGAGAAACTACTCTGCCAATTAATTCAGCTGCTGAGGTGCTAAAAAGGATTTGAACGGAAAAAGGATAAACATCTATGTAGACTTGGTATGTTGGAACTGAAAGTGTGTGTGTGTGGGGGGGGTTGAGCCTCCTTTGTTATTATATTTCGGTTTGCTTTGTTATATGGCAAAATCCTCCTCTGAAAGAACCAACTGCCTGATTATTTATAGCGAGCGAGAATGGAGAGGTGGTTTATTTGGTGATATAATATGATTCTAATAGTCATTAACTGTGGGGAAATAACAATTATTCAAAAGTAGAAAACCAAGTTCAAAGTATTCGGCTGCAGATATATTTGGAAGAGGATAAAGAGTTTCCAAACTTTGATTTGGAGAATGACTGGAGAGACGCCAAAAAATTTAGGAAGTTTGCCTAGAATTAGAATCGGAATGACGCAGCTCCAATTAAACAAGTGGGCATGACCGAAAGTAGATCAGCTTGTCAAATTAAATGCGGTGCCTTAGGGGGATAGGTGCCTTTTAATATCTTACTTGATATTTGCATTCTCAGTTTTATATGGCAAAACCATCCCTGGGTAGATGCTTGCTCTGATTTCATCTGGACTGACTTGGCTTCTGCCCGAGGTGAGAAGATTTTTGGACTGGCTTGGAGGAAACATCATTTTGTGAAGAGATATCGTGAAAATTCAGAGATAACGTAAATTCCACACAGAATATATTGTTTTGTTTTATCTTGCTTGTTTGATAAACTCAGGGGCTGTGAAAAGTAATGAAGATTAACATCGGAATGATTTATCGGAACTATCGTGAAAATTATGAAAGCAGCAGAAGTATGAGATGATCAGAACCACCTCGACCTCAAAACATGGGAAGATACCTCCAATTTTTTTTATAATTTGGCATAATGTTTGGACTGTTTGATTGTTGAATAATATGTATAGTTTGGAATATTTAATATGATTGGATTGGATTGTTAAAGTGGAAAATTTAATAAATATATTTTTTTAAAAAAAGAAGAATAGCATTTATCATGGCTCATGTTAATATACTAAGTGGATGATTAAGCAAAACTTCAAGGTGGAAGTCGAGTGATAGAAATTGTTGATCATGTACTTTTGATCTGTAAGCTTTGTAATGATTGTAGGGAGCGGTTGATTCTCTATCTACTAAGAACTCTCTCAGGAAGATTTCCTAGGAAATCCTGAAGATCTCCATTAGATTGTGAATACTATTCATCTCTGAGCACAATAAACCAAATCATATAAAATATCAATAAAATACTGTACCAGCACTATTTAAAACAACTAAAATGAAATGCAACAATGCAACAGAATAGCACAATGCTGACACCACTATATAACTCTCTGACATCACAGATGACAAATGCCAGAACAAAGCAAGATGACACTTTTTCAATTAGCCTCTGAAAGTGAACAATGTTGATTAGCATCATACTTTGGGAAAGGACTATCTTGACTTTTAAGGGGAGGAATATTTTTAGTTAATATGTTTTCAGTTATTTTTGCCTATGAAGCCAATGTCAATGTCATATATTCAGTAGCTCACAGGAAGCCAGTGCAGTGCATTCAGGATTGATGTATATGAACCAGTCTAGGTGCTTCCTTTACAAACCGAGCAGCTTTACAGAAATCTTCTATTACATCTAGTAAACACAAATTGATCTTCTTACACACATTGTTGGATATGCATATTATGGCCCTTTTACTTTGTCTATTTTCCCACTCCATATTTATGAATCAGTAGATTCCTAACGCAAGGAAAGCATGACATCTCTGTTTTTCAAAATCCATATTCTACCTGTGGAATCTTGAAAAGACCTAAGACGTTTGCCATGCACCAGGAGGTATCAGAGCTGAGTCCCCCAATGACTCCTATGACTTTTTTCTGGATGCCACACCTGTAGTTGGGAACAAAGTGACGTGATTTAAAGAGCAGGTCCAGAGTGTTTCGGTAGGTCATCTTTGAATCATAATAGCTATCATAGATGTGGAAGCCGAGAGAGACATTGGGCAACATCCTGGGATTCTGGTTGATCTCATCAACAGCAAAGACCAAGGCCAGGATTTGCTGGTAGAACTTTGTCAACACCCTGCAAATGAAGTGAGGTTTTGTTTGATGGGAAAATTAAACAGTGCACAGAATCTAGATAGGAGAATTCACCTGCCTGCATATAAAGAGAGGATAAAGCCAGCAAAGTTTATTTACTTATTTGGGCAATCTAAGAATACTGTGTAATTTTAAAAGCTGTTGCATATTTCTTCATATCTTCAGCAACCTGTGTTTGTCTTTGCCAGCTTGAAAATTTGGGTATCATCAAAAAAGTTAAGTACCATGTTACTTGGCTATATGCTTTCGTATTTTTTATGCCATCACTTTTCTTTTTCTCTTTAAACAATTAGACTCAAAAAAACTTATTGTTCATTGACAATATGCAGATAGTACATAGATTTCTAATAAAACCTCTCCACACATTAAAAAATAAAGTTCCAAAGCAATCCCCCCTTCAAATCAATCAAAGTTATTTTCTGTCCAATTTAGCATATAAGGAATAATTAAAATCATATTAATTAACGGTTACTTACAGTGGGGCATCAATGAAGTCCTGGGAAGGGGGTTTCTTGAAGGAAACCTTGCGGACTATGTAATAAATATGAGATGCCATTACACCAATGACCAGGTCACCTGGCTCATGCCACTCGTGTGGAACATGAACAGGATTATTTGTTGTGCATTTAATACTTTGTACTTGGGACACTATATTGGGGAGCAGGAGAAGCAGCAGGAGCAACATCCTGATGGCCAATTCCCTTGTGTGCATGGACTCCCCTGCTTCTCTCGACAGTATTATTACTCTCCTCCACCTGATCTGAATAAGAAATATTGGGTGGCAGCTGACTCTGTCAATTTGGTACTTTAAGGGACATGTATCCACCTTATTGTTAAGTTGAACACTGTCACAACAGAATACCTTGGATACCAAATAAGATGCAGTGGTTTGATATGAAAAAGGGAAACTGATAACTGATAAGTAACAGAGCCCAGCCTAGTTGTCTATGGAGCACAGAGGAGCTTATAATCATTTCAGGCTTGACTGTTGATTTTTTTCCCAACTGTGGCATTTGGCGGTTCAGTCAGGTAGATTGATTATTGTAATTTTAGTAATGATAGGGGAAAGAATCACTTGTGCAGTGTTTTTGGATTCTATGGCCCATCAGCAGTAGGGGAACTGCCAAGATATTACTATTATTATTTTTTAAATATATATTTTTATTGATTTACCAATAATGTTCCAATAGAGACCTCAATATAACAATACCAATTTTATCTAATTAATGCAATTTTGAATGCCAATTATTCAATTGTCAAATTATATGATTTAATTAAACTGGCCCCCTTGTATGCTAGATTTGATGGCTTCATTCTTCTTCATTAATTCTGTGTTCCAATATGTTAATAATTTCCATTGCATTCCAAGCACATATAGTAATCTCTTATATAACAGCTACAGTTTTGTGATTTCTATTTGTGTTGGTATATTAGGTAATTTATAAAGTTTGAAGTGAGGAACTCTAAATGTAATCCTTATTCTTTCCTGCGTGTAACAATATCTGCCTGTGATGTTTACCCGTCCATATATGATGCTGTATCCTTCATTCCTGTAACTGTTGATGGTTCCTATCATAGCCTGTTATAAGCAGTTATTACACAGGTTCCAAAAGTCACTGCATCACTTTGTCCTGTGATTTGGCTTCCAGTAAAGAAGCAGTGTTCACCATTTTTTCCAGCCTAGGAGGAACGGTCTGAATCTAGACTGCAGATAATAATAATAATAATAATATAAAATTTTATTTATATCCCGCCGAAGCTGGGCTCAGAGTGGCTAATAACAGTAAAAGTAACACAGTTTACATAAAATCACAAGCTATTAATTGAAATACGTTCTAAAATCAATTCATAATCAAATCAATGGCAACCACTGGACTAGAGTTCTATGAGGATTACCAAAGGAGGAGGTCAGACTGTGCCTTGGCCAAAGGCCTGGTGGAATAGCTCTGTCTTGCAGGCCCTGCGGAAAGACGTCAATCCTGCATGGCCCTAGTCTCTTGTGACAGAGCCTTCCACCACATCGAGACCACAGCCGAAAAAGCCCTGGCTCTGCTTGAGGCCAGCCTAATTTTCCTGCAGTCTGGGACCTCCAAGATGTTTCTGTTTGAAGACCATAAGGTCATTCATGGGATATACCAGGAGAGGCGGTCCCATAGGTACGAGGGTCCTAGGCTGTAGAGGGTTATAAATGTTTAAACCAGCACCTTAAACGTGATCCTGTACTCCACCGGGAGACAGTGCAGCTGGTATAGCTCTGGGTGAATGTGATCCTGATAGTTAATCCAAAAGCATCTATTGCCGTAGCTTGTAGACAGGAAGCTGGACCTGCGAATGTAATTATTTTTGTAACATCACAAAATCATAGGCAAGGAATGAACCTACAAGGTCAGCAGGATATCTAGAGTTGAGCTGGTCCCATCCTTACCCCGCTTCCTATTTCGTTAGTATTGTGGGATCCTTCAGTCTCCCACCTATGTAACACTGATCAGACATGGTTTGCCATCACATTAACTGAATGGTGGCAGCAGTTCTGGATAGCATCCTTGCCTTATCAAGAAGTGGGAACACTGGATTATAGCATCAATAGACCAATGGGATATTGGATCCACACAAAGCATGATGGAGAACAGCAACAACTTGGAAAAGAGAGATGCGACAAACTTGGCACCTCAGTTACCGCTCACGCCCATGTGCCCGCTCTCACTTAAATATATTGCCCCCACCCCACTGAACAACCTTTGACCTGAAGGCTTAAAAATAAAACCTCACTATCCCAGGGGGATTTTGTGAGGGGGATAACCAATAATTTAGAGTCTCAAGCAGGTGTTCTTTAAATAAACAATAAAGATTTATTTTTAGAACAAGGTAGTATAATACAACTGGAGAAACTGAGGTTACTTCAATAAGAATACACTACTTCAATTCGCTTTCAGAGGTTTGGGCTCTATAGTTTGTTTCCTTTCTAAGGTGGTACTTTCCTTCAGTTACCCACCACTTGAACAATTGCATCTCCTGAGGTACTTTCAGTAAAAGTTTTAAGGGCTCACCCCCCCATCTGCCTTCACTGGGATTTGGGAGTCTCTTCTTTCCTCAGAGGAGTCTCTCCCCTCCAGATTAGTTGGAGACCTAAGTAGACTCATCTCTATCAGCTCCTCCTTCTCCTGTCTCACCCTCAGTCTCCCAGCAAGATCTGGTCCTATTACTCCTGCAGGACATTACACTCAGTCCTTCACTGTACACTCAGAGTGGATGTTTTATTGCAGAACCAACTCTCCCTCCTCCACACTCCTATCCTATCTCCCTAACTCCCAACCTCTCCAGCCTCCCTCCTCAACCACCTCAACTCAACTCCCCTCTTAACCACACTCTTACTCCATATCCCTCGAAATGTGTTCCTTTTAAACTCTCCCTCCTGGAACCACAGACAATTAGAGGCTGCCGTTCTTTAACCATTTACTGGCAGGAGAAAAAAGTACAAGAAATACTTGTGGAACCAACGTTTCCATCACAACAGACACAACATTTTACAGGGACTGGAAGAAACACCATGGACAGAATAACTGCCACACACAGGAAGAACAAGGATATAGTCTGAGTGCCTCATTTTTAGTTCTATGAATCATTTCATGTGTCAACACGAATAGAAGTTATTAATATTGCAGTTGTTGCATAAAGGATTATTATTCTGACCGGAATATAATAGAAAGTAATAAGATTTTCGAATGTAGAAATAAAAGAAATAATCTAGCATGTGGGGGGACGGGACCTAAATTATATGATTTGGTATTTGAGTGATTAGTATTAGTATTATAATTTGGTATTGTTTTAATGACGCTATTATTGGATGGTAATTGTAAATTAATAAAAATTATTATAACAGAAATAATGTTTTCCTCCAGATATTGTTGCATATCTCTGCTACTTTTCTTTCTTAAAACTATGTAAAAAACAAGGGAAGTGGCTGTTTTAAACTTCTCCTTCTATTCCTTAGCTGCCTTGTGTGAGAGAGATAAAGAATGTAGGGCCCTTAACTATTTCACAAATGTTTTTTGTTTCTGGTACCCTTTTTTCTTGTCTTCAAGATGAATTTGCAGATTCCATGAAGTAATTGATAAGAAACTTTATATTAACAATCATTCCTACAGTGCATGTACAACATTGAACAACTGAACTTAACCATTTCTACATGAAAAGGCTGAGAGTTTTGCTATTAAGATTCTATTTGCTTTAAATATACAGTAATACATGACAGGGTGTATGGAGTGTTAGGGAGGGGTAGTAACTCTAGCGGGAAACAAGTCCTGCTCCTTCTGGGGTAGTTTGCCTTCCTCTGATTCCCACCCTGCACTCAGTTCTCACCTGTGGCTCCTAGAAGTTGTCAGCTTGCAACAGCAGCCACATCCCATGAATCAGATAAAACTGGCTGGACTCCTAAACCAGGTGAGGGCAGCCAATGGGCCTCAAATCCTCAGTCTGTTAGGGAATTTCTCTGCTTGCAAAGACAGGATATAGCAGATGAGAGCAAAAGTGGGCCCAATGCTTAAAAAGGTGGCTACTGAAGGTGCTGTAGAGGGAAATGAGGGGCAGATGGGTCTCGTAAACCTAGGAAGGGAGCCCACCTAGGAGAAGAAATCTTTGAACATAAACCTCCACTGCTTTACAGCATTACTCATTTGTGAAAAAGGCTTAGGGAGTAGAAACTGGGGAAAAATCTGTACCCATTGCCTTTGGGACATCTTTGGCAGACAAAACAGTTAAGGGGCTAACTGTTTTGATCCAGAGCAGGGACCTGGAAAGTGATACCAGCCAGCAAGTCCCAACAGAACCACAAATTCCACTGTCATTTATACCTTTCTTTGTGTTAGCTGCTCTTTGTTGTTCAGGTCAGGCCTCACCACAATAATGTAGCATTTAGGGGTGAAAATGCAAGCCAGTAACCCAGCACCGGAAGCAAAGATGGAGAAGATCTCCACAGCCACCATGTATTTTCCTCTGGTGCTCAGATAAGTTGGAATGAAGGAGAGCCAAACACTGCAGAAGACCAGCATGCTGAAGGTGATGAACTTGGCTTCATTGAAAGTGTCAGGCAACTTCCTGGCTAGGAAGGCCACAGTGAAGCTGATAGTGGCCAGGAAGCCCATGTAGCCCAAAACACAATAGAACATGGAGACTGACCCTTCATTACAAAGAAATATCATTTCTTCAGGCATTGAGTGCATGTCCACATCTGGGAATGGGGGAGAGGTTGCCAACCAGAGGACACAGATTCCTACTTGAACAATGGAACAGGAAAAGACAATGGAATAAGCCAGTTCTTTGCCTACCCATTTCCTCATATTGGATCCTGGTTTGGTAGCCATGAATGCCAAAACCACCAATATGGTTTTGGCTAAGATGCTGGAGAGGGCCACAGAGAAGACAATGCCAAAAGCAGTTTGTCGGAGAAGGCAAGTCGCCATATTAGGTTTTCCGATAAACAACAAAGAAGAGAGGAAACACAAGAGGAGGGAGATAAGGAGACCATAGGTGAGGCTTCGGTTGTTGGCTTTGACTATGGCTGTATTGCGATGCTTAATGAAGATGCCTAGCACTAAAATTGTGATCAGAGAGAATAAAAGTGCAGAGGAAGTTGAAACAATGGTCAGGGTTTCATCAAAGGCTAGGAAGTTTGGAATCTTAGGAATGCAGAGATCCTGGCCACTGTTTGGATACTGATCTGCTGGGCAACTGATACATGTTTCCATGTCTGAAAATACAGAAGTAATGTGTGACAATTTGAAGTAACCAAAAGTATTCTTAAGATTTTCACATCACTAGTCCATTTTGCATAGTGTTTTCTACGTCAGAATGTATAAGAGCTTCAAGCCCAAATGCTTTTGTACTAGGTGTATCAAAAATAAAACTTGTGTATCAATTCTGGAAATTTCTACATGGGTGACATCTTTTTTTTCTTTATTGTCTCCCTGCTTTTTCTTAGAGCCACATAAAAAGTACAACAAAATAAATACATTACATCTGAAATCTTTGGATCTCGGGAAAGCAAGTTTGATAAGACTTTCACCCTATTGTCAAAAACCTAATTATTCGAGGAGAAAACACCACTTCTATTCGACTCTAATTTTGTAGAAGATGGAGGTAAAATATATTAAAGGTAAAGGTAAAGGGACCATTAGGAGTTGCGGCGCTCCTCTCGCTTTATTGGCCGAGGGAGGCAGCGTACAGTTTCCGGGTTATGCTGCCAGCATGACTAAGCCACTTCTGGCGAACCGGAGCAGCGCACAGAAACGCCATTTACCTTCCTGCTGGAGTGGTACCTATTTATCTACTTGCACTTTGATGTGCTTTCGAACTGCTAGGTTGCACTTTGATGTGCTTTCGAACTGCTAGGTTGGCAGGAGCAGGGACCAAGCAGTGGCAGAGCACCCTGTCGCAGGGATTTGAACTGTCAACCTTCTGATCTGCAAGTCCTAGGCGCTGTGGTTTAACCCACAGCGCCACCCATGTCTCCAGAATATATTAGCTTCCACTTAAAAAAGAAAACTTCAAGATTTTAAAGGTAAAATATATTGATGTTATATATAAACAATGAGAAGAACAAATCTGTTAATTTAAGCCTTCTCTCCTGCAGCAGTTTAATGTCAACTAAATTCCCAGGAGCCCAGAGGTTCTGCAGTATCTTAAGATGTCATCTCTAACCTTTCTCATTTGAAATCATTCCTTCTGCACATGGATCACAATCATAGCAGCAAAACTTCTCCCCCTCCTTCTTTTTCTTCCCGTAACCAGGATGGCACTTGGCATTACATACAGAAAGCGGTGGCACCTATGCAAAGAGATAGGAAGAGTATAATATTATGATATTGTTTTGGGGAATTTACCAAATATCCACTATCAGGTGATTTAATAGTAAATGGGAGGACTGATAACGTGAAATTATCCTTATTCTTAAGGAAACCAGCCCTGAGTGCTCATCGGAAGGACAGGTCCTGAAGCTGAGGCTCCAATACCTTGGCCACCTCATGAGAAGAGAAGACTCCCTGGAAGAGACCCTGATGTTGGGAAAGATGGAGGGCACAAGGAGAAGGGGACAACAGAGGACGAGATGGTTGAACAGTGTTCTCGAAGCTACCAGCATGGGTTTGACTAAACTGCGGGAGGCAGTGGAAGACAGAAGTGCCTGGCGTGCTCTGGTCCATGGGGTCATGAAGAGTCGGACACGACTAAACGACTAAACAACAACAACAACACACCAGTGGCACATACAGTAGGGTAAAAAGCTGCTGTTCTAAGCATCATAGAAGCTTAAGAAGATGTCAGTATTCATGCCTGGACCATCCAACCTTATAGCTGTGTTTGACTCCATCAAAAGGCCAAGCCAGGGGTGAAATCACACCGAATTCTGTGTGATTTCACCCCTGGTTTGGCCTTTTGATGGAGTCACACCCCCCCCCCCCGGGCATTTGCTTCAAGGAGTCCACATGGTGTGGCACAAGGAATTAAAGGTAAGCCATTATAGTGGTCCTGCTCCTACCTGCAGGGTCATTACAAGAAACTAGCAATAGGAAATCATTCCATGACTTTTGGGTTTCCTGTTAGGCCACATCCTGTCTCAGAGAGAAATGCTTTCGGGTCCTATGCCTGACCTGTTCTGGGAGGAGTTGCATTCCGTTTGAAGCAAGAGGTCTGGGAGCACTCCTCTATTCTAACTCATCAATAGTCTGAAGTGGTTTCAAGTGCTAGTGAATTTCAAAATGAATAATGTGTGAAGTGCTTTTGTTACATCCCATTTTGTGGATAATCAGAAATTCTGGGTTTTCAGGGACTGTGCCATTATTTCCATACCTTAGTGAAGCGTCTGTGCCATTTGATTCTGTCTTCATTAATGGTGAGCTCTTTGCCCGGAGGGGCCTGAGGATCCAAGCTGCCCACTTTGACTCTGACATAGGAATTATTTGGGAAAGTGACCAAGTTGGTAATATCAAAGCCAGCTGCTAACTCTCCATATTCATTTAATATAATTTCTTCCCCAGCACTGTTGTTGAATGAGATTCTCTGCAGGAATGAGTGGAGCTAAGTGGAAAGAGAATCAAAGTTAAATGCTTCAGTTCACAATGGAGAGCATCCATATTCTAGTTGCGCACACAGAAGGAGTAGGAAATCATGAACCAGTGCCAATTCAACATTCAACAGACTTGCATCAAGATATTATGGAGAGGTGAGACCATACACCTGCTTGCTTGAGACCAGCCTTTGTCAAGATCCAAGAAAGGGAAGGGATTTGAGAAGTCATGTAAGAGAAGAGATGGGAGCTTATGTCCTCAAAGGATAGGAATGCAGTATGAGAACATCGGACTGGACCTTTCCATAGTTTATAGAGGGGATTTTAGCATGGTTGGATGTTGGATGCAGAGGAGTGGTAGGAAGCAGCAGCTGGGGAACCCGAAAGGGACGCCCTAAGGAAAGGGGGCTCAGAGCCAGGGAATTGGTGGCAGGATGAGAAGGAGTGGTCAGTGGAGAAGAGGGAGCAAATTGAGAGGAAGAGGTGTCAGAAACAGAAGAGGCAACAGGGTTAAGGGAGCAGGAAGAGGCTGTGGCAGATTGAAATCCAGACTAAGAGGCAGAGGAGGAGAAAGGAGAAAAGCAGAGTCTAGAGAAAGTGATGACATAATTGCTATCCTCTTCTGGGGACCTACCAGTGAGGCTTCAGGCCCCAGATACCCCTGGTGGTGGGCATACAGGGAAAGATGAGGAGTTGGCGATGGGGCCTTCCAGGACGTGTCCAGGTAGTGGCAGCCGTCTGATGGGCTGCTCTTCTCTTTTCTCTTTGATATGAGGATCCCTGCAAAAGCCAGTGCCTGGTGTTGGGGTCCTGGTTGTGCTCCCTTATAATTATGCGCCTGGGGCCCCCAACCTTACACCACTGGGTAACTGGACAGGTAAGAGAGACAGAGAATTGGTGAGGGATGTGGATAGAAAATGGAGGGGTTTTCAGTATGGAGAAGGTGGTTGGCACAGCTTCAGTTATGTGTAGTTTTTTCCTTATGTCATCTAAAGTCTGTTTACTAGCATTATAGGAAATATTCTAATTCCCATCTTTGATAAAATTACTAAAGGTTTATTTTTTAATTTCTTAAGTTTTATTCTTTTATTTCTTTACTGATAAGTAAATACCTACTCACATAATGTACCAATGCAGTGAATGCTTTGTAAGAGGGAACAATACCTGCCAAGGATCTGCATACTGAGGAGAGAGTTTTTCCTTAGCATCTCTTCTGTTGCGGATGGTTCCAGCCAAGTGCATGCTATTTAAGGCATGTGCCAAAGCATAGACAGCATTATAAATACTGTAGCTGTGGCCAGTCATGCTCATTACAAAATATGGTGCAGGAAGGCTCTCCAGCATCTCCTCTCCAGTACATGTGGTTGCTGAGAGTGTGGTATTTGGAAGTGAACAACTGAATGCATCTTCCCAGAAATCTTGGATAAAACCATCCGCGTCTGTCCAATGAGGACGTAAACTCTGAAGAAAGTCTTTAAAGTTGTGAATCTCCTTGGAGTGAATTGCAAAGGAGATAGCACCATGGAACATTCGTATATTAACAGTAAATTTTTGAAGGCTATATAATATGAAATCAATTTGGGTAGTTGTAATCCATACTGTTCCTTCACGTGAATTCTTTTGAGGAAATAGTAGCTGAGATAACTCCATTGTGCTTAAAGCAGCTGACAACCATATACTAAATCTACTTTCTCCATATACAAGAACTACATTGGTTCTGCTGGTTGTGAAAATTGGTAACCAGATCCTTGAGTCATGCAGTTGGTTACTGTTATAAATTAGATTGAGTTCCACTCTTTCTGTGAATGCTGAACAGATTCCATTCTTGAAAAGCATTGGCTCAATTGTCTGTAAGAAACGTTCTCCAGCTTCATTAGCTGGAGTCATGAGCCCAACCCATTTCCATCTGAAATGCAGAAGTAACCAGATAATTCCTTGATACTGAAGGTTTTCATTGGGGACCATGCGGTAGAAGGAAGGGAACTTGGTTCCATAATTTATGAGTGGTTCAAATGAACCATATGAAATCTGTGAAAACAAGAAATCATGATATCCCAAAATATTTGTATATAAACACACACACACACACACACACACACACACACACACTGAATATATATCCCAAATGTAACAAATTACATAGAAAAACAGATATAATCTTGCTCATGGTTTCTACAGATATTTATTGTTATTATTATGGCATCATCCCAGCTTTTTACCGTTACACACTGATTGTCTCCAAGTAGAGAGGAGCATTTATCATCGCTCATCTTAATATAGTAAATGGAAGACTCAACTAAGTCCAAAGTGGAGGTGGATCATGTACTTTTGCTCTGTAACCTTTATAGTGTTTGTAGGGAGTGGTTGATTCTCTACCTATTTATATTTATTATTAATATTATGGCATCATCACAGCTTCATTCTTGTACATTTTGATTGTAACTAAGAATAGGGGAGCATTTATCATGGCTCATGTTTATATACAAAGTGGATGTTTAAGCAAAACTCCAAGGTAGAAGTGGAGTGATAGAAATTGTTGATTATGTACTTTTGCTCTGTAACCTTTGTAATGTTTGTAGGAAGCCATTGATCTACTAAGTACTCTCTCAGGACGTCTTCCTGGGAAATCCTGAAGAGCTCCATTAGATTGTACAGTGGTACCTCTGGTTAAGTACTTAATTCGTTCTGGAGCTACGTTCTTAACCTGAAACTGTTCTTAACCTGAAGTACCACTTTAGCTAATGGGGCCTGATGCTGCTGCCGCGCCGCCTCTGCATGATTTCTGTTCTCATCCTGAAGCAAAGTTCTTAACCTGAAACACTATTTCTGGGTTAGCGGAGTCTGTAACCTGAAGCGTATGTGTCAGGGAACTGACATCTAAAGCGCCGCAGGTGCAAAGGCTCCCTGAGGTTGAGAGAGCAGTAGCAGCGGAAGAGGGAACCAGTAGAGGGCGAGCAAGAACTCCAAGGGAAAGTGAGTCGGAGGGATGGCTCAGAGACGCTTCAAGCGAAACCAGTGGGGAGGTCTCAGGACCTCCTATAGGGACACCCACACCTCGACGGAAACTGTCACGCCGAGAGGCCAGACGACGTGTTTCCGTTAAGGAGCTTTTATGTTGGAAACGTTTCCGAAAGCAGCCACTTTCGGATTCTACTAGTGATTGACGCAGCCATGCTGGAGGGGCTCCGTCACAGGCAGAGGTTTGAAAACCTGATCAAACTCTGAGGGACTTGCATTTTACGCACAAGCAGCTCATCGTCCCATCACAGCAATCCGAAAGTCACCGAAAGCCAGCTTGTGCAGAGAGAAGCATCATGAGCAACCCAGCCGGAACCGGGGGTGCAGGAGCAGCTGGAGGGGGTCCAAGCCTGGAAGAAAGGTACAGAGCGTTGGAGATCCAGTTGGCGCTGCAAACGGCGACGCTTGAGGAGAGGAGGGCTCAGGATGCAGAAAAGGGAAAGGAGAAAACCACCCCGCTCGCCAGAAAGGTACCAGGATTGGTGCAGAAATTCGGGGGGGATCCCAGGAACTATCATGCCTTTAGAACAGAGATGCAATACGCTCTAAACTTGCAGTTTGATGACTTCCCCGACGAGGAATCGCGAGTGGCGTATGTGATTGGCCATCTCGAATCCGGGGCGAAAGATTGGGTTAGACCCCTGATGGCAGCGAATAATGAGATCTTAAAGGACACGAGGAAGTTTTTTCGTGCCATGGACCTGATGTTTTCCAGCGATATTGAGCAGGGGGTGGTGCGAAGGCAGTTAATGGCTTGCCAGCAAGGAAGCAGATCTGTCCGTGAGTACTGGACTGAATTTACTATGCTGATTCATAAATTGGGGTGGGACCTATCGGCAGAGCCCATCCAAATGCTTTTCGAAGAGGGGCTTTCTTCAACCGTCAAAGATGAGCTTTCCCGGGGGCCCAGGGCGGAGTCTATGGACCAATTAACCAAATCTGCGCTGGCCATAGGAGCGCGCCAGGAGGCGAGGGCTTTGGAAAGGCGGGAAGGGAAAGGAGACCGTTGGAGGGAGTTCCGCATTCCAGACATTCCAGAGCCATCTTTCCCGCCGGCAGAGCCGATGGAAGTTGGAACAGCGCGGGCGCGCGCAGTTTCAAATCCCAGTGAAGGGCGGAAGAAGGAGGGAAAGAGCGCCAAGAGATGTTATCTTTGCCAACAGCCAGGGCACTTTGCCAGAGTCTGCCCACAAAGAAAGGAATGGCAAGGGATGGCAGGAGCTGTTGGGGGAAAGGAAGAGGAAAGCAAGGAGCAAGTAAAAGCCAACGCCTGGCTGCCACCGTCGGGGCACAGCAGCCAGGCCAAAGAGCAATGAAAGTGCCCATGCCAGAACCTCCCAGACCTGCTTTAGTGATAGAGGTGTTACTAGAACTGCCAAACGGACACCCACTAAAGGTCAAGGCGCTTTTGGATTCAGGCAGCTCCTGTAATTTCATGAGTAAGGAGTTTGCAGCTGAGCACCAGATACAGACCATCCCTTTAAGTAACCCCTTGCAGGTGACTACGATTGACGGCAGAGAGCTGTTGGGGGGAGAAGTTAGCCAACAGACTGTCCCGATGGTAATGAGAGTGGCAAGGCACACCGAACAGATAGCGTTTAATGTGGCCATCCTGGGAGGAGCGCCCATCATTTTGGGGATGAGCTGGCTGGCGCTACACGATCCGCTAGTGGGCTGGCATCAGAGGGTGGTCTCCTTTGGGTCAGCGCATTGCCTAGAACACTGCAAGGAGGGGAAGGTCTCGGGAGGAGACAGAGTCACCCTAGCGGGGATGGAAGTGATGGGCAAAGGGAAGGTGCCCCCGCAATACGTAGATCTGAGCAACGTATTCAGCGAAAGGGAAGCAGACAAACTGCCACCGCATAGACCCTTTGACTGTCAAATCAACCTACTCCCAGGGGCCCAACTCCCAGTAGGCAAGCTGTACGCCATGTCAGACAGGGAGATGCAGGAGCTGAGGGAGTTCATTGACAAAAACTTGAAGCGAGGTTTCATCAGAGAGTCCCGAGCGGTGGGGGGCAGCCCAGTGTTTTTTGTGGACAAAAAGAACACAGACAAACCGAGACTGGTGTGTGACTTCAGGGGCCTCAATGCAGTGTCGGAGCCCCTGGCTTTCCCTATGCCCCGAATTGACGACATTTTGACCAGAGTAAGGAAGGGAACTACTTGCCATTCACGAAGCATTCCGGAGGTGGAGACATTTATTAATTGGGGCACAACACAAGGTGCAAGTGTGCACCGACCACAAAAATTTAGAGTATTGGAGAACAGCTCGAGTGCTCAACCAACGACAAGTGAGATGGGCACAGGAATTCTCCAAATTTAACTTTGAGATTTGTTATGTGCCAGGCCCAGAAAACGTCAGGGCGGATGCGCTCTCACGCAAACCAGAATATTGGGAAGGGGAGGGGGTGATCGAAGAGAGACATGTCATCCCGGAGGACCGCTGGGTGTGTGGGGCGGCGCTGGTGGGGCAACGGGAACTGGTGGAGGAAACGGAAAATGATGAATATGCCCAGGATAAGCTCAGAGGTCTCAGGGGGGAGGGCGAGAGCCCCGGAGGTTTTGAGGAAAGAAATGGGGCATTGTATTACAAAGGGGCCCTGTATATACCCGAAGGTGAATTGAGGGGGAGAGTACTCAAGCAGTTGCATGATAGCCCCACGGCGGGACATTTTGGGCAACACAAAACCATGTGGTTGGTTACCAGGGAATTTTGGTGGCCTAAGGTGAGGGAAGATGTAAGGGAGTATGTAAGAGGGTGTGACCAATGTCAGCGAGCCAAAGGGGAAAGAAGGGCGCCGGCAGGGTTATTAGAACCTTTACCCACACCAGAACGGCCTTGGGAAGCGATATCAATAGATTTTATGACGGATCTGCCAAGGTCCAAGGGGAAAACAGCCATCATGGTAGTAGTAGACCTGTTAACTAAGATGTGCCATTTTGTAGCATGATCACATGCAGTCACAGCGGAAGAAACGGCGAAGTTGTTTGTGGAACATATCTTTAGGTTGCACGGGGCTCCCTCGAGGGTGATCTCAGATCGAGGCAAACAATTTACTTCCAGGTTCTGGAGGAAGCTCATGAGCTTGCTACACGTGGAAGTTAATTTTTCAACTGCCCGGCACCCTGAAACCAACGGGCAGGCGGAAAGGGCAAATGGCATTCTTCAACAATATCTTAGGTGTTATGTCAATGACAGAGAGAACGATTGGGTCGAAAAGTTGGCGTTGGCAGAATTTGCCTACAATAATGCGGAGAATGTGTCCACAGGGATGAGTCCCTTTTTGGCTAATTACGGGTGTCACCCCAGGGCATTTCCAGGGGAAGGAGGGGAGAGATGGAGCGTTCCAGCGGCTGAACATTTTGTAGAAGAGATGGAAGCCATCCATCAGCAGCTCCAGCTCAACTTAGAAAGGGCCAAGGCACAATATAAGAAGCAGGCAGACAAGAACAGAAGGGAAGGTGAAACCATAAGGGTGGGGGATCAAGTGTGGTTGTCAACCCAAGGGTTGCCGTTCAAAGGGGGTTGTAAGAAACTGAGGCCCAGAAGATTGGGACCCTTTGAGGTGATTCAGCAGGTCAACCCGGTATCTTTCAAACTCCGATTACCCAACCACATGAAATTGCACCCAGTGTTCCACAGGTCGTTACTGTCACCATACAGGGGGGGACGTGAAGGGGAGCACGTCAGGGGACCAGCCTTGGAAGAGAGGGAACGCCGCAACCATGTAGCGGAAATCCTCGATTCCAGGTGGAAGGGTAATCAGGTGGAGTATTTGGTGGCGTGGGAAGGGGAACCGGAGTCAGAAAACACCTGGGTAAGTGCAGAGGAAGTCAATGACGAGGTTTTAACAGAAACGTTCCACCAAAGGTTCCCGAGGAAACCTCAGCCTATAGCAAGGTTTAGGAGGGAGTATTTCGGCACCACCGATGAGGAAGAGGAAATGGAAGGGTTCGCGGAGTCGGAGTTGGAAGATGGAGTGGACTCTGATGACGAAGAGTACCTAGAGAGTAGGAACAGCAACAAGTGGAAGGAAATGTTCGCGACGTCGGAAGATGAGGGAGGTTCTTTCAGGGGTTTTACCTCCTCACCGCCAGTAGGAGAGGAGACGGGAGGGGGTGAAGGGGGCCCTGGAGGGGAGGTGGATGTCAGGGAACTGACATCTAAAGCGCCGCAGGTGCAAAGGCTCCCTGAGGTTGAGAGAGCAGTAGCAGCGGAAGAGGGAACCAGTAGAGGGCGAGCAAGAACTCCAAGGGAAAGTGAGTCGGAGGGATGGCTCAGAGACGCTTCAAGCGAAACCAGTGGGGAGGTCTCAGGACCTCCTATAGGGACACCCACACCTCGACGGAAACTGTCACGCCGAGAGGCCAGACGACGTGTTTCCGTTAAGGAGCTTTTATGTTGGAAACGTTTCCGAAAGCAGCCACTTTCGGATTCTACTAGTGATTGACGCAGCCATGCTGGAGGGGCTCCGTCACAGGCAGAGGTTTGAAAACCTGATCAAACTCTGAGGGACTTGCATTTTACGCACAAGCAGCTCATCGTCCCATCACAGTATGTAACCCGAGGTACCACTGTATATGCTATCCTTCTCTGAGCACTATAAACCAAATCATATAAAATATCAGTAAAATACAAAATACTTTACCAACACTATTTAAAACAACTAAAATGAAATACAACAATGTAGCAGAATAGCACAATGCTGACACCACTATATAAGGCTCTGAAGTGACAGATGACAAATGCGAGAACAATGCAAGAAAACACTTCTTCAATTAGCCTCTGAAAATGAACAATGTTGACTAACATCATACTTTGGGAAAGGACTATCTTGATTTTTAAGGGGAGGAAAATTTTTAGTGAATGTGTTCTCAGCAATTTTTGCTTATGAATCCAATGCCAATGTCAAATACTGAGTACCTCACAGGAAGCCAGTGCAGTGCTTTCAGGATTGATGAATATGAACCAGTCTAGGTGCCTCCTTTACAAACCTGGCAGCTTTACAGAAATCTTCTATTACATCTATTCAACACAAATTGCCCTTCTTACACACATTGTTGGATATGCTTATTATGGCTCTTTTACTTTGTCTATTTCCCCACTCCATATTTATGAATCAGTAGATTCCTTATAAAGGGACGCGGGTGGCACTGTGGGTAAAACCTCAGTGCCTAGGACTTGCCGATGGCATGGTCGGCGGTTCGAATCCCCGCGGCGGGTTGAGCTCCCGTTGTTTGGTCCCAGCTCCTGCCCACCTAGCAGTTCGAAAGCACAATTAAGTGCAAGTAGATAAATAGGTACCGCTTTATAGCGGGAAGGTAAACGGCGTTTCCATGTGCTGCTCTGGTGCCGGTTTGCCAGAGCACTGGCTCCCGGCCTCTAGAGTGAGATGAGCGCACAACCCTAGAGTCTGTCAAGACTGGCCCGTACGGGCAGGGGTACCTTTACCTATTTACCTTAGATTCCTTATGCAAGGACAGCATGAAATCTCTGTTTTTCAAAATCCATATTCTACCTGTGGAATCTTGAAAAGACCTAAGACGTTTGCCATACACCAGGAGGTATCAGAGCTGAGTCCCCCAATGACTCCTATGACATTTTTCTGGATGCCACAACTGTAGTTGGGAACAAAGTGACGTGATTTAAAGAGCAGGTCCAGAGTGTTTCGGTAAGTCATCTTTGAATCATAATAGCTATCATAGATGTGGAAGCCGAGAGAGACATTTGGCAACATCCTGGGATTCTTGTTGATCTCATCAACAGCAAAGACCAAGGCCAGGATTTGCTGGTAGAACTTTGTCAACACCCTGCAAATGAAGTGAGATTTTGTTTAATGGGAAAATTAAACAGTGCACAGAATCTAGATAGGAGAGATTCACCTGCCTGCCTACAAAGAGAGGATGAAGCCAACAAAGTTAATCTACTTATTTGGGCAATCTAAGAATACTGTGTAATTAAAAAAGCTGTTTCTTCATATCTTCAGCAACCCGTGTTTGTTTTCACCACCTTGAAAATTTGGGTATCATCAAAAAAGTTGAGTACCATACTACTTTTCTATATGCTTTTCCTATTTTTTATGCCATCTCTTTTCTCTTTCTCTTACTCTCTTTCCTATCTCTCTTTACACAATTTGACTCAAAAAAAGCTTATTGTTCATTGACAGTATGCACATAGCCTATATACACAGAGATTTCTAATAAAATCTCTCCACACATTTAAAAAAATAAAGTTCTAAAGCTATCTTCCTCCCCAATCAATCAAAGTTATTTTTAGTCAGATATAGCATATAAGGAATAATTAAATAATATTAGTTAACGCTTACTTACAGTGGAGCATCCATGAAGCCCTGGGAAGGGTGTTTCTTGAATGATAATTTGGGGTGTATGTAATAGATATGAGATGCCATTGCACCAATGACCAGGTCACCTGGCTCATACCACTTGTGTGGAACATGAACATAATGATTTGTTGTGCATTGAGCGCTTTGTCCTTGGGACACTATATTGGGGAGTAGCAGAAGCAGCAGGAGCAACACCCTGATGGCAAATTCCCTTGTGTGCATGGGCTCCCCTGCTTCTCTCTACAGTATTATTCCTCTCCTCCACCTGATCTGAACAGGACAAATTGGGTGGCAGCTGATTCTGTCAATTTGGCACTGTAAGGGACATGTATCCACCTTATTGTTAGCTTGAACATTGTCACAACAGAATGCCTTGGATACCAAATAAGATGCAGTGGTTTGATATGAAAGAGGGAAACTGATAACTGATAAGTAACAGAGCCCTGCCTAGTTGTCTTTGGAGCACAGAGGAGCTTATAATCATTTCAGGCTTGCTTGTTGATTCTTTTTTTCCACTCTGGCATTTGGCGGTTCAGTCAGGTAGTTTGATTATTGTAATTTGAGTAATGATAGGGGAGAGAATCACTTGTGCAGTGTTTTTGGATTCTATGGTGCATCAGCAGTAGGGGAACTGCCAAAATAATATTATTATTAATTTTTAAATATATATTCTTATTGATTTACTAATATTGTTCCAATAGCGACCTCAATATAACAATACCAATTTTATCCAAATAATGCAATTATGAATGCCAATTTTTCAAATGTCAAATTATATGATTTAATTAAATGTTTCCCCTTGCATGCTAGATTTGATGGCTTCATTCTTCTTCATTAATTCTGTGTTCCACTATGTTAATAATTTCCTTTGCATTCTTTCCACATATAGTAATCTCTTAGATAACAGCTACAGTCTTGTGATTTCTATTTGTGTTGGTATATATTGTTGTTGTTGTTGTTTAGTCGTTTAGTCGTGTCCGACTCTTCGTGACCCCATGGACCAGAGAACGCCAGGCACCTCTGTCCTCCACTGCCTCCCGCAGTTTGGTCAAACTCATGCTGGTAACCGCGAAAACACTATCCAACCATCTCGTCCTCTGTCGCCCCCTTCTCCTTGTGCCCTCCATCTTTCCCAACATCAGGGTCTTCTCCAGGGAGTCTTCTCTTCTCATGAGGAGGCCAAAGTACTGGAGCCTCAGCTTCACAATCTGTCCTTCCAGTGAGCACTCAGGGTTGATTTCCTTCAGTATGGAGAAGTTTGATCTTCTTGCAGTCCATGGGACTCTCAAGAGTCTCCTCCAGCACCATAATTCAAAAGCATCAATTCTTCGGCGATCAGCCTTCTTTATGGTCCAGCTCTCACTTCCATACATCACTACTGGGAAAACCATAGCTTTAACTATACGAACCTTTGTTGGCAAGGTGATGTCTCTACTTCTCAAGATGCTGTCTAGGCCTGTCATTCCCTTCTCCCAAGAAGCAGGCGTCTTTTAATTTCGTGGCTGCTGTCACCATCTGCAGTGATCATTGAGCCCAAGAAAGTAAAATCTCTCACTACCTCCATTTCTTCCCCTTCTATTTGCCAGGAGGTGATGGGACCAGTGGCCATGATCTTCGTTTTTTTGATGTTGAGCTTCAGACCATATTTTGCGCTCTCCTCTTTCACCCTCATTAAAAGGTTCTTTAATTCCTCCTCACTTTCTGCCATCAAGGTTGTGTCATCTGCATATCTGAGGTTGTTGATATTTCTTCCGGCAATCTTAATTTCGGCTAGGGATTCATCCAGCCCAACCTTTCGCATGATGAATTCTGCATATAAGTTAAATAAGCAGGGAGACAAAATACAGCCTTGTCGTACTCCTTTCCCAATTTTGAACCAATCAGTTGTTCCATATCCAGTTCTAACTGTAGCTTCTTGTCCCACATAGAGATTTCTCAGGAGACAGATGAGGTGATCTGGCACTCCCATTTCTTTAAGAACTTGCCATAGTTTGCCATGGTCGACACAGTCAAAGGCTTTTGCATAGTCAATGAAGCAGAAGTAGATGTCTTTCTGGAACTCTCTAGCTTTCTCCATAATCCAGCGCATGTTTGCAATTTGGTCTCTGGTTCCTCTGCCTCTTCTAAATCCAGCTTGCACTTCTGGGAGTTCTCGGTCCACATACTGCTTGAGCCTTCCTTGTAGAATTTTAAGCATAACCTTGCTAGCGTGTGAAATGAGTGCAATTGTGCGGTAGTTGGAGCATTCTTTGGCACTGCCCTTCTTTGGGATTGGGATGTAGACTGATCTTCTCCAATCTTCTGGCCACTGCTGAGTTTTCCAAACTTGCTGGCATATTGAGTGTAGCACCTTAACAGCATCATCTTTTAAAATTTTAAATAGTTCAGCTGGAATACCATCACTTCCACTGGCCTTGTTATTTGCAGTGCTTTCTAAGGCCCATTTGACTTCACTTTCCAGGATGTCTGGCTCAAGGTCAGCAACCACACTACCTGGGGTGTTCGAGACATCCATATTTTTCTGGTATAATTCCTCTGTGTATTCTTGCCACCTCTTCTTGATGTCTTCTGCTTCTGTTAGGTCCTTTCCACTTTTGCCCTTTATTATGGAAATCTTTGTACGAAATGTTCCTTTGGTATATATTAGGTAATTTATAAAGTTTGAAGTGAGGAACTCTAAGTGTAGTCCTTATTCTTTCCTGTGTGTGACAAGTTCCCCCCATGATGTTTTTCTTTCCATATATGGTGCTGTATCCTTCATCCCTGCAACTGTTGATATTTCCCATCATGCCCTGGGAGAAGCGGTTATCGCACAGTTTCCAACAGTCACTTCATCACTTTGTCCTGTGTTTGGCTTCCAGTAAAAAAGCAGTGTTCACCATTTTTTTCCAGCCTAGGAGGAATGGTCTGAATCCAGACCACAGATGTTGAACCCAAATGCATCTATTACTACAGCTGGTAGACAGGAAGCCGGATCTGCCAATGTAATTATATTTGTAACATCACAAAATCATAGGCAAGGAATGAACCTACAAGGTCAGCAGGATGGCTAGAGTTGAGCTGGTCCCATCCTTTCCCCGATTCTTAATTTGTTAGTACTGTGGTATCCATCACCCTCCCACTTATGTAACACTGATGAGACATAGTTTGCCATCCTATTAACTGAATGGTGGCAGCTATTCTGAATAGCATCCTTGCCTTATCAAGAAGTGGGGACACTGAATTATAGCATCAATAGACCAATGGGTTATCAGATCCATACAAAGCATGATGGAGAACCACAACAACTTGGAAAAGGTAGTTGTGACAAACATGGCACCTCAGTTACCGCTCACGCCCATGTGTCCGCTCTCACTTAAATATATTGTCCCCACCTCATCAAACAACCTTTGAGCTGAAGCCTTAAGAACAAAACCTAACAATCCCTGAATACCTGTAGGGGATCTTTATGAGGGGGATAACCCAAAGTGTTCTTTAAATAAACAATAAAGATTAATTTTAAAACAAGGTAGTATAACACAAGTGGAGAAACTTAGCTTACTTCAATAATAATACGCTAGTTCACTTCAATTCGCTTTCAGAGGTTTCGGCTTTATAGTTCTAAGGTGGTACTTTCCTTCATTTACCCACCCCTTTAACAAATGCAACTCCTGATGTACTTTCAGTAATAGTCTTAAGGGCTCACCACACACACCCCTTCCTTCCCTGGGATTTGGGCGTCTCTTCTTTCCTCAGAAGAGTCTCTCCCCTCCAGATTAGTTTGAGCTGACCTAAGTAGACTCATCTCTTTCAGCTCCTCCTTCTCCTGTTTCACCCTCAGTCTCCCAGGAAATTTGGTCCTATTACTCCTGCAGGACAATACACTCAGTCCTTCACTGTACACTCGGAGTGGATGTTTTATTCCAGAACCAACTCTCCCTCCTCAACGCTCTTTATATTTCAACCTGACTCCTATCCTATCTCCCTACCTAACTCTCAGACTCCCTTCTCCACCCCCCTCTTAACCACACTCTAACTCCATCTCTCTCCAAAGCCTCTCCTTTTAAACTCTCCCTCCTGGAACCACAGCCAACCAGAGGCTGCCGTTCTTTAAGCATTTGCTGGCAGGAGAAAAAAGTAAAAAGAAATACTTGTGGAACCAACTTTTCCGTCACAATAGACACAACATTTTACAAGGACTAGAAGAAACACGACGGAAGCATTAATTGCCACACACAGGAAGAACACGGATGTAGTTTGAGTGCCACATTTGTAGTTCTATGAATCATTTAATGTGTCAACACAAATAGAAGTTATCCATATTGCAGTTGTTGTATAAGGGATTATTATTTTGACTGGAATATAATAGAAATTAATATGATCTTGGAATGCGGAAATAAAGGAAATCTAGCATGTGGGGGGCACCTAAATTATATGATTCGGTATTTGAGTGATTAGTATTAGTATTACAATTTGGTATTGTTTTAATGACGCTATTATTGGATGGTAATTGAAAATAAATAAAAATATTATAAAAGAAATAGCATAAATAGACTTTAAATCAACTTAGAAACAACACATCTGTATTCTCTTAAGCCAATTGGCTTACTTGAGATATTCTCTGCCACCACTCTTTCAAACTGGTTAGAAGTATAATTCAGAAAAAAAGGTTTGTCCTATTAGTGTTAGTAATATCCAATGTGTTTTCCTCCAGATATTGTTGCATATCACTGCTACTTTTCTTTCTTAAAACTATTTAAAAAAACAAGGGAAATGGCTGTTTTAAACTTCTCCTTCTTCTATTCATCAGCTGCTTTGTGGGTGAGAGATAAAGAATGTAGAGCCCTTAACTATTTCACAGTGTTTTTTGTTCCTGGTACCCTGTGTCGTCTTCAAGATGAATTGATAAGAGACTTTTTATTAACAATCATTCATACAGTACATGTACAACATTGAACCACTGAAATTAACCATTTCTAAAAGAAAAGGATGATAGTTTTGCTATTAAGGTTCCATTTGCTTTAAATATACAGTAATACATGACAGGGGTGTATGGAGTGTTAGGGAGGGGTAGTAACTCTAGCGGGGAACAAGTCGTGCTCCTTCTGGGGTAGTTTGTCTACCTCAGATCCCCACCCGGCCCTCAGTTCTCACCTGTAGCTCCTAGAAATTGTCAGCTTGCAACAGCAGCCACATCCCATGAAACAGATTCAACTGGCTCCCTAAACCATGTGACAGCAGCCAATGGGCCTCAAATCCTCAGTGAATTAGGGAATTTCTCTGCATGCAAAGACAGGACATAGAATTGAGAGCAAAAGTGGGCCCAATGCTTAAAAAGGTGGCTACTGCAGGTGCTGTAGAGGGAAATGAGGGGCAGGTGGGTTTTGTAAACCTAAGAAGGGAGCCCACTTAGGAGAAAGAACCTTTGAATCTAAACCTCCATTGCTTTACAGCATTACTCATTTGTGAAAAAGGCTTTGGGAGTAGAACCTGGGAAAAATCTGCACCCATTGCCTTTGGGAAACTTTGGCAGACAAAAAAGTTAAGAAGCAAATTCTACACACATCCAGAGTTAGGACGTGTAAAGTGATACCAGCCAGCAAGTCCCAAAAGAGCCACAAATTCCACTGTCATTTATACCTTTCTTTGTGTTAGCTGCTCTTTGTTGTTCAGGTCAGGCCTCACCACAATAATGTAGCATTTAGGGGTGAAAATGCAAGTCAGTAACCCAGCACCAGAAGCAATGATGGAGAAGATTTCCACAGCCACCATGTATTTTCCTCTCGTGCTCAGGTAGGTTGGAATGAAGGAGAGCCAAACACTGCAGAAGACCAGCATGCTGAAGGTGATGAACTTGGCTTCATTGAAAGTGTCAGGCAACTTCCTGGCTAGAAAGGCCACTGTGAAGCTGATAGTGGCCAAGAAGCCCATGTAGCCCAAAACACAACAGAACATGGAGACTGACCCTTCATTACATAGATATATGATTTCTTCAGTCATTGAGTGCATGTCCACATCTGGGAATGGGGGAGAGGTTGCCAGCCAGAGGACACAGATTCCTACTTGAACAATGGAGCAGGAAAAGACAATGGAATAAGCCAGTTCTTTGCCTACCCATTTCCTCATATTGGATCCTGGTTTGGTAGCCATGAATGCCAAAACCACCAATATGGTTTTGGCTAAGATGCTGGAGAGGGCCACAGAGAAGACAATGGCAAAAGCAGTTTGCCGGAGAAGGCAAGTTACCATATTAGGTTTTCCGAGAAACAACAAAGAAGAGAGGAAACACAAGAGGAGGGAGATAAGGAGACCATAGGTGAGGCTTCGGTTGTTGGCTTTGACTATGGCTGTATTGCGATGCTTAATGAAGATGCCAAGCACCAAAATTGTGATCAGAGAGAATAGGAGCACAGAGGAAGTTGAAACAATGGCCAAGTTTTCATCAAAGGCTAGGAAGTTTGGAATCTTAGGAATGCATAGATCCTGGCCGCTGTTTGGATACTGATCTGCTGGGCAACTGACACATGTTTCCATGTCTGAAAATACAAAAACAATGTGTGACAATTTGAAGAAACCAAAAGTATTCTTAAGAATTCCCTCATCACTAGTCCATTTAGCATAGTGTTTTCTACGTCAGAATGTATAAGAGCTTCAAGTCCAAATGCTTTTATAATAGGTGTATCAAAAATAAAACTTGTGGATCAATACTGGAATTTTCTACATGGGTAACGTCTTTTTTTCTTTATTGTCTCCCTGCTTTTTCTTAGAGCCACATAAACAGTACAACAAAATGAGAAATGCCTTACAGCTGAAATCTTTGAATCTCAGAAAAGTTGGCGCCTCTGGTAATGGCGGAATTCCTCTTGTCGGGAGGAATTTGCCTCGTGGAAAGCCGGGTCTGGCTGCCACGGCAAAGGCGGAGACCCACTAAAAATCACAGGCGGGTGACCCTGTGAATGTGGGATTCGGCGGGCACCTTTTGCGCCCCCCCTACTCGCGGGGAAACCCAGTTTTGGTGATCCGGAGCGACGTGGGGTGAGTGGCGCGGTGCTTCGAATCGACTGCTTCTTCCACGGAGCGAAGCCGCAGAGCTGTTGCCGGAGAGCGCTGACATTTTCCTGAGGACAATTTGATCTTAAAGCAACTACCCGTGAGTAGAGTGAAGAATTGGATTTTTTAACGTCTTAATTTGTCACCGAAATGGGGAGGTTCAAAACAGGAAGTCCGCCTTCCCCTTTTGTAAATAGACTGAAGCAATGAGGCTGCAAGCTAAAGTCTTGGAAAGCCTACTGTAAAGGACTAAATCTTCATCAGTAAAAAATATTAAACCCCCCTTGGAAGCAGGAGAAGAGGGGGGAAGCTTTGGACTGTGTATCCCTGCAGGAATGAGTGAAGGAAGTTAAAATACCACCGCTCCGAACCTGGAAACGGGCTGCTAGTAAGACCGACGTGTTTCGGAAGGTTCATTGACAGCGAATAGAATGTTTGGTGACAGCTAGCTAAATAAGAGAGATACATTGTTTCCATTGTCTCCGTCTGCTCTTAAAAAGGAGTAAAAGTAACTGAAAATTGAAACTAACTCTATTGAACTTTATTGAACTGCTTGAGCTGTGTTTTAAAAGGAGACATTACGGATTAATACAAATAGAAACTGTTTCCCTCTAGTGGAAGCTTTTGAAACTGCTACAAGACCTGGATTAGGGGAATTTCCAGCTGCAAGATAAAAACTGTGTGACTGTGGGACTGACCTTGAATCTTTTAAGTGTTATGGCAGATGGAAAGGAAAAAACAGACCAGTCAATCCCGGAACAAACAACAAGGTCTGGGAAGACCCGGCAGCAACCTAGGAGAGCCTCAACATCAGGGCCCCCTTCTTCTTCTGTGGCTGCACCAACACATTCCAAATTAAGAGGAATGTTAACAGAAGAGGCCCTAGCGGTCGCATTAAGTAAGATAAATGATTCATTGGAACAGCTTAACAAGAAAGCAGACGTGACAAATGCAAAAGTGGATGCTGCAACTACTAAAATTGATTTAAATACAGAAGTATAAATAATTTGGGACAAAAGGTGAATACCAACACAGAAACCATCCAGAAATTGATACAGGAATCTACTTTGATATGGCAGACAGCAGAGGAAGCTAGGGAAAAAGTTGCTGCTGTGGAAGGTAAAGTAACACAATTGGAGAAAGAGAGAGTCCCAGCCCTACAGAGGCAACTTGATGACCACAAGTTGATGCTTTCTATGATTGAGCTTAAAGAAAAACAGACGAATTTGAGGATCAGAGCATTACCTGAATTGGAGAAGGAAAGTTTGATAGACTTCCTCATGCAGGAATTTGCTAATTTTTGGGACTTGGACTTGGATCAAGAAGAGTTCAGAATTGTGAGGGCCTTCAGACTTGGAAGAGGAGGCAAAAAAGAAAAGAATAGAATACGAGATTGTTTGATCACCCTCCGAACTAAAGAAGAGAGAGACAGAATTTTGGGTTGGCACTACCAGAAGACCTTAGAAGTACAACAGTCAAGAGTGGAAATTTTTAAAGATGTCCAGAAATATCTTTTGGATCTTAGGCCTAACTACAGAGATTTGGTTGCCCTGCTGAGAAGGAATAAAATCATCTTCAGGTGGGAATTTCCCCAAGGTCTATCCTTCAGTTTCAAAGGAAGGAAAATAAAAATAAGTTCAGTAGAAGATAAAGCAAAGTTTTTGTATAATTATGAAGAAGATCTACAGAAGGAACTTGGAAAAGAGCCAAGAGCATCGGATAGAAGATCACCAGATAGAGGACTAGAGCAAAGAGCATCAGACAGAAGATCACCAAAAAGAGGAATAGTGGATATATCAGCATTATCCTTTGGATTGGATCTCCCAGTGAACGTGACACCAACACAACTAACAGAAGAAGAGCAAGCATTGGGTGCAGTTGGGGGAAAATCAGAGTAATTACACCATGGCGTTGCAAGTCCTGAGCTGGAATGTAAATGGACTGAACTCCCCAGAAGAAAGGCGGAGAGTCTTTCATTTATTGAAAAAAGAACAATTGGACCTGATTTGTTTACAAGAAACACATGTGATAAGGCTACACAGGAAGATATTGAGTAATAAAAGATCGGGCCATGAATTTATCTCATCGGATAAAGTAAAAAAAAAGAGGAGTAGTTCTTTATGCAAAGGAGAGCCTATCACCGAAATTTATATTCAAAGATGACCAAGGAAGATTTGTTGCAATTGAAATTCAATTACAAGGAGAGAAATTCTTGATAGTAGGTATCTATGCACCAAATGAAGGAAAATCGGAATTCTTTAAGAAGTTACATGAGACTCTGATAGACTATATGAATTATAATATGATTTTGATGGGAGATATGAATGGAGTGGTGTCTACAAATATGGACAAGGCACAGAGACAGGTAGTTACCAAAGATGGTAGACTACCAAAAACTTTCTTTAACATGACTGAAAATATGGATTTAGTTGACATCTGGAGAATGAAGAATCCTCTGGGAAGAGAGGGAACTTTCTTCTCTGAGGCTAAAATGACATGGACAAGAATTGACCAAATTTGGGCAACTAGAGGACTGGTTCCGAAGACCAGCAAAGTGGAGATTTGTCCCAAAACTTGTTCTGTTCATAATGCTGTGAAGATGGAAATGAAATTGACGCCAATTGGTTCCTTTAGATGGAGGGTGAATGATACTTTGTTTAGGAATGAAGAAGTGACCAAGAAGGCCCCAAAAAACTTTGAGAGATTATTTTGAGATAAATATGAATACTACAGTGGAAAAAAGAGTAATATGGGACGCAAGTAAAGCGGTTATGAGAGGATGCAATCAAGAAAAGAATTCAAAACGAAAAAAAGGATAAAATCTTGGACAAAATAAAGGATGGAGAGAAGAAACTGAGAGCAAAACCAAAGTCACAGGAATATTTTACCGCATGGTCCCAAATGAAGACCTTCAGTTTCAGGGAATTATCCGGTTACTTCTGCATTTCAGATGGAAATGGGTTGGGCTCATCACTCCAGCTAATGAAGCTGGAGAACGTTTCTTGCAGAACATTGAGCCAATGCTTTTCAAGAATGGAATCTGTTCAGCATTCACAGAAAGCTTTAAAACCAGTATACATTATAATGGTAACTTACTAAAATTGGTGGACTACAAATGAATATCAATACTAAGGCAGTTCTGATATTTGTGGACACGGAGAAAGCCTTTGATAATATTTCTTGGAGTTTTATGAAGAAGAATTTACAGGGGATGGGGGTAGGTCAAGGTTTTGAAAATGGTATAGGTGCAATTTACTCAGAACAAAAGGCAAAATTAATTGTGAACAATGTAGTGACAGAAGAGTTTAAGATTGAGAAAGGAACACGACAAGGTTGCCCAATCTCTCCATTGCTTTTTATTTCGGTCGTGGAGGTTCTGCTAAATATGATTAGAAGGGACCAATTGGTTAAAGGCATACAAGTGGGAGCTAAACAGTACAAACTGAAAGCATTTGCAGATGATTTAGTATTGACTTTACAGGAGCCAGAATCTAGTACTAAAAGGGTATTGGAACTGATTCAAGAATTTGGACAGGTAGCAGGTTTTAAGCTGAACAAGATGAAAACTAAGGTCTTAGAGAAAAATCTAACTGTGAATGAGAGAGAAAAGTTTCAGGAGGAGACAGGATTAACATTGGTTAAGAAAGTGAAATATTTAGAGGTTTACATGACTGCCAAGAATGTGAACTTATTTAAGGATAATTATGAAAAATGTTGGATTGAAGTGAAAAAGGATTTAGAAATATGGACAAATTTGAAGTTATCATTGTTAGGCCGAATTGCTGTGATAAAAATGAATGCATTGCCAAGGATGTTGTTTTTGTTTCAAACATTGCAAATCTTGGACAAGATGGATTGTTTCAAGAAGTGGCAGAGAGATATTTCCAGATTTGTCTGGCAGGGCAAGAAGCCTTGAATAAAATTTAAGATATTAACCGATGCTAAAGAAAGAGGTGGATTTGCCCTGCCAGACCTTAAAATTTATTATGAATCAGCTGCTTTTTGCTGGCTGAGAGAATGGCTGCTTCTTGAAAACACTGATGTGCTGGACTTAGAAGGTTTCAACAATGTATTTGGTTGGCATGCATATTTGTGGTATGATAAGGTAAAAGCACATAAAGCATTTAAAAACCATATTGTTAGAAAAGCACTGTTTAATGTTTGGATAAGATATAAGGATTTGTTAGAAAATAAAACCCCAAGATGGTTGTCACCAATGAAAGCGAAGGCTCAGAAAAAATTCAATATGGAGGCCAAATGGCTGAAATATTGGGAAATTCTAGAACAAGATGGAGACAGAATAAAACTGCAGAGCTTTGAAAAATTGAAAAACAGAGTGCGAGATTGGCTTCATTATCACCAAATAATGGAGGCATATAACTTGGACAAAAAAGTTGGTTTCGAGGTGGAAAAATCAAAATTGGAAACAGAATTGTTAGATCCCAAAATTAAGAATTTGTCAAGAATGTATAACTTGCTGTTGAAATGGAACACTCAGGATGAAACGGTGAAATCTGCTATGATTAAATGGGCACAAGATGTTGGACATAACATTATGATGGCTGACTGGGAACAGTTATGGATCACAGGTATGACATTTACGGCATGTAATGCTCTAAGAGAGAATTTAATGAAAATGATTTACAGGTGGTACATGACACCAGTCAAGCTTGCAAAAAATTATAATTTACCTGACAATAAATGTTGGAAATGTAATGAGACTGAAGGTACACTCTTTCACCTTTGGTGGACATGCCCAAGGATTAAGAAATTCTGGGAGATGATTTATAATGAAATGAAAAAGGTATTTAAATATACCTTCCTGAAGAAACCAGAGGCCTTTCTCCTGGGCATGGTCGGCCAATTGGTGCCAAAGAAGGACAGAATTTTTTTTATGTATGCAACAACAGCAGCAAGAATACTCATTGCAAAGTATTGGAAGACAAAAGATTTACCCACCCGGGAAGAATGGCAGATGAAGTTGATAGACTATATGGAATTGGCGGAAATGACTGGCAGAATCCGAGACCAGGGAGAAAAGTCAGTGGAAGAAGACTGGAAAAAATTCAAAGATTATTTACAGAAATACTCTAAAATTAAGGAATGTTAGAAAAATGTTGAAATGAAGTTATATGGCTTTAGCAGAAAGGTTATAAGGAATTAAGTACAAATAGATTTTTAATGCATTAAAGGGAAAAAATAAGGTTAGAATAAGTTAAGATAAATTACATGACAGAAAACTGAGGAAGATGGAAAGGAATTGCTGAAACAGTTAATTGAAGTGGAATATAAAAAGGGAGGTGTGAGGAGGTCGTGGAAACAAGTGAATGAAAGATAAGATACTGAAATTATGGATGTGTTTTAAATTGTGTTTCTTGTGTTTTGTTAATTCAATGTTTTTAGTGTCAGTGTTACGTAGTGATTTTGTTTTTGTATTGTATTGTTTTGTTGAATTCTTTTTCTTTCTTTTATAGTCTTTAAACTGTTAAAAATATTATTTTAAAAAAAGAGAGAAATGCATTACAGCTGAAATCTTTGGATCTCAGAAAAGCGAGTTTGATAATAGTTTAATCCTATTGTCAAACAACCTGATTCTTAGGAGAAAACACCACATCTATTCCACCCCAATTTTGTAGAAGTTGGAGGTAAAATATATTAGCTTCCACTAAAAAAGAAATCTTCAAGATGTTTTAAAGATTAAAATATATTGATGTTATCTATAAACAATGAGATGAACACATCTGTTAATTTAAGCCTTTTCTCCTGCGGCAGTTTAATGTCAACAAAATTGCCAGGAGCCCAGAGGTTCTGCATTATCTTAAGATGTCATCTCTAACCTTTCTCATTTGAAATCATTCCTTCTGGACATGGATCACAATCATAGCAGCAAAACTTCTCCCCCTCCTTCTTTTTCTTCCCGTAACCAGGATGGCAGTTGGCATTACATACAGAAAGTGGTGGCACCTATCCAAAGATATAGGAAGAGTTTAATATTATATTGTTTTGGAGAATTTATCCAAAATCCACTATCAGGTGATTTAATAGTAAATAGGAGTACTAATAGTGTGAAATGATCCGTAGCTACACAAGTGGCACAAACTTAAGAAGATGCCTGGACCATCCAACCTTACAGCTGTGTTAGAATTCAGTGTGATTTCATACCTGGCTTCGCCTTTTGATGAAGTCACAATCTAACAGCATTTGCTTCAAGGAGTTCAAATGGTGTTCCTTTGTGTGGCACAAGGAATTGAAGGTAAGCCATTATAGTGGTTCTTTTCCTACCTGCAGGGTCATTACAGGAAACTAGCAATAGGAAATCATCCCATGACTTTTGGGTTGCGCTTTCCTGTTAGGCCACATCCTGTCTCAGAGAGAAATGCTTTGGGCTCCTCCGCCTGACCTGTTCTGGGAGGAGTTGCATTCCGTTTGAAGCAAGAGGTCTGGGAGCACTCCTCTATTCTAACTCATCAGGGGTGGAGCCAACATGGCGCCGAGGTAAGACGCGCCTACCGGTGCTCTTCGGACTTCTTTTAAACTTCTTTTAATCTTCTTTTAATCTTTTATATTTTATCTTAACTGACCCAGTCAGTCTTTGAAGCATTTTATAATTGCTGCAGCTGCATGCTATGGCAACTCTCTGAGAGATTTGGCCCTGCTCCAGACTGCTGCAGACTGCTCCTTGTTTCTCTCTTATCAGCGGGCCGGCCTCGGCTGCTAAAAGAGAAGAGAACGCCATTATCTTAATTGGAGAGAGGGCTTAGAGGAAGACGCTGTCAAGTGTTATGTTATTTTTAGAATCGTATAATCCCTGGCCTGAGGAAAGTATGGGTCAGAACAAACGCTTGAGAGACTTTGACGAGCCCCTATCATCCCCTAAACCAAAACTATCAAGGTTGGGGCCACACCGGAATAGAGGAGGGAGTGACCATGCCGAGCATTGCTTTGTGGTGGAAACCCAAAATCGCTTCCTACCTCTAATTGATTTAGAAGCCAATCCAATTCTAATGACTCAAAATTTTTCAAAAGCAAAGTGTGTTAAAGGAGAATACGAAAGAAAAACTCTCATCACAGGAAGATGGTTTAACATCTGATATGGGGGAGTTCCCCAGTTGTGAGCAGTTACACTTAGTAATTAAGACCCTTCACTGTATTTTTAAAAGGCTGGATGAGGTATCTTCACAATTATCCAATATCCTGCTGAAAGTCGAAAAACTTGAATCAGCAACACAATCTTCAGTTTGTGAGGTCAAAAACTTATTGCCTCACCCCAATTCAGATAAAATAAAGGAGACTAAAATTAAATATATCTTAAATTCCCAATTGAATAATCAGATACTAACTCTGCAACCCAAGAAAAGTTGCCTTTCTGTCAGGTTGGAAATAGGAAGGTGGTCAACGCTAGAAGGGGCTAAAGACTGTTTAAGCAAACTTTTAAAAATTAAGAAACACCAGATTGACCTATATGCTGTGATGCCCCTGTTCCGGCAGACCAACTTCTTGAAGGTGATACTTGCGTTCCACTCTGAAAAGATACCATCTGTCATCTATTATTGTTAGGCGGAAAACGCTTTTGTCCATGGCCGACATCGTAGCAACGAGGGTGTTTGCAGATAGCAAGATCAAACCCCTTCTAAATAGGTGCCCTGGCAGTGAGGACATTAGGACAAGAGGCTCTGCCTTACTTCAAAATACTGTCAGGCCCCACTGCGATGACTCTGCAGCATGGCATTCCCGACCAATCCCGATACCCTCTCAAACAGCCATATATGAGGACGAAAATCTGCAGACTGCCCTTGATGAAAGGGAACTTATTGATTCGTTCAGAGCCCTCCCTCCGAAAGAACAGTCGGTGATGATGCAAAGATTTGACACGCTTAAATCTCAGCTTTTGCAAGTCCAACACAGAGGGGAAGACACTAACGATGTTTCAAAAAACCCCACTTGGGCTCACCGGACAGAAATGGTCGACCTTCTTCAGCTCAGCCCCACTCTGAAAACAAAAACCATCCGGCAAGACTCAAATCTTCAAGTTGTTTCTGCCTCTTGTGCTATACCACGAGACGACCAGGCTATGCCATCCTCACTTAACCTCCATCTACATCCATCGACCAACACACCTAAGGACAAAATTCTGATTTCCCTGCTTGACTCAAATCCCTCTTTAACTCACTCATCTATGCCAGAGCTAGAATCTTCTCCAGTTTCGACCAGATATAGAAGTAGTCCACAAGTGATGCCCCTGAGAGAGTCTTCCACAATTCCCGCCCCCGTGATGTCCCCTCAACTACCTTCTTCAAAGGAAAATGTGAATGTTACACTTCGGGACCCGTCATCGGAAACAATTGAAGACCCGATGGGATGCATCAATAAAATCATCCTAATGTCTGATGATAAATCTGCTAGAGGGTTTCCTCCGACGGACTTAATTTCTCCCTCCCTGGGTATTTCTTTGTCAAGTTGTACAAAGAATTTTGAAATGAAGAGACTTCCTGTTCAGGGATCTATTTCTAGTAGATCATCCACGGTGTTCCAACAGTCGAACCAAATTGTTAAAAATTTTAATTTGGAGGGCTCCTCACAGTTACCATCTTCCCAATGTAAAATAACTGATTTTTTTGTTACATCTTCTGTCTTTTCCAGAGAGTCTGCCCCTCCTCCGTTTTGACTGTTAAAAGAACAACACAGAAGTCCTCAGCTAGCAGTCCTAAGTTGGTACATTGCTGGCTGGAAAAGGAAAAGATTAGATCCCGAATTTCTGTCCTATATAAGCTCTTTTCAGATAATCCTTTTGCAAGAAACATGGGAAGAAGATAAAATAGATATAAATGGCTTTGAACTGATATCACTTCCAGCTAGTCCCTCCCAGAAAGGTGGCCGATCCAGAGGTGGTCTTGCAATCGCCATATCGCTTAAAATTAGAGCTAAACTCTCGCTAGTTCAGACTTTTCCTCCTTTTGCCTTTACAGGTCTGATTTCAAGCGAAAAATTGTCACTATTAATCACCAATGTTTATTTTCCTCCAGGTGGTCTTATATCAGACCTCCATTATAGATGGGATTCTCTGGAAGATCATTTATTGGCATGCTATGTTATGTACCCTAATATTCCATCGATAATGGGTGGTGACTTTAATGCACGTACAGCCGCCAATTGGGATGGGATAATTAAGGCCAAGTGGTGGGTATCTCCCCCCTACCCAGAATCTGATTTAATCTCTTTTACATCAAGAAGATCTAAGGACAACAGAGTGAATGAGGCGGGAGTCCTTCTTTATCAATTGGCCATTCGTATGAATTTGAACATTTTGAATGGCAACTGCCCTCCGGACGTGCCAGGAGAATTCACTCACTTGGGCACAACATCAAATAGTGTCCTAGACTACCTTCTTGTTTCAGAAGACCTATTTTCAAACTTCTTTTATTTCAAAGTAGACAATGTACAATCCAGTGACCACCTACCTCTAGCGGCCAAGCTAACGCTTGACTGGCACCCGATTAGCGGTTCACACCCAATTCATGTAGGTTTAAATGCCGCAGCCCAAGTAAGAGGCATTAAATGGTCTATGAAACAGGCCAAAAATATGCAGAATTCTTCCAGAGGAATATCTCCGAATCCCTTATTGTTTCAGTGGCGGAGTTGTCTGAACCAAATAGGATACTGGAGTGGTTCTCCCACTTCTCTGTAGATTTAACTAGCTTCTTTACGATGCCGGCTCACCTGGTTAACCGAGATCAACCCAGGTTCGGTGCACCTTGGTTTGATTCCAAATGTAAGCAAGCTAGACTCTCTCTCTGTTGTATCTACAACAGATATAAATCTTCTGGAGCTGAAACTCTCCCCCCAGAGTACTTGCAGGCCAAAATTGCTTACAAACAGGCACAGAAGTCAGCCAAGCATGAGTGGCAGCTAAGACGTTGGCAGGCGCTGATTGCTGCCTCTAAGCTTCGCAGCTCTCGTGGTTTTTGGAATTTAATCAACAAAAGATCGAGGAAATACCCATTGTCGGTTATACCAGCCCCGACATGGGAACAATTTCTAAGAAAATATTTCTCCCAGACAGATATCTCTAACATTCATTCTGATACTCTTTCAAGTCACTTGCCCATATGGCCAGATACTGACCCGGAGGAAATAGTAGATTTAATTGCTAAACTGAAAACTGACAAAGCCCCAGGGCCCGATCTGATCCCGGCGGAAGCTATTAAACAACACCCAGCATGGTGGGCCAAAATTCTTGCAAAAATCTTCGATGCAATCAATGCCACGGGCCAGATACCTAGATCATGGAAGGAGTCCATCATAATTCCTATATATAAAAAAGGACCACCAGAGGACCCAGGAAACTATCGTAATATTAGTTTATTATCAATCATCGGAAAAATCTATACTCGCTTCCTGCTAACCAGACTAACCCAATGGGCCGAAGATTCCAATCTGATAGGCCATGAACAGGCCAGGTTTAGACCAAATCGCGCTTCTATTGACCATGCAATAATTCTATATCATTTGGCGCGGAAGTATTCTTCCCCCACTCATGGTCTTCTATGTGCCGCTTTTATAGACTTTTTGACAGTATCTCTAGAGAGCTGTTATGGGAAAAATTGGCAAAGTGGGGCATAGATAAAAGGCTGTTGTGGCTTATGATTAAATTACATGAAGGGACGGCCGCTAGGGTGAGGTTAACACCTGAGGGCGATCTCACAAACTCTGTACCAATAAATAAGGGGGTACGACAAGGGTGCATCCTTGCCCCCTATCTCTTTAACCTCTATATTAGTGACATGAGAGCTCCCCTAGCTGAGGCCCAAACCACCATTCATGCACCCAGGCTTGCAGACTATCGCTGCCCCTTATTATTGTACGCTGACGATGCGGTGATCCTCTCATATTCTCGAATTGGTTTGAGGAGGGCCCTTAAGATTTTTGTGTTATATTGCCAAACAAATTTACTTACTATTAACCATTCCAAATCTAAAGTCCTAATTTTTTCCAGGAGTCGTAAACTGTATAGGTGGGAACTCGAGGGGAAGCCAATTGAACAAGTCTACAAATTTCAGTATCTAGGAATTTACTTCCAGTATAATATGGGATGGAAAGCGCATATCACATATTTACAAAATAAGGTTAAAGCCCTTATCTACGCTCTATTACGCTTCTTCTTTACTGAGGGGGCTATGCATGTTCCATCCGCCCTAAAAGTTTATAGTGCAAAAGTGGTTGCAACTATGGCCTATGCGGTCCCTTTATGGGGTGCCTTTGTAAACCTCATGCCTCTGGTGACATTGCAAGATCTTTTTCTAAGACGCCTTTTGAAACTACCCTCCTGTGTAAGCAACTCTGCCATTCGCTTAGAACTTACGACCCCCTCCTTAGAGATTCTGATGTGGAGACATGCCTTTAATTATTGGCTGTCCCTTTGGCATAAATTGCCAAATTACCATCTTATTCAGTGCCTTTGAGAGATGCCCATGGGCAACCAAAATCCATTCCAACTGTTGTCTTATGGAATCTCTCCTTCCGATATACTTAATTTAGATCTAATTACAGCTAAAAAGGTCATCAAACAAAGATTGGAGGAGGTTGATTTGCAGCAAAATCTTACTACAGGTGGAGGTACATGTTCCTAGATAAATCAGGGCATTACATCTATGTCCCAGATACCTCGATATCTGTCTACCTTATCGGCTGCGTCGCATAGATTCGCCTTTGTTAGAGCCAGATTTAATGTGTTCCCCTCAAATGTGCGGAGCAATAGATTTTCTAACGGTAAAACCTCTGTTTTATGCGCATGTGACAACAAATCAATAGAATCCCTTTATCATATCTTGTTTAATTGCCCCTTATACATTGCTCCCCGATCAAGGGTTCTGAGTTCAATCATTCTGGAAATTGTTGCTAAACCACCTGTATTACATCTAGCTTATCTACTCCAGGATATTGACTCTTATAGAACATTACAGGTTGCCAGATTCCTGATTTCAGTTCTTTTATATAAAAGGCTTCATGGAATGCTGCATGACTATTAAAAATCTAGCAAACTCTATGCACCAGCTTTATCTTCAAGGCCATAATACGGTACATCTAGAGATTGTAAGTAATGTGAAGGAGATTATGCGTTGAAATATTTTAGTTGATATTTTAGATTGCAAAATGCTATTTTATTTATTGAATTGCTTTACCTTGTGGGCTTATAGCCGAATAAAGTATTATCTATCTATCTATCTATCTATCTATCTATCTATCTATCTATCTATCTCTATCTATCTATCTATCATCTATCTATCATCTATCATCTATCTATCTATCTATCTATCTATCTATCTATCTATCTCTATCTATCTATCTATCTATCATCTATCTATCTATCATCTAACTCATCACTAGTCTGAAGTGGTTTGAGGTGCTAGTGACTTTCAAAATGAATAATGTATGAAATGCTTTTGTTACATCACATTTTGTGGATAACCGCAAATTCTGGGTTTTCAGGGACTTTGCCATTATTTCCATACCTTAGTGAAGCGTCTGTTCCATTTGATTCTGTCTTCATAAATGGTGAACTCTTTGCCCGGAGGGGCCTGAGGATCCAAACTTCCCACTTTGACCCTGACATAGGAATTATTTGGGAAAGTGACCAAGTTGGTAATATCAAAACCAGCTGCTAACTCTCCGTATTCATTTAATGTAATTTCATCTCCAGCACTGTTGTTGAATGAGATTCTCTGCAGGAATGAGTGGAGCTAAGTGGAAAGATTTGAAGTTAAACACTTCAGTTCACAACAAAGAGCATCCATATTTTAGTTGCCCATACAGGAGGAGTAGGAAATCATGAATCAGTGCCAATTCAACATTCAACATACTTGCATCAAGATATTATGGAGAGAAGAGACCATAGACCTGCTTGATTGACACCAGCCTTTGTCTGTATCCAAGAAAGGGAAGGAATTTAAGAAGTCATGTAAGAGAAGAGATGGGAGCTTATGTCCTCAAACGATAGGAATGCAACATGAGAACCTCGGACTGGACCTTTCCATAGTTTATAGAGTGGATTTGAGCATGGTTGGATGGTGGATGCAGAGGAGTGGCAGGAAGAAGCAGCTGGGGAACCACAAAGGGACACCCGAAGGAAAGGGGATTGGTGGTGGTATGACAAGGACTGGTCAGTGGGAGAAGAGGGAGCAGACTGGGAGGAAGAGGTGTCAGAAGCAGAAGAGGCAACAGGGTTAATAGAGCAGGAAAAGGATGCGTCAGACCTGAAATCTAGACTTAAAGGCAGAAAAGTGTCTAGAGACAGTGATCACACAGTTGCTAGCCTCTTCTAGGGACCTACCAGTGAGGCTGCAGAACCTCCCTGGTGGTGGGCATACAGGGAAAGATGAGGAGTTGGGGAGAAGGCCTTCCAGGACGTGCCCAGGTAGAGGCAGCTCCCTGATGGCTGGTCTTCTTTTTTCTCTTGGATATGAGGATCCCTGCAAAAGCCAGCGCCTGGGGGTTGGGGTCCTGGTTGTGCTCCCTCAGAATAATGCTCCCAGGGCAATGGGCCCCAGGCCCCCAACCTTACACCACTGGGGAACTGGACAGGTAAGAGAGACAGAACTGGGGAGGGATGTGGATGGAAAATGGAGGGGTTTTATAATATGGAGAAGGTGGATGGCACAGCTTCAGTTACATGTAGTTTTTGGTAGTCTGTTGATTCTGAAAGCCTGTGTCATCTAAAATCTTTTTAGTATCATCATATGAAATATACTAATTCCCATCTTTGATATAAATACTAAAGGTTTATTTTTTAATTTCTTAAGTTTTATTCTTTTATTTCTTTACTGATAAGTAAATACCTACTCACAAAATGTACCAATGCAGTAAATGCTTTGTAAGAGGGAACGATACCTGCCAAGGATTTGCATACGGAGGAGAGAGTTTTTCTTTAGCATCTCTTCTGTTGCGGATGGTTCCAGCCAAGTGCATGCTATTTAAGGCATGTGCCAAAGCATAGACAGCATTATAAATACTGTAGCTGTGGCCAGTCATGCTCATTTCAAAATATGGTGCAGGAAGGCTCTCCAGCATTTCCTCTCCAGTACACATTTGATCATTGGATGTTGAGAGAGTGGAATTTGAAAGTGAACAACTGAATGCATCTTCCCAGAAATCTTGGATAAAACCACTTGTGTCTGTCCAATGAGGACGTATACTCCGAAGAAAGTCTTTAAAGTTGTGAATCTCCTTGGAGTGAATTGCAAAGGATATAGCACCATGGAGCATTCGTATATTAACAGTAAATTTTTGAAGGCTATATAATATGAAATCAATTTGGGTAGTTGTAATCCATACTTTTCCTTCACGTGACTTCTTTTGAGGAAATAGTAGCTGAGTAAACTCCATTGTGCTTAAAGCAGTTGACAACCATATACTAGATCTACTTTCTCCATATAGAAGAATTGCATTAGCTTTGCTGGTTGTGAATGCTGGTAATAAAATCTTTATGTCCACCAATTCTAGTAAGTTACCATTATAATGTATACTGGTTTTAACGCTTTCTGTGAATGCTGAACAGATTCCATTCTTGAAAAGCATTGGCTCAATGTTCTGCAAGAAACGTTCTCCAGCTTCATTAGCTGGAGTCATGAGCCCAACCCATTTCCATCTGAAATGCAGAAGTAACTGGATAATTCCCTGAAACTGAAGGTCTTCATTGGGGACCATGCGGTAAAAGGAAGGGAACTTGGTTCCATCATTTATGGCTGGTTCAAATGAACCATATGAAATCTGGAAAAAGCAAAAGCCAAATGTTTCTAAGTGGAAACAAGAAATCATGATATCCCAAAATATTTGTATATAAACACACACACATACACACAATGAATATCTATCCCAAATGTACCAAATTACATAGGAAAACAGATATGATCTTGCTCATGGTTTCTACAGATATTTATTGTTATTATTATGGAATCATCCCAGCTTTATACCGTTACACACTGATTGTCTCCAAGGAGAGAGGAACATTTATCATCGCTCATGTTAATATACTAAATGGAAGACTCAACAAAGTCCAAAGTGGAGCTGGATCATGTACTTTTGCTCTGTAACCTTTATAGTGATTGTAGGGAGTGGTTGATTCTCTATCTATTGATATTTGTTATTAATATTATGGCATCATCACATCTTCATTCTTGTACATTTTGACTGTAGCCAAGAGTAGGTGAGCATTTATCATGGCTCATGTTTATTTATTAAGTGGATGATTAAGCAAAACTCCAAGGTGGAAGTGGAGTGATAGAAATTGTTGATTATGTACTTTTGCTGTGTAACCTTTGTAATGTTTGTAGGAAGCCGTTGATTCTCTGTATACTAAGTACTCCCTCAGGAAGTTTTCCTGGGAAATCCTGAAGAGCTCCATTAGATTGTACAGTGGTACCTCAGGTTAAGTACTTAATTCGTTCTGGAGGTATGTTCTTAATCTGAAATTGTTCTTAACCTGAAGTACCACTTTAGCTAATGGGGCCTCCTCCTGCTGCTGGAGGTATGTTCTTAACCTGAAACTGTTCTTAACCTGAAGTACCACTTTAGCTAATGGGGCCTCCTGCTGCCGCCGCACTGCCTCTGCGTGATTTCTGTTCTCATCCTGAAGCAAAGTTCTTAACCTGAAGCACTATTTCTGGGTTAGCTGAGTCTGTAACCTGAAGCGTATGTAACCTAAAGCGTATGTAACCCGAGGTACCACTGTACAGTATATGCTATCCTTCTCTGAGCACTATAAACCAAATCATATAAAATATCAGTAAAATACAAAATACTTTACCAACACTATTTAAAACAACTAAAATGAAATACAACAATGCAACAGAATAGCACAATGCTGACACCACTATATAAGGCTCTGAAGTGACACATGAAATGCCAGAACAATAAGAAGAAAACAGTGTTTCAATTAGCCTCTGAAAGTGAACAATGTTGAGTAACATCATACTTTGGGAAAGCACTATCTTGATTTTTAAGGGGAGGAACATTTTTAGTTAATGTGTTCTCAGCTATTTCTGCCTATGAAGCCAATGTCAATGTCATATATTCAGTAGCTTACAGGCAGCCGGGGCAGTGCATTCAGGATTGATGTATATGAACCAGTCTAGGTGCCTCCTTTACAAATCTGGCAGCTTTACAGAAATCTTCTATTACATCTATTCAACACAAATTGCCCTTCTTACACACATTGTTGGATATGCATATTATGGCGCTTTTACTTTGTCCATTTTCCCACTCCAGATATATGAATCAGTAGATTCCTAATGCAAGGAAAGCATGACATCTCTGTTTTTCAAAATCCATATTCTACCTGTGGAATCTTGAAAAGACCTAAGATGTTTGCCATGCACCAGGAGGTATCAGAGCTGAGTCCCCCAATGACTCCTATGACATTATTCTGGATGCCACACCTGTAGTTGAGAACAAAGTGACGTGATTTAAAAATCAGGTCCAGAGTGTTTCGGTAGGTCATCTTTGAATCATAATAGCTATCATAGATGTGGAAGCCGAGAGAGACATTGGGCAACATCCTGGGATTCTGGTTGATCTCATCAACAGCAAACACCAAGGCCAGGATTTGCTGGTAGAACTTTGTCAACACCCTGCAAATGAAGTGAGGTTTTGTTTGATGGAAAAATTAAACAGTGCACAGAATCTAGATAGGAGAGAGTCACCTGCCTCCCTATAAAGAGAGGATAAAGCCAGCAAAGTTTATTTACTTATTTGGGCAATCTAAGAATACTGTGTAATTAAAAAAGCTGTTGCATATTTCTTCATATCTTCAGCAACCTGTGTTTGTCTTTGCCACCTTGAAAATTTGGGTATCATCAAAAAAGTTAAGTACCATGTTACTTGGCTATATGCTTTCTTATTTTTTATGCCATCACTTTTCTATTTCTCTTTAAACAATTAGACTCAAAAAAACTTATTGTTCATTGACAATATGCAGATAGTACAGAGATTTCTAATAAAACCTCTCCACACATTAAAAAATAAAGTTCCAAAGCAATCCCCCCTTCAAATCAATCAAAGTTATTTTCTGTCCAATTTAGCATTTAAGGAATAATTAAAATAATATTAATTACCAGTTACTTACAGTGGGGCATCAATGAAGTCCTGGGAAGGGTGTTTCTTGAAGGAAACCTTGTGGACTATGTAATAAATATGTGATGCCATGGCACCAATGACCAGGTCACCTGCCTCATGCCACTCGTGTGGAACATGAACAGGATGATTTGTTGCGCATTTAGCGCTTTGTCCTTGGGACACTATATTGGGGAGCAGCAGAAGCAGCAGGAGCAACATCCTGATGGCCAATTCCCTTGTGTGCATGGACTCCCCTGCTTCTCTTGACAGTATTATTCCTCTCCTCCACCTGACCTGAACAAGACAAATTGGGTGGCAGCTGACTCTGTCAATTTGGTATTTTAAGGGACATGTATCCACCTTATTGTTAGCTTGAACACTGTCACAACAGAATGCCTTGGATGCCAAACACGATGCAGTGGTTTGATATGAAAAAGGGAAACTGATAACTGATAAGTAACAGAGCCCAGCCTAGTTGTCTATGGAGCACTGAGAAGCTTATAATCATTTCAGGCTTGCTTGTTGATTCTTTTTTTCCACTCCGGCCTTTGGAGGTTCAGTCAGGTGGATTGATTATTGTAATTTGAGTAATGATAGGGAAGAGAATCACTTGTGCAGTGTTTTTGGATTCTGTGGCACATCAGCAGTAGGGGAAATGCCAAAATATTACTATTATTATTTTCTAAATATATATTTTTATTGATTTTCCTATATTGTTCCAAAAGCGACCTCATTATAACAATACCAATCTAATTAATGCATTTATGAATGCCAATTATTCAAATGTCAAACGATATGATTTAATTAAACTGGCCCCCATGCATGCTAGATTTGATGGCTTCATTCTTCTTCATTAATTCTGTGTTCCAGTATATTAATAATTTCCATTGCATTCCATGCACATATAATAATCTCTTATATAACGGCTACAGTCTTATGATTTCTATTTGTGTTGGTATATTAGGTAATTTATAAACTTTCATTTTTTTAAAAAATAATATTTATTCAAATTTTAAAGATTACAAAGAGAAAAAAGAAAGAAAAAGAAAAAATACAGAAAAAATACAAACAATTTAAAAAAAACACAGATCAAACCTTTACATAGCTTTCTTTCCTTTGCTTATTTCCTTGACCTCCTCACACCTCCCTTTTTTGTATTCTAGTTCAATTAAATATTTCAGCAAATCCTTTCCAGCCTTGTTTTTATCCTAATAATTTATCTTAATATACTGTAATTTTACATTCTCGTCTTTCACCATTAAAAAATCAATTTTTACCTAATCCTTTATATCATTTCTGCTAAAACCACATTACTTCATTCATACAACCTTCTAACATTCCTTAATTTTACAATATTTCTGTAAATAAACTTTAAATTTCTTCCAGTCTTCTTCCACCGACTCTTCACCTTGGTCTCGGATTCTGCCAGTCATTTCTGCCAGCTCCATATAGTCCATCACTTTCATCTGCCATTCTTCCCAGGTGGGTAAATCTTGCGTCTTCCAGTACTTTGCGATGAGTATTCTTGCTGCTGTTGTTGCATACATAAAAAAAGTTCTGTCCTTCTTTGGCACCAATTGGCCGACCATGCCCAGAAGAAAGGCCTCTGGTTTCGGTAATTTATAAAGTTTCAAGTGAGGAACTCTTAAGTGTAATCCTTATTCTTTCCTTCCCCCTACCCTGATGGTTGCTCCCTTCCTGATTGGGCGACAGCAGTGACCTGTGGAAGACAGGATGAATCCTCATACTGTCCGGCAGCATTAACTTAAACGCCACGGTAGTGACCTGTTGGATGACCTTAAAGGGATCCACTCTCCTGGGCTTGAGCTTTTTGCACCCACCCCTCCAGGGCAACCCCTGTCTGGACAACCACACCCTATCCCCCACCCGGATGACCTCCCCTGGGCTTCGATGCCTGCCTGCTTCCCTCTTTGGCCCTCTCCAAGTTCAACTGAAGCTGTTGGTGTCATCCCTGTGGACACGTTCTCGGCGTTGTTGTACGCAAATTCTGCTAGTGCTAATTTGTCCACCCATCACCTATATGATGTCCCTACGAAGCTCCCTGACTAACTATGGAATTTTTATTACAAGAGTTTTTATCAACACTAAGATTTGCCCTCTTTTACCCTACTCTCCAGCTAAAAGGAAAGCAACTAAAAATGACAGCACCCGAAACACATGCTCTACAAACAGCTTGGCTGTCTCCTCCGCCGTCACTGCATGGGAACACGCCACAAAGTGACACATCTTGCTTAGTAGATCCACCACTACCATGACTGATGTTTTACCTCTGGACACAGGTAGGTCAGTTATAAAATCTACAGACACCACTTCCCATGGCTTCCCTGGTGTGGGCAAAGGTTCTAGTAACCCTGCCGGAGCAGCCCTCTCCCCTTTGGCCCTCTGACAGGTGTCACAACCTCTCACGTATTCCGGCACGTCCTCCCTCACCTTGGGCCACCAAAAGTCCCTTGTAACCAACAACATGGTCTTGTATTGCCCAAAATGTCCCGCAGTGGGGTTGTCATAGAGCTGCTTGAGGATCTTGGCCCTTAGGGATTCATCTGGGACATACAGTGCCCCCCGATAGAACAAAAGCCCCCCTTTCTCCTCGAAACCTCCCTCACCTCCCCTGTTTTCCTTAAGTTTGTTCAGCTTCCGCTGAGCAAAAGCATCGTTTCTGATCAGTTGCACCAGTTCATTGTCCTCCACCAGTGACCCCCCACAAGTCCACCTGTTCTCCAGGAACATGAGCCTGGCTACAGGAGGTCCCTCTTCCACCCAGTACTCCGGTTTGCATGATAGCGCATCCGCCCTCACGTTCTGCTCTCCTGGAACGTACTGAATCCTAAAGTTGAAGTTGGCAAAAAACTCCACCCAGCATATTTGCCTTTGGCACAACACATGCGCCGTCCGCCAGTACTCCAGGTTCTTATGAACCGTGCACACCTGTATCTGATGTTTCACACCAATCAGGAAGTGTCTCCACTGTTTGAAAGCTGCAAAAATAGCAAGCAATTCTTTGTCGTAAATACTGTAATTTAGCTCTGACTTTTTCAGTTTCCTGGAGAAAAAGGCGCACAGTCTCCAATCCCCCCTACCATCTTGCTGCATCCGGACCGCTCTGATGGCCTGGTCTGACGCATCAGTTTCCACTCGCAGCGGCAGGTCAGGGTTGACGTGCAATAACTGCTCCTCCGAGGCAAAAACCTTCTTCAGTTTCTCAAATCCCTCTTGCGCCACCTCAGTCCACTTCTTCTTCCCACTAAGGCAGTCAGTTATGGGCACTGTCAAACATGCAAAGTTCTTGATGAACTTCCTGTAGAAGTTGCTGAACCCCAGGAACCACAGAACATCCTTCCTGGTCTTGGGGCTTTTCCATTCCACTACAGCTTTCACCTTCTCAGGATCCATTGCTAGACCCTTATCCAACAGCCGGTAGCCCTGGAACTCAACCTCCCTCATGTGGAACTGGCACTTTTCCAGCTTTCCGGCACGTGGTGCATGAAAGCCTGAAAGCATGGGCTTCCGCTTTGTAAGCCGAAGGGCATAACAAGATACTCAAATGCCCCAAGGGGGGTAAACATGGTGGTTTTCCATTCGTCTCCCTCTCACACCCTAATGAGATTGTGCGCCCCCAAGGTCTAGCTTAGTAAAATTTTTCCCTTTCCGCACTCTTGCCAAAACGTTGTCGATTCTTGGCATGGGGAAGGCCAGGGGTTCCATCAAGGAGTTCAAAATTCTAAAGTCAACTACAAGTCTCTTTTCTTTCATTGTCTTCTTGTCCACAAAGAACACAGGGCTGCCACCCACTGCCTTGGACTCCCTGATGAACCCCCTTTTCAAGTTTTTGTCAATAAACTCCTTCAACTCCTGTATCTCTTGGTCAGACATCGAGTACAGCTTACCCACCAGTAGCTTGGCCCCTGGGACCAAGTTAATCTGGCAATCATATGGCCGGTGAGGTGGTAACGTGCCGGCCTCTCTTTCACTGAACACCTCCTCCAAGTCCCTGTATTGTGGAGGGATTTCGCCTTTCTTCCCCAGGCACATTGTCGCCACCCGGGCCTTCTTTTCCCAAGGTTCTCCTCCTTCCAGGAAGTTCTCCAAACAGTGAGTCGACCCGAAAGACAGGGATCACTGGTGCCAAGAAACCACCGGGTCATGTAAGGCCAACCAACTCATTCCCAGAATAATGGGTGGCCCAGCCAAGGTGGCTACGTGAAAAGTGATGGTCTCGGAGTGCGTGGAAATCCACATTCACATGGGAGGAGTCTGATGCATGACTTCCCCTTCCTAAAGTTCCCTTCCATCAATCGTGGTAACTTGCAGAGGAAAATCAAGGGGCAGGAGATGCAGCTGGTGCTGTGCAGCAAAGTCCCTGCTGAAGAAGTTAGCACTGGCCCCCGAATCCACTAAGGCGTGGACCTCCATTGTGTGGCCATTTGGGAGCTCCTGCAGCACCCTAATCACTATGCCTGCTTTGGGATGGCCTGGTCGGGGCTCTTCGCTGCTGCTCCTGCCTGGTTGCTGCCCCGGTTTCCCACCAGCCAGGCTTTCCCATTTCCTTGCATCTGGGGCACTTCTTCTTCTTCCTGTGGAGTGGCCCCCACCATTCCCTGCCAGTTACTACGTTCAGGACACACTCTGGCAAAGTTGCCTGGTTTCTGGCACAGAAAACACTTCTTGGCAGCCTGCCAGTCCTTTCCCTCCTTTTTGCCCTGTGGCTGGACTTTTGAATGCTCCCATGCGCGGGCTGAGTCAATTTCCATGGGCTCTGGCTGACTCCGACCTTGAGTAGCCCCTGCCAGCATCTCAGGAATGCGATTGCCATGGAAACCCTCCCCTCTGTTCTCCCGCCTCTCGAGCAAACGGGCTTCCTGTCTGATTCCAACAGCTAAGGCAGCCTTGGTTAACGAGTCCATATCTTTGGGCCAGGGGCCTCTTGAAAGCTCATCTTTCACGTTTGAATTTAGGCCTGCCTTAAAAAGGGCCTGCACTGGTTAAGAACTCAAATCCCAGCCCAGCTTGTGGACCAGCATGGCAAATTGAGACCAGTAACTGCGGACAGTCAGTTTCCCTTGCCTCAAAGCCAGTAGTTGCTGCTGAGTCATATCAACTTGGCTCTCATTTGTAAACATGGCATCCATCGCCTCATAAAACTTCCCCAAGTACCGGAGTGCATCGTTACCGGTGGCAATTAGGGGCCTCACCCATTCCCTAGCCGTCCCAGATAGATGACTGATTACAAATGCCACTCTCTACTGCTCGTTAGCAAATTCACTCCCCTGGAGCTCTGATGCATATTTCATTTCAGTCTTAAAGCGCAAATATTCCTGAGGGTCCCCATCAAACCTACCGACCAATGAAGGCATTTTCCTTCCTAGCAGGTCACCCCTTGGTTCCTTATTTTGCGAACGACTCTCCTCCAGACTAATTCGCAGCTCCTACGCGTGCTCTTCCAATTGCAAATGACATTGCTTCAACTCAGCAAATTATTTCCTTGCTGCCTCTTCCATCGCTGTTATCTGTCCTTTCTTGCTAGCACCCAGCATATGAGTTTCGGCAAGCTGTCAAGATGATTTGTGGGTGCTAGAAGAGATAAGAGCCCGGGACTCCAGCCAGCTTTACAAGATTTATTAATTCCATTATACTGTTTACAATCCGGAGCTCTTAAAAGCATGCCCTTCTCAGTTGGTGTCAGTTGCCGAAACTGCTCCCTCCCTTCGTCCTCTCCAGTATAACAACTTCCTGAGGCCTCCCCTTTTCCTTCCTCCCTTACGTAAAGAGCGAAGCTCCGGAAGTTGTTTCTCCCTCCCTGATTCATTGCTTCCTGATAGCCCCTCCTCATCTTCCCTCTCTGACAAGGTGCAGCTGCTCATTATTGGAGGCTGCTCTCTATATTTCCCCAGCGTTTCCCCTTTCTCAGCCCCCAGTTCCCTGACAATGTGCCTGCTTCACTTTAATATATTGCCCCCAACACACTGAACAACCTTTGACCGAAAGGCTTAAAAACAAAACCTAACTATCCCAGCTTATCCTATGGATGATCTTTTTGAGGGGATAACCAAGAAGTTGGAGTCTCAAGCAGCTGTTCTCTAAATAAACAATAAAGATTTATTTTTAAAAAACAAGGTAGTATAATAAAAGTGGAGAAACATAGGTTACTTCAATAAGAATACGCTAGTTCGCTTCAGTTCGCTTTCAGAGGTTTCGGCTTTATAGTTCGGTTCCTTTCTAAGGTGGTACTTTCCTTCAGTTACGCGCCCCTTTCACAAATGCAGCTCCTGAGGTGCTTTCAGTAAAAGTTTTAAGGGCTCACCACCTCCCCACTTCCTTCACTGGGATTTGGAAGTCTCTTCTTTCCTCAGAAGAGTCTCTCCCCTCCAGATTAGTTTGAGACCTAAGTAGACTCATCTCTTTCAGATCCTACTTCTCCTGTCTCACCCTCACTCTCCCAGGAAGAATTAGTCCCAGGAAGAATTAGTCCTATTACTCATGTAGGACAATACCCTCAGTCCTTCACTGTACACTCAGAGTGGATGTTTTATTCCAGAACCAACTCTCCCTAATCCACAATCTTTATATTTCAACCTGACTCCTATCCTATCTCCCTACCTAACTCCCAACCTCCCACCTTAACTACCTCAACTCAGCTCCCCTCTTAACCACAGTCTAAAACTATCTCCCTTGAAATCCACTCCTTTTAAACTCTCCCTCCTGGAAACAAGGCCAATCAGAGCCTGCCGCTCTTTAACCATTTGCTGGCAGAAGAAAAAAAGTAAAAAGAAATACTTGGGGAACCAACTTTTCCGTCACAACAGACACAACATTTTACAAGGATTGGAAGAAACACCACGGACAGAATAAATGCCACAGACAGGAAGAACAAGGATATAGTTTGAGTGCCTCATTTGTAGTTCTATAAATCAATTAATGTGTCAACAGGAATAGAAGTTATTAATATTGCAGTTGTTGTATAAGGGATTATTATTTTGACCGGAATATAATAGAAATTAATAAGATTTTGGAGTGCCGAAATAAAGGAAATCATCTAGCATGGGGAGGGGCACCTAAATTATATGATTCAGTATTTGAGTGCTTAGTATTAGTATTACAATTTGATATTGTTTTAATGATGCTATTCTTGGATAGTAATTGAAAATGATAACAAAAATAGACTTTAGAATCAACTTTATAAACAACACATCTGTATTCTCTGAAGCCATTTGGCTTATTTGAGATATTCTCTGCCACCACTCTTTCAAACTGGTTAAATGTATAATTCAGGAAAAAAAGGTTTGTCCTACTAGCGTTAGTATTTTCCTCCAGATAATGAATGTTGCATATCTCTGCTACTTTTCTTTCTTAAAACTATTTTTTTTAAAAAGGGAAATGACTGTTTTAAACTTCTCCTTCTTCTATTCCTCAGCTGCCTTGTGGGTTAGAGATAAAGAATGTAGAGCCCTCAACAATTTCACATTGTTTTTTGTTTCTGGTACCCTGTGTTGTCTTAAAGATGAATTTGCAGATTCCATGAAGTAATTGGTAAGAGACTTTTTATTAACAATCATTCATACAGTGCATGTACAACGTTGATCAAATGAAAAGGCTGAGAGTTTTGCTATTAAGATTCCATTTGCTTTAAATATACATCAATACACGACAGGGGTGTATGGAGTGTTAGGGAGGGGTAGTAACTCTAGCGGGGAACAAGTCGTGCTCCTTCTGGGGTAGTTTGTCTACCTCAGATCCCCACCCGGCCCTCAGTTCTCACCTGTGGCTCCTAGAAATTGTCAGCTTGCAGCAGCAGCCACATCCCACAAATCAGATTCAACTGGCTCCCTAAACCATGTGACGGCAGCCAATGGGCCTCAAATCCTCAGTGAGTTAGGGAATTTCTCTGCATGCAAAGACAGGATATAGCAGATGAGAGCAAAAGTGGGCCCAGTGCTCACCAAGGTGGCTACTGTAGGAGCTGTAGAGGGAAATGAGGGGCAGATGGGTCTTGTAAACCTAGGAAGGGAGCCCACCTAGGAGAAGGAATCTTTGAACATAAACCTCCATTGCTTTACAGCATTACTCATTTGTGAAAAAGGCTTAGGGAGTAGAACCTGAGGAAAAATCTGTACCCATTGCCTTTGGGACATCTTTGGCAGATAAAACAGTTAAGGGGCTAACTCTACACAGATCCAGAGCAGGGACCTGGAAAGTGATACCCGCCACCAAGTCCATGTATTCTAAGACCCAACAGAGCCACAAATTCCACTATCATTTATACCTTTCTTTGTGTTAGCTGCTCTTTATTGTTCAGGTCAGGCCTCACCACAATAAGGTAGCATTTAGGGGTGAAAATGCAAACCAGTAACCCAGCAGCAGAAGCAAAGATGGAGAAGATCTCCACAGCCACCATGTATTTTCCTCTGGTGCTCAGGTAGGTTGGAATGAAGGAGAGCCAAACGCTGCAGAAGACCAGCATGCTGAAGGTGATGAACTTGGCTTCGTTGAAAGTGTCAGGCAACTTCCTGGCTAGGAAGGCCACTGTGAAGCTGATAGTGGCCAGGAAGCCCATGTAGCCCAAAACACAATAGAACATGGAGACTGACCCTTCATTACATAGAAATATGATTTCTTCAGGCATTGAGTGCATGTCCACATCTGGGAATGGGGGAGAGGTTGCCAGCCAGAGGACACAGATTCCTACTTGAAGAATGGAGCAGGAAAAGACAATGGAATAAGCCAGTTCTTTGCCTACCCATTTCCTCATATTGGATCCTGGTTTGGTAGCCATGAATGCCAAAACCACCAGTATGGTTTTGGCTAAGATGCTGGAGAGGGCCACAGAGAAGACAATGCCAAAAGCAGTTTGTCGGAGAAGGCAAGTCCCCATATTAGGTTTTCCGATAAAGAGCAAAGAAGAGAGGAAACACAAGAGGAGGGAGATAAGGAGACCATAGGTGAGGCTTCGGTTGTTGGCTTTGACTATGGCTGTATTGCGATGCTTAATGAAGATGCCAAGCACTAGAATTGTGATCAGAGAGAATAAAAGTGCAGAGGAAGTTGAAACTATGGCCAGGGTTTCATCAAAGGCTAGGAAGTTTGGAATCTTAGGAATGCATAGATCTTGGCCGCTGTTTGGATACTGATCTGCTGGGCAACTGGCACATGTTTCCATGTCTGAAAATACAGAAGTAATGTGTGACAATTTAAAGTAACCAAAAGTATTCTTAAGAATTTCACATCACTAGTCCATTTAGCATAGTGTTTTCTACGTCAGAATGTATAAGAGCTTCAAGCCCAAATGCTTTTGTACTAGGTGTATCAAAAATAAAACTTGTGTATCAATTCTGGAATTTTCCACATGTGTGACATCTTTTTTTACTGTCCCCCTGCTTTTTCTTAGAGCCACATAAACAGTACAACAAAATGAGAAATGCATTACTGCTGAAATCTTTGGATCTCAGAAAATCGAGTTTAATGAGTCTTTCACCCCCTTGGCAAACAACCTAATTCTTAGAGGAGAAAACACCACTTCTATTCAACCCTAATTTTGTAAAAGTTAGAGGAAAAACATATTAGCTTCTACTTAAAAAAGAAATCTTCAAGATGTTTTAAAGATTTAAATATATTGGTGTTATCTATAAACAATGAGATGAACACATCTGTTAATTTAAGCCTTCTCTCCTGCAGCAGTTCAATGTCAACAAAATTGTCAAGATCCCAGAGGTTCTGCATTATCTTAAGATGTCATCTCTAACCTTTCTCATTTGAAATCATTCCTTCTGGACATGGATCACAATCATAGCAGCAAAACTTCTCCCCCTCCTTCTTTTTCTTCCCGTAACCAGGATGGCAGTTGGCATTACATAGAGAAAGCGGTGGCACCTATTCAAAGAAATAGGAAGAGTTTAATATTATGATACTGTTTTGAGGAATTTATTAAATTTCCAATATCAGGTGATTTAATGGTAAATAGGAGGACTAATAGCATGAAATGATCCGTAGGTACACAAGTGGCAAATACAGTGTGGTAAAAAGCTGCTGTTCTAAGCACCAGACAAACTTAAGAAGATGGGAACATTATAGACATTTTGGAACTGTTAGAGACTGACATAAATAGAAAGGCAGTGTTGATCTTTGTGGATGCGGAGAAAGCCTTTGACAATATTTGTTGGAGCTTTATGAAGAGGAATCTCCAAGGGATGGGGGTAGGCCAAAGTTTTGAAAATGGTATAGGTGTAATATATTCTGAGCAAAAAGCTAAACTAATTGTGAATGGTGTGGTTATGGATGAGATCCCAATAGAAAAAGGGACACGACAGGGATGCCCAATATCCCCTCTATTGTTTATATTGGTCCTGGAAGTTTTGTTAAATATGATTAGAAGGGACCAGCTGGTTAAAGGAATACAGGTCGGAGCTAAACATTATAAGTTAAGAGCATTTGCAGATGATCTAGTTTTGACTTTGCAACAACCAGAAGCCAGTACGAAAAGAGTTCTAGAACTAATTGAAATATTTGGTCAAGTAGCAGGTTTTAAATTAAATAAACAAAAGACAAAAGTGCTGGAAAAAAATCTAACAATAGGGGAAAAAGATAGTTTCCAAAGGGAAACTGGTTTGGAAATAACTAAAAAAGTGAAATATCTGGGGGTGAATTTAACATCTAATAATGTGAACCTTTTTAAAGACAATTATGAGAAATGTTGGTTGGAAGTGAAGAAAGATCTTGATATATGGTCCAGGCTGAGACTCTCCTTGTTAGGCCGTATTGCTGTTATTAAGATGAACGTACTGCCGAGATTGCTGTTTTTGTTTCAGACATTGCAAATTTTGGACAGGATGGACTGTTTTAAGAACTGGCAGAAAGATCTATCTAAATTTGTCTGGCAGGGCAAAAAGCCCAGAATAAAATTTAAGATTTTGACTGATGCAAAGGATAGGGGGGGCTTTGCCCTGCCGGACTTAAGGCTTTATTATGAAGCAGCAGCTTTTTGCTGGTTGAAACAATGGCTACTTCTTGAGAATACAGACATCTTGGACTTGGAAGGGTATGATAACAATTTTGGCTGGCACGCATATTTATGGTATGACAAGGTAAAGGTTCATAGAGGCTTTAAAAACCATATTGTCAGGAAAGCATTGTATAATGTTTGGAATCGATATAAAGATCTGTTGGAAAGTAAAACCCCCAGGTGGTTGTCACCAATGGAAGCTAAGGCGGTTAAAAAACTTAATATGGACTCAGACTGGCCAAAATATTGTGAAATTACAGAATATGATGGTGAAAAGCTTAAATTACAGAGTTTCGAGAAACTAAAAACTAAAGTTTGAGACTGGCTGCATTACCATCAGATTAATGAGACCTTTAAACAAGACAGGAAACTAGGATTTCAGAAGGCGAGGTCAAAGTTAGAAACAGAACTGTTAGAGCCCAATACTAAGAATCTGTCTAGAATGTATAACCTGCTGCTGAAATGGAATACGCAGGATGAAACGGTGAAATCAGCTATGATTAAGTGGGCACAAGACATCGGCCATGATATTATGTTTGCTGACTGGGAACAGTTATGGACCACAGGTATTAAATTTTCGGCATGTAGTGCCTTAAAAGAGAACATAATGAAAATGATCTATAGGTGGTACATGACCCCAGTCAAGCTTGCAAAGATATATCATTTGCCCAATAATAATTGCTGGAAATGTAATGAATGCGAAGGAACTTTCTATCATCTTTGGTGGACCTGCCCAAGGATTAAGGCCTACTGGGAAATGATCTATAATGAAATTTAAAAAATCCTTAAGTGGACATTTATAAAGAAACCGGAGGCCTTTCTTCTGGGCATGGTCGGCCAAACGATTTCAAAGAAAGATAGAACATTTTTTATGTATGCAACCACAGCAGCAAGAATTCTCTTGGCAAAGTATTGGAAGACTCAAGAACTACCTACTCTGGAAGAATGGCAGACCAAGGTGATCGAATTTATGGGACTGGCAGAGATGAGCGGCAGAATCCGTGACCAGAGGAGAGAGACAGTGGAAGAGGACTGGAAAAAGTTTAAAGTTTATCTTAAGAACTGTTGTAAAATTTCGGAATGCTAAGATGTCAAGGGGTATGAAACAGAGAATTACAGCTGTTAAAGTTTAAGTTTAAGAAAATTTTAAAGAAAGCTAAATATAAAAATGGATGAAGGATTGCTAAAAAATTTTTTTAAAATAAGGATGCAGTGAATGGGAGGCTTGGGGAAGTCGAGTTTTGTTTGTGTGTTGGTTTTTTTTCTTTTCTTTTTATGTTGTAAAAATTAATAAAAATTATTTTTTTTTTTTAAAAAGACAAACTTAAGAAGATGTCAGTATTCAGGCCTGGACCATCCAACCTTACAGCTGTGTTAGAATTCAGTCTGATTTCACCCCTGGCTTGGCCTTTTGATGGAGTCACCACCCAACGGCATTTGCTTCAAGGAGTCCACATGGTGTTCCTTTGTGTGGCACAAGGAATTAAAGGTAAGCCATTATAGTGGTTCTGCTCCTACCTGCAGGGTCAGTACAAGAAACTAGCAATAGGAAATCATTCCATGACTTTTGGGTTTCCTGTTAGGCCACATACTGTCTCAGAGAGAAATGCTTGGATTCCTATGCCTGACCTGTTCTGGGAGGAGTTGCATTCCGTTTGAAGCAAGAGGTCTGGGAGCACTCCTCTATTCTCACTCATCACTAGTCTGAAGTGGTTTCAGGTTCTAGTGAATTTCAAAATGAATAATGTATGAAGTGCTTTTCTTACATCCCATTTTGTGGACAACCACAGATTCTGGGTTTTCAGGGACTGTGCCATTATTTCCATACCTTAGTGAAGCGTCTGTTCCATTTGATTCTGTCTTCATTAATGGTGAGCTCTTTCCCTGGAGGGGCCTGAGGATCCAACCTGCCCGCTTTGACTCTGACATAGGAATTATTTGGGAACGTGACCAAGTTGGTAATATCAAAGCCAGCTGCTAACTCTCCATATTCATTTAATGTAATTTCATCTCCAGCACTGTTGTTGAATGAGATTCTCTGCAGGAATGAGTGGAGCTAAGTGGAAAGAGAATCAAAGTTTAACACTTCAGTTCACAACAAAGAGCATCCATATTTTAGTTGCACATGCAGAAGGAGTAGGGAATCATGAATCAGTGCCAATTCAACATTCAACAGACTTGCATCAAGATATTATGGAGAGATGAGACCATACACCTGATTGCTTGAGACCAGCCTTTATCTATATCCCAGAAAGGGAAGGAATTTAAAAAGTCTCAAAGGATAGGACCAGTTACAGATAGGTAGCCGTGTTGGTCTGCCATAGTCAAAACAAAATAAAAAAATTCCTTCCAGTAGCACCTTAAAGACCAACTAAGTTAGTTCTTGGTATGAGCTTTCGTTTTTATTTTTTATTTTGTTTTGTCAAAGGATAGGAATGCAACATGAGAACATTGGACTGGACGTTTCCATAGTTTATAGAGTGGATTTGACCATGGTTGGATGTTGGATGCAGAGAAGTGATAGGGAGCAGCAGCTGGAGAACCCCCAAGGGACACCCCAAGGAAAAGAGGCTCAGAGCCAGGGGTTTGGTGGTGGGATGACAAGGAGTTGTCAGTGGGCGAGGAGGGAGCCGACTGGGAGGAAGAGGTGTCAGATGCAGAAGAGGGTTAAGGGAGCAGGAAGAGGATGCGCCAGACTGAAATCCAGAAGAGGAGAAGGGAGAAAAGCAGGGTCTAGAGACAGTGATCACACAGTTGCTAGCCTCTTCTGGGGACCTACCAGTGAGGCTTCAGCGCCAAGAAAACCCTGGTGGTGGGCAGACAGGGAAAGATGAGGAGTTGGGGACAGGGCCTTCCAAGATGTGCCCAGGTGGTGGCAGCTCCCTGATGGGCTGCTCTTCTATTTTCTCTTTGATATGAGGATCCCTGCAAAAGCCAGTGCCTGGGATTGGGGTACTGGTTGTGCTCCCTCAGAATAATGCTTCCAGGGCCATGGGCCCCAGGCCCCCAACCTTACACCCCTGGGTAACTGGAGAGGTAAGAGAGACAGAGAGAATTGGGGAGGGATATGGGGAGAAAACGGAGGGGTTTGCAGTGTGAAGGAGGTAGTTGTTTTTAGTCTGTTGCTTCTGAAAGCCTGTGTCATCTAAACTCTGTTTAGTATCATTATAGGAAATACTCTAATTCCCATCTTTCATACAATAAATTTACTTAAAGTTCATTTTTAATTTCTTAAGTTTTATTCTTTCATTTCTTTACTGATGATTAAATGCTATCTCACATAATGTATCAATGAAGTGAATGCTTTGTAACAGAGAACATTACCTGCCAAGGTTCTACATACTGAGGAGAGAGTCTTCCCCCAGCATCTCTCCTTTTGCAGGTGACTGCAGCCAAGTGCATGCTATTTAAGGCATGTGCCAAAGCATAGACAGCATTATAGATACTGTAGCTGTGGCCAGTCATGCTCATTTCAAAAAATGGTGCAGGGAGGCTCTCCAGCATCTCCTCTCCGGTACATGTGGTTGGTGAGAGAGTGGAATTTGGAAGTGAACAACTGAATGCATCTTCCCAGAAATCTTGAATAAAACCATCTGCCTCTGTCCAATGAGGATATACACTCCGAAGAAAGCCTTGAAAGTTGTGAATCTCCTTGGAGTGAATTGCAAAGGATATTGCACCATGGAGCATTCGTATATTAACATTAATTTTTTTTTGAATGCTATATAATATGAAATCAATTTGGGTAGTTGTAATCCATACTTTTCCTTCGTGTGACTTCTTTTGAGGAAATAGTAGCTGAGTTAACTCCATTATGATTAAAGCACTTGACAACCATATACTAAATCTACTTCCTCCATGTACAAGAATTGCATTAGCTTTGCTGGTTGCGAAACTTGGTGACAAACTCTTTATGTCCACCATTTCTAGTAAGTTACTGTTATAATGTATATTGGGTTTAACTCTTTCTGTGAATGCTGAACAGATTCCATTCTTGAAAAGCATTGGCTCAATTGTCTGCAAGAAACGTTCCCCAGCTTCATTAGCTGGAGTGATGAGCCCAACCCATTTCCATCTGAAATGGAGAAGTAACTGGATAATTCCCTGATACTGAAGGTCTTCATTGGGGACCATGCGGTAAAAGGCAGGGAACTTGGTTCCATCATTTATGGCTGGTTCAAATGAACCATATGAAATCTGGAAAAAGCAAAAGCCAAACGTTTCCAAGTGGAAACAAGAACTTATGATATTCTTATTTATTCAAATATAAACACGTGCACCACACAAACTAAAATATTGAATATATATTGAATCTATATCCCAAGTTTAGGGACAGCACCAACCCCAGCTTACATAGGAAAACACATATAACCTTGTTCAATGTTTTCTGTTGATATTTATTATTATTATGGCATCATTACAGCTTCATTCTTGTACATATTGATTGTATCCAAGAATAGGGGAGCATTTGGGGGAGGAGCTTCCAGTGAGCTGTGATGGAGGATTGCTGAATTCCATCACTGCTGTACATTCTGGAATCAGAGGCTGAGATGGGAGAATTCAGCCACTCTACACCCCCTGGGCTCCCTACATTCCCTAGGCTGGGGAGTGGCAGCTCATCCACAGATCGCCTAACACCTGGCCCCAAATTCAGAAGGAAGGGGGGCGCTGGGGGTGGCTGGATGGAAAGCCTGGATCGTTTCTTGGTAACTCGCCTAAGTCGCCTCCATTTAGCAGCAAGCTTCCAGTTCTTAAGATGAAAAACTGGATTTAAGTTTTGGACATGATCTGAGCGAAGGGGAAGAAACTACTCTTCTAATTAATTCATCCACTGAGGTGTTAAAAAGGATTTGAACGGAAAAAGGATAAACATCTATGTAGAGTTGGTATGTTGGAACTGAAAGTGTGTGTGTGGGGGTGAGCCTCCTTTGTTATAATATTTTGTTTTGCTATGCTATATGGCAAAATCCTCCTCTGAAAGAATCAACTGTCTGATTATTTATAGCAAGCGAGACAGGGGAGGTGGTGTATTTGGTGATATAATATGAGTCTAATAGTCATTAGGGGACCTGGGTGGCACTGTGGGTTAAACCACAGAGCCTAGGACTTGCCGATCAGAAGGTCGGCGGTTCGAATCCCCATGACGGGGTGAGCTCCCGTTGCTCAGTCCCAGTTCCTGCCAACCTAGCAGTTTGAAAGCACATCAAAAGTGCAAGTGGATAAATAGGTACCGCTCCGGTGGGAGGGTAAACGGTGTTTCTGTGCTCTGCTCTGGTTCACCAGAAGCGGCTTAGTCATGCTGCCCACATGACCCGGAAGCTGTACGCCGGCTCCCTCAGACAATAAAGCGAGATGAGCACCGCAACCCCACAGTCGGTCGCGACTGGACCTAACGGTCAGGGTTCCCTTTACCTTTACCTTAATAGTCATTAATTTTGTGGAAATAACAATTATTCAAAAGTGGAAAACCAAGTTCAAAGTATTCGGCTGCAGATATATTTGGAAGAGGATAAAGACTTTCCCAACTTTGATTTGGAGAATGACTGGAGAGACACCAAAAAACTTAGGAAATTTGCATAGAATTGGAATCGGAATGATGCAGCTCCAATTAAACGAGCGGCCATGACGGGAGGTAGATCAGCTTGTCAAATTAAATGCGGAGCCTTAGGGGAATAGGTGCCTTTTAATATCTTACTTAATATTTGCATTCCCAGTTTTATGTGGCAAAACCTTCCCTGGACAGGTTAACCATTTGAAGGACAGCTGGTCTTAAAGCATTGGGCAGATGCCTTGCTTTGATTTTATCTGGACTGACTTGGCTGCTGCCCGAGGTGAGAAGATTTTTGGACCGGCTTGGTGGAAACATCATTTTGTGAAAAGACATCGTGAACATACAGAGGGAACTCGGGATGTAAATTCCACAAAGAATATATTGTTTTGTTTTATCTCGCTTGTTCAGAGGCTGTGAAATGTAATGAGGATTAACATCGAAATGATTTATGGGAACTATCGTGAAAATTATGAAAGCAGCAGAAGTATGAGATGATCAGAACCACCCCCGACCTCAGAACATGGGAAGATACCTCCAATTTTTAAAAAAATAATTTGGCATAATATTTGGACTGTTTGATTGTTGGATAATATGTATAATTTGGAATATTTAATATCATTGGATAGGATTGTTAAAGTAGAAAATTTAATAATTTTTTTTTTTTTAAAAAAAAGGATAGGGGAGCATTTATCATGGCTCATGTTAATATACTAAGTTGATGCTTAAGCGAAACTCCAAGGTGGAAGTGGAGTGATAGAAATTGTTGATTATGTACTTTTGATCTGTAATCTTTGTAATGATTGTAGGGAGCGGTAGATTCTCTATCTACTAAGAACTCTCTCAGGAAGATTTCCTGGGAAATCCAGAAGATCTCCATTAGATTGTGTATACTATTCATCTCTGAGCACAATAAACCAAATCATATAAAATATCAATAAAATACTGCACCAGAACTATTTAAAACAACTAAAATGAAATACACAATGCAGGAGAATAGCACAATGCTGACACCACTATATAAGGCTTTGAAGTGACAGATGACAAATGCCAGAACAAAGCAAGAAAACACTTTTTCAATTAGTCTCTGAAAATGAACAATGTTGATTAACACCATACTTTGGGAAAGGACTGTCTTGATTTTTAAGGGGAGGAACATTTTTAGTTAATGTGTTCTCAGTTATTTTTGCCTATGAAGCCAATGTCAATGTTGTATATTCAGTAGCTCACAGGAAGCCAGTGCAGTTCATTCAGGATTGATGTATATGAACCAGTCTAGGTGCCTCCTTTACAAACCTGGCAGCTTTACAGAAATCTTCTATTACATCTATTAAACACAAATTGCCCTTCTTACACACATTGTTGGTTATGCATATTATGGCCCTTTTACTTTGTCTATTTCCCCACTCTATATTTATGAATCGGTAGATTCCTAAGGAAAGGAAAGTGTGAAATCTCTGTTTTTCAAAATCCATATTCTACCTGTGGAATCTTGAAAAGACCTAAGACGTTTGCCATGCACCAGGAGGTATCAGAGCTGAGTCCCCCAATGACTCCTATGACATTTTTCTGGATGCCACACCTGTAGTTAGGAACAAAGTGACGTGATTTAAAGATCAGGTCCAGTGTGTTTCGGTAGGTCATCTTTGAATCATAATAGCTATCATAGATGTGGAAGCCGAGAGAGACATTAGGCAACATACTTGGATTCTCATTGAGCTCATCAACAGCAAAGACCAAAGCCAGGATTTGCTGGTAGAACTTTGTCAACACCCTGCAAATGAAGTGAGGTTTGATCGGAAAGTTAAACAGTGCACAGAATCTAGATAAGAGAGATTCACCTGCCTCCCTATAAGGAGAGGATGAAGCCAGCAAAGTTTATTTACTTATTTGGGCAATCTAAGAATACTGTGTAATTTTAAAAGCTGTTGCATATTTCTTCATCTCTTCAGCAACCCGTGTTTGTTTTTGCCACCTTGAGAATTTAGGTATCATCAAAAACTTCAGTACCATACTACTTTGCTATATACTTTTCCTATTTTTTCATGCCATCTCTTTTCTCTTTCTCCTACTCTCTTTTCTATCTCTCTTTACACAATTAGACTCAAAAAGGCTTATTTTTCATCGACAATATGCACATAGCCTTTATGTACAGATTTCTAATAAAATCTCTCCACACATTTAAAAAATAAAGTTCTATAGCAATCAATCAAAGTTATTTTCTGTCAGATATAGCATATAAAGAATAATTAAAATAATATTAGTTAACAGTTACTTACATTGGGGCATCAATGAAGTCCTGGGAAGGGTGTTTCTTGAAGGATAATTTGGGGTGTATGTAATAGATATGAGATGCCATTGCACCAATGACCAGGTCACCTGGCTCATACCACTCGTGTGGAACATGAACAGGATGATTTGTTGCGCATTTAGCACTTTGTCCTTGGGACACTATATTGGGGAGCAGCAGAAGCAGCAGGAGCAACATCCTGATGGCAAATACCCTTGTGTGCATGGACTCCCCTGCTTCTCTCGACAGTATTATTCCTCTCCTCCACCTGATCTGAAGAAGACAAATTGGGTGGCAGCTGACTCTGTCAATCTGGCACTTTAAAGGACATGTATCCGCCTTATTGTTAGCTTGAACATTGTCACAACAGAATGCCTTGGATACCAAATAAGATGCAGTGGTTTGATATGAAAGAGGGAAACTGATAACTGATAAGTAACAGAGTCCAGCCTTGTTGTCTATGGAGCACAGAGGAGCTTATAATCATTTCAGGCTTGCTTGTTGATTCTTTTTTTCCACTGTGACACCTGGAGGTTCAGTCAGGTGGATTGATTATTGTAATTTGAGTAATGATAGGGGAGAGAATCAGTTGTGCAGTGTTTTTGGATTCTATGGCGCATCAGCAGTAGGGGAACTGCCAAAATATAACTATTATTAATTTTTAAATATATATTTTTATTGATTTACCAATATTGTTCCAATAGCGACCTCAATATAACAATACCAATTTTATCTAATTAATGCAATTATGAATGCCAATTATTCAAATGTCAATTATATGATTTAATTAAACGTTTCCCCTTGCATGCTAAATTTGATGGCTTCATTCTTCTTCATTATTTCTGTGTTCCACTATGTTAATAACTTCCATTGCATTCCATGTACATATAGCAATCTGTTAGATAACAGCTACAGTCTTCTGATTTCTATTTGTGTTGGTATATTAGGTAATTTATAAATCTTAAATTGAGGAACTCTAAGTGTAATCCTTATTTCTTCCTGCGTGTGACAATTCCCCCCCATGATGTTTTCCTGTCCATATATGGTGCTGAATCCTTCATTCCTGCAACTGTTGATATTTCCCATCATGCCCTGGGAGAAGCAGTTATCCCACAGTTTCCAAAAGTCACTGCATTGCTTTGTCCTGTGATTCGGCTTCCAGTAAAAAAGCAGTGTTCACCATTTTTTTTTCCAGCCTAGGAGGAACGCTCTGAATCCAGACCGCAGATAGTGAATCCAAAAGCATCTATTACTGCAGCTGGTAGACAGGAAGCTGGATCTGCCAATGTAATTATATGTGTAATATCACAAAATCATAGGCAAGGAATGAACCTACAAGGTCAGCAGGATTGATTTGAGCTGGCCCCATCCTTTCCCCACTTCCAAATTTGTTAGAACTGGGGCATCCTGCACTCTCCCACCTATGTAACACTGAACAGACATGGTTTGCCATCACATTAACTGAATGGTGGCAGCAATTCTGGATAGCACCCTTGCCTTATCAAGAAGTGGGGACACTGGATTATAGCATCAATGGGATATCAGATGCACACAAGGCATGATGGAGAACAGCAAGAACTTGGAAAAGATGGATGCGCCAAGCTTGACGCCTCAGTTACTGCTCATGTCCATGTGCCTGCTCTCACTTTAATATATTGCTCCCACTACACCGAACAACTTTTTACCCGAAGGCTTAAAAAAAGCCCCCTAACAATCCCAGCATATCCTGTGGGGGATCTTTGTGAGGGGGATAACCAAAAAGTTGGAGTCTCAAGCAGGTGTTCTTTAAATAAACAATAAGGATTTATTTTTTAAAGCAAGGTAGTATAATATAAGTCGAGAAACGTTGGTTATTACAGCAATAATAATATGCTAGTTCACTTCAATTCAGTTTCTAAGGTTTGGGCTTTATAGTTTGGTTCCTTTCTAAGATGGGACTTTCCTTCATTTACCCACCCCTTTAACAAATGCAGCTCCTGGGGTACTTTCAGTAATAGTCTTAAGGGCTCACCCCCCATCATCCTTCTTTCCTCAGAAGAGTCTCTCTCCTCCAGATTAGTTTGAGACCTAAGTAGAGTCATCTCTTTCAGCTCCTCCTTCTCCTGTCTCACCCTCAGTCTCCCAGCAAAATTTGGCTCTATTACTCCTGCAGGACAATACACTCAGTCCTTCACTGTACACTCGGAGTGGATGTTTTATTCCAGAACAAACTCTCCCTCCTCCACACTCCTATCCTATCTCCCTACCTAACTCCCAACCTCCCTCCTCAACCACCTCAACTCAACCGCACTCTTAACCACAGTCTAACCCCATCTCCCTTGAAATCGGCTCCTTTTAAACTCTCCCTCCTGGAACCACAGCCAGTCAGAGGCAGCTGTTATTTATCCATTTGCTGGCAGCAGAAAAAAGTAAAAAGAAATACTTGTGGAACTAACATTTCTGTCACAATAGACACAACATTTTAGAAGGACTGGAAGAAACACTATGGACAGCATATCTGCTACACATTGGAAGAACAAGGATGTAGTTTGAGTGCCTCATTTGCAGTTCTATGAATCAATGTGTCAATACAAATAGAAAATATTAATATTGCAGTTGTTGTATAAGGGATTATTATTTTGACTGGAATACAATAGACATTAATAAGATTTTGGAATGCAGAAATAAAGGAAATCATCTAGCATGTGGGGAGGGGCACCTAAATTATATGATTCAGTATTTGAGTGCTTGGTATTAGTATTACAATTTGATATTGTTTTAATGATGCTATTATTGGATGGTAATTGAAAATTAATAAAAATTATTATAACAGAAATAGAATTTAGAATCAACTTTAGAAACAACACATCTGTATTCTTAAAAATGGGCTTACTTGAGATATTCTCTGAGCCCTCTCTTTCAAACTGGTTAGAAGTTTATGTATGGAACTATAGCAGCAAGAATACTTATTGCCAAATACTGGAAGACACAAGATTTACCCACACTGGAAGAGTGGCAGATACAACTGATGGATTACATGGAATTGGCTGAAATGACTGGCAGAATCCACGACTTGGGAGAAGAAGCGACGGAAGAGGACTGGACTAAATTTAAGGACTATTTACAAAAACATTATAAGTTGTATGAATGTTAAAATGTTAAATTGCACGACTTGGAAGTTTTGGCTTCAGCGATTAGATTTCTGAAATAGAAATTAAGCTAAAAGTAAGAAAAGGAAGAAATTTAAGGTATTATTAAAGGTGCTAAAAGGTATAAATAATTGACAAAGAGTATTTTAAATTTAAAATATTGGAAAAGCATAAATTAAGAAAAAAGGTGATAATTTGCTGACACTCTAAAGAGTAAAGAATGCACGGTACGGGAGATGTGAGGAAGTCCGATTGGTTATGTAAAAATATTTTTGAAAGTGGAATTTTTTCTTCATTCTTTAATTACTTGTTTATTCTACCTTCTTCAAGTGAACTTTAAATTCCTGTTTGTGTATTTGAAAATCTAATAAAAATATTTATTAAAAACAACAACAACAAACTGGTTAGAAGTATAATTCAGAAATAAAAGGTTTGTCCTATTAGTGTTAGTAATATCCAATGTGTTTCCCTCCAGATATTGTTGCACATCTCTGCTCCTTTTCTTTCTTAAAACTATTTAAAAAAACAAGGGAAATGGCTGTTTTAAACTTCTCCTTCTTCTATTCCTCAGCTGCCTTGTGTGTTAGAGATAAAGAATGTAGAGCCCTTAACTATTTCACAATGTTTTTTGTTTCTGGTACGCTTTTTTGTCTTCAAGATGAATTTGTAGATACCATGAAGTAATTGATAAGAGACTTTTTATTAACAATCATTTATACATGTACATGTAGAACATTGATCAACTGAACTTAACCATTTCTAAATGAAAAGGCTGAGAGTTTTGCTATTAACATTCCATTTGCTTTAAATATACAGTAAGACATGACAGGTTAGTATAGTGGTAAGTATCCCCGCCTGTCACGCGGGAGACTGGGGTTCAATTCCCTGATGTGGAGAAGCAGCAATGTTTAAGGGACGTGGGTGGCGCTGTGGGTTAAACCACAGAGTCTAGGGCTTGCTGATCGGAAGGTCAGCGGTTCGAATCCCCATGATGGGGTGAGATCCCATGGTCCCAGCTCCTGCCACCCTAGCAGTTCGAAAGCACGTCAAAGTGCAAGTAGATAAATAGGTACCGCTCCGGCGGAAAGGTAAACGGCGTTTCCGTGCACTGCTCTGGCTTGCCAGAAGCGGCTTAGTCATGCTGGCCACATGACCCGGAAGCTGTATGCCGGCTCCCTCGGCCAGTAAAGCAAGATGAGCGCTGCAACCCCAGAGTCAGTCATGACTGGATCTAATGGTCAGGGGTCCCTTTACCTTTAATACACGACAAGGGTGTATGGAGTGTTAGGGAGGGGTAGTAACTCTAGCAGGGAACAAGTCGTGCTCCTTCTGGGGTAGTTTGTCTACCTCTGATCCCCACCCGGCCCTCAGTTCTCACCTGTGGCTCCTAGACATTGTCAGCTTGCAACAGCAGCCACATCCCATGAATCAGATACAACTGGCTGGCTCCCTAAACCAGGTGAGGGCAGCCAATGGGCCTCAAATTCTCAGTGAGTTAGGGAATTTCTCTGCATGCAAAGACAGGCTGTAGAAGATGAGAGCAAAGGTGGGCCCAGTGCTCAAAAAGGTGGCTACTGCAGGTGCTGTAGAGGGAAATGAGGGGCAGATGGGTCTCGTAAACCTTGGAAGGGAGCCCACCTAGGAGAAGGAAATTTTGAACCTAAACCTCCATTGCTTTACAGCATTACTCATTTGTGAAAAAGGCTTTGAGTGTAGAACCTGAGGAAAAATCTGCACCCTTTGCCTTTGGGAAACTTTGGCAGACAAAAAAGTTAAGAAGCAAATTCTACACATATCCAGAGTTAGGACGTGTAAAGTGATACCAGCCAGCAAGTCCCAACAGAACCACAAATTCCACTGTAATTTATACATTTCTTTGGGTTAGCTGTTCTCTGTTGTTCAGGTCAGGCCTCACCACAATAATGTAGCATTTAGGGGAAAAAATGCAAATCAGTAACCCAGCACCAGAAGCAAAGATGGAGAAGATCTCCACAGCCACCATGTATTTTCCTCTGGTGCTCAGGTAGGTTGGAATGAAGGAGAGCCAAACACTGCAGAAGACCAGTGTGCTGAAGGTGATGAACTTGGCTTCGTTGAAAGTGTCAGGCAACTTCCTGGCTAGGAAGGCCACCGTGAAGCTGATAATGGCCAGGAAGCCCATGTAGCCCAAAACACAATAGAACATGGAGACTGACCCTTCATTACAAAGAAATATGATTTCTTCAGGCATTGAGTGCATGTCCACATCTGGGAATGGGGGAGAGGTTGCCAGCCAGAGGACACAGATTCCTACTTGAACAATGGAGCAGGAAAAGACAATGGAATAAGCCAGTTCTTTGCCTACCCATTTCCTCATATTGGATCCTGGTTTGGTAGCCATGAATGCCAAAACCACCAATATTGTTTTGGCTAAGATGCTGGAGAGGGCTATAGAGAAGACAATGCCAAAAGCAGTTTGTCGGAGAAGGCAAGTCACCATATTAGGTTTTCCGATAAACAACAAAGAAGAGAGGAAACACAAGAGGAGGGAGATAAGGAGACCATAGGTGAGGCTTCGGTTGTTGGCTTTGACTATGGCTGTATCACGATGCTTAATGAAGATGCCAAGCACTAAAATTGTGATCAGAGAGAATAGAAGCACAGAGGAAGTTGAAACAATGGTCAGGGATTCATCAAAGGCTAGGAAGTTTGGAATCTTAGGAATGCAGAGATCCTGGCCGCTGTTTGGATACTGATCTGCTGGGCAACTGACACATGTTTCCATGTCTGAAAATACAAAAACAATGTGTGACAATTTAAAGTAACCAAAAGTATTCTTAAGATTTTCACATCACTAGTCCATTTTGCATAGTGTTTTCTACGTCAGTGTGTATAAGAGCTTCAAGCCCCAATGCTTTTGTACTAGGTGTATCAAAAATAAAACTTGTGTATCAATTCTGGAAATTTCTACATGGGTGACATCTTTTTTTTCTTTATTGTCTCCCTGCTTTTTCTTAGAGCCACATAAAAAGTACAACAAAATAAATACATTACATCTGAAAACTTTGGATCTCGGGAAAGGGAGTTTGATAAGACTTTCATCCTATTGTCAAAAACCTAATTATTCGAGGAGAAAACACCACTTCTATTCCACCCTAATTTTGTAGAAGATGGAGGTAAAATATATTAAAGGTAAAGGTAAAGGGACCATTAGGAGTTGCGGCGCTCCTCTCGCTTTATTGGCCGAGGGAGCCGGCGTACAGTTTCCGGGTTATGCTGCCAGCATGACTAAGCCATTTCTGGCGAACCGGAGCAGCGCACAGAAACGCCATTTACCTTCCTGCTGGAGTGGTACCTATTTATCTACTTGCACTTTGATGTGCTTTCAAACTGCTAGGTTGCACTTTGATGTGCTTTTGAACTGCTAGGTTGGCAGGAGCAGGGACCAAGCAGTGGCAGAGCACCCTGTCGCAGGGATTTGAACTGTCGACCTTCTGATCTGCAAGTCCTAGGCGCTGTGGTTTAACCCACAGTGCCACCCGTGTCTCCAGAATATAATTGCTTCCACTTAAAAAAGAAAACTTCAAGATTTTAAAGGTAAAATATATTGATGTTATCTATAAACAACGAGAAGAACAAATCTGTTAATTTAAGCCTTCTCTCCTGCAGCAGTTTAATGTCAACTAAATTTCCAGGCGTCCAGAGGTTCTGCATTATCTTAAGATCTCATCTCTAACCTTTCTCATTTGAAATCATTCCTTCTGCACATGGATCACAATCATAGCAGCAAAACTTCTCCCCCTCCTTCTTTTTCTTCCCGTAACCAGGATGGCACTTGGCATTACATACAGAAAGCGGTGGCACCTATGCAAAGAGATAGGAAGCGTATAATATTATGATATTGTTTTGGGGAATTGACCAAATATCCACTATCAGGTGATTTAATAGTAAATGGGAGGACTGATAACGTGAAATTATCCTTATTCTTAAGGAAACCAGCCCTGAGTGCTCATTGGAAGGACAGGTCCTGAAGCTGAGGCTCCAATACTTTGGCCACCTCATGAGAAAAGAAGACTCCCTGGAAGAGACCCTGATGTTGGGAAAGATGGAGGGCACAAGGAGAAGGGGACAACAGACGACAAGATGGTTGAACAGTGTTCTCGAAGCTACCAGCATGGGTTTGACTAAACTGCGGGAGGCAGTGGAAGACAGAAGTGCCTGGCGTGCTCTGGTCCATGGGGTCATGAAGAGTCGGACACGACTAAACGACTAAACAACAACAACAACAACACACAAGTGGCACATACAGTAGGGTAAAAAGCTGCTGTTCTAAGCATCATACAAGCTTAAGAAGATGTCAGTATTCATGCCTGGACCATCCAACCTTATAGCTGTGTTTGACTCCATCAAAAGGCCAAGCCAGGGGTGAAATCACACCAAATTCGTTGTGATTTCACCCTTGGTTTGGCCTTTTGATGGAGTCACCACCTAACGGCATTTGCTTCAAGGAGTCCACATGGTGTGGCACAAGGAATTAAAGGTAAGCCATTATAGTGGTTCTGCTCCTACCTGCAGGGTCATTACAAGAAACTAGCAATAGGAAATCATTCCATGACTTTTGGGTTGTGGTTTCCTGTTAGGCCACATCCTGTCTCAGAGAGAAATGCTTTCGGGTTCTATGCCTGACCTGTTCTGGGAGGAGTTGCATTCCATTTGAAGCAAGAGGTCTGGGAGCACTCCTCTATTCTAACTCATCACTAGTCTGAAGTGGTTTCAAGTGCTAGTGAATTTCAAAATGAATAATGTGTGAAGTGCTTTTGTTACATCCCATTTTGTGGATAGCCACTAATTCTGGGTTTTCAGGGACTGTGCCATTATTTCCATACCGTAGTGAAGCGTCTGTGCCATTTGATTCTGTCTTCATTAATGGTGAGCTCTTTGCCCGGAGGGGCCTGAGGATCCAAGCTGCCCACTTTGACTCTGACATAGGAATTATTTGGGAAAGTGACCACGTTGGTAATATCAAAGCCAGCTGCTAACTCTCCATATTCATTTAATGCGATTTCATCCCCAGCACTGTTGTTGAATGAGATTATCTGTAGGAATGAGTGGAGCTAAGTGGAAAGAGAATCAAAGTTAAACACTTCAGTTCACAATAGAGAACACCCATATTTTAGTTGCACATACAGGCGGAGTAGGAAATCATGAATCTGTGCCAATTAAACTTTCAACAGACTTGCATCAAGATATTATGGAGAGATGGGACCATAGACCTGCTTGCTTGAGGCCAGCCTTTGTCAAGATCCAAGAAAGGGAAGGGATTTGAGAAGTCATGTAAGAGAAGAGATGGGAGATTATGTTCTGGAAGGATGGGAATGCAACATGAGAACATCGGACTGGACCTTTCCATAATTTATAGAGTGGATTTGAGCATGGTTGGATGTTGGATGCAGAGGAGTGGGAGGAAGCAGCTGCTGAGGAACCCCCAAGGGACATCACAAGGAAAGGAGGCTCAGAGCTAGGGGATTGGTGGTGGGATGACAAGGAGTGGTCATTGGGAGAAGAGGGAGCAGACTAGGAGGAAGAGGTGTCAGAAACAGAAGAGGCAACAGGGTTAAGGGAGCAGGAAAATTTCAGCAGACTGAAATTCAGACTCAGAGGCAGAAGAGGAGAAGGGAGAAATGCAGGGTCTAGAGATCAAAAAGTTGCCAGTGTCTTCTGGGGACCTACCAGTGAGGCCAGTAACCCCTGGTGATTGGCAGACAGGGAAAGATGAGGAGTTGGGGACAGGGCCTTCCAAGATGTGCTCAGGTAGTGGCTGCTCCCTGATGGACTGCTCTTCTCTTTTCTCTTGGATATGAGGATCCCTGCAATAGCCAGTGCCTGGGGTTGGGGTCCTGGTTGTGCTCCCTCAGAATAATGCTCCCAGGGCCATGGGCCCCAGGCCCCCAACCTTACACCACTGGGTAACTGGACAGGTAAGAAAGACAGAGACAATTGGGGAGGGATATGGGGAGAAAACAGAGGGGTTTGCAGTGTGAAGGAGGTGGTTGGCACAGCTACAGTTACCTGTAGTTTTTGTTAGTCTGTTGCTTCTGAAAGTCTGTGTCATCTAAAGTCTGTTTAGTATCATTATAGGAAATATTCTAATTCCCATCTTTCATACAATAAATTTACTTAAGGTTTATTTTTAATTTCTTAAGTTTTATTCTTTTATTTCTTTACTGATGATTAAATGCCTACTCACATAATGTACCAATGCAGTGAATGCTTTGTAAGAGGGAACAATACCTGCCAAGGATTTGCATACCAAGGAGAGAGTTTTCCCTTAGCACCTCTTCTGTTGCGGATGGTTCCAGCCAAGTGCATGCTATTTAAGGCATGTGCCAAAGCATAGACAGCATTATAAACACTGTAGCTGTGGCCAGTCATGCTCATTTCAAAAAATGGTGCAGGGAGGCTCTCCAGCATCTCCTCTCCAGTACACATGGTTGCCGAGAGAGTGGAATTTGGAAGTGAACAACTGAATGCATCTTCCCAGAAATCTTGGATAAAACCATCTGTGTCTGTCCAATGAGGATATACACTCTGAAGAAAGTCTTTAAAGTTGTGAATCTCCTTGGAGTGAATTGCAAAGGATATTGCACCATGGAGCATTCGTATATTAACATTAATTTTTTTTTGAAGGCTATATAATATGAAATCAATTTGGGTAGTTGTAATCCATACTTTTCCTTCACGTGACTTCTTTTGAGGAAATAGTAGCTGAGTAAACTCCATCATGCTTAAAGCACTTGACAACCATATGCTAGATCTACTTTCTCCATATAGAAGAATTGCATTGGCTCTGCTGGTTGTGAAAGTTGGTAACAAAATCCTTGAGTCCTCCAGCATTTCTAGTAAGTTACTGTTATAATGTATATTGGGTTTAACGCTTTCTGTGAATGCTGAACAGATTCCATTCTTAAAAAGCATTGGCTCAATTGTCTGTAAGAAACGTTCCCCAGCTTCATTAGCTGGAGTGATGAGCCCAACCCATTTCCATCTGAAATGCAGAAGTAACTGGATAATTCCCTGAAACTGAAGGTCTTCATTGGGGACCATGCGGTAAAAGGAAGGGAACTTGGTTCCATCATTTATGGCTGGTTCAAATGAACCATATGAAATCTGGAAAAAGCAAAAGCCAAACGTTTCCAAGTGGAAACAAGAATTCATGATACTCCAATTTATTCAAATATAAACACGTACACGCACACACACTAAAAATATTGAATATATACTGAATCTGTATGCCAAGTTTACCAAGTTTAGGGAGACCACCAACGCCAGCTTATATAGGAAAACACAGATAACCTTGCTCCATGTTTTTTGTTGATATTTATTATGATTATGGCATCATCACAGCTTCATTCTTGTACATATTGATTGTATCCAAGGATAGGGGAGCATTTGGGGGTGGAGCTTCCGGTGAGCTGCGATGGAGGATTGCTGAATCCCATCACTGCTGTACGTTCTGGAATCAGAGGCTGAGATGGGAGTAATCAGCCACCCTACACTCCTCAGGCTGGGGAGTGGCAGGTCATCCGCAGATCGCCCAAAACCTGGCCCCAAATTCAGAAGGAGGGGCTGGGGATGGCTGGATGGAAAGCCTGAACGTTTCTTGGCAACTCTCCAAAGTCGCCTCCAATTAGCAGCAAGCTTCCAGTTCTTAAGATGAAAAATTGGATTCAAGTTTTGGACATGATCTGAGCAAAGGGGAAGAAACTACTCTGGTAATTAATTCATCCACTGAGGTGCTAAAAAGGATTCGAACAGAAAAAGGATAAACATCTATGTAGACTTGGTATGTTGGAACTGTTGAGCTTCCTTTGTTATTATATTTCGTGTTCCTATGTTATATGGCAAAATCCTCCTCTGAAAGAATCAGCTGCCTGATTATTTATAGCAAGTGAGACAGGAGAGCTGGTTTATTTGGTGATATAATATGATTCTAATAGTCATTAACTGTGTGGAAATAACAATTATTCAAAGGTGGAAAACCAAGTTCAAAGTATTCGGCTGCAGATATATTTGGAAGAGGATAAAGAGTTTCCAAACTTTGATTCGGAGAATGACTGGAGAGATGCAAAAAAAAAAAACTTGGGAATTAGAATCGGAATGACGCAGCTCCAACTAAACGAGCGGCCATGACCGAAAGTAGATCAGCTTGTCAAATTAAATGCAGAGCCTTTTAGTATTTTTCATTTCTGTTGGAAGCCGCCCAGAGTGGCTGGGGAAACCCAGCCAGATGGGCGGGGTACAAATAATAAATTATTATTATTATTATTATTATTACTTAATATTTGCATTCCCAGTTTTAAATGGCAAAACCTTCCCTGGACAGGTTAACCATTTGAAGGACAGCTGGTCTTAAAGCATTGGGCAGAGGCCTTGCTTTGACTTTATCTGGACTGACTTGGCTGCTGCCCAAGTTGAGAAGATTTTTGGACTGGCTTGGTGGAAACATCATTTTGTGAAGAGACATCGTGAACATACAGAGGGAACCCTGAATGTATATTCCACACAGAATATATTGTTTTGTTTTATCTTGCTTGTTTAGAGGCTGTGAATTGTAATACGTATTAACATCGGAATGATTTATGGGAACTATCGTGAAAATTATGAAAGCATCAGTATGAGATGATCAGAACCACCCCGGCCTGAGAACATGGGAAGATACCTCCAATTTTTTGAATAATTTGGCCTAATATTTGGACTGTTTGATGGTTAAATAATATGTATAATTTGGAATATTTAATATGATTTTATTGGATTGTTAAAGTGGAAAATTTAATAAATATTATTTTTTTAAAAAAGAAGAATAGGGGAGCATTTATAATGGCTCATGTTAATATACTAAGTGGATGATTCAGCAAAATTCCAAGATGGAAGTGGAGTGATAGAAATTGTTGACTATGTACTTTTGATCTGTAAACTTTGTAATGAATGTAGGGAGCGGTTGTTTCTCTACCTACTAAGAACTCTCTCAGGAAGATTTCCTGGGAAATCCTGAAGATCTCAATTAGATTGTATATTCTATTTTTCTCTGAGCACTATAAACCAAATCATATAAAATATCAGTAAAATACAAAATACTGTACTAGCACTATTTAAAACAACTAAAATGAAATACAACAATGCAGCAGAATAGCACAATGCTGACACCACTATATAAGGCTCTGAAGTGACAGATGACAAATACCAGAACAAAGCAAGAAAACACTTTTTCAATTAGCCTCTGAAAGTGAACAATGTTGATTAATATCATACTTTGGGAAAGGACTATCTTGATTTTTAAGGGCAGGAACATTTTTAGTTAACGTGTTCTCAGCTATTTTTGCCTATGAAGCCAGTGTCAATGTCCTATATTCAGTACCTCACAGGAACCCAGTGCAGTGCGTTCAGGATTGATGAATATGAACCAGTCTAGGTTTACAAACCTTGCAGCTTTAGAGAAATCTTCTATTACATCTATTAAACACAAATTGCCCTTCTTACACACATTGTTGGTTATGCATATTATTTCCCCACTCCATATTTATGAATCAGTAGATTCCAAAGGCAAGGAAAGCATGATATCTATTTTTCAAAATCCATATTCTACCTGTGGAATCTTGAAAGGACCTAAGACGTTTGCCATGCACCAAGAGGTATCAGAGCTGAGTCCCCCAATGACTCCTATGACATTTTTCTGGATGCCACACCTGTAGTTGGGAACAAAGTGACGTGATTTAAAGATCAGGTCCAGAGTGTTTCGGTAGGTCATCTTTGAATCATAATAGCTATCATAGATGTGGAAGCCGAGAGAGACATTGGGCAACATCCTGGGATTCTCGTTGATCTCATCAACAGCAAAGACCAAAGCCAGGATTTGCTGGTAGAACTTTGTCAACACCCTGCAAATAAAGTGAGGTTTTGGTTGATGGGAAAATTAAACAGTGCACAGAATCTAGATAGGAGAGATTCACCTGCCTCCCTATAAGGAGAGGATGAAGCCAGCAAAGTTTATTTACTTATTTGGGCAATCTAAGAATACTGTGTAATTAAAAAAGCTGTTGCATATTTCTTTATATCTTCAGCAACCCATGTTTGTTTTCGCCACCTTGAAAATTTGGGTATCATCAAAACTTTGACAACTATACTATTTGGCTATATGCTTTTAATGCCATCTATTTCTTTTTCTCCTACTCTCTTTTCTTTCTGTTGTTATAGATTTGGTGTTTTTAAAAAGCTTATTCTTCACTGACAATATGCACATAGTCTATATGTACAGATTTCGAATAACATCTATCTACACATTTAAAAAATAAAGTTCTAAAGCAATTCCCCTTCAAATCAATTAAAGATATTCAGTCAGATACAACATATAAGGAATAATTAAAATAATATAATTAATGGTTACTTACATTGGGGCATCAATGAAGTCTTGGGAAGGGTGTTTCTTGAAGGAAACCTTGCGGACTATGTAATAAATATGAGATGCCATTGCACCAATGACCAAGTCACCTGGCTCATACCACTCGTGTGGAACATGAACAGGATGATTTGTTGTGCATTTAACACTTTGTACTTGAGACACTATATTGGGGAGCAGCAGAAGCAGCAGGAGCAACATCCTAATGGCAAATTCCCTTGTGTGCATGGACTCCCCTGCTTCTCTCGACAGTCTTATTCCTCTCCTCTACCTGATCTGAACAAGACAAATTGGGTGGCAGCTGACTCTGTCAATTTGGCACTGTAAGGGACACGCATCCATCTTATTGTTAGCTTGAACATTGTCTCAACAGAATTCCTTGGATGCCAAACAAGATGCAGTGGTTTGATATGAAAAAGGGAAACTGATAACTGATAAGTAACAGAGGCTAGCCTTACTGTCTATGCAGCACAGAGGAGCTTATAATCATTTCAGGCTTGCTTGTTGATTCTTTTTTTTCCACTGTGACATCTGGAGGACCAGCCAGGTGGATTTATTATTGTAATATGAGTAATGATAGGGTAGAGAATCACTTGTGCAGTGTTTTTGGATTCTATGGGACATCAGCAGCAGGGGAACTGCCAAAATATTACTATTATTAAATTTAAAATATATTTACTTATTGATTTACCAATATTGCTCCAATAACCACCTCATTATAAGAATACCAATTTTATTTAATTAATGCAATTATGAATGCCAATTATTCAAATGTCAAATTATTTAATTTCATTAAACTGGCCCCCATGCATGCTAGAAATGATAGCTTCATTCTTCATTATTTATGTGTTCCACTATGTTAATAATTTCCATTGCATTCCGTGCACACATAATAATCTCTTAGATAACAGCTACAGTCTTGTGATTTCTATTTGTGTTGGTATATATTAGGTAATTTATAAAGTTTGAAGCGAGGAACTCTAAGTGTAATTCCTTATTCTTTCCTGCATGTGACAATTTCCCCCCATGATGTTTTCCTGTCCATATATGGTTCTGTATCCTTCATTCCTGCAACTGTTGTTGGTCCCCATCACGCCCTGGGAGAAGTGGTTATCCCACAGTTTCCAAAAGTCACTGCATCGCTTTGTCCTGTGATTCGGCTTCCAGTAAAAAAGCTGTGTTCACCATTTTTTCCAGCCTAGGAGGAACGGTCTGAATCCAGACTGCAGATACTGAATCCAAAAGCATCTATTACTGCAGCTGGTAGACAAGAAGCCAATCTTCCAATGTAATTATATTTGTAACATCACAAAATCATAGGCAATGATTGAATGTCAGCAGGATATCTCGAGTTGAGCTGGCCCCATCCTTTCCCCGCTTCCTAATTTGTTAGTACTGGGGCATCCTTCACTCTACCACCTATGTAACACTGATCAGACATGGTTTGCCATCACATTAACTGAATGGTGGCAGCAGTTCTGGATAGCATCCTTGCCTTATCAAGAAGTGGGAGCACTGGATTATAGACCAATGGATATCAGATCCCCACAAGGCATGATGGAGAACAGCAACAACTTGGAAAAGAGAGATGCGACAAACTTGGCACCTCAGTCACCGCTCTCGCCCATGTGCCCGCTCTCACTTAAATATATTGTCCCCCATCTCACCGAACAACCTTTGACCCGAAGGCTTAAAAACAAAACTAATTATCCCAGAATATCCGGGGGGGGGGAATGTTTGTGAGGGGGATAACTAAGAATTTGAGCTTCAAGCAGCTGTTTTTAGATAATCAATAAAGATTTATTTTTAGAACAAGGTTGTATAATATAAGTCGAGAAACTTAGGTTACTTAAATAATAATACGCTAGTTTACTTCAATTCGCTTTCAGAGGTTTCGGCTTTATAGTTCAGTTCCTTTCTAAGTCTCTCCCTTCCTGATTAGTTTGAGACCTAAGTAGACTCATCTCTTCCAGTTCCTCCTTTTCCTGTCTTACCCTCAGTCTCCCAGCAAGATTCGATCCTATTACCCCTGCAGGACACTACACTCAGTCCTTCACTGTACACTCGGAGTGGATGTTTTATTCCAGAACCAACTCTCCCTCCTCCACCCTCCTATCTCCCTAATTCCTAACCTCTCCAGACTCCCTCCTCAACCACCTCAACTCAGCTCCCCTCTTAACCACACTCTAACTCCATCTCCCTTGAAATCTGCTCCCTTTAAACTCTCCCTCCTGGAACCACAGCCAATCAGAGGCTGCTGATCTTTAAGCATTTGCTGGCAGGAGAAAAAAGAAAAAAAGAAATACTTGTGGAAGCAACTTTCCCGTCACAATAGACACAACATTTTACAAGGATTGGAAGAGACACCATGGACAGAATAACTGCCACACACTGGAAGAACAAGGATATAGTTTGAGTGCCTCATTTGTAGTTCTATAAATCATTTAATGTGTCAACACAAATAGAAGTTATTAATATTGCAGTTGTTGTATAAGGGATTATTATTTTCACTGGAATATATTAGAAATTAATAAGATTTTGGAATGCAGAAATAAAGGAAATCATCTAGCATGTGGGGGGCACCTAAATTATCTGATTCGGTATTTGAGTGATTAGTATTTGTATTACAATTTGGTATTGTTTTAATGAGGCTATGATTGAATGGAAATTTAAAATTAATAAAAAATATTATAACAAAAATAGCATAACTAGACTTTAGAATCAACTTTAGAAACAACACATCTGTATTCTCTGAAGCCATTTGGCTTATTTGAGTTATTCTCTGCCACTACTCTTTCAAACGGGTTAAAAGTATAATTCAGAAAAAAAGGCTTGTCCTATTAGTGTTAGTAATATCCAATATGTTTTCCTCCAAATAGGTTGCATATCTCTGCTACTTTTCTTTGTTAAAACTATTTAAAAAGGGGGGGGGGAATGACCTCTCCTTCTTCTATTCCTCAGCTGCCTTGTGGGTGAGAGATAAAGAATGTAGAGCCCTTAACTATTTCACAATGTTTTTTTTGTTTCTGGTACCCTCTGTGGTCTTCAAGATGATTTTGCAGATTACATGAAGTTATTGATAAGAGACATTTTATTAACATTCCTTTATGTACAACATTCATCAACTGAACTTAACCATTTCTAAATGAAAAGGCTTAGAGTTTTGCTATTAAGATTCCATTTGCTTTAAGTATACAGTAATACATTACAGTGATGTAAAGAGTGTTAGGGGAGGGGTAGTAACTCTAGTGGGAAACACGTCGTGCCTCCTCTGGGGTAGTTTGCCTTCCTCTGATCCCCACCCTGCACTCACCTCTCACCTGTGGCTCCTAGGAGCTGTCAGCATTCAACAGCAGCCACACCCCACCCCAGAAAATACAACTGGCTGCCTAAACCAGGTGAGTGCAGCCAAAGGGCCTCGAATCCTCAGTGAGTTGGGGAATTTCTCTGCATACAAAGACAGGATCAGACTGAGTGAGTGGATGAGAGCAATAGCAGGTCCAATGCTCAAAAAGGTGGCTATTCCAGGTGCTGTAGAGGGAAATGAGCGGCAGATGGATCTTGTAAACCTAGGAAGGGAGCCCACCTAGGAGAAGGAAACTTTCAACCTAAACCTCCATTGCTTTACAGCATTACTCATTTGTGAAAAAGGCTTTGGGAGTAGAACCTGAGGAAAAATCTGAACCCATTGCCTTTGGGACCTCTTTGGCAGACAAAACAGTTAAGGAGCAAACTCTACAAAGATCCAGAGTAGGGACCTGGAAAGTCATACCAGCCAGCAAGTCCCAACAGAACCACAAATTCCACTGTCATTTATACCTTTCTTTGTATTAGCTGCTCTTTGTTGTTCAGGTCAGGCCTTACCACAATAATGTAGCATTTAGGGGAAAAAATGCAAACCAGCAACCCAGCACCGGAAGCAAAGATGGAGAAGATCTCCACAGCCACCATGTATTTTCCTCTGGTGCTCAGGTAGGTTGGAATGAAGGAGAGCCAAACACTGCAGAAGACCAGCATGCTGAAGGTGATGAACTTGGCTTCGTTGAAAGTGTCAGGCAACTTCCTGGCTAGGAAGGCCACTGTGAAGCTGATAGTGGCCAGGAAGCCCATGTAGCCCAAAACACAATAGAACATGGAGACTGACCCTTCATTACATAGAAATATGATTTCTTCAGGCATTGAGTGCATGTCCACATCAGGGAATGGGGGAGAGGTTGCCAGCCAGAGGACACAGATTCCTACTTGGACAATGGAGCAGGAAAAGATAATGGAATAAGCCAGTTCTTTGCCTACCCATTTCCTCATATTGGATCCTGGTTTGGTAGCCATGAATGCCAAAACCACCAATATGGTTTTGGCTAAGATGCTGGAGAGGGCCACAGAGAAGACAATGCCAAAAGCAGTTTGCCGGAGAAGGCAAGTCACCATATTAGGTTTTCCGATAAACAGCAAAGAAGAGAGGAAACACAAGAGGAGGGAGATAAGGAGACCATAGGTGAGGCTTCGATTGTTGGCTTTGACTATGGCTGTATTGCGATGCTTAATGAAGATGCTGAGCACTAGAATTGTGATTAGAGCGAATAAAAGTGCAGAGGAAGATGAAAAAATGGCCAAGGTTTCATCAAAGGCTAGGAAGTTTGGAATCTTAGGAATGCATAGATCCTGGCGGCTGTTTGGATACTGATCTGCTGGGCAACTGGCACATGTTTCCATGTCTGAAAATGCACAAACAGTGTGTGACAATTTGAAGTAATCAAAAGTATTCTTAAGAATTTCACATCACTAGTCCATTTAGCATAGTGTTTTCTATGTCAGAATGTATAGGAGCTTCAGTGTATAAGAGCTTGTACTAGGTGTATCAAAAATAAAACTTATGTATCAATTATGGGATTTTCTATATGGGTGACATTTTTTTTACTGTGTCCCTGCTTTTTCTTAGAGCCACATAAACAGTACAACAAAATGAGAAATGCATTAAAGCTGAAATCTTTGGATCTCAGAAAAGTGAGTTTGATAAGAGTTTCACCCTATTGTCAAACAACCTAATTCTTAGAGGAGAAAACACCACTTCCATTCCACCCTAATTTTGTAGAAGTTGGAGGTAAAATGTATTATCTTCCACTTAAAAAAGAAATCTTCAAGATGCTTTAAAGATTAAAATATATTGGTGTTATCTATAAACAGTGAGATGAACACATCTGTTAATTTAAGCCTTCTCTCCTGCAGCAGTTTAATGTCAACAAAATTCCCAGGAGCCCAGAGGTTCTGCATTATCTTAAGATGTCATCTCTAACCTTTCTCATTTGAAATCATTCCTTCTGGACATGGATCACAATCATAGCAGCAAAACGTCTCCCCCTCCTTCTTTTTCTTCCCGTAGCCAGGATGGCAGTTGGCATTACATAGAGAAAGCGGTGGCACCTATTCAAAGAAATAGGAAGAGTTTAATATTATGATACTGTTTTGAGGAATTTATCAAATATCCAATATCAGGTGATTTAATAGTAAATAGGAGGACTAATAGCATGAAATGATCCGTAGGTACACAAGTGAAACATACAGTGGGGTAAAAAGCTGCTGTTCTAAACATCATACAAACTTAAGAAGATGCCTGAACCATCCAACCTTACAGTTGTTTTAGAATTCAGTCTGATTCAGTGTGATTTCACCCCTGGCTTGGCCTTTTGATGGAGTCACCATTTAACGGCATTTGCTTCAAGGAGTTTACATGGTGTTCCTTTGTGGTGGCACAAGAAATTAAAGGTAAGCCATTATAGTGGTTCTGCTCCTACCTGCAGGGTCAGTACAAGAAAGTAGCAATAGAAAATCATTCCATGACTTTTGGGTAGTGGTTTCCTGTTAGGCCACCTCCTGTCTCAGAGAAAAATGCCTTGGTTTCCTATGCCTAACCTGTTCTGGTAGGAGTTGCATTCCGTTTGAAGCAAGAGGTCTGGGAGCACTCCTCTATTCTGACTCATCACTAGTCTGAAGTTGTTTCAGGTGCTAGTGACTTTCAAACTGAATAATGCATGAGGTGCTTTTGTTACATCCCATTTTGTGGATAACCACAAATTCTGGGTTTTCAGGGACTGTGCCATTATTTCCATACCTTAGTGAAGCGTCTGTGCCATTTGATTCTGTCTTCATTAATGGTGAGCTCTTTGCCCAGAGGGGCCTGAGGATCCAAGCTGCCCACTTTGACTCTGACATAGGAATTATTTGGGAAAGTGACCAAGTTGGTAATATCAAAGCCAGCTGCTAACTCTCCATATTCATTTAATGTAATTTCATCCCCAGCACTGTTGTTGAATGAGATTCTCTGCAGGAATGAGTGGAGCTAAGTGGAAAGAGAATCGAGGTTAAATGCTTCAGTTCACAATGGAGAGCATCCATATTTTAGTTGCACATACAGGAGTAGGAAATCATGAATCAGTGTCAATTCAACATTAAACAGACTTGCATAAACATATTATGAAGAGATGAGACCATAGATCTGCTAGCTTGAGACCAGCCTTTGTCAAGATCCAAGAAAGGGAATGGATTTGAGAGGTCACGTATGAGAAGAGATGGGAGCTTATGTTCTGGAAGGATGGGAATGCAACATGAGAACATCGGACTGGACCTTTCCATAATTTATATAGTGGATTTGAGCATGGTTGGATGGTGGATGCAGAGTAGTGGCAGGAAGCAGCTGCTGAGGAACCCCCAAGGGACACCCCGAGGAAAGGAGGCTCAGAGCCAGGGGATTGGTGGTGGGATGACAAGGAGTGGTTAGTGGGAGAAGAGAGAGCGGACTGGGAGGAAGAGCTTTCAGATATAGAAGAGGCAACAGGGTTAAGGGAGCAGGAAGAGGATGCGCCAGACTGAAATCCAGACTTAAAGGCAGAAGAGGAGATGGGAGAAAAGCAGGGTCTAGAGACAGTGATAAAACAGTTGCCATTGTCTTCTGGGTACCTACCAGTGACGCCAGTAACCCCTGGTGATTGGCAGACAGGGAAAGATGAGGAGTTGGCAATGGGGCCTTCCAAGATGTGCTCAGGTAGTGGCAGCTCCCTGATGGGCTGCTCTTCTGTTTTCTCTTTGATATGAGGATCCCTGCAATAGCCAGTGCCTGGGGTTGGGGTCCTGGTTGTGCTCCCTCAGAATTGTGTGCCGGGGGCATGGGCCCTGGGCCCCCAACCTTACACCACTGGGTAACTGGACAGGTAAGAGAGACAGAGAGAATTGGGGAGGGATATGGGGAGGAAACAGAGGGGTTTGCAGTGTGAAGGAGGTAGTTGGCACAGCTTCAGTTACCTGTAGTTTTTGGTACTCTGTTGCTTCTGAAAGCCGGTGTCGTCTAAAGTCTGTTTAGTATCATTATAGGAAATACTCTAATTCCCATCTTTCATACAGTAAATTTACTTAAGGTTTCTTTTTAATTTCTTACGTTTTATTCTTTTATTTCATTACTGATGATTAAATGGCAACTCACATAATGTACCAATGCAGTGAATGCTTTGTAACAGAGAACAATACCTGCCAAGGATCTGCATACTGAGGAGAGAGTTTTCCCTTAGCATCTCTTCTGTTGCGGATGGCTCCAGCCAAGTGCATGCTATTTAAGGCATGTGCCAAAGCATAGACAGCATTATAAACACTGTAGCTGTGGCCAGTCATGCTCATTTCAAAAAATGGTGCAGGGAGGCTCTCCAGCATCTCCTCTCCAGTACACATGGTTGCCGAGGGAGTGGAATTTGAAAGTGAACAACTGAATGCATCTTCCCAGAAATCTTGGATAAAACCATCTGTCTCTGTCCAATGAGGGTATACACTCTGAAGAAAGTCATGAAAGTTGTGAATCTCCTTGGAGTGAATTGCAAAGGATATTGCACCATGGAGCATTCGTATATTAACATTAATTTTTTTTTGAAGGCTATATAATATGAAATCAATTTGAGTAGTTGTAATCCATACTTTTTCTTCACGTGACTTCTTTTGAGGAAATAGTAGCTGAGTTAACTCCATTATGATTAAAGCAAATGACAACCATATACTAAATCTACTTTCTCCATGTAGAAGAATTGCATTAGCTTTGCTAGTTGTGAAACTTGGTACCAAAATCTTTATGTCCACCATTTCTAGTAAGTTACCATTATAATGTATACTGGTTTTAACTCTTTCTGTGAATGCTGAACAGATTCCATTCTTGAAGAGCATTGGCTCAATGTTCTGCAAGAAACGTTCTCCAGCTTCATTAGCTGGAGTCATGAGCCCAACCCATTTCCATCTGAAATGCAGAAGTAACTGGATAATTCCCTGATACTGAAGGTCTTCATTGGGGACCATGCGGTAAAAGGAAGGGAACCTGGATCCATAATTTATGGCTGGTTCAAATAAACCATATGAAATCTGGAAAAAGCAAAAGTCAAACGTTTCCAAGTAGAAACAAGAACTCAAGATATTCCAATTTACTCAAATATAAACATGTGCACGCATGCACGCACGCACACAAAAATATTGAATATATATTGAATCTATATCCCAAGTATAGGGACAGCAGCAACCCCAGCTTATATAGGAAAACACAGATAACCTTGTTCAATGTTTTCTGTTGATATTTATTATTATTATGGCATCATTACAGCTTCATTCTTGTACATATTGATTGTATCCAAGAATAGGGGAGCATTTGGGGGAAGTTCTTCCGGCAAGCTGTGATGGAGGATTGCTGAATCGCATCACCGCTGTACGTTCTGTAATCAGAGGCTGAGATGGGAGTAATCAGCCACCCTACACTCCTCAGGCTGGGGAGTGGCAGTTCATCCGCAGATTGCCCAACACTTGGCCACAAATTCAGAAGGAAGGGGGGCTGGGGGGGCTGGATGGAAAGCCTGGAACCTTTCTTGGCAACTCTCCAAAGTCACCACCATGTAACAGCAAGCTTCCAGTTCTTTAGACGAAAAATTGGGTTTAAGTTTTGGACATGATCGGAGCTGTCAGGGGCTCAGGAGCAGAGGCACAGGGAAGAGAGGAGATGGAGAGCGAAGGGGAAGAATCCGAGGGGAGCGTAGGAGAAGATGACAGTGGCCGGAGGGATTCCATGAGCCTCTCCAGCGAATCGGAAGATTCACAGAAGGGGGCGCCAGTGGCCAGGGGTAGGGGGTTCCCAAGGGGAACGCCCCAGGAGCAAGGGGGGAGCAGGGACTCCCAGAGCAGCAGTTGGAAATCAGGACCAGCTTCCCCACCAGAGCATAGTGGGGGGGGGGGAAGTCCCAAGTATCGGGGGCAGTGGATTCCCCACCAGGGAGAGAAGACGAGGCAGGGCTGACCACGCCTCCATCGGAGAGTCGGACAACGGAGGGGAGGTCAGATCCGGCCAGTATCCCGGAAGAGGGAAGCAGTGACAGAAGTAGTGTAACGGTTAGGAGGAAGGTCACTGGGTTGGTGCGAGAGGCAAGTTCAAATGTACAGGAGCGCGGGACAGCAGAGAATGAGGATTGGGAACCGGGTTCTAAAGCCCGCCGGAGGCAGGGGGAGGAGCTAAGCGACTCAGCGTCAGAAGAGTCCAGAAAGGGGAATGCCCCAGCGGGCAGGAGGACCCAGAGGAGGAGAGAGCAGCAGAAAAGGTGGAGCAGGGCTAGGATCTTAAACTGGTGTCAGAGGGGAGGAGACTCAGACGGGACTTCGCCGGTCTAGGGTTTAAGACGTAGAGCTGCGCGCTGCGGCTTTGAAATGGAAACTGAATTCCAATAAAGACTTTTGTACATAACCACAGCCTGGCGTTGGTCCTCTGTGAGCTGGGACCTAGGGGCAGCTCTGACAGGAGCGAAGGGGGAGAAACTACTCTGCTAGTTAATTCAGCCACTGAGGTGCTAAAAAGGATTTGAATGGAAGAAGTATTAACATCTATGTAGACTTGGTATGTTGGAACTGAAAGGGGACCATTTATCATGGCTCCTGTTAATAAACTAAGTTGATGATGAAGCAAAACTCCAAGGTGGAAGTGGAGTGATAGAAATTGTTGATTATGTACTTATGATCTGTAACCTTTGTAATGATTGTAATGATTGTAGGGAGCGGTTGATTCTCTATCTACTAAGAACTCTCTCAGGAAGATTTCCTGGGAAATCCTGAAGAACTCCATTAGATTGTGTATACTTTTCATCTCTGAGCATCATAAACCAAATCATATAAAATATCAGTAAAATACTGTACCAGCACTATTTAAAACAACTAAAATGAAATACAACAATGCAGCAGAATAGCACAATGCTGACACCACTATATAACGCTCTGAAGTGACAGACGACAAATGCCAGAACAATAGCAAGAAAACAGTGTTTCCTATTAGCCTCTGAAAGTGAACAATGTTGATTAACACCATACTTTGGGAAAGGACTGTCTTGATTTTTAAGGGCAGGAACATTTTTAGTTAATGTGTTGTCAGTTATTTTTGCCTATGAAGCCAATGTCAATGTCCTATATTCAGTAGCTCACAGGAAGCCAGTGCAGTGCTTTCAGGATTGATGTATATGAACCAGTCTAGGTGCCTCCTTTACAAACCTGGCAGCTTTACAGAAATCTCCTATTATATCTATTACACACAAATTGCCCTTCTTACACACATTGTTGGATATGCTTATTATGGATCTTTCACTTTGTCCATTTTACCACTTCATATTTATGAATCAGTAGATTCCTAATACAAGGAAAGCATGAAATCTCTGTTTTTCAAAATCCATATTCTACCTGTGGAATCTTGAAAAGACCTAAGATGTTTGCCATGCACCAGGAGGTGTCAGAGCTGAGTCCCCCGATGACTCCTATGACGTTTTTCTGGATGCCACACCTGTAGTTGGGAACAAAGTGATGTGATTTAAAGATCAGGTCCAGAGTGTTTCGGTAGGTCATCTTTGAATCATAATAGCTATCATAGATGTGGAAGCCGAGAGATATATTGGGCAACATCCTAGGATTCTCGTTGATCTCACCAACAGCAAAGACCAAAGCCAGGATTTGCTGGTAGTACTTTGTCAACACCCTGCAAATAAAGTGAGATTTTGTTTGATGGGAAAATTAAACAGTGCACAGAATCTAGATAGGAGAGATACACCTGCCTGCTTCCCCTTCATGGATCACTGCCTTGCTGTGGTGAAGGGGCTTGAATAACACAGAGAAGCTATGAACTATGCCGAGCAGGGCACCCATGATAGTGGAGAGTTTTGACCAAATGTGATCCACCTGGAGGAGGAACCAGCAAGCTCCTCCAGTATCCCTGCCAAGAAAACTCCATGGACAAAGACAACAGGCATATAAAAGTTATGATGCTGGAAGATGAGCCCCTCAGGTCAGAAGGCTTCCAACATGCTACTGAGGAAGAGCGGAGGACAAGTACAAGTAGATTCAGATGAAGCGGCTGGGCCAAAGCTGAAAGGACACTCAGTTGCGGATATGCCTGGAAGCGAAAGGAAAGTCCAATGCTGTAAAGAAAAATATTGCATAGAAACCTGGAATGTAAGAACCATGAACCTGGGTAAGTTGGATGTGGTAAAAAATGAGATGGCAAGAATAAACATTGACATCCTGGGCATCAGTGAACTAAAATGGACGGGAATGGGCGAATTCAGTTCGGATGACCATATCTACTACTGTGGGCAAGAAACCTGTAAAAGAAATGGAGTGGCCCTCATCGTCAAGAAAAGAGTGGCAAAAGCTGTACTGGGATGTAATCTCAAAAATGATAGAATGCTCTCGATACGAATCCAAGGCAGACCTTTTAACATCACAGTAATCCAAGTTTATGCACCAACTACTGGTGCTGAAGAAACTGAAATTGACCAATTCTATGAAGACTTACAACACCTTATAGAAATGACACCAAAGAAGGGTGTTCTTCTCATTATAGGGGATTGAAATGCTAAAGTAGGAAATCAAGAGATAAAAGGAACAACTGGCAAGTTTGGCCTTGGAGATTAAAATGAAGCAGGGCAAAGGCTAATAGAATTCTGTCAAGAGAACAAGCTGGTCATCACAAGCGTGCTTTCCCAACAACACAAGAGACGACTCTACACATGGACATCACCAGATGGGCAGCATTGAAATCAGATTGATTATGTTTTCTGCAGCCAAAGATGGAGAAGCTCTATACAGTCAGCAAAAACAAGACCTGGAGCTGACTGTGGCTCAGATCATCAGCTTCTTATAGCAAAATTCAAGCTTAAACTGAAGAAAGTAGGAAAAACCACAGGGCCGGTAAGATACAATCTAAATCAAATCCCTTATGAATACACAGTGGAAGTGAGGAACAGGTTTAAGGATTTAGATTTGGTGGACAGAGTGCCTGAAGAACTATGGATGGAGGCCTGCAACACTATACAGGAGGCAGCAACGAAAACCATCCCAATAAAAAGGAAATGCATGAAAGCAAAGTGGCTGTCTAACAAGGCCTTACAAATAGCAGGGGAGAGAAGGCAAGCAAAATGCGAGGGAGATAGTGAAAGATGCAGGAAATTGAATGCAGATTTCCAAAAAATAGCAAGGAGAGACAAGAAGGCCTTCTTAAATGAGCAATGCAAAGAAACAGAGGAAAACAACAGAATGGGAAGAACCAGAATGGAAAGAACCAGAAAACTGGAGATATGAAAGGAACATTTCGTACAAAGATTACCATAATAAACGACAAAAGTGGTAAGGACCTAACAGAAGCAGAAGACATCAAGAAGAGGGGCCAAGAATACACAGAAGTATTATACCAGAAAGATATGGATGGCTCATACACCCCAGGTAATGTGGTTGCTGACCTTGAGCCAGACATCCTGGAGAGTGAAGTCAAATGGGCCTTAGAAAGCACTGCTAATAACAAGGCCAGTGGAAGTGATGATATTCCAGCTGAATTATTCACAATTTTAAAAGATGATGCTGTTAAGGTGTTACCCTCAATATGCCAGCAAGTTTGGAAATCTCAGCAGTAGCCAGAGGATTGGAGAAGATTGGTCTACATCCCAATCCCAAAGAAGGGCAGTGCCAAAGAATGCTCCAACTACCGCACAATTGCACTCACTTCACACGCTATCAACATTATGCTTAAAATTCTAAAAGGAAGGCTCAAGCAGTATGTGGACCAATAACTCCCAGAAGTTCAAGCTGGATTTAGAAGAGGCAGAGGAACCAGAGACCAAATTGCAAACATGCGCTGGATTATGGAGAAAGCTAGAGAGTACCAGAAAGACATCTACTTCTGCTTCATTGACTATGCAAAAGGTTTTGACTGTGTCGACCACAGCAAACTATGGCAAGTTCTTAAAGAAATGGGAGTGCCTGATCACCTCATCTGTCTCCTGAGAAATCTCTATGTGGGACAAGAAACTACAGTTAGAACTGGATATGGAACAACTGATTGGTTCAAAATTGGGAAAGGAGTACGACAGGGTTGTATATTGTTTCCCTGCTTATTTAACTTATATGCAGAATTCATCATGTGAAAGGCTGGGCTGGATGAATCCCTAGCCAGAATTAAGATTGCTGGAAGAAATATCAACAACCTCAGATATGCAGATGACACAACCTTGATGGCAGAAAGTGAGGAGGAATTAAAGAACCTTTTAATGAGGGTGAAAGAGGAGAGCTTAACATAAAAAAAACGAAGATCATGGCAACTGGTGCCATCACCTCCTGGCAAATAGAAGAGGAAGAAATGGAGGCAGTGAGAGATTTTACTTTCTTGGGCTCCATGATCACTGTAGATGGTGACAGCAGCCACAAAATTAAAAGACGCCTGCTTCTTGGGAGAAAAGCAATGACAAACCTAGACAGCATCTTAAAAACTAGAGACATCACCTTGCCAACAAAGGTCTGTATAGTAAAAGCTATGTGATGTGTGGCTAAAAGTGATGTATGGAAGTGAAAGCTGGACCATAAAGAAGGTTGATCGCCGAAGAATTGATGCTTTTGAATTATGGTGCTGGAAGAGACTCTTGAGAGTCCCATGGATGGCAAGAAGATCAAACCTCTCCATTCTTAAGGAAATCCGCCCTGAGTGCTCACTGGAAGGACAGATTGTGAAGCTGAGGCTCCAATACTTTGGCCACCCCATGAGAAGAGAAGACTCCCTGGAAAAGACCCTGATGTTATGAAAGATGGAGGGCACAAGGAGAAGGGGATGACAGAGGACGAGATGGTTGGATAGTGTTCGCAAAACTACCAGCATGAGTTTGACCAAATTGTGGGAGGCAGTGGAAGACAGAAGTGCCTGGCGTGCTCTGGACCATGGGGTCACGAAGAGTCGGACACGACTAAACGACTAAACAATAACACCTGCCTGCTTATACAGAGAGGATGAAGCCAGCAAAGTTTATTTACTTATTCGGGCAATCTAAGAATACCGTGTAATTTTAAAAGCTGTTGCATATTTCTTTATATCTTCAGCAACCCGTGTTTGTTTTTGCCACCTTGAAAATTTGGGTATCATCAAAAAAGTTAAGTACCATACTACTTGGCTATATGCTTTTCCTATTTTTTATGCCATCTCTTTTCTCATTCTCCTACTCTCTTTTCTATCTCTCTTACCACAATTAGATTCAAAAGAACTTATTGTTCATTGACAGTATGCACATAGCCTATATGTACAGAGATTTCTAATAAAATCTCTCCATACATTTAAAAAATAAAGTTCTAAAGCCATCCCCCCTTCAGATCAATCAAAGTTATTTTCTGACTGATATAGCATATAAGGAATAATTGAAATAATATTAATTAATGGTTACTTACAGTGGGGCCTCAATGAAGTCCTGGGAAGGGTGTTTCTTGAAGGATAATTTGGGGACTATGTAAACAATATGAGATGCCATTGCAGCAATGACCAGGTCACCTGGCTCATACCACTCGTGTGGAACATGAACAGGATGATTTGTTGCGCATTTAGCACTTTGTCCTTGGGACACTATATTGGGGAGCAGGAGAAGCAGCAGGAGGAACATCCTGGTGGCAAATACCCTTGTCTGCATGAACTCCCCTGCTTCTCCCGACAGTCTTATTCCTCTCTTCCACCTGATCTGAGCAAGGCAAATTGGGTGGCAGCTGACTCTGTTAATTTGGTATTTTAAGGGACACGTATCCACCTTATTGTTAACTTGAACACGGTCACAACAGAATGCCTTGGATGCCAAATAAGATGCAGTGGTTGATATGAAAGAGGGAAACTGATAACTGATAAGTAACAGAGGCCAGCCTTACTGTCTATGCAGCACAGAGGAGCTTATAATCATTTCAGGCTTGCTTGTTCATTCTTTTTTTCCACTGTGACATCTGGAGGTTCAGTCAGGTGGATTGATTATTGTAATTTGAGTAATGATAGGGTAGAGAATCACTTGTGCATTGTTTTTCGATTCTATGGCACATCAGCAGCAGGGGAACTTCCAAAATATTTTTTTTTAAAATAATATTTATTAGAGATTTCCAATTATAACAATATAAAAAACTAAACATCCTAATTTAAAATCTTATTTTCCATAACATCTTTCCAGGACTTCCCCTCCCCTCCCCCTCTTGTATTCCAATTCTTACAAATAAATTCAGCAATTTCTTATCCCAAATTTTGAACTTATTGTCATTAACCCAATTTAAAAATATTTTCCCATCTCCTAAAATCGACCTATTCCCTTCCACACGTTCTTCCCTTTGATATACATAATAGATTAAAATAAAATAAAATAAAATATAATTTTACACCCTTTGGATTCCAAATTTCCCTCCCCCTTTTCCCGGTTGCGTTCCCAATATTTATCAACATCTGATGTCTTCCTGGAGCTCCCACATTTATTTAAGCCATAGTCCTTTACCAGTCATCTTTAATTTTAAATGTCCAATCTTGGAAGGAGTCTATCTCAAAAAGGTCAATTTTTTCCATCCAGATTTTTATATACTTGGGAGTAGAAACTCCAATTTTACTTCTTTATACTTTTTCAAATCTGGATGTCCCAAATGTTCCCACTCCAACTTTGTCCAATTCTTGTTGTTCTTGTTGTTCTTGTTGATCTCTCTCCTCTTTTTTCCCCCTTTTCTCTTCCTGTTTTCCTGCACAAATGTTCTAATTCCAAAAGCTTCTGAATTCCTCTGCAAAGGCTCTGTTATTCAGGAACAAAACATAATGCCAAGTCCCTTCCATTCTTCAATAGATAAGTCTATTGTCTGCTTTGAGTGTGTAAACCTCTGTAGCCAAAATAGTGTTCCATTTCTGCAGTTTCCCAGGAGATAAAAAGTTCTGTTCAAATTCAATGCCAACAACTTGTAATATCCCTCAGCTCCTCTAGGTGGATTGCAATAACTCAATTCCCTTCCAGATCACGTCCACCAGTCAAAGTAACTTATTATTCCTTGTTTTAAACATTTTAAATCCAAATTGTAACAAATGTAACTGGCAAAGTCCTCGTAACAAAGTTCTCATTTTTGTTCTTCTGCTTTGACAGCTCTTTGACAGCTGTCAAAACCTCTCCTTGTCTTCTCCCGGCGCTCTAACAAAAACGCTCCCAGGTTCCGTGGGGGGTTACTTTTTGATTCAATTCCACTATTCTCCTCCAGCTCAGTCTTATAATTTTCCATCGCGAAATTTAGTAACTTTATCAAAATAGGGTTGCGCTCGATCTTAGATGTTAAGTCCTTTACTTTAGGTCCTCTACAACAGGGGGGGGGCCTGACTTCCTTTTTACGCCTCCCCCGCTCGTTCCGAATTTTTTTTAAATAAATTTATCGCCTTTTTTAATCCAAGTTCCGATTACTCACGGGTTGTACTTTAAGTCCGAATTTCCAATAGAAGAAGTCAGCGCTCTCCGTCGAATGGCATGCGGCTTTGCTCGGCAGGGGAAGTGGAGGACTCAAAGCACCACCACCCCCTCTGTCACCCGTTCCGTAGCCTTTAAAAAGGCTCCTTCGCGGGTCGGGGGGGGGGCTTAAAAGGTGCCAGCCGAGTCACCATGTCCATGGGTTTCAGCGCCCATGGTTTTTAAGGGTCCCTGCGTCGCCGGTGCGATAGGACCCAGCCCCTGCCGGGCAGGCTCCCTCCGGAGCTCGGAGGGAGTCCGCCATTCGGCGATGGCGCCAACCCGGAAGTCTCTCCAAAATATTACTATTATTATATTTTAAAAATATTTTTTATTGCTTTACCAATATTGTCCCAATAGTGACCTCATTATAAGAATACAAATTTTATTTAATTAATGCAATTATGAATGCCTATTATTCAAATGCCAAATTATATAATTTAATTAAACAGGCCCCCATGCATGCTAAATTTGATGGCTTCATTCTTCTTCATTATTTCTGTGTTCCACTATGTTAATAATTTCCATTGCATTCCATGCACATATAATAATCTCATAGATAACAGCTACAGTCTTGTGATTTCTATTTGTGTTGGTATATTAGGTAATTTCTAAAGTTTGAAGTGAGGAACTCTAAGTGTAGTCCTTATTCTTTCCTGCCTGTGACAATTTCCCCTCATGATGTTTTCCCGTCCATATATGGTGCTGTATCCTTCATTCCTGCAACTGTTGATGGTTCCCATCATGCCCTGGGAGAAGCGGTTATTCCACAGTTTCCAAAAGTCACTGCATTGCTTTGTCCTGTGATTCGGCTTCCAGTAAAAATGCAGTGTTCACCATTTTTTTCCAGCCTAGGAGGAATGCTCTGAATCCGGACTGCAGATGGTGAATCCAAAAGCATCTATTACTGCAGCTAGTAGACAGGAAGCTGGATCTGTCAATGTAATTATATTTGTAACATCACAAAATCATAGGCAAAAAATGAACCTACAAGGTCAGCAGGATGTCTAGAGTTGAGCTGGCCCCATCCTTTCCCCACTTCATAATTTGTTAGTACCGGGGTATCCTTCACTCTCCCACCTATGTAACACTGATCAGACATAGTTTGCCATCACATTATCTGAATGGTGGCAGCAATTCGGCATAGCATCCTTGCCTTATCAAGAAGTGGGGACACTGGATTACAGCATCAATAGACCAATGGCATATCAGATCCACACAAGGCATGATGGAGAACAGCAACAAGTTGGAAAAGATGGATGCGCCAAGCTTGGTGCCTCAGTTACTGCTCACGCCCATGTGCCTGCTCTCACTTTAATATAATGCCCCCACCTCACCGAACAACCTTTTACCCGAAGGCTTAAAAACAAAACCTCACTATCCTAGAATATCCTGGGGCGGTTCTTTGTGATGGGAATAACCAAGAAGTTGAAGCAGGTGTTCTTTACATAAACAATAAAGATTTATTTTTAAAACAAGGTAGTATAATATAAGTGGAAAAGCTTAGGTTACTTCAATAATAATATGCTAGTTCACTTTAATTCACTTTTAGAGGTTTGGGCTTTATAGTTCAGTCCCTTTCTAAGGCGGTACTTTCCTTCAGTTACCCACCCCTTTAACATATCCATCTCCTGAGGTACTTTCAGTAATAGTCTTAAAGGCTCACCCCCCCACCATCCTTCACTGGGTTTTGGGCATCTCTTCTTTCCTCAGAAGGGTATCTCCCCTTCAGATTAGCTGGAGACCTAAGTAGACACATCTCTTTCAGCTCCTCCTTCTCTTGCCTCACACCCAGTCTCCCAGCAAGATTTGGTCCTTTTACTCCTGCAGGACACTGGAGTGGATGTTTTATTCCAGAACCAGCTCACTCTCCTAAACACTCTTTATATTTCAACCTGACTCCTATCCTATCCTATCTCCCTACCTAACTCCCAACCTCTCCAGCCTCCCTCCTCAACCACCTCAACTCAACTCTTAACCACACTCTAACTCCATCTCCCTCGAAATCAGCTCCTTTTAAACTCTCCCTGGAACCACAGCCAATCATAGGCTGCCGTTCTTTAACCATTTGCTGGCAGGAGAAAAAAGTAAAAAGAAATACTTGGGACCAATGTTTCTGTCACAACAGAAACAACATTTTACAAGGACTGGAAGAAACACCACGGACAGAATAACTGCCACACACAGGAAGAGCAAGGATTTAGTTTGAGTGTCTCATTTGTAGTTCTATGAATCATTTAATGTGTCAACACAAATAGAAGTTATTAATACTGCAGTTGTTGTATAAGGGATTATTATTTTGACTGGAATATAATAGAAATTAAAATGATTCTGGAATGCAGAAATAAAGGAAATCATCAAACCAGCACTTCTAGCGTGTGTGTGTGGGGGGGGACCTAAAGTATATGATTCAGTATTTGAATAATTAGTATTAGTACTATAATTTGGTATTGATATAATGAGGTTATTATTGGCTCGTAATTGAAAATTAATAAAAAATATTATAAAAGAAATAGCATAAATAGAGTTTAGAATCAGGGTTACAGGGAACCAGACAGAGGGCCTTCTCGGTAGTGGCGCCTGCCCTGTGGAATGCCCTCCCTTCAGATGTGAAGGAAATAAGCAGCTTTCTTCTCTTTAAAAGCCATCTTTTAAAGCCCTGTTTACTGAAGTTTATAATATTTACTGCTATATTGTTTTTAACACTTGATTGGAAGCCGCCCAGAGTGGCTGGGGAAACTCAGCCAGATGGGCGGGATATAAATAATAAATTATTATTATTATTATTATATAATCAAGTTTAGAAACAACACATCTGTATTCTTAAAGGTGGGCTTACTTGAGATATTCTCTGCCACCACTCTTTCAAACTGGTTAGTATAATTCAGAAAAAAAGTTTTGTCCTATTAGTGTTAGTAATATCCAATGTGTTTTCCTCCAGATAATGTTGCATATCTCTCCAGATAATGTTGCATATCTATGCTACTTTTCTTTCTTAAAAATATTTAAAAATCAAGGGAAATGTCTGATTTAAACTTCTCCTTCTATTCATCAGCTGCTTTGTGGGTGAGAGATAAAGAATGTAGAGCCCTTAACTATTTCACAATGTTTTTTTGTTTCTGGTACCCTTTTTTGTCTTCAAGATGAATTTGCAGATTCCATGAAGTAATTGATAAGAGACTTTTTATTAAAAATCATTCATACAGTACATGTACAACACTAAACAACTGAACCTAACCATTTCTAAATGAAAAGGATGAGAGTTTTGCTATTAAGATTCCATTTGCTTTAAATATACAGTAATACACGACAGGGGTGTATGGAGTATTAGGGAGGGGTAGTAACTCTAGCGGGGAACAAGTCCTGCTCCTTCTGGGGTAGTTTGTCTACCACTGACGCCCACCTTGCACTCAGTTCTCACCTGTGGCTCCTAGAAGTTGTCAGCTTGCAACAGCAGCCACATCCCATGAATCAGATACAACTGGCTGGCTCCCTAAACCAGGTGAGGGCAGCCAATGGGCCTCAAATCCTCAGTCTGTTGGGGAATTTCTCTGAATGCAAAGAGAGGATATAGCAGATGAGAGCAAAAGTGGGCCAATTGCTCAAAAAGATGGCTACTGCAGCTTCTGTAGAGGGAAATGAGGGGCAGATGGGTCTCATAAACCTAGGAAGGGAGCCCACCTAGAAGAAAGAAATTTTGAACCTAAACCTCCACTGCTTTACAGCATTACTCATTTGTGAAGAAGGCCTTGGGACTAGAACCTGAGGAAAAATCTGTACCCATTGCCTTTGGGACCTCTTTGGCAGACAAAACAGTTAAGGAGCAAACTCTACAAAGATCCAGAGTAGGGACCTGGAAAGTCATACCAGCCAGCAAGTCCCAACAGAACCACAAATTCCACTGTCATTTATACCTTTCTTTGTGTTAGCTGCTCTTTGTTGTTCAGGTCAGGCCTCACCACAATAATGTAGCATTTAGGGGAAAAAATGCAGTAACCCAGCACCAGAAGCAAAGATGGAGAAGATCTCCACAGCCACCATGTATTTTCCTCTGGTGCTCAGGTAGGTTGGAATGAAGGAGAGCCAAACACTGCAGAAGACCAGCATGCTGAAGGTGATGAACTTGGCTTCATTGAAAGTGTCAGGCAATTTCCTGGCTAGAAAGGCCACAGTGAAGCTGATAGTGGCCAGGAATCCCATGTAGCCCAAAACACAATAGAACATGGAGACTGACCCTTCATTACATAGAAATATGATTTCTTCAGGCATTGAGTGCATGTCCACATCAGGGAATGGGGGAGAGGTTGCCAGCCAGAGAACACAGATCCCTACTTGAACAATGGAGCAGGAAAAGACAATGGAATAAGCCAGTTCTCTGCCTACCCATTTCCTCATATTGGATCCTGGTTTGGTAGCCATGAATGCCAAAACCACCAGTATGGTTTTGGCTAAGATGCTGGAGAGGGCCACAGAGAAGACAATGCCAAAAGCAGTTTGTCGGAGAAGGCAAGTCGCCATATTAGGTTTTCCGATGAACAACAAAGAAGAGAGGAAACACAAGAGGAGGGAGATAAGGAGACCATAGGTAAGGCTTCTGTTATTGGCTTTTACTATGGCTGTATTGCGATGCTTAATGAAGATGCCGAGCACCACAATTGTGAACAGAGAGAATAAAAGTGCAAAAAAATTTGAAACAATGGTCAAGCTTTCATCCAAGGTTAGGAAATTTGGGATCTTAGGAATGCATAGATACTGGCCGCTGTTTGGATACTGATCTGCTGGGCAACTGACACATGTTTCCATGTCTGAAAATACACAATGTGTGATAATTTGAAGTAATCAAAAGTATTCTTATACATTTCCTCATCACTCATCCATTTAGCATAGTGTTTACTACGTCAGAATGTATAAGACCTTCAAGCCCAAATGCTTTTATTAAACAACCTAATTCTTAGAGGAAAAAACACCTAGTCCACCCAAATTTTCTAGAAGTTGGAGGTAAAATATGTTAGTTTCTACGTAAAAAAGAAATCTTCAAGGTGTTTTAAAGATTATAATATATTGATGTTATCTATAATCAATGAGAACAACACATCTGTTATTTTAAGCCTTCTCTCCTACAGCAGTTTATTGTCAACAAAATTGCCAAGATCCCAGAGGTTCTGCATTATCTTAAGATTCCATCTCTCACCTTTCTCATTTGAAATCATTCCTTCTGGACATTGATCACAATCATAGCAGCAAAACTTCTTCCCCTCCTTCTTTTTCTTCCCGTAACCAGGATGGCAGTTAGCATTACATACAGAAAGCGGTGGCACCTATCCAAAGAGATAGGAAAAGTTTAATATTAAGATATTGTTTTGGGGAATTTTTCAAATATCCAATTTCAGGTGATTAAACAGGAGTTCACATGGTGTTCCTTTTGTGGTGGCTCAATGAATTTAAGGTAACCCATTATAGTAGTTCTGCTCCTACCTGCAGGGTCACTACATGCAAATTATCCCATGACGTTTGGGTTGTGGTGTCCTGTTAGGCCCCATTCTGCCTCCTATGGTATTTATCATCTGTATGAAACTCTTAGGAATAATATGCTAAGATCTGGCACATGGCATCATCTGTATGCTGATGATATGCAGTTCTACCTTTCCATTTAATTAGAATGAAAGGAGGTGCTGAAATTGTTTGACAGGTTTCTGGAGTGAGTGATGGATGGGATGGGGGCTGAATCCTTATCACAGAGAAATGCTTTGGGTGGGTGGTTCCTATGCCTGCCTTGTTCTGTGAGGGGTTGCATTCCCTTTGAAGCAAGAGATCTGGGAGCACTCCTTGATTCTTTTTTTTTTTCAACATAATTTTTATTGATTTAACATAAATAAAATTAAACAAACAATTTCATGTAATTCTACAAATTCATACTTAAGACTTCCTTCGACCTCTCCGTGAATCTTCCGTTATCCATTTCACATCAACTTTCGCATCTCTTAATATTCATTGACATTATTTCCTTCTTTACTACCCTTTTCCTTTAGACAATGATCTTGCTTTTCTCACAGAGTTCTTTTAAACCCTCCTAGCGTGATTTGTCCCTGACTTAGTTTATCCAGATAGTCCACAAATTTCCCCCAATCTTCTATAAACCTTTGATCTTTTAAGTATCTAACTTTCCCCGTCAATTTATCTAGTTCCGCATAGTTTAGTAATTTCTCCCTCCATTCTGCGATTGTCGGTATCTTCTGTTGTTTCCAATTTTGGGCAAGTAGGACTCTTGCCGCTGTTGTGGCATATTGGAAGAATTTGAAATCTTGACTCTTAATCTCTTTTCCTGACAAACCTAATAAGAAGGCCTCTGGTTTTTTCCCAAAAGTACATTTTAAAATACTCTTCATTTCCGTATATATCTCTTCCCAGAAACCTTTAACTTTTTTACAGTCCCACCACATGTGGTAGAAAGTTCCCTCTTCTTCTCTGCACTTCCAGCATTTATTGCATGTTTTATACATTTTTGCTAATTTCGCCGGCGTAATATACCAACGATAAAACATTTTCATTAAGTTTTCTTTCAGTGTTACACATGCGGTGAATTTGAGATTTTTCTTCCATAGTTTCTCCCATTCTTCGTAATAGATATTATAGCCGAAGTCCCTTGCCCAATGAATCATTACCGGCTTCACTTCCTCATCTATCAGGTTCCATTCTAACAACTGATTGTACATTTTTGATAAACTTTTATAGTCATTATTTACTATCTCAGTTTGGAATTTTGATTCTTTCTCTACATATCCTCTGTCTTTAATGTCTTTCTTGACTACTTCGTTAATTTGGAGATAGTGGAACCAATCAAACACCTTTTCCTTGACTTGGTCATAGGGTTTTAGTTTCCACTTCCCCCCTTCTTTAGTTAATAATTGCTCGTATGTAATCCATTTATCATGCATATTCACTTTTTTGACACTCGTGGCTTCTAATGGGGACATCCAATGCGGGATTTTTGGTTCCAGTAACGGTCTATTCCTCTCCCAGACTTCTATTAGAGGACCTCTAAATATGTGGCTTCCGAATCCCTTATGTACCTTCTTCTTCTCATAACATAGGTACGCGTGCCACCCAAATCTATTATCGTGGCCTTCCAGATCCAGTAATTCTTTATTTTCTAATTTTATCCATGATTTTATCCAACACAGGCACGCTGCCTCGTAATATAATTTCAAATCTGGGAGTGCAAATCCTCCCCTTTCTTTTGCCTCTGTCAATAATTTAAACTGGATCCTTGGTTTTTTACCCTGCCATATATACTTAGAGATCTCTCTTTGCCACTCTTTAAATATCCCGGTACCCTTAATAATCGGGATATTCTGAAACAGAAACAACAACCTTGGTAATACGTTCATCTTAATTATGGCTATCCTACCCCAAAAGGATAATTTCAGTTGTCCCCACATTATCAGATCCCTTTTGATCTCCTTCCATGTCACTTCATAATTATTCTTAAATAGTTCTATATTTTTAGGGGTTATCCATATTCCTAGATATTTCACCTTTCTAGCCACCTCTATCTCTGTTTGTTGTTGTAGTTCTTCAATTATACCTCGATCAATATTCTTTGTCAATAATTTAGTCTTACTTTTATTTAACTTAAAACCCGCCACCGTACCAAATTGCTCTAATTCTTCCAAAACCTCTTTTATTGAGTTTATCGGATCCTCTAATGTTATTAACAGATCATCCGCGAATGCTTTAACTTTGTATTCGTTTCGTCCAATTGTTATCCCCCTTATCTTCTTATTTTGTCTTATTGAGTTTAATAACACTTCCAAAACAGTTATGAACAACAATGGGGAGCACTCCTTGATTCTAACTCATCACTAGAGTCTGAAGTATTTTTTGGTGCTAGCTAGGAGTCCTCCACCCACCTTAGACCTATTCACCAGCTACAACCACTCCTAGGTGTATATATCCTGAACTTGCTTCATACAAAATGAAGAAAATTATGATGTTCATTCTCAACCCAAATACTGATACAGCCAGCTTAGTGTTTAATCTAATTCCACTAACTGGAGAACTGCTTCATGGATTTCATAAACAAGAATGCTGGATGATGCTGGACTCCCTGATAGCCATTGCTCCTTCTTAGTGGGAGATGTCTTCTACACATGTACACTACTCATTTTGATATTGTGGCTCATTTGTTTTTGTACTGATAGACCTTACAGCGTTTATTAAAGGACAATATTTTCTCCTGGATGGCTTATTGACATGCAATAAACAAAAAGGGAATGTCAGTATCACATGTAATGTAATACTATGTACAAAGAAAAGTGCCAATAGCAAAATTGAAGGCCAACAAGCACAGCCTCAGAGGCTGAAGGTGCAAACATACAGGAAAAGTCATTCTTTCAAAAAGAGAATCTCTCCATTAAAGCACTATCCATCTAGATATGGAAACTATATATGAAAAATTAAGCTATATTAAATAATAAATTTCAAAATTATTAATGCATGAAATGCTTTTGTTACATCCGATTCTGTGGAAAACCAGGGACTGGGCCATTTTTTTTCCATACCTGAGTGAAGGCTCTGTGCCATTTGATTTGGTCCTCCTTAATGGTGAGCTCTTTGCCAGGAGGGGCCTGAGGATCCAGCCTTCCCACTTGGACTCTGATGTATGATCTATTTGGGAAAGTGACCAAGTTTGTAATATCAAGGCCAGCTGCTAACTCTCCATATTCATTTAATGCAATTTGATCCCCAGCACTGTTGTTGAATGAGATTATCTGCAGGAATGAGTGGAGCTAAGAGGAAGAGAATAAAAAGGTCTGTAAAGTATTCAAATAATTTGATTAAGATTGTTGAATAGCTTTCCTAGACGGAATTAATTCCTTTTCCTCTAGTAGTTGAACACTTCGGTTCGCAATGGAAAGGAGGAGGGAGAAAAGCAGAGTCTACAGACAGTGATGACACAGTTGCTAGCCTCTTCTGGGGACCTACCAGTGAGTACAGGTTTGGCTTCGGGGGCCAGAAACCCCTGGCGGTGGGTAGACAGGGAAAGATGGGGTCTTCCAGGACATGCCCAAGCAGTGGCAGCCCCCCAAATGAGGATCCCCTCAGAAGCCAGTGCCTGGCATGGGGGTTCTGCTTGTGCTCACTCAGAATTATGTAAACAGGGGCACAGGCCCCTGGCCCCCAACCTTCCACCACTGGGTAACTGGACAGGTAAGCGAGACAGAGAGAATTGCAGAGTGATGTGGAAAAAAATGGAGGGGTTTTGCAGTGTGGAGAAGGTGGTTGGCACAGCTTCAGTTACATGTAGTTTTTGGTAGTCGGTTGCTTGTGAAAGCCTGTGTCATCTAAAGTCTGTTTAGTATCATTTTGGAAGTATTCTAATTCCTATCTTTGATATAATTACTAAAGGTTTATTTTTTAATTTCTTAAGTTTTATTCTTTTATTTCTTTACTGATAAGTACATGCCTACTCACATAATGTACCAATGCAGTGAATGCTTTGTAACAGAGAACAATACCTGCCAAGGATTTGCATACCGAGGAGAGAGTTTTCCCTTAGCATCTCTTCTGTTGCGGATGGTTCCAGCCAAGTGCATGCTATTTAAGGCATGTGCCAAAGCAAAGACAGCATTATAAATACTGTAGCTGGGGCCAGTCATGCTCATTTCAAAATATGGTGCAGGAAGGCTCTCCAGCATTTCCTGTCCAGTACACATAGTTTTTGAGAGAGTGGAATTTGAAAGTGAACAACTGAATGCATCTTCCCAGAAATCTTGGATAAAACCATCTGCCTCTGTCCAATGAGGACGTATACTCCGAAGAAAGTCTTTAAAGTTGTGAATCTCCTTGGAGTGAATTGCAAAGGATATTGCACCATGGAGCATTCGTATATTAACAGTAAATTTTTGAAGGCTATATAATATGAAATCAATTTGGGTAGTTGTAATCCATACTTTTCCTTCACGTGACTTCTTTTGAGGAAATAGTAGCTGAGTAAACTCCATTGTGCTTAAAGCAGTTGACAACCATATACTAAATCTACTTTCTCCATATAGAAGAATTGCATTAGCTTTGCTGGTTGTGAATGCTGGTAATAAAATCTTTATGTCCACCAATTCTAGTAAGTTACCATTATAATGTGTACTGGTTTTAACACTTTCTGTGAATGCTGAACAGATTCCATTCTTGAAAAGCATTGGCTCAATGTTCTGCAAGAAACGTTCTCCAGCTTCATTAGCTGGAGTGATGAGCCCAACCCATTTCCATCTGAAATGCAGAAGTAACTGGATAATTCCCTGATACTGAAGGTCTTCATTGGGGACCATGCGGTAAAAGGAAGGGAACTTGGTTCCATAATTTATGGGTGGTTCAAATGAACCATATGAAATCTGGAAAAAGCAAAAGCCAAATATTTGTATATAAACACACACACACACACACACACACACTGAATATATATCCCAAATGTACCAAATTAAATAGAAAAACAGATATAATCTTGCTCATGGTTTCTACAGATATTTATTGTTATTATTATGGCATCATCCCAGCTTTATACCGTTACACACTGATTGTCTCCAAGTAGAGAGGAGCATTTATCATCGCTCATGTTAATATACTAAATGGAAGACTCAACAAAAGTCCAAAGTGGAGGTGGATCATATACTTTTGCTCTGCAACCTTTATAGAGGTTTAAGAGAGAGGTTGATTCTCTATCTATTGATATTTATTATTAATAATAAATAATATATTTATTATTAATATTATGGCATCATCACAGCTTCATTCTTGTACATTTTGACTGTAACCAAGAGTAGGGGAGCATTTATCATGGCTCATGTTTATTTACTAAGTGGATGATTTAGCAAAACCCTGGTGATCAATGGGGTGACAGATGTTGCAGCCAGATCGCCCTATATTCCAAACAAAGTGCTTGATTAACCTGGAGGTAGGCTGTATGAACTCTGTATTGATTTGTAATGTTTTGTTGGTCTCTGGACCGTATTAAAGATTGTTTTTGTTGTTGTTGATTTAGCAAAACTCCAAGGTGGAAGTGGAGTGATAGAAGTTGTTGATTATGTACTTTTGCGCTCTAACCTTTGTGATATTTGTAGGGAGCCGTTGATTCTCTGTATACTAAGTATTCTCTCAGGATGTTTTCCTGGGAAATCCTGAAGAGCTCCAGTAGATTGTACAGTGGTACCTCAGGTTAAGTACTTAATTCGTTCTGGAGGCAGAATAGCACAATGCTGACACCACTCTATAACGCTCTGAAGTGAGAAATGCCAGAACAATAAGAAGAAAACAATGTTTTCAATTAGCCTCTGAAAGTGAACAATGTTGAGTAACATCATACTTTGGGAAAGCACTATCTTGATTTTTAAGGGGAGGAACATTTTTCGTTAATGTGTTCTCAGCTATTTTTGCCTATGAAGCCAATGTCAATATCATATATTCAGTAGCTCACAGGAAGCCAGGGCAGTGCATTCAGGATTGATATACATGAACCAGTCTAGGTGCCTCCTTTACAAACCTGGCAGCTTTACAGAAATCTTCTATTACATCTATTCAACACAAATTGCCCTTCTTACACACATTGTTGGATATGAATATTATGGCCCTTTTACTTTGTCCATTTTTCCACTCCAGATATATGCATCAGTAGATTCCTAATGCAAGGAAAGCGTGAAATCTCTGTTTTTCAAAATCCATATTCTACCTGTGGAATCTTGAAAAGACCTAAGACGTTTGCCATGCACCAGGAGGTATCAGAGCTGAGTCCCCCAATGACTCCTATGACATTTTTCTGGATGCCACACCTATAGTTGGGAACAAAGTGACGTGATTTAAAGAGCAGGTCCAGAGTGTTTCTGTAGGTCATCTTTGAATCATAATAGCTATCATAGATGTGGAAGCCGAGAGAGACATTGGGCAACATCCTGGGATTCTCGTTGATCTCATCGACAGCAAACACCAAGGCCAGGATTTGCTGGTAGAACTTTGTCAACACCCTGCAAATGAAGGGAGGTTTTGTTTGAAGGGAAAATTAAACAGTGCACAGAATCTAGATAGGAGAGATTCATCTGCCTGCATATAAAGAGAGGATAAAGCCAGCAAAGTTTATTTACTTATTTGGGCAATCTAAGAATACTGTGTAATTTTCAAAGCTGTTGCATATTTCTTCATATCTTCAGCAACCTGTGCTTGTTTTTGCCACCTTGAAAATTTGGGTATCATCCAAAAAGTTAAGTACCATGCTACTTGGCTATATGCTTTCCTATTTTTTATGCCATCACTTTTCTCTTTCTCCTACTCTCTTTTCTATTTCTCTTTAAACAATTAGACTCAAAAGAGCTTATTGTTCATTGACAGTATGCACATAGCCTATATGTACAGAGATTTCTAATAAAACCTCTCCACACATTAAAAAATAAAGTTCTAAAGCTATCCCCCCTTCAAATCAATCAAAGTTATTTTCTGTCTGATTTAGCATATAAGGAATAATTAAAATAATATTAATTACCAGTTACTTACAGTGGGGCATCAATGAAGTCCTGGGAAGGGTGTTTCTTGAAGGAAACCTTGCGGACTATGTAATAAATATGAGATGCCATTGCACCAATGACCAGGTCACCTGGCTCATACCACTCGTGTGGAACATGAACAGGATTATTTGTTGCACATTTAGCTCTTTGTCCTTGGGACACTATATTGGGGAGCAGCAGAAGCAGCAGGAGCAACATCCTGATGGCAAATACCCTTGTGTGCATGGACTCCCCTGCGTCTCTCGACAGTATTATTACCCTCCTCCACCTGATCTGAACAGGACAAATTGGGTGGGAGCTGACTCTGTCAATTTGGCACTTTAAAGGACATGTATCCACCTTATTGTTAACTTGAACACTGTCACAACAGAATGCCTTGTATACCAAATAAGATGCAGTGGTTTGATATGAAAGAGGGAAACTGATAACTGATAAGTAACAGAGCCCAGTCTAGTTGTCTATGGAGTACTGAGGAGCTTATAATCATTTCAGGCTTGCTTGTTGATTCTTTTTTCCCACTCCGGCCTTTGGAGGTTCAGTCAGGTGGATTGATTATTGTAATTTGAGTAATGATAGGAGAGAGAATCAGTTGTGCAGTGTTTTTGGATTCTGTGGCGCATCAGCAGTAGGGGAAATGCCTAAATATTACTATTATTATTTTTTAAATATATATTTTTATTGATTTTTCAATATTGTTCCAATAGCGACCTCATTATAACAATACCAATTTTATCTAATTAATGCATTTATGAATGCCAATTATTTAAATGTCAAACGATATGATTTAATTAAACTGGCCCCCATGCATGCTATATTTGATGGCTTCATTCTTCTTCATTAATTCTGTGTTCCACTATTTTAATAATTTTCATTGCATTCCATGCACATATAATAATCTCTTATATAACGGCTACAGTCTCATGATTTCTATTTGTGTTGGTATATTAGGTAATTTATAAAGTTTCAAGTGAAGAACTCTAAGTGTAATCCTTATTTTTTCCTTCCCCCTACCCTGATGGTTGCTCCCTTCCCGATAGGGTGACAGCAGTGACCTGTGGAAGACAGGATGAATCCTCATAGTGTTCAGCAGCATTAACTTAAACGCCACGGGATTGACCTGTTGGATGACCTCAAAGGGACCCACTCTCCTGGGCTTGAGCTTTTTGCACCCACCCCTCCAGGGCAACCCCTGTCTGGAGAACCACACCCTATCCCCCACCCGGATGACCTCCTCTGGTCTTTGATGCCTGCCTGCTTCCCTCTTTGGCCCTCTCCAAGTTCAACTGAAGCTGTTGGTGAATGGCCTCCATCTCTTCCGCAAACTGTTCAGCGGCTGGCACACTCGATGACTCTTCTCCCCTCCCCGGAAAGGCCCTGGAGTGACACCCGTGATTGGCAAAGAAAGGAGTCATCCCTGTGGACACGTTCTCAGTGTTGTTGTACGCAAATTCTGCTAGTGCTAATTTGTCCACCCAGTCGTTCTGTCTCTGACTGACATAACACCGCAAATACTGTTGCAAAATGGCATTTGCTCTCTCCGCTTGCCCGTTGGTTTCGGGGTGCCTTGCTGTCGTGAAGCTCACTTCTACTTGCAGCAAACCCATGAGCTTGCGCCAAAATTGTGAGGTGAACTGCGTCCCACAGTCAGAAATTACCTTAGAAGGACTCCCATGCAACCGGAACACATGGTCTACGAACAGCTTGGCTGTCTCCTCCGCCGTCACTGCATGGGAATACGGCACAAAGTGACACATCTTGGTTAGTAGATCCACCACTACCATGACTGATGTTTTACCTCTGGACACAGGTAGGTCAGTTATAAAATCTACAGACACCACTTCCCATGGCTTCCCTAGTGTGGGCAAAGGTTCTAGTAACCCTGCCGGAGCAGCCCTCTCCCCTTTGGCCCTCTGACAGGTGTCGCAACCTCTCACGTATTCCTGCACGTCCTCCCTCACCTTGGGCCACCAAAAGTCCCTTGTAACCAACAACATGGTCTTGTATTGCCCAAAATGTCCCGCAGTGGGGTTGTCGTAGAGCTGCTTGAGGATCATGGCCCTTAGGGAATTCACCTGGGACATACAGTGCCCCCTGATAGAACAAAAGCCCCCCTTTCTCCTCGAAACATCCCTCACCTCCCCCGTTTTCCTTAAGTTTGTTCAGCTTCCGCTGAGTAAAAGCATCGTTTCTGATCAGTTGCACCAGTTCATTGTCCTCCACTAGTGACCCCCCACAAGTCCACCTGTTCTCCAGGAACATGAGCCTGGCTACAGGAGGTCCCTCTTCCACCCAGTACTCCGGTTTGCGTGATAGCGCATCCGCCCTCACGTTCTGCTCTCCTGGAACGTACTGAATCCTAAAGTTGAAGTTGGCAAAAAACTCCGCCCAGCATATTTGCCTTTGGCACAACACATGTGCCGTCCGCCAGTACTCCAGGTTCTTATGAACCGTGCACACCTGTATCTGATGTTGCGCACCAATCAGGAAGTGTCTCCACTGTTTGAAAGCTGCAAAAATAGCAAGCAATTCTTTGTTGTAAATACTGTAGTTTAGCTCTGACTTTTTCAGTTTCCTGGAGAAAAAGGCGCATGGTCTCCAATCCCCCCCTACCATCTTGCTGCATCAGGACCACTCTGATGGCCCGGTCTGACACATCAGTTTCCACTCGCAGCGGCAGGTCAGGGTTGACGTGCAATAACTGCTCCTCCGAGGCAAAAACCTTCTTCAGTTTCTCAAATCCCTCTTGCGCCGCCTCAGTCCACTTCTTCTTCCCACTAAGGCAGTCAGTTATGGGCGCCGTCAAACGTGGAAAGTTCTTGATGAACTTCCTGTAGAAGTTGCTGAACCCCAGGAACCACAGAACATCCGGTCTTGGGGCTTTTCCATTCCACCACGGCTTTCACCTTCTCAGGATCCATTGCTAGACCCTTATCCGACAGCTGGTAGCCCAGGAACTCAACCTCCCTCGTGTGGAACTGGCACTTTTCCAGCTTTACCCACAGGCGATTCTCCTTTAGCTTCCCCAGAACCTCACGCAGTCCTCCACATGCTGCTTTTCGTTCTCGGAGTATACCAGAATGTCATCCAAAAAACAAACGCAGTTACGGTACAGTAGCGGTCCCAGAACGTGGTGCATGAACGCCTGAAAGCATGGGCTTCCGCTTTGTAAGCCGAAGGGCATAACGAGATATTCAAATGCCCCAAGGTGGATAAACATGGGGGTTTTCCATTCGTCTACCTCTCACACCCTAATGAGATTGTGCGCCCCCCGAGGTCTAGCTTAGTAAAATTTTTCCCTTTCCGCACTCTTGCCAAAACGTTGTCGATTCTTGGCATGGGGAAGGCCAGGGGTTCCATCAAGGAGTTCAAAATTCTAAAGTCAACTACAAGTCTCTTTTCTTTTGTTGTCTTCTTGTCCACAAAGAACACAGGGCTGCCACCCACTGCCTTGGACTCCCTGATGAACCCCCTTTTCAAGTTTTTGTCAATAAACTCCTTCAACTCCTGTATCTCTTGGTCGGACATTGAGTACAGCTTACCCACCGGTAGCTTGGCCCCCGGGACCAAGTTGATCTGGCAATCATATGGCCGGTGAGGCAGTAACGTGCCGGCCTCTCTCTCACTGAACACCTCCTCCAAGTCCCATGCAAGGCCAACCAACTCATTCCCAGAATAATGGGTGGCCCAGCCAAGGTGGCTACGTGAAAAGCGATGGTCTCGGAGTGCGTGGAAATCCACATTCACATGGGAGGAGTCTGATGCATGACTTCCCCTCCCAAAAGTTCCCTTCCATCAATCGTGGTAACTTGCAGAGGAAAATCAAGGGGCAGGAGATGCAGCTGGTGCTGTGCAGCAAAGTCCCTGCTGAAGAAGTTAGCACTGGCCCCCGAATCCACTAAGGCGTGGACCTCCATTGTGTGGCCATTTGGGAGCTCTTGCAGCATCCTAACCACTATGCCTGCTTTGGGGTGGCCTGGTCGGGGCTCTTCGCTGCTGCTCCTGCCTGGTTGCTGCCCCAGTTTCCCACCAGCCAGGCTTTCCCGTTTCCCTGCATCTGGGGCACTTCATCTTCTCCCTGTGGAGTGGCCCCCACCATTCCCTGCCAGTTACTACATTCAGGACACACTCTGGCAAAGTTGCCTGGTTTCTGGCACAGAAAACACTTCTTGGCAGCCTGCCAGTCCTTTCCCTCCTTTTTGCCCTGTGGCTGGACTTTTGAATGCTCCCATGCACGGGCTGAGTCGATTTCCATGGGCTCTGGCTGACTCCGACCTTGAGTAGCCCCTGCCAGCATCTCAGGAATGCGATTGCCATGGAAACCCTCCCCTCTGTTCTCCCGCCTCTCCAGCAAACGGGCTTCCTGTCTGATTCCAACAGCTAAGGCAGCCTTGGTTAACGAGTCCATATCTTTGGGCCTGGGGCCTCTTGAAAGCTCATCTTTCACGTTTGAATTTAGGCCTGCCTTAAAAAGGGCCTGCACTGGTTAAGAACTCAAATCCCAGCCCAGCTTGTGGACCAGCATGGCAAATTGAGACCAGTAACTGCGGACAGTCAGTTTCCCTTGCCTCAAAGCCAGTAGTTGCTGCTGAGTCATATCAACTTGGCTCTCATTTGTAAACATGGCATCCATCGCCTCATAAAACTTCCCCAAGTACCGGAGTGCATCGTTACCGGTGGCAATTAGGGGCCTCACCCATTCCCTAGCCGTCCCAGATAGATGACTGATTACAAATGCCACTCTCTACTGCTCGTTAGCAAATTCACTCCCCTGGAGCTCTGATGCATATTTCATTTCAGTCTTAAAGCGCAAATATTCCTGAGGGTCCCCATCGAACCTACCGACCAATGAAGGCATTTTCCTTCCCAGCAGGTCACCCCTTGGTTCCTTATTTTGCGAATGACTCTCCTCCAGACTAATTCGCAGCTCCTGCGTGTGCTCTTCCAATTGCAAATGACATTGCTTCAACTCAGCAAATTCTTTCGTTGCTGTCTCTTCCATTGCTGTTATCTGTCCTTTCTTGCTAGCACCCGGCATATGAGTTTCGGCAAGTGGGTGCTAGAAGAGATAAGAGCCCAGGACTCCAGCCAGCTTTACAAGATTTATTAAGTCCATTATACTATTTACAATCCGGAGCTCTTAAAAGCATGCCCTTCTCTCTTTTTTAAAAAATATTTTTTATTAACTGGCCAATCACATCAAATTAAATCACATCATATAAATTCCAAATTACAAAGCCAAATTTTTAAATTTTGTTGGGGGAACCCATACTTCAAGATCCAAAGGGGGATTCAGATCATCTTCTTATTACTGCGTTAATGTCCAAATCAGTCCCAATCAGTCCAGACAAAGTTCATAATTCTATCCACATCATATCTTGTTCGTATAATTTCTCTTTTTCCTTTGCGATCTCTTCTGTTAGTCTCCTTAAGCCGATAAGCAAGTATAATAATCCTGTGTGGATTTCCCGTTCCTCCACTAAGTCCAGATGGTTTCCATATATCTCCTTCGTAGATAACATCACTCTTTCCATCATAAATTTGGCATTGTCGCTCTTAAGTCCCACTGAGGAGTTGATCCACGATATGTAAACAACTCTATTTCTCTCTTTCTCCTCCCAGACCCAAGAGCTCCAACAATGCCTCCCAAAATGGCTACGGCATTTTTAACTGCGTCATTCCAAAACTCTTAGCTTTCCAGCTTCATCTTGAAACATTGCTTTGGATCGAAAGTTTATCTCCACACAGCCTTAAATCCACAGCTTAAGTCCTTAATTTCTGACTCATTAGGGGAGGGGATTCTTGTTAAATCACATGAAAAAAGGGGAGGCAGGTTTCCCCCCTCCCCCCTCAGTCATTCGTCGTACCGTATCTTGACGTATCTTCTCATATTTTATTCTTGTCTTGTTATCAGAGATCTCTTCTGTCAGCAGTCTTTACTCCCCTTTTTCCTTGAAGCATGTGCAATTAATCTCGTCCAAATTGTTTCTTTTGAAGATCCTTGCAACTAGCGGCGCGAATCAGGGACGGCGTCGAGGAGTGCCGGAATCCCACAGGAGGGCTTTGTGCCTAGTACCCCCACCCCCACAAATTGGGGGGTGGTATAGGGCACAGCAGGCAAGGGCTGTCCCCCCCCACAATCCTGGGGGGTTTAAGGAGGCTAATTACCCCCATCATAGCCTCCAAATTACCTCGTGTGGGTCGGAGAGATGTTATTGTCAGCCATCTTCCGATGCGCCACCTAGTGGCCCCCAAAAGCATGCCCTTCTCAGTTGGTGTCAGTTGCCGAAACTGCCCCCTCCCTTCGCCCTCTCCAACATAACATCTTCCTGAAGCCTCCCCTTTTCCTTCCTCCCTTACGTAAAGAGCGAAGCCCCGGAAGTTGTTTCCCCCTCCCTGATTCATTGCTTCCTGATAGCCCCTCCTCATCTTCCCTCTCTGACGAGGTGCAGCTGCTCATTATCGGAGGCTGCTCTCTATATTTCCCCAGCGTTTCCCCTTTCTCAGCCCCCAGTTCCCTGACAATGTGCCTGCTTCACTTTAATATATTGCCCCCAACACACTGAACAACTTTTGACCGGAAGGCTTAAAAACAAAACCTAACTATCCCAGCTTATCCTGTGGACGATCTTTGTGAGGGGATAACCAAGAAGTTGGAGTCTCAAGCAGCTGTTCTTTAAATAAACAATAAAGATTTATTTTTAAAAACAAGGTAGTATAATAAAAGTGGAGAAACATAGGTTACTTCAATAAGAATACGCTAGTTCACTTCAATTCGCTTTCAGAGGTTTCGGCTTTATAGTTTGGTTCCTTTCTAAGGTGGTACTTTCCTTCAGTTATACGCCCCTTTCAAAAATGCAGCTCCTGAGGTGCTTTCAGTAAAAGTCTTAAGGGCTCACCACCTCCCCACTTCCTTCACTGGGATTTGGGAGTCTCTTCTTTCCTCAGAAGAGTCTTTCCCCTCCAGATTAGTTTGAGACTAAGTAGACTCATCTCTTTCAGATCCTACTTCTCCTGTCTCACCCTCACTCTCCCAGGAAGAATTAGTCCTATTACTCCTGTAGGACAATACCCTCAGTCCTTCACTGTACACTCAGAGGGGATGTTTTATTCCAGAACCAACTCTCCCTCCTCCACAATCTTTATATTTCAACCTGACTCCTATCCTATCTCCCTACCTACCTCCCAACCTCCCACCTCAACTACCTCAACTCAGCTCCCCTCTTAACCACAGTCTAACTCCATCTCACTCAAAATCTGCTCCTTTAAAACTCTCCCTCCTGGAAACAAGGCCAATCAGAGGCTGCCGCTCTTTAACCATTTGCTGGTAGGAGAAAAAAAGTAAAAAGAAATAATTGGGGAACCAACTTTTCCGTCACAACAAACACAACATTTTACAAGGATTGGAAGAAACACCACGGACATAATAACTGCCACAGACAGGAAGAACAAGAATGTAGTTTGAGTGCCATATTTGTAGTTCTATGAATCATTTAATGTGTCAACATGAATAGAAGTTATTAATATTGCAGTTGTTGTATAAGGGATTATTATTTTGACCGGAATATAATAGAAATTAATAAGATTTTGGAATGCAGAAATAAAGGAAATCATCTAGCATGTGGGTGGGGGGGGAAACCTAATTTATATGATTCAGTATTTGAGTGCTTAGTATTAGTATTACAATTTGATATTGTTTTAAGTAATTGAAATTATTAAGTAATTGAAAATTATAACAGAAATAGACTTTAGAATCAACTTTACAAACAACACATCTGTATTCTCTGAAGCCATTTGGCTTACTTGAGATATTCGCTGCCGCCTCTCTTTCAAACTGGTTAGAAGTATAGTTCAGAAATAAAAGGTTTGTCCTATTAGTGTTAGTAATATCCAGTGTGTTTTCCTTCAAATATTGTTGCATATCTCTGCTACTTTTCTTTCTTAAAACTATTTTTTTTTAAAAAAGGGAAATGACTGTTTTAAACTTCTCCTTCTTCTATTCCTCAGCTGCCTTGTGGGTTAGAGATAAAGAATGTAGAGCCCTCAACAATTTCACATTGTTTTTTGTTTCTGGTACCCTGTGTTGTCTTAAAGATGAATTTGCAGATTCCATGAAGAAATTGATAAGAGGCTTTTTATTAACAATCATTCATACAGTGCATGTACAACGTTGATCAACTGAACTTAACCATTTCTAAATGAAAAGGCTGAGAGTTTTGCTATTAAGATTCCATTTGCTTTAAATATACAGTAATACATGACAGGGGGGATGGAGTGTTAGGGAGGGGTAGTAACTCTAGCGGGGAACAAGTCGTGCTCCTTCTGGGGTAGTTTGTCTACCTCAGATCCCCACCCGGCCCTCAGTTCTCACCTGTGGCTCCTAGAAGTTGTCAGCTTGCAACAGCAGCCACATACCACAAAACAGATTCAACTGACTGCCTAAACCAGGTGAGGGCAGCCAATGGGCCTCAAATCCTCAGTGTGTTAGGGAATTTCTCTGCATGCAAAGATAGGATGTAGAAGATGAGAGCAAAAGTGGGCCCAGTGCTTAAAAAGGTGGCTACTGTAGGTGCTGTCGAGGGAAATGAGGGGCATATGGGTCTCGTAAACCTTGGAAGGGAGCCCACCTAGGAGAAGGAAAATTTGAACCTAAACCTCCACTGCTTTACAGCATTACTCCTTTGTGAAAAAGGCTTTGGGTGTAGAACCTGAGGAAAAATCTGCACCCTTTGATTTGGGAAACTTTGGCAGACAAAAAAATTAAGAAGCAAATTCTACACATATCCAGAGTTAGGATGTGTAAAGTGATACAAGCCAGCAAGTCCCAACAGAACCAAAAATTCCACTGTAATTTATACCTTTCTTTGGGTTAGCTGCTCTCTGTTGTTCAGGTCAGGCCTCACCACAATAATGTAGCATTTAGGGGGAAAAATGCAAGCCAGTAACCCAGCACCAGAAGCAAAGATGGAGAAGATCTCCACAGCTACCATGTATTTTCCTCTGGTGCTCATGTAGGTTGGAATGAAGGAGAGCCAAACACTGCAGAAGACCAGCATGCTGAAGGTGATGAACTTGGCTTCATTGAAAGTGTCAGGCAATTTCCTGGCTAGAAAGGCCACAGTGAAGCTGATAGTGGCCAGGAATCCCATGTAGCCCAAAACACAATAGAACATGGAGACTGACCCTTCATTACAAAGAAATATGATTTCTTCAGGCATTGAGTGCATGTCCACATCTGGGAATGGGGGAGAGGTTGCCAGCCAGAGGACACAGATTCCTACTTGAACAACGGAACAGAAAAAGACAATGGAATAAGCCAGTTCTTTGCCTACCCATTTCCTCATATTGGATCCTGGTTTGGTAGCCATGAATGCCAAAACCACCAATATGGTTTTGGCTAAGATGCTGGAGAGGGCCACAGAGAAGACAATGCCAAAAACAGTTTGTCGGAGAAGGCAAGTCAGCATATTAGGTTTTCCAAGAAACAACAAAGAAGAGAGGAAACACAAGAGGAGGGAGATAAGGAGACCATAGGTGAGACTTCGGTTGTTGGCTTTGACTATGGCTGTATTGCGATACTTAATGAAGATGCCTAGCACTAAAATTGTGATGAGGGAGAATAAAAGTGCAGAGGAAGTTGAAACAATGGTCAGGGTTTCATCAAAGGCTAGGAAGTTTGGAATCTTAGGAATGCATAGATCCTGGCCGCTGTTTGGATACTGATCTGCTGGGCAACTGACACAAGTTTCCATGTCTGAAAATACACAAACAATGCATGACAATTTGAAGTAATCAAAAGTATTCTTAAGAATTTCCTCATCACTAGTCCATTTCGCATAGTGTTTTTTATGTCAGAATGTATAAGCCCAAATGCTTTTCTACTAGGCGTATCAAAAATAAAACTTGTGTATCAATTCTGGAATTTTCTACATGGGTGACATCTTTTTTTTACTGTCCCCCTGCTTTTTCTTAGAGCCACATAAAAAGTACAACAAAATAAATACATTACAACTGAAATCTTTGGATCTCGGAAAAGCGAGTTTGATAAGACTTTCACCCTATTGTCAAAAACCTAATTATTCGAGGAGAAAACACCACTTCTATTCCACCCTAATTTTGTAGAAGATGGAGGTAAAATATATTAAAGGTAAAGGGACCCCTGACCATTAGGAATTGCGGCACTCCTCTCGCTTTATTGGCTGAGGGACCCAGTGTACAGTTTCCGGGTTATGCTGCCAGCATGACTAAGCTACTTCTGGCGAACCGGAGCAGCGCACAGAAACGCCATTTACCTTCCCGCTGGAGTGGTACCTATTTATCTACTTGCACTTTGATGTGCTTTCAAACTGCTAGGTTGGCAGGAGCAGGGACCAAGCAGTGGCAGAACATCCAGTCGTGGGGATTTGACGTGTCAACCTTCTGATCTGCAAGTCCTAGGTGCTGTGGTTTAACCCACAGCACAACCCGTGTCCCCAGAATATATTAGCTTCCACTTAAAAAAGAAAACTTCAAGATTTTAAAGGTAAAAATATATTGATGTTATCTATAAACAATGAGAAGAACAAATCTGTTAATTTAAGCCTTCTCTCCTGCAGCAGTTTAATGTCAACTAAATTCCCAGGAGCCCAGAGGTTCTGCAGTATCTTAAGATGTCATCTCTAACCTTTCTCATTTGAAATCATTCCCTCTGCACATGGATCACAATCATAGCAGCAAAACTTCTCCCCCTCCTTCTTTTTCTTCCCGTAACCAGGATGGCACTTGGCATTACATACAGAAAGCGGTGGCACCTATGCAAAGAGATAGGAAGAGTATAATATTATGATATTGTTTTGGGGAATTTACCAAATATCCACTATCAGGTGATTTATTAGTAAATGGGAGGACTAATAGCGTGAGATTATCCGTAGGTACACTTATTCTTGAGGAAATCAGCCCTGAGTGCTCACTGAAAGGACAGGTCCTGAAGCTGAGACTCCAATACTTTGGCCACCTCATGAGAAGAGAAGATTCCCTGGAAGAGACCCTGATGTTGGGAAAGGTGGAGGGGAGAAGGGGACAACAGAGGACGAGATGGTTGAACAGTGTTCTCGAAGCTACCAGCATGAGTTTGACTAAACTGCAGGAGGCAGTGGAAGACAGAAGTGCCTGGCGTGCTCTGGTCCATGGGGTCATGAAGAGTCGGACACGACTAAACGACTAAACTACAACACACAAGTGTCACATACAGTAGGGTAAAAAGCTGCTGTTCTAAGCATCATACAAGCTTAAGAAGATGTCAGTATTCATGCCTGGACCATCCAACCTGTGTTTGACTCCATGAAAAGGCCAAGCCAGGGGTGAAATCACACCGAATTCTGTGTGATTTCACCCCTGGTTTGGCCTTTTGATGGAGTCACCACCTAACGGCATTTGCTTCAAGGAGTCCACATGGTGTTCCTTTGTGTGGCACAAGGAATTAAAGGTAAGCCATTATAGTGGTTCTGCTCCTACCTGCAGGGTCATTACAGGAAACTAGCAATAGGAAATCATTCCATGACTTTTGGGTAGTGGTTTCCTGTTAGGCAACATCCTGTCTCAGAGAGAAATGCTTTCGGGTTCTATGCCTTCCGTTTGAAGCAAGAGGTCTGGGAGCACTCGTCGATTCTAACTCATCACTAGTCTGAAGTGGTTTTAAGTGCTAGTGAATTTCAAAATGAATAATGTGTGAAGTGCTTTTGTTACATCCCATTTTGTGGATAATCAGAAATTCTCGGTTTTCAGGGACTGTGCCTTTATTTCCATACCTTAGTGAAGCGTCTGTGCCATTTGATTCTGTCTTCATTAATGGTGAGCTCTTTGCCCGGAGGGGCCTGAGGATCCAAGCTGCCCACTTTGACTCTGACATAGGAATTATTTGGGAAAGTGACCAAGTTGGTAATATCAAAGCCAGCTGCTAACTCTCCATATTCATTTAATGCAATTTCATCCCCAGCACTGTTGTTGAATGAGATTCTCTGCAGGAATGAGTGGAGCTAAGTGGAAAGAGAATCAAAGTTAAACACTTCAGTTCACAACGAAGAGCATCCATATTTTAGTTGCACATACAGGAGGAGTAGGAAATCATGAACCTGTGCCAATTCAACTTTCATCAGACTTGCATCAAGATATTATGGAGAGATGGGACCATAGACCTCCTTGCTTGAGACCAGCCTTTGTCAAGATCCAAGAAAGGGAAGGGATTTGAGAAATCATGTAAGAGAAGAGATGGGAGCTTATGTCCTCAAAGGATAGGAAAGCAACGTGAGAACATCGGACTGGACCTTTCCATAATTTATAGAGTGGATTTGAGCATGGTTGGATGTTAGATGCAGAGGAGTCGGAGGAAGCAGCTGCTGGGGAATCCGAAAGGGACACCCCAAGCAAGGGGGCTCAGAGGCAGGGGATTGGTGGTGGGATGACAAGGAGTTGTCAGTGGGCGAAGAGGGAGCCAACAGGGAGGAAGAGGTGTCAGAAACAGAAGAGGCAACAGGGTTAAGGGAGCAGGAAAATTTCAGCAGACTGAAATCCAGACTCAGAGGCAGAAGAGGAGAAGGGAGAAATGCAGGGTCTAGAGATCAAACAGTTGCCAGTGTCTTCTGGGGACCTACCAGTGAGGCCAGTAACCCCTGGTGATTGGCAGACAGGGAAAGATGAGGAGTTGGCAATGGGGCCTTCCAAGACGTGCTCAGGAAGTGGCTGCTCCCTGATGGGCTGCTCTTCTCTTTTCTCTTGGATATGAGGATCCCTGCAATAGCCAGTGCCTGGGGGTTGGGGTCCTGGTTGTGCTCCCTCAGAATAATGCTACCAGGGCCATGGGCCCCAGGCCCCCAATCTTACACCACTGGGTAACTGGACAGGTAAGAGAGACAGAGAGAATTGGGGAGGGATATGGGGAGAAAACGGAGGGTTTGCAGCGTGAAGGAGGTAGTTGTTTGTAGTCTGTTGCTTCTGAAAGTCTGTGTCATCTAAAGTCTGTTTAGTATCATTATAGGAAGTATTCTAATTCCCATCTTTCATACAATAAATTTACTTAAGGTTTATTTTTAATTTCTTAAGTTTTATTCTTTTATTTATTTACTGATGATTAAATGCCAACTCACATAATGTACCAATGCAGTGAATGCTTTGTAAGAGGGAACAATACCTGCCAAGGATTTGCATACCAAGGAGAGAGTTTTCCCTTAGCACCTCTTCTGTTGCGGATGGCTCCAGCCAAGTGCATGCTATTTAAGGCATGTGCCAAAGCATAGACAGCATTATAAACACTGTAGCTGTGGCCAGTCATGCTCATTTCAAAAAATGGTGCAGGGAGGCTCTCCAGCATCTCCTCTCCAGTACACATGGTTGCTGAGAGAGTGGAATTTGGAAGTGAACAACTGAATGCATCTTCCCAGAAATCTTGGATAAAACCATCTGTGTCTGTCCAATGAGGGTATACACTCTGAAGAAAGTCTTGAAAGTTGTGAATCTTCTTGGAGTGAATTGCAAAGGATATTGCACCATGGAGAATTCGTATATTAACATTAATTTTTTTTTGAAGGCTATATAATATGAAATCAATTTGGGTAGTTGTAATCCATACTTTTCCTACATGTGACTTCTTTTGAGGAAATAGTAGCTGAGTTAACTCCATTATGATTAAAGCACTTGACAACCATATACTAGATCTACTTTCTCCATATAGAAGAATTGCATTGGCTCTGCTGGTTGTGAAAGTTGGTAATAAAATCCTTGAGTCCTCCAGCGTTTCTAGTAAGTTAATGTTATAATGTATATTGGGTTTAACGCTTTCTGTGAATGCTGAACAGATTCCTTTCTTGAAAAGCATTGGCTCAATTGTCTGTAAGAAACGTTCCCCAGCTTCATTAGCTGGAGTGATGAGCCCAACCCATTTCCATCTGAAATGCAGAAGTAACTGGATAATTCCCTGATACTGAAGGTCTTCATTGGGGACCATGCGGTAAAAGGAAGGGAACTTGGTTCCATCATTTATGGCTGGTTCAAATGAACCATATGAAATCTGGAAAAAGCAAAAGCCAAACGTTTCCAAGTGGAAACAAGAACTCTTGATACTCCAATTTATTCAAATATAAACACGTGCACGCACACTAAAAATATTGAATATATATTGAATCTGTATGCCAAGTTTACCAAGTTTAGGGAGAGCACCAACCCCAGCTTATATAGGAAAACACAGATAACCTTGCTCCATGTTTTCTCTTGATATTTATTATGATTATGGCATCATCGCAGCTTCATTCTTGTACATATTGATTGTATCAGAAGGAGGGGCTGGGGGCAGCTGGGTGGAAAGCCTGGATCGTTTCTTGGCAACTCTCCAAAGTCGCCTCCAATTAGCAGCAAGCTTCCAGTTCTTAAGATGAAAAACTGGATTTAGGTTTTGGACATGATCTGAGCGAAGGGGAAGAAACTACTCTTCTAATTAATTCATCCACTGAGGTGCGAAAAAGGATTCGAACGGAAAAAGGATAAACATCTATGTTGACTTTGTATGTTGGAACTGAAAGGGGGGGTTGAGCCTCCTTTGTTATTATATTTCGTTTTGCTATGTTATGTGGCAAAATCCTCCTCTGAAAGAACCAACTGCCTGATTATTTATAGCAAGCGAGACTGGAGAGGTGGTTTATTTGGTGATATAATATGATTCTAATAGTCATTAACTGCGTGGAAATAACAATTATTCAAAGGTGGAAAACCAAGTTCAAAGTATTTGGCTGCAGATATATTTGGAAGAGAATAAAGAGTTTCCCAACTTTGATTTGGAGAATGACTGGAGAGATGCAAAAAAAAAACCTTGGGAAGTTTGCCTGGAATTAGAATCAGAATGATGCAGCTCCAATTAACTGAGCGGCCATGATCGAAAGTAGACCAGCTTGCAAAATTAAATGTGGAGCCTTTGGGGGATAGGTGCCTTTTAATATCTTACTTAATATTTGCATCCCCAGTTTTATATGGCAAAACCTTCTCTGGACAGGTTAACCATTTGAAGGACAGCTGGTCTTAAAAGCATTGGGCCTTGCTTTGATTTTATCTCGACTGACTTGGCTGCTGCCTGAGGTGAGAAGCTTTTTGGACTGGCTTGGCGGAAACATCACTTTGTGAAGAGACACCGTGAACATACAGAGGGAACTCGGGATGTAAATTCCACACAGAATATATTGTTTTGTTTTATCTTGCTTGTTCAGAGGCTGTGAAATGTAATAAATATTAACATCGGAATGATTTATGGGAACTATCGTGAAAATTATGAAAGCAGCAGAAGAATGAAATGATCAGAACCACCCCAGCCTGAGAACATGGGAAGATACCTCCAATTTTTTTTTATAATTTGGCCTAATATTTGGACTGTTTGATGGTTGAATAATATGTATAATTTGGAATATTTAATATGAATTTATTGGATTGTTAAAGTGGAAAATTTAATAAATATTATTTTTTTAAAAAAGAAGAATAGGGGAGCATTTATAATGGCTCATGTTAATATACTAAGTGGATGATTAAGCAAAATTCCAAGATGGAAGTGGAGTGATAGAAATTGTTGACCATGTACTTTTGATCTGTAAACTTTGTAATGAATGTAGGGAGCGGTTGTTTCTCTACCTACTAAGAACTCTCTCAGGAAGATTTCCTGGGAAATCCTGAAGATCTCCATTATATTGTATATTCTATTCTTCTCTGAGCACTATAAACCAAATCATATAAAATATCAGTAAATATAAAATACTGTACCAGCACTATTTAAAACAACTAAAACGAAATACTACGATGTAGCAGAATAGCACAATGCTGACACCACTATATAACGCTCTGAAATGACACATGACAAATGCCAGAAGAAAGAAAGAAAACACTTTTTCACTTAGCCTCTGAAAGTGAACTTTGGGAAAGGACTATGAAATCTACTCAGAGTCGCAAAGTGATTTCATGCTCTTTATTCAGCTCATAGTGGTGAGGAGGAATGAATGAAAGTCCCCTCAAAGTATCTGCTTTATATACATTATTTACACAATGGGCTGCACATGATTGGCTAATTCTGGAATTCTACTGTAAGCCAATCAGGTTGTGGATTCACTTCTATCTGGAGCATGATTGGGTGGTTCCTGCCAACCAATCATACTGCTGCATTGTTCTAAGACCAATCAGACTGCTGCATTCTGAATCCTATTGTTCTAGGACCAATCAGACTGCTGCCTTTTGGATCCTATTGTTCCAGGACCAATCAGACTGCTGCAGTTTGGATCCTATTCAACTCAGTACATAACAGACTATTTTGATTTTTAAGGGGAGGAACATTTTTAGTTAATGTGTTCTGAGTTATTCATACCTTTGAAGTCATCTGTCAATTTCATAAATTGAGTAGCTCACAGGAAGCCAGTGCAGTGCTTTCAGGATTGATATACATGAACCAGTCTAGGTGCCTCCTTTACAAACCTGGCAGCTTTACAGAAATCTTCTATTACATCTATTAAACACAAATTGCCCTTCTTACACACATTGTTGGATATGCATATTATGGCCCTTTTACTTTGTCTATTTCCCCACTCCATATTTATGAATCAGTAGATTCCTAATGCAAGGAAAGCGTGAAATCTCTGTTTTTCAAGATCCATATTCTACCTGTGGAATCTTGAAAAGACTTAAGACGTTTGCCATGCACCAGGAGGTATCAGAGCTGAGTCCCCCAATGACTCCTATGACATTTTTCTGGATGCCACACCTGTAGTTGGGAACAAAGTGATGTGATTTAAAGAGCAGATCCAGAGTGTTTCGGTAGGTCATCTTTGAATCATAATAGCTATCATAGATGTGGAAGCCGAAAGAGACATTGGGCAACATCCTTGGATTCTCATTGATCTCATCAACAGCAAAGACCAAAGCCAGGATTTGCTGGTAGAACTTTGTCAACACCCTGCAAATGAAGTGAGATTTTGTTTAATGGGAAAATTAAACAGTGCACAGAACCTAGATAGGAGAGATTCACCTGCCTCCTTATAAGGAGAGGATGAAGCCAGCTCCAAACGATAAAAAATCTGCCTTCTATTCTGAATTAGGAGATAAATTGATGGAATGGATGGATCAAAAAATGATTTTAATGGGTGACTTTAATGGGGTGGTGTCTCCAAATTTAGATAAGTTAACAAAAAAACAAGAGAAGAAGGAAGGTAAATTACCGCGATCCTTTTTTGACATGGTAAATAATCTGGGATTAATTGATGCATGGAGACTCAAAAACCCCACTATAAAACAATATACTTTCTTCTCAAACCCAAATCAGAGTTGGGGGCGAATAGATAGCATTTGGATCTCGAAGGAATTAACTCAGAATTTAATTAAATCAGAAATTTTCCCAAGAACTATATCTGACCATAATGCGGTTTACATTGAGCTGAAAGGCAAGGATATCAAAACAACTAGATGGATAATGAACGAATTTCTATTTAATGATCAGAAGATCGTAAATAAGGCAATAGAGACAATAGAAGATTACTTCAAATGGAATTTAAACGGGGAAACTGCTATAGAGACGGTGTGGGACGCAGGAAAGGCAGTTATGAGGGGCTTTTTAATACAGAAAAATAGTCAAGTAAGAAAAGAAAAAGAGTCAAAGAAGGAACAGATCCTAACACAGAATATGGAAAATGAAAGAAAATTAACCATTAACCCCAGTGAGGAGATTGCAAAGCAGAATATAAAGATATTACAAGCTAAACTTTCTACAATAATTGACCAAGAGGTAGAATGGAAAATTAAAATGATGAATCAGAGGACATTTGAATCTGCAAACAAGATAGGCAAATATTTGGCGTGGCAAATAAGAGAAAGAAGAAAACAAAACACGATTAGTAAGATAAGGGAAGGAGAAAGGATTGTGGAAGAGCCAAAAGAAATAAGGAAGATATTTCAAAAATATTATAAGGACTTATATAAAAGAGGAAAGGAAACAAAACAAGAAATAGAGCACTTTTTGCAAGAACATCATTTAAAACAAATCCCAAAAGAAGAAAAAGAGATACTAGACCAGAAAATTACTCAAGAAGAGATAAAGAAGGCTATTGAAAAGATGAAAAATGGGAAAGTGCCAGGTCCAGATGGCCTCTCGGCCAAATATTATAAAACACTAAGTAATCAAATATCCCCAGTGTTAGGAGAAGTGATGAACAATATATTAAAGGAAGGAAGGATCCCGAATACCTGGAAGGAAGCATATATTACTTTGATTCCCAAAAAAGATGACGATACCTTGGAAGTGAAAAACTATAGGCCAATTTCACTACTAAATAATGATTATAAGCTATTTGCAGATATAATGGCAGAAGACTAAAAAAGGTTCTGAACAACAGAATACATAAAGATCAAACGGGCTTCCTCCCAGGGAGACAACTAAGGGACAATGTAAGGAACTTGATAGACATTATTGAATATTTGGATATGAGCATAGATAGTCAAGCGGCCTTGGTATTCATAGATGCTGAAAAAGCGTTCGATAACATCTCGTGGGATTTCTTGAAGAAAAGTTTGGAAATGATGGGAATGCGAGAGAAATTTAGAAAAGGCATAGAAGCTATATACAAGGAACAGAAGGCAAAATTGGTAATAAACAACACCACAACAGAATATTTTAGTATATATAAAGGAACCAGACAGGGCTGCCCCCTGTCCCCTCTATTGTTTATAACAGTATTAGAAATACTAAACGAGAGACTGAGGGGGGCAACAGAAGTCACAGGAGTCAAGGTAGGAAAGAGGGAATATAAAATCAAGGCCTTTGCAGATGACATCGTACTAACCTTAGAAGACCCAAAAAATAGCGTAAAAGAAGCTTTACAAAAAATTGACGAATTTGGAGCCGTGGCAGGACTTAAGGTAAATAAAAACAAAACCAAAATGTTAGTTAAAAATTTAACAAAGGAAGAAATGATAGATCTAGAAAGAAGGACCAAAATTGCGGTAGCTAAGAAAGTGAAATATCTTGGGATTTGGGTAACAGCTAAGAACATAAATTTATACAAGGATAATTACGATGCCACCTGGAGGAGTATAAAGAAAGACATGGAAATTTGGGGGAGGATGAAACTCTCCTTTTTGGGGAGGATAGCTGTTGTTAAAATGAACATTCTGCCCAGAATGTTATTTTTATTCCAAACCATCCCCATACTTAAAGGCCTAAAACAATGTAAAGAGTGGCAGAGAGCCTTGGCAAAGTATATTTGGCAGGGGAAAAGGCCACGGATAAAAATGAAAATTTTGATAGACAAAAAAGAAAGAGGGGGTTTTTCTCTCCCGGACCTAAGTTTATACTATGAAGCGGCTTGTATACTTTGGTTAAAAGATTGGATAAAACTGGAGAATAGAGAGCTACCGGACCTGGAAGGCTTTAATAATTGGTACGGATGGCATTCGTACCTTTGGTATGGGAAAGTGAAAGTCCACAAGACCATATTTTTAGGGGACCATTATACCAAGCATGGGAAAGGAACAAAAACCTCCTTGAAAGAAAGACCCCATGGTGGATTTCACCAATAGAGGTTTTAACGGTCAAGAAAATAAATATGGAGGAGATAAACGCCACCTATGAAGAAATGTTAAGAAAAACAGACCAAGGGCCCAAACTTAGACCTTATGAAGAAATAAAAAATTTATTCACTGGTTGGCTGCAATACCACCAGGTGAATGATTTGTTAAAAGAGGATAAGAGGAAGGTGGGTTTTGATGATAAAAAATCAAAATTTAATATAGAAGTAATAGAAGGCAAAAACAAAACCCTGTCCAGAATCTATGATATACTATTAGAGTGGTACACAAAGGATGAGGAGGTGAAGGAGGCAATGATTAAATGGGCAATTGACTTTGGTTATAATATTGATTTCGAAAGGTGGATGGAAGTCTGGAATTGTAACATAAAGTTTACAGCATGTATGGCACTGAGAGAAAATATCTGGAAGATGCTATATAGATGGTACCACACCCCCGTGAAATTGGCCAAAATGTATAGATTAAAGGACAAGAAATGCTGGAAATGTGGCGAGGTGGAGGGTGAATCAATTTATAATGAACTTAAAAAAATATTTAAGTATACTTTTCCCAAAAGGCCTGAAGCCTTCTTGTTGGGAATGATGGATAAAGAAATTAAAAAGGAAGATAGGACGATATTCCTCTACGCCACCACAGCAGCGAGAATTATGTTGGCACAATATTGGAAAGTGGAAACTATCCCCAACATAAAGGATTGGCAGATTAGAATGGTAAACTATGCTGAGCTTGACAAATTAACAGGTAAAATAAGAGATCAGGATGAACAGAAATTTCTGAAAAATTGGAGCAAATTTTGGAAATATATTGGAATAAATGTTTAAAGTGAACTGACGGGGTTAGAACAATACGACCAGCGAGTGAATTTAAGATTATAGATTGAAAATCAAATACGTAATGGAAGGAGATATTTGATACTTATCAAAAGGATGGAAGGAAGTTCAGATTGTGTGTTTTTCTTTTTTCGGATGTGTTTTTTTTCTCTCTTTTTTGTAATTTTTTTTTTTTGTATTTTCTTATATGTCTGTTTTTGTGTATAACTTCAATAAAAATGTATTTTTTTTTTTTTAAAGGAGAGATTCACCTGCCTCCCTATAAGGAGAGGATGAAGCCAGCAAAGTTTATGTAAGAATACTGTGTAATTTTAAAAGCTGTTGCATATTTCTTCATCTCTTCAGCAACCCGTGTTTGTTTTTGCCACCTTGAAAATTTAGGTATCATCAAAAACTTCAGTACCATACTACTTTGCTATATACTTTTCCTATTTTTTCATGCCATCTCTTTTCTCTTTCTCCTACTTTCTTTTCTATCTCTCTTTACACAATTAGACTCAAAAAAGCTTATTGTTCATCAACAATATGCACATAGCTTTTATGTACAGATTTCTAATAAAATCTCTCCACACATCAAAAAATAAAGTTCTATAGCAATCAATCAAAGTTATTTTCTGTCAGATATTGCACATAAGGAATAATTAAAATAATATTAATTAACAGTTACTTACATTGGGGCATCAATGAAGTCCTGGGAAGGGTGTTTCTTGAAGGATAATTTGGGGTGTATGTAACAGATATGAGATGCCATTGCACCAATGACCAGGTCACCTGGCTCATACCACTCGTGTGGAACATGAACAGGATTATTTGTTGCGCATTGAGCGCTTTGTCCTTGGGACACTATATCGGGGAGCAGCAGAAGCAGCAGGAGGAACATCCTGATGGCAAATACCCTTGTGTGCATGGACTCCCCTGCGTCTCTCGACAGTATTATTCCTCTCCTCCACCTGATCTGAATAAGACAAATTGGGTGGCAGCCGACTCTGTCAATTTGGCACTTTAAAGGACATGTATCCACCTTATTGTTAGCTTGAACATTGTCACAACAGAATGCCTTGGATTCCAAATAAGATGCAGTGGTTTGATATGAAAGAGGGAAACTGATAACTGATAAGTAACATAGCCCTGCCTAGTTGTCTATGGCGCACAGAGGAGCTTATAATCATTTCAGGCTTGCTTGTTGATTCTTTTTTTCCACTGTGACACCTGGAGGTTCAGTCAGGTGGATTGATTATTGTAATTTGAGTAATGATAGGGGAGAGAATCAGTTGTGCAGTGTTTTTAGATTCTATGGTGCATCAGCCGTAGGGGAACTGCCAAAATATTACTATTATTATTTTTTAAATATATATTTTTATTGATTTACCAATATTGTTCCAATAGCGACCTCATTATAACAATAACAATTTTATCTAATTAATGCAATTATGAATGCCAATTATTCAAATGTCAATTATATGATTTAATTAAATGTTTCCCCTTGCATGCTAAATTTGATGGCTTCATTCTTCATTTTAACAGGGAGAAATGTAAAGTATTGCACTTGGGCAAAAAAAATGAGAGGCACAAATACAAGATGGGTGACACCTGGCTTGAGAGCAGTACATGTGAAAAGGATCTAGGAGTCTTGGTTGACCACAGACTTGACATGAGCCAACAGTGTGACGCGGCAGCTAAAAAAGCCAATGCAATTCTGGGCTGCATCAATAGGAGTATAGCATCTAGATCAAGGGAAGTAACAGTGCCACTGTATTCTGCTCTGGTCAGACCTCACCTGGAGTACTGTGTCCAGTTCTGGGCACCACAGTTCAAGAAGGACACTGACAAACTGGAATGTGTCCAGAGGAGGGCAACCAAAATGGTCAAAGGCCTGGAAACGATGCCTTATGAGGAACGACTAAGGGAGCTGGGCATGTTTAGCCTGGAGAAGAGGAGGTTAAAGGGTGATATGATAGCCATGTTCAAATATATAAAAGGATGTCACATAGAGGAGGGAGAAAGGTTGTTTTCTGCTGCTCCAGAGAAGCGGACACAGAGCAATGGATCTAAACTACAAGAAAGAAGATTCCACCTAAACATTAGGAAGAACTTCCTGACAGTAAGAGCTGTTTGACAGTGGAATTTGCTGCCAAGGAGTGTGGTGGAGTCTCCTTCTTTGGAGGTCTTTAAGCAGAGGCTTGACAACCATATGTCAGGAGTGCTCTGATGGTGTTTCCTGCTTGGCAGGGGGTTGGACTCGATGTCCCTTGTGGTCTCTTCCAACTCTATGATTCTATGAATCGATGATTCTTCATTATTTCTGTGTTCCACTATGTTAATAATTTCCATTGCATTCCATGCACATATAATAATCTCTTATATAACGGCTACAGTCTTGTGATTTCTATTTGTATTAGGTAATTTATAAACTTTCAAGTGAGGAACTTTAAGTGTAGTCCTTATTCTTTCCTGCGTGTGACAATTTCCCCTCATGATGTTTTCTCATCCATATATGATGCTGTATCCTTCATTCCTGCAACTGTTGATGGTTCCCATCATGCCCTGGGAGAAGGGTTATCCCACATTTCCCAAAAGTCACTGCATCGCTTTGTCCTGTGATTCGGCTTCACCATTTTTTCCAGGCTAGGGGGAACGGTCTGAATCCAGACTGCAGATACTGAATCCAAAAGGATTTATTACTGCAGCTAGTAGACAGGAAGGCGGATCTGCCAATGTAATTATATTTGTAACATCACAAAATCATAGGCAAGGAATGAACCTACAATGTCAGCAGGATGTCTAGAGTTGAGCTGGCCCCATCCTTTCCCCGCTTCCTAATTTGTTAGTACTGTGGTATCCATCACTCTCCCACCTATGTAACACTGATCAGACATAGTTTGCCATCATATTAACTGAATGGTGGCAGCAATTCTGAATAGAATCCTTGCCTTATCAAGAAGTGGGGACACTGGATTATAGCATCAATAGACCAATGGGATATTGGATCCACACAAAGCATGATGGAGAACAGCAACAACTTGGAAAAGATGGATGCACAAACTTGGCACCTCAGTTACCACTCAAGCCCATGTGTCCACTCTCTCTTAAATATATTGCCCCCACCTCACCGAACAACCTTTGACCTGAAGGCTTAAAAACAAAACCTCACTATACCAGGGGGCTCTTTGTGAGGCGGATAACCAAGAAGTTGGAGTCTCGGGGGGCCGCTAGGGGCGCATTGGAAGATGGCCAGCAATGCCATCTCTCCGGCTCACACAAGGAAATTAAGAGGCTGATATGGGAGTATGCAGCCTCCCTTGTTACCCCAGGGAATGGGGGGACACTGCCTTTGCCTGTGGTGCCAATATATCACCCCCGAGTTCGAAAGATGCCGGGGGTGAGGGCACTAGGCGCACAGCCCTTGTGTGGGTCCTCGGCTCTCCCGGACGCTGTCTCCGATAGCGCACCTGGTTGCAGCAGTTCAAAATAAACAATTAGAGAGCAGCAAATGCACATGTTTCGAGTGAAGAATGGGAGTTGAGACTGCTATGTGAAGTGACCTCTGTGAAGTCGAGCGACGGGCTGAATTCAACAGGAAAATATATCAAGAAGACACATCAAAGGGTCGGTATGTTGGAACGGGACGGAATGGGGGGAGGAAACTTTTCTTTTTTTATCTTATGTGATTACCTAACAACCCCCCCCCCCAAGAAGAATCGTTGCAACTACTGATTATAAGCGGGATGATTAAGAACTGTGTGGAAATGAATTATTTATCAAAGACATGGTTTGTGGAATATCTGGAAAGGAATGAAAGGCCTTTGGAATGACGCAGTTATAAAAAGAGACTCGCTAGGAAGCAGGCCTGGTTGCAGGATTTACGATCGAGGGGGAGGAGACCATGGCTTTGTTATCATATTGGACTGTGAGTTTGGCCTGGCAGAACTCCCTAAGAAGATTGAAGAGAGAGTGACAGGCCTGCGAGGATTAATGGGCGGACTTTAAGAATGTTTTGTATGGAATGATGAAATGGCGTCTGTCTATTAGAATATGGCTCTTGGAGGAATGGAAAATCTACACAGGACTATAACAATGTTTGTTTTTAACCCGCTTGTGGAGACTATCAGAGGTCACAAAGAAAGGATTAGATGATAACAAGAAGATGAGGAAAACAATAAAGAAAAGATTGGACAGAACTGTGAATACTATTTGGACAGAACTGTGTATATTAAAGCAGCAGCAATAGAGATGTTTGGATCCCTTTCTGAGCTCGAAGCATGGGTACCCCAACAAAAATTTGGCTCTGTAATTTGGAATTAATGTGATTTGATTGGTTTGTTAATAAAAATTATATTAAAAAGAAGAAGAAGAAGTTGGAGTCTCGAGCAGGTGTTCTTTAAATAAACAATATAGATTTATTTTTAGAACAAGGAAGTATAATACAAGTGGAGAAACTTAGGTTACTTCAATAAGAATACACTCGTTCACTTCAATTCGCTTTACAGTTTGGTTCCTTTCTAAGGTGGTACTTTCCTTCAGTTACCCACCCCTTTAACAAATGCAGCTCCTGAGGTACTTTCAGCAATAGTCTTAAGGGCTCACCCCCTTCCTTCACTGGGATTTGGGAGACCTTCTTTCCTCAGAAGAGTCTCTCCCCTCCAGATTAGTTTGAGACCCTAGCAGACTCATCTCTTTCAGCTCCTCCTTCTCCTGTCTCACCCTCAGTCTCCCAGAAAGATTTGGTCCTTTTACTCCTGCAGGACAATACACTCAGTCCTTCACGGTACACTCAGAGTGGATGTTTTATTCCAGAACCAACTCTCCCTCCTCCACACTCCTATCCTATCTCCCTAAATCACAATCTCTCCAGCCTCCCTCCTCAACCACCTCAACTCAACTCCGCTCTTATCCACACTCTAACTCCATCTCCCTCAAAGTGTGTTCCTTTTAAACTCTCCCTCCTGGAACCACAGCCAATCAGAGGCTGCTGTTCTTTAAGCATTTGCTGGCAGGAGAAAAAAGTAAAAAGAAATACTTGTGGAACCAACTTTTCCGTCACAATAGGCACAACATTTTACAAGGATTGGAAGAGACACCACAGACAGAATAACTGCCACACACTGGAAGAACAAGGATATAGTTTGAGTGCCTCATTTGTAGTTCTATAAATAATTTAATGTGTTAACACAAATAGAAGTTATTAATATTGCAGTTGTATAAGGGATTATTATTTTGACTGGAATATAATAGAAATTAATAAGATTTTGGAATGCAGAAATAAAGGAAATCATCTAGCAATGGGGGGGCACCTAAATGATCTGATTCGGTATTTAAGTGATTAGTATTAGTATTACAATTTGGTATTGTTTTAATGAGGCTATTATTGAATGGTAATTTAAAATTAATAAAAATTATTATAACAGAAATAGCATAACTAGACTTTAGAATCAACTTTAGAAACAACACATCTGTATTCTCTGAATCCATTTGGCTTATTTGAGATATTCTCTGCCACCACTCTTTCTAACAGGTTAGAAGTATAATTCAGAAAAAAGGCTTGTCCTATTAGTGTTAGTAATATCCAGTGTGTTTTCCTCCAGATATGGTTGCATATCTCTGCTACTTTTCTTTGTTAAAACTATTTTTAAAAAAACAAGGGAAATGGCTGTTTTAAACTTCTCCTTCTTCTGTCCTCAGCTGCCTTGTGTGTTAGAGATAAGGAATGTAGAGCCCTTAACTATTTCACAATGTTTTTTGTTTCTGGTACCCTGTGTTGTCTTCAAGATGAATTTGCAGATTACACGAAGTAATTGATAAGAGACTTTTTATTAACAATCATTCATACAGTACATGTACAACATTGAACCACTGAAATTAACCGTTTCTAAATGCAAAGGCTGAGAGTTTTGCTATTAAGATTCCGTTTGCTTTAAATATACATTAATACATGACAGGAGTGTATGGAGTGTTAGGAAGGGGTAGTAACTCTAGCGGGGAGCAAGTCGTGCTCCTTCTAGGGTAGTTTGTCTACCTCAGATCCCCACCCTGCACTCAGTTCTCACCTGTGGCTCCTAGAAATTGTCAGCTTGCAACAGCAGCCACATACCACAAAACAGATTCAACTGACTGCCTAAATTAAGTGAGGGCAGACAATGGACCTCAAATCTTCAGTGAGTTGGGGAATTTCTCTGCATGCAAAGACAGGATATAGCAGATGAGAACAAAAGTGGGCCCAATGCTTAAAAAGGTGGCTACTGAAGGTGCTGTAGAGGTAAATGAGGGGCAGATGGGTCTTGTAAACCTAAGAAGGGAGCCCACCTAGGAGAAGAAAACTTTGAACCTAAACCTCCATTGCTTTACAGCATTACTCATTTGTGAAAAAGGCTTTGGGTGTAGAACCTGAGGAAAAATCTGTACCCATTGCCTTAGGAAAATCTTTGGCAGACAAAAAAAGTTAAGAAGCAAACTCTACACTTATCCAGAGCAGGGACCCAGAAAGTGATACCAGTTAGGAAGCCCATGTATTCTCAGACCCAACAGAACCACAAATTCCACTGTCATTTATACCTTTCTTTGGGTTAGCTGCTCTCTGTTGTTCAGGTCTGGCCTCAGCACAATAATGTAGCATTTAGGGGAAAAAATGCAAGCCAGCAACCCAGCACCAGAAGCAAAGATGGAGAAGATCTCCACAGCCACCATGTATTTTCCTCTGGTGCTCAGGTAGGTTGGAATGAAGGAGAGCCAAACACTGCAGAAGACCAGCATGCTGAAGGTGATGAACTTGGCTTCGTTGAAAGTGTCAGGCAACTTCCTGGCTAGGAAGGCCACCGTGAAGCTTATAGTGGCCAGGAAGCCCATGTAGCCCAAAACACAATAGAACATGGAGACTGACCCTTCATTACAAAGAAATATGATTTCTTCAGGCATTGAGTGCATGTCCACATCTGGGAATGGGGGAGAGGTTGCCAGCCAGAGGACACAGATTCCTACTTGGACAATGGAGCAGGAAAAGACAATGGAATAAGCCAGTTCTTTGCCTACCCATTTCCTCATATTGGATCCTGGTTTAGTAGCCATGAATGCCAAAACCACCAGTATGGTTTTGGCTAAGATGCTGGAGAGGGCCACAGAGAAGACAATGCCAAAAGCAGTTTGTCGGAGAAGGCAAGTCAGCATATTAGGTTTTCCGATAAACAACAAAGAAGAGAGGAAACACAAGAGGAGGGAGATAAGGAGACCATAGGTGAGGCTTCGGTTGTTGGCTTTGACTATGGTTGTGTTGCGATGCTTAATGAAGACGCCGAGCACCAAAACTGTGATCAGAGAGAATAGAAGTGCAGAGGAAATTGAAACAATGGCCAAGTATTCATCAAAGGCTAGGAAGTTTGGAATCTTAGGAATGCATAGATCCTGGCCGCTGTTTGGATACTGATCTGCTGGGCAACTGACACATGTTTCCATGTCTGAAAATACACAAACAAAGCATGACAATTTGAAGCAACCAAAGTATTCTTAAGAATTTCACATCACTAGTCCATTTAGCATAGTGTTTTCTATGTCAGAATGTATGAGCTTCAAGACCAAATGCTTTTGTACTAGGTTTATAAAAAATAAAACTTGTGTATCAATTCTGGAATTTTCTACATGGGTGACATCTGTTTTTACTGTCCCCCTGCTTTTTCTTAGAGCCACATAAACAGTACAACAAAATGAGAAATAAATTACATCTGAAATCTTTGGATCTCAGAAAAGCGAGTTTGATAAGACTTTCACCCTATTGTCAAACAACCTAATTCTTAGAGGAGAAAACACCACTTCTATTCCACCCTAATTTTGAAGAAGTTGGAAGTAAAATATATTAGCTTCCACTTAAAAAAGAAAACTTCAAGATGTTTTAAAGATTAAAATATATTGATGTTATCTATAAACAATGAGAAGAACACATCTGTTAATTTAAGCCTTCTCTCCTGCAGCAGTTTAATGTCAACAAAATTTCCAGGAGCCCAGAGGTTCTGCATTATCTTAAGATGTCATCTCTTACCTTTCTCATTTGAAATCATTCCTTCTGGACATGGATCACAATCATAGCAGCAAAACTTCTTCCCCTCCTTCTTTTTCTTCCCGTAGCCAGGATGGCAGTTGGCATTACATAGAGAAAGCGGTGGCACCTATGCAAAGAGACAGGAAAAGTTTAATATTAAGATATTGATTTGGGGAATTTTTCAATTATCCAATATCAGGTGATTGAACAGGAGTTCACATGGTGTTCCTTTTGTGGTGGCTCAAGGAATTTAAGGTAACCCATTATAGTAGTTCTGCTCCCACCTGCAGGGTCACTACAAGCAAATTATCCTATGACTTTTGGGTTGTGGTGTCCTGTTAGGCCCCATTCTGCCTCCTATGGTATTTATCATCTATATGAAACTTTTAGGAATATTATTATTATTATTATTATTATTATTATTAGAATAATAAGATCTGGCACATGGCATCATCTGTATGCTGATGATATGCAGTTCTACCTTTCCATTTAATTAGAATGAAAGGAGGGACCGAAGTTATTTGACAGGTGTCTGGAGTGAGTCATGGATCTGATGGGGGATGAATCCTTATCACAGAGAAGTGCTTTGGGTGGGTGGTTCCTACACCTGCCTTGTTCTGTGAGGGGTTGCATTCCCTTTGAAGCAAGAGATCTGGGAGCCCTCCCTGATTCTTACTCATCACTAGAGTCTGAAGTATTTTTTGGTGCTAGCTAGTAGTCCTCCACCCACCTTAGACATATTCACCAGCTACAACCACTCCTAGGTGTATATATCCTGAACTTGCTTCATACAAAATGAAGAAAATTATGATGTTCATTCTCAACCCAAATACTGATACAGCCAGTTTAGTGTTTAATCTAATTCCACTAACTGAAGAACTGCTTCATGGATTTCATAAACAAGAATGCTGTATGATGCTGGACTCCCTGATAGCCATTGCTCCTTCTTAGTGGGAGATGTCTTCTACACATGTACACTACTCATTTTGATATTGTGGCTCATTTGTACTGATAGACCTTACAGCGTTTATTAAAGGACAATATTTTCTCCTGGATGGCTTATTGACATGCAATAAACAAAAAGGGAATGTCAGTATCACATGTAATGTAATACTATGTACAAAGAAAAGTGCCAATAGCAAAATTGAAGGCCAACAAGCACAGCCTCAGTGGCTGAAGGTGCAAACATACAGGAAAAGTCATTCTTTCAAAAAGAGAATCTCTCCATTAAAGCACTATCCATCTAGCTATGGAAACTATATATGAAAAATTAAGCTATATTAAATAATAAATTTCAAAATTATTAATGCATGAAATGCTTTTGTTACATCCGATTCTGTGGAAAACCAGGGACTGTGCCATTTTTTTTCCATACCTGAGTGAAGGCTCTGTGCCATTTGATTTGGTCCTCCTTAATGGTGAGCTCTTTGCCAGGAGGGGCCTGAGGATCCAGCCTTCCCACTTGGACTCTGATGTATGATCTATTGGGGAAAGTGACCAAGTTTGTAATATCAAGGCCAGCTGCTAACTCTCCATATTCATTTAATGTAATTTCATCGCCAGCACTGTTGTTGAATGAGATTCTCTGCAGGAATGAGTGGAGCTAAGAGGAAGAGCATAAAAAGGTCTATAAAACATTTGAATAGTCTGATTAAGATTGTTGAATAGCTTTCCTAGACGGAATGAATTCCTTTTCCTCTAGAAGTTGAACACTTCAGTCCACAATGGAGAGGAGGAGGGAGAAAAGCAGGGTCAAGAGACAGTGATACACTGTTGCTAGCCTCTTCTACCAGTGAGTATAGGTTTGGCTTCAGGGTACCAGAAACCCCTGGCAGTGGGTAGACAGGGAAAGATGGGGTCTTCCAGGACATGCCCAAGCAGTGGCAGCCCCCCAAATGAGGATACAGTGCATGCTGTGGGGGAAGCCAGTGCCTGGTGCGGGGGTTCTGTTTGTGCTCCCTCAGAATTGTGTAAACTGGGGCACGGGCCCCTGGCCTCCATCCTTACACCACTGGGTAACTGGACAGGTAAGAGAGACAGAGAGAATCGCGGAGGGATGTGGTTGGCACAGCTTCAGTTACATGTAGTTTTTGGTAGTCTGTTGCTTGTGAAAGGCTTTGTCATCTAAAGTCTGTGCAGTATCATTATAGGAAATATTCTAATTCCCATCTCTGATAAAAATTTCTAAAGGTTTTTTTTTTAATTTCTTAAGTTTTATTCTTTTATTTCTTTCCTGTTAAGCAAATACCTTTGTAAGAGGGAACAATACCTGCCAAGGATCTGCATAGTGAGGACAGAGTTTTCCCTTAGCATCTCCTCTGTTGCGGATGGTTCCAGCCAAGTGCATGCTATTTAAGGCATGTGCCAAAGCATAGACAGCATTATAAATACTGTAGCTGTGACCAGTCATGCTCATTTCAAAAAATGGTGCAGGAAGGCTCTCCAGCATCTCCTCTCCAGTACACATGGTTGCTGAGAGAGTGGAATTTGAAAGTGAACAACTGAATGCATCTTCCCAGAAATCTTGAATAAAACCATCTGTCTCTGTCCAATGAGGATATACACTCTGAAGAAAGTCTTTAAAGTTGTGAATCTCCTTGACATGAATTGCAAAGGATATAGCACCATGGAGCATTCGTATATTAACATTAAATTTTTTTTGCAGGCTATATAATATGAAATCAATTTGGGTAGTTGTGATCCATACTTTTCCTTCACGTGACTTCTTTTGAGGAAATAGTAGCTGATATAACTCCATTGTGCTTAAAGCAACTGACAACCATATAATAAATCTACTTTCTCCGTATACAAGAACTGCATTGGCTCTGCTGGTTGTGAAAGTTGGTAACAAAATCTTTATGTCCACCATTTCTTGTAAGTTAGCATTATCACGTATATTGTGTTTAAATCTTTCTGTGAATGCTGAACAGATTCCATTCTTGAAAAGCATTGGCTCAATGTTCTGCAAGAAACGTTCTCCAACTTCATTAGCTGGAGTCATGACCCCAACCCATTTCCATCTGAAATGCAGAAGTAACTGGATAATTCCCTGAAACTGAAGAAATTCATTGGGGACCATGCGGTAAAAGGAAGAGAACTTGGTTCCATAATTTATGGCTGGTTCAAATGAACCATATGAAATCTGGAAAAAGCAAAAGCCAAATGTTTCCAAGTGGAAACAAGAAATCATGATATCCCAAAAACATTTATATATAAACACGTGCACGCACGCACACTAAAATATTGACTATATATTGAATCTATATCCCAGGTTTACCAAGTTTAGGGAGAGCACCAACCCCAGCTTATATAGGAAAACACAGATAACCTTGTTCAATGTTTTCTGTAGATATTTATTATTATTATGGCATCATTACAGCTTTATTCTTGTACATACTGATTGTATCCAAGAATAGGGGAGCATTTGGGGGAGGAGCTTCCAGCGAGCTGCGATGGAGGATTGCTGAATCCCATCACTGCCGTACATTTTGGAATCAGAGGCTGAGATGGGAATAATCAGCCTCCCTACACTCCTCAGGCTGGGGAGTGGCAGCTCATCCACAGATCTCCCAACACCTGGTCCCAAATTCAGAAGGAAGAGGGGAGGCTGGGGGACGCTTGATGGAAAGCCTGGAACGTTTCTTGGCAACTCTCCAAAGTCGCCTCCATTTAGCAGCAAGCTTCCAGTTCTTAAGATAAAAAATTGGATTTAAGTTTTGAACATGATCTGAGCGAAGGGGGAGAAACTACTCTTCTAATTAATTCATCCACTGAGGTGCTAAAAAGGATTCGAACGGAAAAAGGATAAACATCTATGTAGACTTGGTATGTTGGAACTGAAAGGGGGGGGGGGTTCAGCCTTCTTTATTATTATATTTCATTTTACTTTCTTATATGGCAAAATCCTACTCTGAAAGAACCAACTCCCTGATTATTTATAGCAAGCAAGACTGGAGAGGTGGTGTATTTGGTTATATCATATGATTCTAATAGTCATTAACTGTGTGGAAATAACAATTATTCAAAAGTTGAAAACCAAGATCAAAGTATTCGACTTCAGATATATTTGGAAGAGGATAAAGAGTTTCCCAATTTTGATTTGGAGAATGACTGGAGAGATGCCAAAAAAACTTAGGAAGTTTGCCTAAAATTAGAATCAGAATGATGCAGCTCCAATTAAACGAGCGGCCATGACCAAAAGTAGATCAGCTTGTCAAATTAAATGCGGAGCCTTAGGGGGATAGGTGCCTTTTAATATCTTACTTAATATTTGCATCCCCAGTTTTATATGGCACAACCTTCCCTGGACAGGTTAACCATTTGAAGGACAGCTGGTCTTAAAGCATTGGGCAGATGCCTTGCTTTGTTTTTATCTCGACTGACTTGGCTGCTGCCCAAGTTGAGAAGATTTTTGGACAGGCTTGGTGAAGAGACATTGTGAACATACAGAGGGAACTCGGGATGTAAATTCCACAAAGAATATAGTGTTTTGTTTTATCTCGTTGGTTTTATCTCGCTTGTGCGAAATGTAATGAGGATTAACATTGAAATGATTTATGGGAACTATCGTGAAAATTATGAAAGCAGCAGAAGTATGAAATGATCAGAACCACCCCGGCCTGAGAACATGGGAAGATACCGCCAATTTTTTTAAATAATTTGGCATGATGTTTGGACTGTTTGATGGTTGAATAATATGTATAATTTGGAATATTTAATATGATTTTATTGGATTGTTAAAGTGGAAAATTTAATAAATATTATTTTTTTAAAAAAGAATAGGGGAGCATTTATCATGGCTCATGTTAATATACTAAGTGGATGATGAACCAAAACTCCAAGGTGTAAGTGGAGTGATAGAGATTGTTGATCATGTACTTTTGATTTGTAACCTTTGTAATGACTGTAGGGAGCGGTTGGTTCTCTATTTACTAAGAACTCTCTCAGGAAGATTTCCTGGGAAATCCTGAAGATATCCATTAGATTGTATATAGTATTCATCTCTGAGCACAAAACCAAATCATATAAAATATCAGTAAAATACAAAATACTGTACCAGCACTATTTAAAACAACTAAAATGAAATACAACAATGCAGGAGAATAGCACAATGCTGACACCACTATATAAGGCTCTGAAGTGACAGATGACAAATGCCAGAACAAAGCAAGAAAACACTTTTTCAATTAGCCTCTGAAAGTGAGCAATGTTGATTAACATCATACTTTGGGAAAGGACTATCTTGATTTTTTAGGGGAAGAATATTTTTAGTTAATGTGTTCGCAGCTATTTTTGTCTATGAAGCCAATGTCTGTGTCAAATACTGAGTACCTCACAGGAAGCCAGTGCAGTGCTTTCAGGATTGATGAATATGAACCAGTCTAGGTGCCTGCTTTACATAAAAGGTAAAGGAATCCCTGACCATCAGGTCCAGTCATGACTGACTCTGGGGTTGCGGTGCTCATCTCGCTTTATTGGCCAAGGGAGCCGACGTACAGCTTCCGGGTCATGTGGCCAGCATGACTAAGCTTCTTCTGGCGAACCAGAGCAGCGAACTGAAATGCCGTTTACCTTCCTGTTGGAGCGGTTCCTATTTATCTACTTGCACTTTGTCAACCTTTCGAACTGCTAGGTTGGCAGGAGCAGGGACCGAGCAACGGGAACTTACCCCGTCACGGGGATTCAAAGTGCCGACCTTCTGATCGGCAAGTCCTAGGCTCTGTGGTTTAACCCACAGCACCACCCCGCATCCCATGCCTCCTTTACATACCTGGCAGCTTTACAGCAATATTCTATTACATCTATTAAACACAAATTGCCCTTCTTACACACATTGTTGGATATGCATATTATGGCCGTTTTACTTTGTCTATTTCCCCACTCCATATTTATGAATCAGTAGATTCCTAATGCAAGGAAAACGTGAAAACTCTGTTTTTCAAAATCCATATTCTACCTGTGGAATCTTGAAAAGACCTAAGACGTTTGCCATGCACCAGGAGGTATCAGAGCTGAGTCCCCCAATGACTCCTATGACATTTTTCTGGATGCCACACCTGTAGTTGGGAACAAAGTGACGTGATTTAAAAATCAGATCCAGAGTGTTTCGGTAGGTCATCTTTGAATCATAATAGCTATCATAGATGTGGAAGCCGAGAGAGACATTGGGCAACATCCTGGGATTCTTGTTGATCTCATCAACAGCAAACACCAAGGCCAGGATTTGCTGGTAAAACTTTGTCACCACCCTGCAGATGAAATAAGAGTGGGGAAATTAATCATAATCTAGGTATGAGAGACTCACCTGTGTGCCTATCGAAAGAAAGGACAAAGCCTGCAAAGTTTATTTACTTATTGGGCAATCTCATAATACTGTGTCATTAAAAAAGCCGTTGCACATTTCTTCGATATCTTCAGCAAACCGTGTTTGTTTTCACCAGCTTGAAAATTTGGGTATCATCAACAAAGTTGAGTACAACACTTTTGGCTATATGTTTCTCCTAGGTTTTTATGCCTTTTCTCTTACTCTCTTTTCCGTCTGTCAACTTTGTCAACACCCTGCAAATGAAGTGAGATTTTGTTTGATGGGGAAATTAAACAGTGCTCAGACTCTAGATAGGAAAGATTCACCTGCCTGCCTATAAATAGAGGATGAAGCCAGCAAAGTTTATTTACTTATTTGGGCAATCTAAGAATACTGTGTTTGTTTTCGCTACCTTGAAAATTTGGGTATCATCAAAAAAATTCAGTACCGTTCCTATTTTTTTATTCCATCTCTTTTCTCTTTCTCCTACTTTCTTTTCTATCTCTCTTTACACAATTAGAATAAAAAACCTTATAGTTCATTGAGAGTCTGAACACAGCCTATATGCACAGAGATTTCTAATAAAATCTCTCCACTCATTTAAAAAATAAAGTTCTAAAGATATCCCCCCCAATCAATCATATCAGGAATAATTAAAATAATATTAATTAACAGTTACTTACAGTGGGGCATCAATGAAGTCCTGGGAAGGGTGTTTCTTGAAGGATAATTTGGGGACTATGTAATAAATATGAGATGCCATTGCACCAATGACCAGGTCACCTGGCTCATACCACTCGTGTGGAACATGAACAGGATGATTTGTGGTGCATTTAGTACTTTGTCCTTGGGACACTATATTGGGGAGCAGCAGAAGCAGCAGGAGCAACATCCTGATGGCAAATACACTTGTCTGCATGGACTCCCCTGCTTCTCCGGACAGTATTATTCCTCTCCTCCAGCTGACTCTGTCAATTTGATACTTTAAGGGACATGTATCCACCTTATTTTTAGCTTGAACATTGTCACAACAGAATGCCTTGGAGACCAAATAAGATGCAGTGGTTTGATATGAAAGAGGGTAACTGATAAGTGATAAGTAACAGAGCCCTGCCTAGTTGTCTATGGAGCACAGAGGAGCTTATAATCATTTCAGGCTTGCTTGTTGATTCTTTTTTTACACTGTGGCATCTGGAAATTCAGTCAAGTAGTTTGATTATTGTAATTTGAGTAATGATAGGGGAGAGAATCAGTTATGCAGTGTTTTTGGAGTCTATGGTGCATCAGCAGTAGGGGAACTGCCAAAATATTACTACTACTATTTTTTAAATATATATTTTTATTGATTTACCAATTTTGTTCCAATAGCGACCTCATTATAACAATACCAATTTTATCTAATTAATGCAATTATGAATGCCAATCATTCAAATGTAAATTATATGATTTAATTAAACGTTTCCCCTTGCATGCTAAATTTGATGGCTTCATTCAACTTCATTATTTCTGTGTTCCACTATATTAATAATTTCCATTGCATTCCATGCACATATAATAATCTCTTTTATAACGGCTACAGTCCTGTGATTTCTATTTGTATTAGGTTCCCATCATGCCCTGGGAGAAGCAGTTATCCCACCGTTTCCAAAAGTCACTGCATCGCTTTGTCCTGTGATTTAGCTTCAAGTAAAAAAGCAGTGTTCACCATTTTTTCCAGCCTAGGAGGAACGGTCTGAATCCAGACTGCAGATACTGAATCCAAAAGGATTTATTACTGCAGCTAGTAGACAGGAAGCCGGATCTGCCAATGTAATTATATTTGTAACATCACAAAATCATAAGCAAGGAATGAACCTACAAGGTCAGCAGGATGTCTAGAGTTGAGCTGGCCCCATCCTTTCCCCGCTTCCTAATTTGTTAGTACTGTGGTATCCATCACTCTCCCACCTATGTAACACTGATCAAACATAGATTGCCATCATATTAACTGAATGGTGGCAGCAATTCTGAATAGCACCCATGCCTTATCAAGAAGTGGGGACACTGGATTATAGCATCAATAGACCAATGGGAAATCGGATCCACACAAAGCATGATGGAGAACAGCAACAACTTGGAAAAGATGGATGCGACATCTCAGTTACCACTCAAGCCCATGTGTCCGCTCTCTCTTAAATATCTTGCCCCCACATCACCGAACAACCTTTGACCCGAAGGCTTAAAAGCAAAACCTCACTATACCAGGGGGATCTTTGTGAGGGGGATAACCAAGAAGTTGGAGTCTCGGCGGGCCGCTAGGGGCGCATTGGAAGATGGCCAGCAATGCCATCTCTCCGGCTCACACAAGGAAATTAAGAGGCTGATATGGGAGTATGCAGCCTCCCTTGTTACCCCAGGGAATGGGGGGACACTGCGTTCACCTGTGGTGCCGATAAATCACCCCCGAGTTCGAAAGATGCAGGGGGTGAGGGCACTAGGCACACAGCCCTTGTGTGGGTCCTCGGCTCTCCCGGACGCTGTCTCCGATAGCGCGCCTGGTTGCAGCAGCTCAAAATAAACAATTAGAGAGCAGCAAATGCACATGTTTCGAGTGAAGAATGGGAGTTGAGACTGCTATGTGAAGTGACCTCTGTGAAGTCGAGCGACAGGCTGGATTCAACAGGAAAATATATCAAGAAGAAGAAACATCAAAGGGTCGGTATGTCGGAACGGGACGGAATGGGGGGAGGAAACTTTTCTTTTTTTATTTTATGTGATTACCTAACTATCCCCCCCCCCCAAGAAGAATCGTTGCAACTACTGATTATAAGCGGGATGATTAAGAACTGTGTGGAAATGAATTACTAATCAAAGACCTGGTTTGTGGAATATCTGGAAAGGAATGAAAGGCCTTTGGAATGACGCAGTTATAAAAAGAGACTCGCTAGGAAGCAGGCCTGGTTGCAGGGTTTACGACCGAGGGGGAGGAGACCATGGCTTTGTTATCATATTGGACTGTGAGTTTGACCTGGCAGAACCCCTAAGAAGATTGAAGAGAGAGTGACAGGCCTGCAAGGATTAATGGGCAGACTTTAAGAATGTTTCGCACGGAGTGATGAAATGGCGTCTGTCTGTTTGAATATGGCTCTTGGAGGAATGGAAAATCTACACAGGACTATAACAACATTTGTTTTTAACCTGCTTGTGGAGACTATCAGAGGTCACAAAGCAAGGATTATATGACAACAAGAAGATGAGGAAAACAATAAAGAGAAGATTGGACAGAACTGTGAATACTATTTGGACAGAACTGCGAGTATTAAAGCAGCAGCAATAGAGATGTTTGGATCCCTTTCTGAGCTCAAAGCATGGGTACCCCCAACAAAAAATTAAAAATTTGGCACTCTGATTTGGAATTAATGTGATTTGATTGGTTTGTTAATAAAAATTATATTAAAAAAGAGAAAAAGAAGTTGGAGTCTCAAGCAGGTGTTCTTTAAATAAACAGTAAAGATTTATTTTTAGAACAAGGTAGTATAATACAAGTGGATATAGGGTAGTATAATAGGTTACTTCAATAAGAATACGCTAGTTCACTTCAATTCGTTTTATAGTTTGTTTTCTTTCTAAGGTGGTACTTTCCTTCATTTACCCACCCCTTTAACAAATGCAGCTCCTGAGGTACTTTCAGTAATAGTCTTAAGGGCTCACCCCCCTTCCTTCCCTGGGATTTGGAAGTCTTTTCTTTCCTCAAAAGAGTCTCTCCCCTCCGGATTAGTTTGAGACCTAAGTAGACTCAGCTCTTTCAGTTCCTCCTTCTCCTGTCTCACACCCAGTCTCGCAGCAAAATTTGGTTCTATTACTCCTGCAGGACAATACACTCAGTCCTTCACTGTACACTCAGAGTGGATGTTTAATTCCAGAACCAACTCTCCCTCCTCAACATTCTTTATATTTCAACCTGACTCTTATCCTATCTCCCTACCTAACTCCCAGACTCCCTCCTCAACCCCCCTCTTAACCACACTCTAACTCCATCTCCCTTGAAATCCGTTTCTTTTAAACTCTCCCTCCTGGAATCACAGCCAATCAGAGGCAGCCATTCTTTAAGCATTTGCTGGCAGGAGAAAAAAGTAAAAAGAAATACTTGTGGAACCAACTTTTCCATCAGTATAGACAAAACATTTTACAAGGACTAGAAGAAACACCACGGACAGAATAACTGTCACACACAGGAAGAACAAGGATATAGTTTGAGTACCTCTTTTGCAGTTCTATGAATCATTTTAAAGTGTCAACACAAATAGAAGTTATTAATATTGCAGTTGTTTTATAAGGGATTATTATTTTGACTGGAATATAATAGAAATTAATAAGGTTTTGGAATGCAGAAATAAAGGAAATCATCTAGCATGGGGGGGGGAGCACCTAAATTATATGATTTGGTATGTGAGTGATTAGTATTAGTATTATAATTTCGTATTGTTTTAATGAGGCTATTATTGGATGGTAATTGTAAATTAATAAAAATTGTTATAACAGAAATAGTGTTTTCCTCCAGATATTGTTGCATATCTCTGCTACTTTTCTTTGTTAAAACTATTTAAAAAACAAGGGAAATGGCTGTTTTAAACATCTCCTTCTTTTTTCCTCAGCTGCCTTGTGGGTGAGAGATAAAGAATGTAGAGCCCTTAACTATTTCACAATGTTTTTTGTTTCTGTGTTGTCTTCAAGATGAATTTGCAGATTCCAGGAAGTAATTGTTAAGAGACTTTTTATTAACATTCATTTATGTACAACATTCATCAATTGAACTTAACCATTTCTTAACTGAAAGTCTGACAGTTTTGCTAGTTTTGCTATTAAAATTCCATTTGCATTAAATATATAGTAATACATGACAGGGATGTATGGAGTGTTAGGGAAGGGGTAGTAACTCTAGCGGGGAACAAGTCGTGCTCCTTCTGGGATAGTTTGTCTACCTCTGATTCCCACCCTGCACTCAGCTCTCAACTGTGGCTCCTAGAAATTGTCAGCATGCAACAGCAGCCACACCCCATGAATCATATTGAACTGGCTCCGTAAACCAGGTGAGGACAGCCAATGGGCCTCAAATCCTCAGTGAGTTAGGGTCCAATGCTAAAAAATGAGGGGCAGGTGGGTCTCCTAAACCTAGGAAGGGAGTCCACCTAGGAGAAGGAAATTTTGAACCTAAACCTCCACTGCTTTACAGCATTACTCATTTGTGAAAAAGGCTTTGGGAGTAGAACCTGAGGAAAAATCTTTACCCGTTGCCTTTGGGACATCTTTGGCAGACAAAACAGTTAAGGAGCAAACTCTACAAAGATCCAGAGCAGGGACTCGGAAAGTGATACCAGCCAGCAAGCCCATGTATTCTAAGACCCAATAAAACCACAAATTCCACTGTCATTTATACCTTTCTTTGTGTTAGCTGCTCTTTGTTGTTCAGGTCTGGCCTCAACACAATAATGTAGCATTTAGGGGAAAAAATGCAAGCCAGTAACCCAGCACCAGAAGCAAAGATGGAGAAGATCTCCACAGCCACCATGTATTTTCCTCTGGTGCTCAGGTAGGTTGGAATGAAGGAGAGCCAAACACTGCAGAAGACCAGCATGCTGAAGTTGATGAACTTGGCTTCATTGAAAGTGTCAGGCAACTTCCTGGCTAGGAAGGCCACAGTGAAACTGATAATGGCCAGGAAGCCCATGTAGCCCAAAACACAATAGAACATGAGGACTGACCCTTCATTACATAAGAATATAATTTCTTCACTCATTGAGTGCATGTCCACATCTGGGAATGGGGGAGAGGTTGCCAGCCAGAGGACACAGATCCCTACTTGAACAATGGAGCAGGAAAAGACAATGGAATAAGCCAGTTCTTTGCCTACCCATTTCCTCATATTGGATCCTGGTTTGGTAGCCATGAATGCCAAAACCACCAATATGGTTTTGGCTAAGATGCTGGAGAGGGCCACTGAGAAGACAATGCCAAAAGCAGTTTGTCGGAGAAGGCAAGTCACCACATTAGGTTTTCCGATAAATAACAAAGAAGAGAGGAAACACAAGAGGAGGGAGATAAGGAGACCATAGGTGAGGCTTTGGTTGTTAGCTTTGACTATGGCTGTATTGCGATGCTTAATGAAGATGCTGAGCACCAGAATTGTGATGAGAGAGAATAAAAGTGCAGAGGAAGTTGAAACTATGGCCAGGGTTTCATCAAAGGCTAGGAAGTTTGGAATCTTAGGAATGCATAGATCCTGGCCGCTGTTTGGATACTGATCTGCTGGGCAACTGATACATGTTTCCATGTCTGAAAATACACAAACAATGTGTGACAATTTGAAGTAACCAAAAATATTCTTAAGAATTTCACATCACTAGTCCATTTAGCATAGTGTTTTCTACGTCAGAATGTATAAGAGCTTCAAGCCCAAATGCTTTTGTACTAGGTGTATCAAAAATAAAACTTGTGTATCAATTCTGGAATTTTCTACATGGGTGACATCTTTTTTTTCTTTATTGTTTCCCTGCTTTTTCTTAGAGCCACATAAACAGTAGAACAAAATGAGAAATGCATTACAGCTGAAATCTTTGGATGTCAGAAAAGCGAGGTTGATAAGAGTTTCACCCTATTGTCAAACAACCTAATTCTTAGAGGAGAAAACACCACTTTTATTCCACCCTAATTTTGTAGAAGTTAGAGGGAAAAACATATTAGCTTCCACTTAAAAAAGAAATCTTCAAGATGTTTTAAAGATTAAAATATATTGGTGTTATCTATAAACAATGAGATGAACACATCTGTTAATGTAATCCTTTTCTCCTGCAGCAGTTTAATGTCTACAAAATTGCCAGGAGCCCAGAGGTTCTGCATTATCTTAAGATGTCATCTCTAACCTTTCTCATTTGAAATCATTCCTTCTGGACATGGATCACAATCATAGCAGCAAAACTTCTCCCCCTCCTTCTTTTTCTTCCCGTAACCAGGATGGCAGTTGGCATTACACAGAGAAAGCGGTGGCACCTATCCAAAGAGATAGGAAGAGTTTAATATTATGATATTGTTTTGGGGAATTTACCAAATATCCACTATCAAGTGATTTAATAGTAAATAGGAGGACTAATAGCGTGAAATTATCCGTAGGTACACTTATTCTTAAGGAAATCAGCCCTGAGTGCTCACTGGAAGGAAAGATCCTGAAGCTGAGACTCCAATACTTTGGCCACCTCATGAGAAGAGAAGATTCCCTGGAAGAGACCCTGATGTTGGGAAGGATGGAGGGCACAAGGAGAAGGGCCGACAGAGGACGAAGCTACCAGCATGAATCTGACTAAACTGCGGGAAGCAGCAGAAGACAGAAGTGCCTGGCGTGCTCTGGTCCATGGGGTCACGAAGAGTCGGACATGACTAAATGACTAAACAACAACAACACACAAGTGGCACATAGGTAAAGGTAAAGGTACCCCTGCCCGTACGGGCCAGTCTTGACAGACTCTGGGGTTGTGCGCCCATCTCACTCAAGAGGCCAGGGGCCAGCGCTGTCCGAAGACACTTCCGGGTCACGTGGCCAGCGTGACATCGCTGCTCTGGTGAGCCAGAGCCGCACACGGAAACGCTGTTTACCTTCCCGCTGGTAAGCGGTCCCTATTTATCTACTTGCACCCGGAGGTGCTTTCGAACTGCTAGGTTGGCAGGCGCTGGGACCGAGCAGCGGGAGCGCACCCCGCCGCAGGGATTCGAACCGCCGACCTTTCGATCGGCAAGTCCTAGGCACTGAGGCTTTAACCCACAGCGCCACCTGCGTCCCAAGTGGCACATACAGTAGGGTAAAAAGCTGCTGTTCTAACTATCATACAAGCTTAAGAAGATGTCAGTATTCATGCCTGGACCATCCAACCTTATAGCTGTGTTTGACTCCATCAAAAGGCCAAGCCAGGGGAGAAATCACACCGAATTCTGTGTGATTTCACCCCTGGCTTGGCCTTTTGATGGAGTCACCACCTAACGGCCTTTGCTTCAAGGAGTCCACATGGTGTTCCTTTGTGTGGCACAAGGAATTAAAGGTAAGCCATTATAGTGGTTCTGCTCCTACCTGCAGGGTCATTACAAGAAACTAGCAATAGGAAATCATTCCATGACTTTTGGGTAGTGGTTTCCTGTTAGGCCACCTCCTGTCTCAGAGAGAAATGCTTTCGGTTCCTCCGCCTGACCTGTTCTGGGAGGAGTTGCATTCCATTTGAAGCAAGAGGTCTGGGAGCACTCCTCTATTCTAACTCATCAATAGTCTGAAGTGGTTTCAAGTGCTAGTGAATTTCAAAATGAATAATGTGTGAAGTGCTTTTGTTACATCCCATTTTATGGATAACCACAAATTCTGGGTTTTCAGGGACTGTGCCAATATTTCCATACCTTAGTGAAGCGTCTGTGCCATTTGATTCTGTCTTCATTAATGGTGAGCTCTTTGCCCGGAGGGGCCTGAGGATCCAAACTTCCCACTTTGACTCTGACATAGGAATTATTTGGGAAAGTGACCAAGTTGGTAATATCAAAGCCAGCTGCTAACTCTCCATATTCATTTAATGTAATTTCATCCTCAGCACTGTTGTTGAATGAGATTCTCTGCAGGAATGAGTGGAGCTAAGTGGAAAGAGAATTGAAGTTAAATGCTTCAGTTCACAATGGAGAACATCCATATTTTAGTTGCACATACAGAAGGGGTAGGGAATCATGAACCAGTGTCAATTCAACATTCAACAGACTTGCATAAATATATTATGAAGAGATGAGACCATACACCTGCTTGCTTGAGACGAGCCTTTGTCAAGATCCAAGAAAGGGAAGGGATTTGAGAAGTCATGTATGAGAAGAGATGAGAGCTTATGTTCTGGAATGATGGGAATGCAACATGAGAACGTTGGACTTTACCTTTTCATAGTTTATAGAGTGGATTTGAGCATGGTTGGATGTTGGATGCAGAAGAGTGGCAGGAAGCAGCTGCTGAGGAACCCCAAAGGGAAACCCCACGGAATGGAGGCTCAGAGCCAGGGGATTGGTGGTGGGATGACAAGGAGTCGTCAGTGGGAGAAGAGGGAGCAGACTGGGAGGAAGAGGTGTCAGAAGCAGAAAAGGCAACAGGGTTAAGGGAGCAGGAAGAGGATGTGCCAGACTGAAATCCAGACTCAGAGGCAGAAGAGGAGAAGGGAGAAAAGCAGGGTCTAGAGACAGTGATCAAACAGTTGCCAGTGTCTTCTGGGTACCTACCAGTGAGGCCAGCAACCCCTGGTGATTGGCAGAAAGGGAAAGATGAGGAATTGGGGACGGGGCCTTCCAGGACGTGCCCAGGTAGTGGGAGCTCCCTGATGGGCTGCTCATCTGTTTTCTCTTGGATATGAGGATCCCTGCAATAGCCAGTGCCTGGGGTTGGGTCCTGGTTGTGCTCCCTCAGAATTATGTGCCCGGGGCCATGGACCCCAGGTCCCCAACCTTATACCACTGGGTAACTGGAGAGGTGAGAGACACAGAGAGAACGGGGGAGGGATATTTGGAAAAAACGGAGAGGTTTGCAGTGTGAAGGAGGTAGTTGCCACAGCTGCAGTTACCTGTAGTTGTTGGTAGTCTGTTGCTTCTGAAAGTCTGTGTCATCTAAAGTCTGTTTAGTATCATTATAGGAAATACTCTAATTCCCATCTTTCATACAGTAAATTTACTAAAGGTTTATTTTTAATTTCTTAAGTTTTATTCTTTTATTTCTTTACTGATGATTAAATGCCAACTCACATAATGTACCAATGCAGTGAATGCTTTGTAACAGAGAACAATACCTGCCAAGGATCTGCAAACTGAGGAGAGAGTTGTCCCTTAGCACCTCTTCTGTTGCGGATGGCTCCAGCCAAGTGCCTGCTATTTAAGGCATGTGCCAAAGCATAGACAGCATTATAAACACTGTAGCTGTGGCCAGTCATGCTCATTTCAAAAAATGGTGCAGGGAGGCTCTCCAGCAACTCCTCTCCAGTACACACAGTTTTTGAGAGAGTGGAATTTGGAAGTGAACAACTGAATGCATCTTCCCAGAAATCTTGTATAAAACCATCTGTGTCTGTCCAATGAGGATATATACGCTGAAGAAAGTCTTTAAAGTTGTGAATCTCCTTGGAGTGAATTGCAAAGGATATTGCACCATGGAGAATTCGTATATTAACATTAAATTTTTTTTGAAGGCTATATAATATGAAATCAATTTGGGTAGTTGTAATCCATACTTTTCCTTCATGTGACTTCTTTTGAGGAAATAGTAGCTGAGTAAACTCCATCACGATAAAAGCATTTGCCAACCATAGAATAAATCTACTTTCTCCATATAGAAGAATTGCAATAGCTTTGGTGGTTGTGAATGTTGGTAATAAAATTTTTATGTCCACCATTTCTAGTAAGTTAGTATTATAATGTATATTGTGTTCCACTCTTTCTGTGAATGCTGAACAGATTCCATTCTTGAAAAGCATTGGCTCAATATTCTGCAAGAAACGTTCTCCAGCTTCATTAGGTGGAGTCATGAGCCCAACCCATTTCCATCTGAAATGCAGAAGTAACTGGATAATTCCCTGATACTGAAGGTCTTCATTGGGGACCATGCGGTAAAAGGAAGGGAACTTGGTTCCATAATTTATGGCTGGTTCAAATGAACCATATGAAATCTGGAAAAAGCCAAAGCCAAATGTTTTCAAGTGGAAACAAGAACTCCTGATATTCCAATTTATTTAGATATAAACACGTGCACGCACACACACTTAAATATTGAATATATATTGAATCTATATCCCAAGTTTACCAAGTTTAGGGAGAGCACCGACCCCAGCTTATATAGGTAAACCAAGATAACCTTGCTCAATGTTTTCTGTTGATATTTATCATTATTATGGCATCATCACAGCTTCATTCTTGTACATATTGATTGTATCCAAGAATAGGGGAGCATTTGGGGGAGGAGCTGCTGGCGAGCTGCGATGGAGGATTGCTGAATTCCATCACCGCTGTACGTTCTGGAATCAGAGGCTGAGATGGGAGTAATCAGCCACCCTACACTCCTCAGGCTGGGGAGTGGCAGGTCATCTGCACATCGCCCAATACCTGGCCCCAAATTCAGAAGGAGGGGCTGGGGACGCTGGATGGAAAGCCCGGAAAGTTTCTTGGCAACCCTCCAAAGTCACCACCATTTAACAGCAAGCTTTAAGTTTTGGACATGATCTGAGCGAAGGGGAAGAAACTACTCTCCCAATTAATTGAGTCACTGAGGTGCTAAAAAGTATTTGAATGGAAGAAGGATTAACATCTACGTAGACTTCGTTGATGCGCAGCGTAAATTAATAATGCAGAGTTTTTAAAGAATAAAAGATTCACTGAGTTACAATAAACTTCTTCATAAACATGGTTCCATACAGTTTGACTGAGATTACGTACAGACTCTGTTCACATCTAATGCAGACCGACTCTCACATCTTACAGAGAGCACAAAGTGAATCTGGCTACTAAGTCACATGTCAGAATGACTCAATGGTTAGCAGTTAGGCCTGAATAACTTTAGTAGGCCCAAATGATTGTACAGTCCCAGCACTTCCCAGCCTGCTTTGCTGCTTCTGCTCTCATGTGTCTTTGCCACATGACATTCGTATGTTGGAACTGAAGGGGGGGGTGTTGAGCCTCCTTTGTTATTTATTATATTTCATTTTGCTATGTTATATGGCAAAATCCTCCTCTGAAAGAACCAACTGCCTGATTATTTAGAGCAAGCGAGACTGGATAGGTGGTTTATTTGGTGATATAATATGATTCTAATAGTCATTAACTGTGTGGAAACAACAAGTATTCAAAAGTGGAAAACCAAGTTCAAAGTATTCGGCTGCAGATATATTTGGAAGAGGATAAAGAGTTTCTGGTGCTGAAGAAACTGAAATTGACCAATTTTATGAAGACTTACAACACCTTATAGAAGTGACACCAAAGAAGGATGTTCTTCTCATTATAGGGGATTGGAATGCTAAAGTAGGGAGTCAAGAGATAAAAGGAAGAACTGGCAAGTTTGGCCTTGGAGATCAAAATAAAGCAGGGCAAAGGCTAATAGAATTCTGTCAAGAGAACAAGCTGGTCATCACAAACACACTTTTCCAACAGCACAAGAGATGACTCTACACATGGACAGCACCAGATTGGCAGCATCGAAATCAAATTGATTATATTCTCTGCAGCTAAAGATGGAGAAGCTCTATACAGTGAGCAAAAACAAGACCTGGAGCTGACTGTGGCTCAGATCATCAGCTTCTTATAGCAAAATTCAAGCTTAAACTGAAGAAAGTAGGAAAAACCACAGGGCCGGTAAGATACAATCTAAATCAAATCCCTTATGAATACACAGTGAAAGTGAGGAACAGAATTAAGGATTTAGATTTGGTGGACAGGGTGCCTGAAGAACTATGGATGGAGGCTCGCAACATTATACAGGAGGCAGCAACGAAAACCATCCCAATGAAAAGGAAATGCAAGAAAGCAAAGTGGCTGTCCAACGAGGCCTTAAAAATAGCAGGGGAGAGAAGGCAAGCGAAATGCGAGGGAGATAGTGAAAAATACAGGAAATTGAATGCAGATTTCCAAAAAATAGCAAGGAGAGACAAGAAGGCCTTCTTAAATGAGAAATGCAAAGAAATAGAGGAAAACAACAGAATGGGAAGAACCAGAGGTCTGTTCAAGAAAATTGGAGATATGAAAGGAACATTTCATACAAAGCTTACCATAATAAAGGACAAAAGTGGTAAGGACCTAACAGAAGCAGAAGACATCAAGAAGAGGTGGCAAGAATACACAGAGGAATTATACCAGAAAGATATGGATGGCTCGTACACCCCAGGTAGTGTGGTTGCACACCTTGAGCCAGACATCCTGGAGAGTGAAGTCAAATGGGCCTTAGAAGCACTGCAAATAACAAGGCCAGTGGAAGTGATAGTATTCCAGCTGAACTATTCAAAATTTTAAAAGATGATGCTCTTATGGTGCTACACTCAATATACCAGCAAGTTTGGAAAACTCAGAAGTGGCCAGAGGATTGGAGAAGATCAGTCTACATCCCAATCCCAAAGAAAGGCAGTGCCAAATAATGTTCCAAGTACCGCACAATTGCACTCATTTCACATGCTATCAAGGTTATGCTTAAAATTCTACAAGGAAGGCTCAAGCAGTATGTGGACCAAAAACTCCCAGAAGTGCAAGCTGGATTTAGAAGAGGCAGAGGAATCAGAGACCAAATTGCAAACATGCGCTGGATTATGGAGAAAGCTAGAGAGTTCCAGAAATACATCTACTTCTGCTTCATGCAAAATCCTTTGACTATGTCGACCACAGCAACTATGGCAAGTTCTTAAAGAAATGGGAGTGCCTGATCACCTCATCTGTCTCCTGAGAAATCTCTACTTGGGACAAGAAGCTACAGTTAGAACTGGATATGGAACAACTGATTGGTTCGAAAGGAGTACGACAAGGCTATACATTGTCTCCCTGCTTATTTAACTTATATGCAGAATTAATCATGTGAAAGGCTAGGCTGGATGAATCCCTAGCTGGAATTAAGATTGCTGGAAGAAATATCAACAGCCTCAGATATGCAGATGACACAACATTTATGGCAGAAAGTGAGGAGGAATTAAAGAACCTTTTATTGAAGGTGAAAGAGGAGAGCGCAAAATATGGTCTGAAGCTCAACATCAAAAAAAGAAGATCATGGCCACTAGTCCCATCACCTCCTGGCAAATAGAAGGGGAAGAAATGGAGGCAGTGAGAGATTTTACTTTCTTGGGCTCCATGATCACTGCAGATGGTGACAGCAGCCACAAAATTAAAAGACGCCTGCTTCTTGGGAGAAAAGATATGACAAACCTAGATAGCATCTTAAAAAGTAGAGACATCACCTTGCCAACAAAAGTCCGTATAGTAAAAGCTATGGTTTTCCCAGTAGTGAGGTATGGAAGTGAGAGCTGGACCATAAAGAAGGCTGATTGCCGAAGAATTGATGCTTTTGAATTATGGTGCTGGAGGAGACTCTTGAGAGTCCCATGGACTGCAAGAAGATCAAACCTATCCATTCTTAAGGAAATCAGCCCTGAGTGCTCACTGGAAGGACAGATTGTGAAGCTGAGGCTCCAATACTTTGGCCACCTCATGAGAAGAGAAGACTCCCTGGAAAAGACCCTGATGTTGGGAAAGATGGAGGGCACAAGGAGAAGGGGACGACGGAGGACGAGATGGTTGGACAGTGTTCTCGAAGCTACCAGCATGAGTTTGACCAAACTGCGGGAGGCAGTGGAAGACAGGAGGGCCTGGCGTGCTCTGGTCCAGGGGGTCACAAAGAGTCGGACACGACTAAACAATTAAACAACAACAACAAAGAGTTTCCCAACTTTGATTTGGAGAATGTCTGGAAAGACGCCAAAAAAACTTAGGAAGTTTGTCCAGAATTAGAATCAGAATGACGCAGTTCCAATTAAACAAGCGGCCATGACCGAAAGTAGATCAGCTTGTCAAATTAAATGTGGAGCCTTAGGGGAATAGGTGCCTTTTAATATCTTACTTAATATTTGCATTCCCACTTTTATATGGCAAAACCTTCCCTGGACAGGTTAACCATTTGAAGGACACCTTGTCTTAAAAGCATTGGGCCGATGCCTTGCTTTGATTTTATCTGGACTGACTTGGCTGCTGCCCAAGGTGAGAAGATTTTTGGACTGGCTTGGCGGAAACATCATTTTGTGAAGAGACATCGTGAACATACAGAGGGAACTCGGGATGTAAATTCCACACAGAATATATTGTTTTGTTTTATCTTGCTTATTCAGAGGCTGTGAAATGTACTGAGCATTAACATCGGAATGATTTATGGGAACTATCGTGAAAATTATGAAAGCAGCAGACGTAAGATGATCAGAACCACCCCCGACCTCAGAACATGGGAAGATAATCTTCAAATTTTTTTATAATTTGGCATAATATTTAGACTGTTTGATGGTTGAATAATATGTATAATTTGGAATATTTAATATGATTTGATTGGATTGTTAAATTGGAAAATTTAATAAATAGTATTTTTTTAAATAAAGAAGAATAGGGAAGCATTTATCATGTCAATATACTCATGTTAATATACGAAGATGATGAAGAAGAAGAGTTTGGATTTGATACCCCGCCTTTCACTCCCTTTAAGGAGTCTCAAAGCGGCTCACATTCTCCTTTCCCTTCCTCCCCCACAACAAACACTCTGTGAGGTGAGTGGGGCTGAGAGACTTCAAAGAAGTGTGACTGGCCCAAGGTCACCCAGCAGCTGCATGTGGAGGAGCGGGGAATCGAACCCGGTTCCCCAGATTACAAGACTACCGCTCTTAACCACTACAGCTTAAGCAAAACTCCAAGGTGTAAGTGGAGTGATTGAAATTGTTGATCACGTACTTTTCATCTGTAACCCTTTTAATGATTGTAGGGAGGTCTTGATTCTCTATCTACTAAGAACTCTCTCAGGAAGATTTCCTGGGAAATCCAGAAGATCTCCATTAGATTGTGAATACTATTCATCTCTGAGCACAATAAACTAAATCATATAAAATATCAATAAAATACAAAATACTGTACCAGCACTATTTAAAACAACTAAAATGAAATACAACAATGCAGGAGAATAGCACAATGCTGACACCACTATATAACGCTCTGAAGTGACAGATGACAAATGCCAGAACAAAGCAAGAAAACACTTTTTCAATTAGCCTCTGAAAGTGAACAATGTTGACTAAAATCATACTTTGGGAAAAGACTATCTTGATTTTTAAGGGCAGGAACATTTTTAGTTAATATGTTCTCAGCTATTTTTGCCTATGAATCCAATGCCAATGTCATATACTGAGTACCTCACAGGAAGCCAGTGCAGTGCTTTAAAGGATTGATGAATATGAACCAGTCTGGGTGCCTGCTTTACATAAAAGGTAAAGGAACCCCTGACCATTAGGTCCAGTCGTGACCGACTCTGGGGTTGCGGCGCTCATCTATCTTTATTGGCCAAGGGAGCCGACGTACAGCTACCGGGTCATGTGGCCAGCATGACTAACCTTCTTCTGGCGAACCAGAGCAGCGCACAGAAACACTGTTTACCTTCCTTCAAGAGTGGCACCTATTTATCTACTTGCACTTTGATGACCTTTCGAACTGCTAGGTTGGCAGGAGCAGGGACCGAGCAACGGAAGCTCACCCCGTCATGGGGATTCGAACCGCCGACCTTCTGATCGGCAAGTCCTAGGCTCTGTGGTTTAACCCACAGCGCCACCCGCGTCCCATGCCTCCTTTACATACCTGGCAGCTTTACAGCAATATTCTATGACATCTATTAAACACAAATGGTCAATGTTACACACATTGTTGGATATGCATATTATACCCCTTTTACTTGGTTCATTTCCCCACTCCATATTTATGAATCAGTAGATTCCTAATGTAAGGACAGCATGAAATCTCTGTTTTTCAAAATCCATATTCTACCTGTGGAATCTTGAAAAGACCTAAGACGTTTGCCATGCACCAAGAGCTATCAGAGCTAAGTCCCCCTATGACTCCTATGACATTTTTCTGGATGCCACACCTGTAGTTGGGAACAAAGTGATGTGATTTAAAGATCAGGTCCAGAGTGTTTCGGTAGGTCATCTTTGAATCATAATAGCTATCATAGATGTGGAAGCCGAGAGAGACATTGGGCAACATCCTGGGATTCTTGTTGATCTCATCAACAGCAAACACCAAGGCCAGGATTTGCTGGTAAAACTTTGTCACCACCCTGCAGATGAAATAAGAGTGGGGAAATTAATCATAATCTAGGTATGAGAGACTCACCTGCCTGCCTATCGAAAGAAAGGACAAAGCCCGCAAAGTTTATTTACTTAATAGGCAGTCTCATAATACTGTGTCATTAAAAAAGCCGTTGCACATTTCTTCGATATCTTCAGCAAACCGTGTTTGTTTTCACCAGCTTGAAAATTTGGGTATCATCAACAAAGTTGAGTACAACACTTTTGGCTATATGTTTCTCCTAGGTTTTTATGCATTGTCTCTTTCTCCTACTCTTTTTTCCCGTCTGTCAACATTGTCAGTGAATGAAGTGAGATTTTGTTTGATGGGGAAATTAAACAGTGCTCAGAATCTAGATAGGAGAGATTCACCTGCTTGCCTATAAATAGAGGATGAAGCCAGCAAAGTTTATTTACTTATTTGGGCAATCTAAGAATACTGTGTTTGTTTTCAGTACCTTGAAAATTTGGGTATCATCAAAAAAATTCAGTACCGTTCCTATTTTTTTATTCCATCTCTTTTCTCTTTCTCCTACTATCTTTTCTATCTCTCTTTACACAATTAGAATCAAAAAAGCTTATAGTTCATTGAGAGTATGGACACAGCCTGTATGCACAGAGATTTCTAATAAAATCTCTCGACACATTTAAAAAACAAAGTTCTAAAGCTATCCCCCCCAATCAATCATATCAGGAATAATTAAAATAATATTAATTAACGGTTACTTACAGTGGGGCATCAATGAAGTCCTGGGAAGGGTGTTTCTTGAAGGATAATTTGGGGACTATGTAATAAATATGAGATGCCATTGCACCAATGACCAGGTCACCTGGCTCATACCACTCGTGTGGAACATGAACAGGATTATTTGTGGTGCATTTAGCGCTTTGTCCTTGGGACACTATATTGGGGAGCAGCAGAAGCAGCAGGAGGAACATCCTGATGGCAAATACACTTGTCTGCATGGACTCCCCTGCTTCTCCGGACAGTATTATTCCTCTCCTCCACCTGATCTGAACAAGACAAATTGGGTGGCAGCTGATTCTGTCAATTTGGCACTGTAAGGGACATGTATCCACCTTATTGTTAGCTTGAAGATTGTCACAACACAATGCCTTGGATACCAAATAAGATGCAGTGGTTTGATATGAAAGAGGGAAACTGATAACTGATAAGTAAGAGCCTAGTTGTCTATGGAGCACAGAGGAGCTTATAATCATTTCAGGCTTGCTTGTTGAGTCTTTTTTTCCACTGTGACATCTGGAGGTTCAGTCAGGTGAATTGATTATTGTAATTTGAGTAATGATAGGGGAGAGAATCAGTTGTGCAGTGTTTTTGGATTCTATGGCGCATCAGCAGTAGGGGAACTGCCAAAATATTACTATTATTATTTTTTAAATATATATTTTTATTGATTTACCAATATTGTTCCAATAGCGACCTCATTATAACAATACCAATTTTATCTAATTAATGCAATTATGAATGCCAATTATTCAAATGTCAATTATATGATTTAATTAAACGTTTCCCCTTGCATGCTAAATTTGATGGCTTCATTCTTCATTTTAACAGGGAGAAATGTAAAGTATTGCACTTGGGCAAAAAAAATGAGAGGCACAAATACAAGATGGGTGACACCTGGCTTGAGAGCAGTACATGTGAAAAGGATCTAGGAGTCTTGGTTGACCACAAACTTGACATGAGCCAACAGTGTAACGCGGCAGCTAAAAAAGCCAATGCAATTCTGGGCTGCATCAATAGGAGTATAGCATCTAGATCAAGGGAAGTAATTGTTGTTGTTGTTGTTTAGTCGTTTAGTCGTGTCCGACTCTTCGTGACCCCATGGACCAGAGAACGCCAGGCACCTCTGTCCTCTACTGCCTCCCGCAGTTTGGTCAAACTCATGCTGGTAGCCTCGAAAACACTATCCAACCATCTCGTCCTCTGTCGCCCCCTTCTCCTTGTGCCCTCCATCTTTCCCAACATCAGGGTCTTCTCCAGGGAGTCTTCTCTTCTCATGAGGTGGCCAAAGTACTGGAGCCTCAGCTTCACAATCTGTCCTTCCAGTGAGCACTCAGGGTTGATTTCCTTCAGTATGGAGAGGTTTGATCTTCTTGCAGTCCATGGGACTCTCAAGAGTCTCCTCCAGTACCATAATTCAAAAGCATCAATTCTTCGGCGATCAGCCTTCTTTATGGTCCAGCTCTCACTTCCATACATCACTACTAAGGGAAGTAATAGTGCCACTGTATTCTGCTCTGGTCAGACCTCACCTGGAGTACTGTGTCCAGTTCTGGGCACCACAGTTCAAGAAGGACACTGACAAACTGGAACGTGTCCAGAGGAGGGTAACCAAAATGGTCAAAGGCCTGGAAACGATGCCTTATGAGGAACGGCTAAGGGAGCTGGGCATGTTTAGCCTGGAGAAGAGGAGGTTAAAGGGTGATATGATAGCCATGTTCAAATATATAAAAGGATGTCACATAGAGGAGGGAGAAAGGTTGTTTTCTGCTGCTCCAGAGAAGCGGACACGGAGCAATGGATCCAAACTACAAGAAAGAAGATTCCACCTAAACTTTAGGAAGAACTTCCTGACAGTAAGAGCTGTTCGACAGTGGAATTTGCTGCCAAGGAGTGTGGTGGGGTCTCCTTCTTTGGAGGTCTTTCAGCAGAGGCTTGACAACCATATGTCAGGAGTGCTCTGATGGTGTTTCCTGCTTGGCAGGGGGTTGGACTCGATGGGCCTTGTGGTCTCTTCCAACTCTATGATTCTATGATTCCATGAATCTTCATTATTTCTGTGTTCCACTATGTTAATAATTTCCATTGCATTCCATGTGATTTCTATTTGTATTAGGTAATTTATAAACTTTCAAGTGAGGAACTTTAAGTGTAGTCCTTATTCTTTCCTGCGTGTGACAATTTCCACTATGATGTTTTCCCGTCCATATATGATGCTGTATCCTTCATTCCTGCAACTGTTGATGGTTCCCATCATGCCCTGGGAGAAGTGGTTATCCCACATTTTCCAAAAGTCACTGCATCGCTTTGTCATGTGATTCGGCTTCCAGTAAAAAAGCAGTGTTCACCATTTTTTCCAGCCTAGGAGGAGCGCTCTGAACCCAGACTGCAGATAGTGAATCCAAAAGCATCTATTACTGCAGCTGGTAGACAGGAAGCCGGATCTGCCAATGTAATTATATTTGTAACATCACAAAATCATAAGCAAGGAATGAACCTACAATGTCAGCAGGATGTCTAGAGTTGAGCTGGCCCCATCCTTTCCCCGCTTCCTAATTTGTTAGTACTGTGGTATCCATCACTCTCCCACCTATGTAACACTGATCAGACATAGTTTGCCATCATATTAACTGAATGATGGCAGCAATTCTGAATAGCATCCTTGCCTTATCAAGAAATGGGGACACTGGATTATAGCATCAATAGACCAATGGGATATCGGATCCACACAAAGCATGATGGAGAACAGCAACAACTTGGAAAAGATGGATGCACAAACTTGGCACCTCAGTTACCACTCAAGCCCATGTGTCCACTCTCTCTTAAATATATTGCCCCCACCTCACCGAACAACCTTTGACCCGAAGGCTTAAAAACAAAACCTCACTATACCAGGGGGATCTTTGTGAGGGGGATAACCAAGAAGTTGGAGTCTCGGGGGGCCGCTAGGGGCGCATTGGAAGATGGCCGGCAATAACATCTCTCCGGCTCACACGAGGAAATTAAGAGGCTGATATGGGAGTATGCAGCCTCCCTTGTTACCCCAGGGAATGGGGGGACACTGCCTTTGCCTGTGGTGCCAATATATCACCCCCGAGTTCGAAAGATGCCGGGGGTGAGGGCACTAGGCGCACAGCCCTTGTGTGGGTCCTCGGCTCTCCCGGACGCTGTCTCCGATAGCGCGCCTGGTTGCAGCAGCTCAAAATAAACAATTAGAGAGCAGCAAATGCACATGTTTCGAGTGAAGAATGGGAGTTGAGACTGCTATGTGAAGTGACCTCTGTGAAGTCGAGCGACGGGCTGAATTCAACAGCAAAATATCTCAAGAAGAAGACACATCAAAGGGTCAGTATGTAGGAACGGGACGGAATGGGGGGAGGAAACTTTTCTTTTTTTATCTAATGTGATTACCTAACAATTCACCCCCCAAGAAGAATCGTTGCAACTACTAATTATAAGCGGGATGATTAAGAACTGTGTGGAAATGAATTACTAATCAAAGACATGCTTTGTGGAATATCTGGAAAGGAATGAAAGGCCTTTGGAATGATGCAGTTATAAAAAGAGACTCGCTAGGAAGCAGGCCTGGTTGCAGGATTTACGATCGAGGGGGAGGAGACCATGGCTTTGTTATCATATTGGACTGTGAGTTTGACCTGGCAGAGCTCCCTAAGAAGATTGAGGAGAGAGTGACAGGCCTGCGAGGATTAATGGGCAGACTTTAAGAATGTTTTGTACGGAGTGATGAAATGGCGTCTGTCTATTTGAATATGGGTCTTGGAGGAATGGAAAATTTGGCTCTGTAATTTGGAATTAATGTGATTTGATTGGTTTGTTAATAAAAATTATATTAAAAAAAGAAAAAAGAAGTTGGAGTCTCGAGCAGGTGTTCTTTAAATAAACAATAAAGATTTATTTTTAGAACAAGGAAGTATAATACAAGTGGAGAAACTTAGGTTACTTCAATAATAATAATACGCTAGTTCACTTCAATTCACTTTTAGAGGTTTTGGTTTTATAGTTCTAAGGCGGTACTTTCCTTCAGTTACCCACCCCTTTAACAAATGCAGCTCATGAGGTACTTTCAGTAATAGTCTTAAGGGCTCACCCCCCACCATCCTTCACTGGGTTTTGGGTGTCTCTTCTTTCCTCAGAAGAGTCTCTCCCCTCAAGATTAGTTTGAGATCTAAGTAGACTCATCTCTTTCAGCTCCTCCTTCTCCTGTCTCACCCTCAGTCTCCCAGAAAGATTTGGTCCTTTTACTCCTGCAGGGCAATACACTCAGTCCTTCACGGTACACTTAGAGTGGATGTTTTATTCCAGAACCAACTCTCCCTCCTCCACACTCCTATCCTGTCTCCCTAACTCACAATCTCTCCAGCCTCCCTCCTCAACCACCTCAACTCAGCTCCCCTCTTAAGCACACTCTAACTCCATCTCCCTCGAAGTGTGTTCCTTTCAAACTCTCCCTCCTGGAACCACAGCCAATCAGTGGCTGCTGTTCTTTAAGCATTTGCTGGAAGGAGAAAAAAGTAAAAAGAAATACTTGTGGAACCAACTTTTCCGTCACAATAGGCACAACATTTTACAAGGATCGGAAGAGACACCACAGACAGAATAACTGCCACACACTGGAAGAACAAGGATATAGTTTGAGTGCCTCATTTGTAGTTCTATAAATCATTTGATGTGTCAACACAAATAGAAGTTATTAATATTGCAGTTGTTGTATAAGGGATTATTATTTTCACTGGAATATAATAGAAATTAATAAGATTTTGGAATGCAGAAATAAAGGAAATCATCTAGCAATGGGGGGGGGCACCTAAATTATCTGATTCAGTATTTAAGTGATTAGTATTAGTAGTACAATTTGGTATTGTTTTAATGAGGCTATTATTGAATGGTAATTTAAAATTAATAAAAATTATTATAACAGAAATAGCTGTAGAAATAGACTTTAGAATCAACTTTAGAAACAACACATCTGTATTCTCTGAAGCCATTTGGCTTATTTGAGATATTCTCTGCCACCACTCTTTCAAACAGGTTAGAAGTATAATTCAGGAAAAAAGGCTTGTCCTATTAGTGTTAGTAATATCCAGTGCGTTTTCCTCCAGATATGGTTGCATATCTCTGCTACTTTTCTTTGTTAAAACTATTTTAAAAAAACAAGGTAAATGGCTGCTTTAAACTTCTTCTGTTCCTCAGCTGCCTTGTAGGTGAGAAATAAAGAATGTAGAGCCCTTAACTATTTCACAATGTTTTTTGTTTCTGGTACCCTGTGTTGTCTTCAAGATGAATTTGCAGATTACACGAAGTAATTGATAAGAGACTTTTTATTAACAATCATTTATACAGTACATGTAGAACGTTAATCAACTGAACTTAACCATTTCTAAATGCAAAGGCTGAGAGTTTTGCTATTAAGATTCCCTTTGCTTTAAATATACATTAATACATGACAGGGGTGTATGGAGTGTTAGGGAGGGGTAGTAACTCTAGCGGGGAACAAGTCGTGCTCCTTCTGGGGTAGTTTGTCTACCTCAGATCCCCACCCTGCACTCAGTTCTCACCTGTGGCTCCTAGAAGTTGTCAGCATGCAACAGCAGCCACATCCCACAAAACAGATTCAACTGACTGCCTAAATTAGGTGAGGGCAGACAATGGGCCTCAAATCTTCAGTCTGTTAGGGAATTTCTCAGCATGCAAATACAGGATATAGCAGATGAGAACAAAAGTGGGCCCAATGCTTAAGAAGGTGGCTACTGAAGGTGCTGTAGAGGGAAATGAGGGGCAGATGGGTCTCGTAAACCTAAGAAGGGAGCCCACCTAGGAGAAGAAATCTTTGAACCTAAACCTCCACTGCTTTACAGCACTACTCATTTGTGAAAAAGGCTTTGGGAGTAGAACCTGAGGAAAAATCTGTACCCATTGCCTTAGGAAAATCTTTGGCAGACAAAAAGTTAAGAAGCAAACTCTACACATATCCAGAGTAGGGACCTGGAAAGTGATACCAGCCAGCAAGTCCATGTATTCTCAGACCCAACAGAACCACAAATTCCACTGTCATTTATACCTTTCTTTGGGTTAGCTGCTCTTTGTTGTTCAGGTCAGGCCTCAGCACAATTATGTAGCATTTAGGGGTGAAAATGCAAGCCAGTAACCCAGCACCAGAAGCAAAGATGGAGAAGATCTCCACAGCCACCATATATTTTCCTCTGGTGCTCAGGTAGGTTGGAATGAAGGAGAGCCAAACACTGCAGAAGACCAGCATGCTGAAGGTGATGAACTTGGCTTCGTTGAAAGTGTCAGGCAACGTCCTGGCTAGGAAGGCCACAGTGAAGCTGATAGTGGCCAGGAAGCCCATGTAGCCCAAAACACAATAGAACATGGAGACTGACCCTTCATTACAAAGAAATATGATTTCTTCCATCATTGAGTGCATGTCCACATCTGGGAATGGGGGAGAGGTTGCCAGCCAGAGGACACAGATTCCTACTTGAACAATGGAGCAGGAAAAGACAATGGAATAAGCCAGTTCTTTGCCTACCCATTTCCTCATATTGGATCCTGGTTTGGTAGCCATGAATGCCAAAACCACCAGTATGGTTTTGGCTAAGATGCTGGAGAGGGCCACAGAGAACACAATGCCAAAAGCAGTTTGTCGGAGAAGGCAAGTCACCATATTAGGTTTTCCGATAAACAACAAAGAAGAGAGGAAACACAAGAGGAGGGATATAAGGAGACCATAGGTGAGGCTTCGGTTGTTGGCTTTGACTATGGCTGTGTTGTGATGCTTAATGAAGATGCCAAGCACCAGAATTGTGATGAGAGAGAATAAAAGTGCAAAAAAAGTTGAAACAATGGCCAAGTTTTCATCAAAGGCTAGGAAGTTTGGAATCTTAGGAATGCATAGATGCTGGCCGCTGTTTGGATATTGATCTGCTGGGCAACTGACACATGTTCCTATGTCTGAAAACAAACGGTGCATGACAATTTGAAGCAAAACTATTCTTAAGAATTTTCTAATCAGTAAGCCATCTAGCATATTGATTTCTACCTAAAAAGGTTTAAGAACTTCAAACCCAAATTCTTTTAACCCAGTGGCATCAAAAGTAAACCTCATGAATCCAATCTGGAATTTTCTACTTGGAAGATATCTTCCCTTACAGGCCCCCCTCCTTTGTCTTAGAACCACATAAACTGTACAGCAAATCAAGAAAGTACAGCTGAAATCTTAGGAGCCTAGAAAGGCAGGTTCAATGAAACTTTCACCCTTTTGTCAAACAACCTAATTCTTAGAGGGGAAAATGCCATTTGTATTCCACCCTAAGTTTGTAGAGGTTGGAGGTATAATATATAATAAAAAAAATATTCAAGATGTTTTAAAGATAAAAATATATTGATGTTATCTATAAACTATTAGAACAGCACCTCCATTAATTTAAGCCTCCTATCCTCAACAAAATTGCCAAGAGCCCAGAGCTTTCGTAATATCTGAAGATGTCATCTCCCACCTTTCTCATCTGAGATCATTCCGTCTGGACATGGATCACAATCATAGCAGCAAAACTTCTTTCCCTCCTTCTTTTTCTTCCCATAACCAGGAAGACAGTGGGCATTACATATAGAGAGGGGTGGCATCTATCCAAAGAGACAGGAAGAGTTTAATATTGTTTTGGGGAATTTTCCAGTATCAGGTGCTTTAACAGTTTCTGTTCTAAGTATCATACAAACTTAAGAAGATTTCAGTATTCATACCTGGACCATCCAACCTTACAGCTGTGTTAAAATTTGGTGTGATTTCACCCTGGGTTTGCCTTTTGATGGAGTCACCACCTAAGGGCATTTGCTTCAAGGAGTTCACATGGTGTTCCTTTTGTGGTGGCTCAAGGAATTAAAGGTAACCCATTATAGTGGTTCTGCTCCTATCTGCAGGGTCACAACAAGAAACTAGCACTAGGAAATCATTGAATGACCTTTGGATTGTTGTGCCCTGTTAGACCCCATTCTGTCTCCTATAGTATTTATCATCTATAGGAAATCCTTTGGAATAACATCCTAGGATCTAGCACATGGTGTCATCTGTATGCTGATGATGTGAAGTTCTACCTTTCCATTCCATCTGAATGAGAGGAGGTGGTGAAGGTGCTGGTTTGGTGTCTGGAGGTAGTGATGGAAGGGATGGGGAGAGATAAATGCTTTGGGTGGGTGGTGCCTATGCCACACCTGTTCTGGGAGGGGTTGCATTCCCTTTCAAGCAAGAGGTCTGGGAGCACTCCCACCTTAGACCTACTCACCTGCTACAACTGGTCCTAGAGGCATGCACTCTGAACTTAGCTTCATACAAACTAAAATTTCATGATATTCATTCTCAACCCAAGTAGTGATACAGCTAGCGTAGTCTTCAATCTAGTGACACTAACTGGAGAATAGCTTCATGGATTTCATAAACAGGAATGGTGGATGATGCTGGACTCTCTGATAGCCATTGTTCCTTCTTAGTGGGAGATGTCTTCTGCACAGGTTCCTCAATTTGGTATTGTGGCTCATTTGCTTATGTACTGATAGACCTTACAGCATTTCTTAAAGGACAATATTTCTCCTGGATGGCTTATTAGGTAAAGGTAAAGGGACCCCTGACCATTAGGTCCAGTCGTGGCCGACTCCGGGGTTGCGGCACTCATCTCGCTTTATTGGCTGAGGGAGCCGGTGTACAGCTTCCAGGTCATGTGGCCAGCATGACTAAGCCACTTCTGGTGAACCAGAGCAGTGCACAGAAATGCTGTTTACCTTCCCACCGGAGCGGTACCTATTTATCTACTTGCACTTTGACGTGCTTTTGAACTGCTAGGTTGGCAGGAGCTGGGACCTAGCAACGGGAGCTTACCCCGTTGCGGGGATTCAAACCGCCAACCTTCTGATTGGCAAGTCCTAGGCTCTGTGATTTAACCCACAGTGCCACCTGCGTCCCTGGCTTATTAGCATGGAATAAATAAAAAGGGAATGTCAGTATCCCATGTAATGTAATATTTTGTACAAATAAAAGTGCCATTAGCAAAACGGAAGGCCAACATGCACGGCCTCAGAGGCTGAAGGTGGAAACATACAGAAAAGTCACTCTTTCAAATAGAGTATCTCTCAATTAAAGCACTATGAAGCACTTATTTTAAGCCATATTTAATAGTGAATTTCAAAATCAATAACGTATGAATTGCTTTTGTTACAATGCATTTTGTGGATAACCACAAATTTTGGCATTTCACAGATTGCGCCGTTAGTCTCATACCTGAGTGAAGTCTCTGTGCCATTTCATTCTGTCCTCATTAATGGTGAGCTCTTTGCCCGGAGGGGCCTGAGGATCCAACCTTCCCACTTTGACTCTGATGTAGGATCTATTTGGGAAAGTGACCAAGTTGGTAATATCAAAGCCAGCCGCTAACTCTCCATATTCATTTAATGTGATTTCATCCCCAGCACTGTTGTTGAATGAGATTCTCTGCAGGAATGAGTGGAGCTAAGAGGAAGAGAATTAAAAGGTCTATAAAGCATTCCAATAGTCTAATTAAGATTGTTGAATAGCTTTCCAAGATGGAATTAATTCCTTTTCCTCTAGGAGGTAAACACTTCAGTTCACAATGTAGAGCATCCATATTTCAGTTGCACATTCAGGAGAAGGTGGAAATCATGAATCTGTGTCAATTCAGCATTTGACAGACTTCAATAAAGATATTATGAAGGAGAGTTGAGCCCCTAGACCTGCTTGCTTGGGACCTGACTTTGTCATGATCCGTGACAGGGACAGAATTTGAGAAGTCATGTAAGAGAAGTAATGGGAACTCATGTTCTCAAAGATAGGAATGCAAGATGAGAACATCTGACTGAACCTTTCCTTACTTTATAGAACAGAGCTGAGCATAGTGTCATGGGTTGCTGGATGCAGAGGAGTGGCAGGAAGCAGCAGCTGGGGAACCCCCAAGGGACACCCCAAGGAAAGGATGCTCAGAACCAGGGATTGATGGTGGGATGACAAGGAGTGGTCACCTTTGGTGGACATGCCCAAAGATCAAGGCCTTTTGGGAAATTATCTATAATGAAATTAAAAGGGTATTTAAGTATACCTTTCTGAAAAAACCAGAGGCCTTTCTCTTGGGCATGGTCGGCCAATTGGTGCCAAAGAAGGATAGAAATTTTTTTAAGTATGCTACGACAGCAGCAAGAATACTTATTGCAAAACATTGGAAGACACAAGATTTACCCACCCGGGAAGATTGGCAGATGAAGATGATTGACTACATGGAAATGGCAGAAATGACCAGCAGAATTCGAGACCAGGGAGAAGAGAAGGTGGAAGAAGATTGGAAGAAATTCAAAGACTATTTACAGAAATATGGCAAAATTAAAGAAGTTTAGAAAGAGACTGGTATTAAACAATTTGACTTTTGCATAAGCTGTTTTTAGACTATGTGTAATATATTATTATGAAAAAGCAGGTAATGTTAAATCAGAAGGATTTGCTAAAACAACAAATTAAAATAGAATGCAAAAAGGGAGGTGAGAGGAAGTCAAAGGAACAAGTTAATGAAAGGACATTTTGGAAAGTATAATTTTATGTGCTGTTTTCTTTTTCTCTCTCTCTCTCTTTTTTCTTATACGTTTGATTGTGCATCTTTTTTACTTGTTTTGTATTTTTTCTTTTTTGTATTTGTGTAGTGTGTAGTGGTTTTTGTTGTTATTGTTATTGTTATTGTTGAGTTCAATGTCAAAATTTCAATAAATATATATTTTTTAAAAAAAGACAAGGAGTGGTCAGTAACAGAAGAGGGAGCAGACTGGGAGGAGGGGTTTTTGGAAACAGAAGAGACAACAGGGTTATGTGAGCAGGAAGAGGTTGTGACAGACAGCAATCCAGTCTCCGAGGCAGAAGAGGAGGCTGGAGAGAAGGGGGCAAAGGGGCAGAGAACAGATGGTTGCCAGGCCAGGCTCCAGGCCCCATAGAAAACTGGTGGCAGGCATGCATGCAAGGAAGGACTGGGTACTTGGGGAGGAGGACTGCCAGGATGTCCCTGGGTGGTGACCTCTCCCAATGGGCTGCTCTTCTGCCCTCCTCCCCCATTCTACACCACTGGGTAATTGGAGAAGGTCATAGAGACAGAGAGATTTGCGGAGGGATTTGGAGAGGTAACAGAGATTTTCAGAGTGTGGAGGAAGAAGTGGTGGGCAGAGCCTCAGATTGCAGAATAGCTCCGAAACATTATGGCATTATCATTGCCATCATCAGCTGCTGAGAAACCAAAAAGTGTAAGGCAGTTTCCACACTGGAAAAGAAGTTGGAGGTGCTGGACTTCTTGAAGGATAGGACGTCTGTGAGTGCTGAGGCATGCAAATTTGGTCGCAACGAATCCAGTATCCAAGTCATCAATGTTCATGAGAGGGAGAAACATGGGACTGTGGCAGCACTGACTGCAAATTTGACCAGCCAGGGGGAGAAGGCTTTGGTGAAGCAGAGATGGCACTGAACTTATGGGTGGAAGATATGAACTGGACATTGGTTTCTGTGGATAGAAGCATCGTAAACCAAAATCCTCCCATCCTCTAAGACCACTCCCAATCATTCACAGATGAGGACCAGCTTGCCAATGGAATTTAAAGCCAGCCCAGGTTTGCTTAACAGCTTTAAGATTTGCTTAAACCTGAAGAATGTCTGAATGACACGGGAGGCTGCATATGCAGAAAAAGAGGCTTCCAAAATGAACCCTGCACAACAAGCCGAACACAACATCTGACTGTCAGTCAGACCCTCTGGTGCTTTTATCATATGAAGAATCATTCAGTGAGGGAGAAGAAGATGAAGAGGAGGAAGAGGAAGAGGAAGAGGAAGAGGAAAAGTCACATTTGTCCCTCACCAGTAAGTGAAGCAGTTTTTTAAAAATAGTTTTAAATTGGTTTTCTATGAGTTATTCTGGCTTTACATGAGTCTGGTTATATGTGTGAAGGCCAGGAATGTGAGTTAACTGTCATCGTTGTTGCCTGGTTAGATATGAAAGCTTGAGTCATGTAAAGTCAGTTCAGTATCACTATGGGAAATATTCTAATTCCCATCTTTGATACAATAAAATTACTTAAGGTTTATCTTTAATTTCTTAACTTCTTTTATTTCATTACTGATAATTAAATGCCAACTCACATAATGGATCGATGCAGCGAATGCTTTGTAAGAGAGAACATTACCTGCCAAGATTCTACATACTGAGGAGAGAGTTTTCCCTTAGCATCTCTCCTTTTGCGGATGACTGCAGCCAAGTGCATTCTATTTAAGGCATGTGCCAAAGCATAGACAGCATTATAAACACTGTAGCTGTGGCCAGTCATGATCATTTCAAAAAATGGTGCAGGGAGACTCTCCAGCATCTCCTCTCCAGTACATGTGGTTGGTGAGAGAGTGGAATTTGAAAGTGAACAACTGAATGCATCTTCCCAGAAATCTTGGATAAAACCATCTGCGTCTGTCCAATAAGGATGTACATTCTGAAGAAAGTCTTGAAATTTGTGAATCTCCTTGGAGTGAATCGCAAAGGAGATAGCACCATGGAACATTCGTATATTAATAGTTAATTTTTGAAGGCTATATAATATGAAATCAAGTTGGGCTGTTGTAATCCATACTTTTCCTTCATGTGACTTCTTGTAAGGAAGTAGTAACTGAGTTATCTCCATTGTCTTTATAGCACTTGCTAACCATATAATAAATCTACCTTCTCCATATACAAGAACTGCATTGGCTTTGCTGGTTGTGAAAGGTGTAAATGAAAACCATGCATTCAGCGTTCCTACTATGTTACCGTTATAATGCACATTGGGTTTAACTTTTTCTGTGAATGCTGAACAGAGTCCATTATTGAACAGCATTGGTTCTATTGTCTGTAAGAAACGTTCTCCAGCTTCATTAGCTGGAGTGATCAGCCCGACCCATTTCCATCCAAAATGCAGAAGTAAGTGGATAATTCCCTTGTACTGATGATCTTCATTAGGGACCATGCGGTAAAAGGAAGGGAACTTGGTTCCATCATTTATGGCTGGTTCAAATGAGCCAAATGAAATCTGGAAAAGGAAAAAGCCAAACATTTCCAAGTGTAATAAAAAACTAATGATATTCCAACTACTTTGAATATAAATATAAATCCTATATATCCCAAATATATGAAGCTTAGGGACAGCACCAACCTCAATTTACATAGAAAAACATAGACAATCTTGCTCTTTGCTTTCTGTGGATATTATTATTACTATTATTGTTATATCACAGTTTCATACTTGTGCACATTGATTCTTTTCAAGTAGAGGGAAGAAAATGTCATTGCTTATTTTAATATACTAATAAATGAATAATTGAGGTGGAGATAGAGCAATAGAAACTGTTCCTTTGCTCTGTAACCTTTACAGTGGTTGTAGAGATTGGCTGATTCTCCATCTGCTAAGAACTCTCCTGGGAAGATCTCCATAAGATTATATATGTTATGCTGCATGGAAACAAGAAGAGTGAATTATGGAACAAAATACCCATTTTTCAAAACCCATATTCTACCTGTGGAATCTTGAAAAGACCTAAGACATTTGCCATGCACCAGGAGGTATCAGAGTCAAGTCCCCCAATGGCTCCTATGACATTTTTCTGGATGCTACACCTGTAGTTGGGAACAAAGTGATTTGCATTAAAGATCAGGTCCAGAATTGTTCGGTAGGCCATCTTTGAATCATAATAGCTATCATAGATGTGGAATCCCAGAGAGACATTGGGCAACATCCTGGGATTCTTGTTGATCTCATCAACAGCAAAGACCAAAGCAAGGATGTGCTGGTAGAACTTTGTCATCACCCTGCAAATGAAATGAGTTAATGTTTAATGGGAAAATTAAAGAGTGCATATTATCTAGATATAGGAGAGATTCACCCACCTGCCTATAAAGAGAAGGCACAGCCAGCAAAGTTTACTTATTTAATTAGACAATATTTATTTATTTAATACTGTGTCAATAAAAATACTTTAAAGTGTTTTCTATAGCTGCTGCAAACTTCATTGACGTCTGCATCAAACTATCTACTAGGACCACAACATCTTATTGATGATTTCTTACAACCAGTTGAGACCCCATGACTGTGAAATTAATTTTTTTGCTCATCACTTTGCACTTGCTTACAGACAATTGCATTTCTCATTTTCCTGCCAATGCATTCAGTTTATCATTTTGTTGCTGTTTGCAACCCATGTTTGTTTTCTCCACCATGGACATTTTGGTATCATCACCCAAGTTAAGTACCTCACTGCTTGCCCATTTTTCTTCTTATGTTTTTATGCCATCCCTTTTCTCTTACTCTTACTCTCTTTTCTCTCTACCTTTATAGACTTAGATAAAAAAGCTTAATGTTCATTGCCATTAAACTTTTGTGCATAGTCTATGTGCATGGAGATTTCTCATAAAAATGTGTGTGTGTGTAGAAAATCTTTCTATTCTTTTTCTTAAAAAAATTCTAAAGCTTTTTTCTCCAAACCAATCAAAAGTTTTTTTTCCAGTCAGCCATGACGTAGAAAGAATAAATAAAATAATATTAAGTACCAGTTACTTACAGTGGGGTATTAATGAAGACCTGGGAAGGGTGTTCATTGAAAGAAACTCTGGGTAATATGTAATACATATAAGATACCGTTGCACCAATGACAAGGTCACCAGGTTCATACCACTCATTTGGAACATGAACAGGATTATTTGTGGTGCATTTGACACTTTGTACTTGGGACTCCATGTTGGTGAGAAGCAGAAGTAGAAGCAACATCCTGATGGCAAATGTCCTTCTCTGCATAGAGACTCCTGTTTCCCTCTACAATATTATTGCTGTCCTCCACCTGATTTGAACAAGAGGGATTGGGTGGTCGTTGACTGTTAATTTGGTATTTTAAGGGACATGTATCTACCTATTGTTAACTTAAACACTGTCACAACAGAATGCCTTGGATGCCGAATAAGATACAGTGATTTGATATGAAAGAGGGAAACTGAAAACTGAGAGGTAACAAAGTCCAGCCTCTCTCTCCTCCTTTACCACAGCTGTCTATGAAAAACTGGGGAACTAATAATCATTTCAGACTTGCATGTTGCGTGTTTTCCGCTCTGACATCTCGAGCTTCAGCTTGTGGAATTGATTATAGTAATTTTAATAATTACAGGGGAGAGAATCACTTTTGTAGTGCTTTTGGAGTCTATGACACATCAGCAGTAGAGGAACTGCCAAAGTAAATATATTTGTGATGTTGCAGAATAATAGGTTAGGATTGTACCTAAAAGGTCATCCAGTTCATACCCTGTCAATGCAGAATACCCACAAGCCTTTGTTATTTTTTAAAATCCACTGATAAGCAGGAAACAACACTCTTCATAAAATTTCTCTATCAAGTATTTTTTAAGAGTTTCTGAGTGTCAGAAGTACATTGAAGGAAACTAGGGAAGATACCATTAGCAGTTTGGGAGAAAAGCTGATAGCCAACTACAGCGAGAAGTAATCCTTGAGCGTATATGCCAACTATTTTGAATAATTGTAATACTTACAATTGGCAGATAGCAATGTGGAAGTACCCATTTGTTTTTACTTTCTTTGTTTTTCCTCCTTTTTATCTTTTTGCATTGTTTTGTTTGTTCTTTCTGTTTCTTTCTTTCTCTCTCCTTGTTTTATTTTTGTATCATTATCATTCAGATTTGGAAACATTTATAAGAAGCTTTGGAAGTAAGAAAACAACTCACTCTGAAACTTACTTACAGGTGGTACCTAACACCACGGAAACTATGCCCAGGAACCTCACCAAAATGCTGGAGAGGATACACCTCCACAGGCACATACCTCCACATGTGATGGAAATGTCCTAAAATCCAACTCTTCTGGACCTCGATCATACAAGAAATATGCAAAATAACTAAGCAATATTAGAAGTCACTCCAGAACTGGCCCTACTAAATATCTTCCAAGACAATAATGCCCACTCACAACACAAAGAGCTTATAACCCACCTACTCTCAGTAGCCAGAAGCATCATAGCCTGACACTGGAAAGACTTGTCAGGAGTAAGCGTAGATCAGTGTTATCAAATAGTATGGGGAACAGCCTTATTAGAAAAACTAACCAATAAACTGAAACTGACATGGGGACAACAAGGCAACAACAAGAACCCTCCAACAGCATATGAATCAATCTGGCTAACCTGATCCAAACACACACACACACAAACACACACACACACACAACTCACAAATGAAAGCAAATTTCACTACAGCCAGTCAAAGACAACCAATCACACCCTTGGCCACCCTCAACCTCTTTCACCACCAAAGGAATAGAAGCGAATAGTAAAGAGAACCCACACAAGTGATGCTGACACAAAACCCCACACATACACTAAGCAGAATAGAAGCATTGCCACCCGACCGCACCCCAATCACCATCCCCTCCCCCTTTTCTTCCTAATGTAGTCCTAACGTCTCAACAAATGAAACTGATCTGTAGAAAATGTAACTTGAAAAAAGAGACATTGCACATAGTTTATTAAACCAAGAAATTTTAATGAAAACATATCTTTCTTTTTAAAAAAAAGTTTAGGAGGGGGGAAGGAAGCAGGAGGGTCCCTGGATGAAAGGCATGGTAGAAAGTGTCTCCCAGGGGGAGAGACTGGGAGAAGAAGTAGGGTCTCAGGGGGGAGATGGGAAGGTCTACTTCTCTGTGTGTGAATAAATGAGTAGATATATATGATATAAATATGATAAAGGGCCCATCTTCTCTCTCTTTCTCTCCTTATTTTTGGGTTTTTTTCTTTTTATTCGCCTTGTTCTGTAGACTAGGTTGATTTATATTGCATTCCATGTTGAAATTTTTCAATAGACTAGAATTGAATTTATTACGGTCCCAGACCAGACCCACATACCGTATTAAATAAATCAGAAACACAATAAAATTAAGTTTAAATTAACAATCAGTATAATGATAAACAATACAGTTATGCCAGTTAAAATATGGTTTAAGTCTTAATCTCTAAAATATTATCTATAATTTGCTTTTAAGGCCTTAGTCTTTATAATACATGGCTTGTTCCCTAGGTTTTATGGCAACCGCACAAAATTTGACCACCTTTAACATGATCTCTGGATCCTTGTCCTCTATCAGAGATTTTAAACATTGAGGTTGGGGCCCACTTGGAATTTTCTGTATAACAGGGCTGATAGAACTGAGCGTATATCCCTGTAAAAACAGCATCGTAGCAGGGCATGAGAGATGGTTTCCACCTCTAATGAGCTGCAGGGGCAAACTCGTTATAAAAATTATATATATATGAACTTCCATATTGGCAAAGCCAAGGGTATGCACTTGTTTGAGTTGTAGTGCACTAAGGCATATGGTAAATAAGAACAGTTTGAACAAGTAAACCTAAAACTGAATGAAAATAGTAAAACACTTCCTGGTAAATAGCATCTAGATGTGTTCACTACTGAGGACAAAGCTTTAAAACGAAGCAATTTCAATTTCAAATCCAAATACACCAAGGTCAGCAAGAACTTCCAGCCCTCACAAACTTCTTCTTCTTCTGTTCTTGGAGTCTCCTATTCTTACTTCATTTTGTTCTTCATTATCCTTCCAAGACAAACACAAAAATCTCTGAAAAACCCTGGTGACAGCTTTATTTGCATACATTGTTTCTTTCCACTTCTTAGCCAATCTTCTTAGCACAGTAGAACTCTGTTTAGATTCCCATTACCCAAAAAAGTTTCTTTTTTGAAATTTTGTCCTTCCTGGAATCTCCCTGTGCAGCTGGTAAAAGAGTTTCAAGGTAAATGTGGTCATTATTCCAAAAGCAAGACCAATGAGATAGGGTGCCATGCTATTGTATCCACATGTGAATACAGCAGATTTCCATGAGCAAACAAGGGAAGGACCATAGTTTAGTAACATATTCTTTTTATTGAATGAACCCAGTTCACACAGTTGGCAGTCACTTACTAGATCACTGTTCTTTGTCAGTCTTTGGGATCTTTGGTTCTCATTACATGTGAAACCATATATCCATACAGGTAGCTATTGTGCCAGATGGGGTTCACAAAAGGTCAGGGAGCTGGCAAGGATATGGAGTGAATGTGTAAACAGGGGTTTACCAATCCAGGGACCCCCAAACAGTCCAGGCCACACTTGATGAAGCCAGGGACCTCAGATCCATTCCGAAGCAGTTTAAGAGCTGGCCTAATGTCTAATTAGTGTCAAAAACTCTAATTAAATAAATGGCTGGAAGCAGAGTGGGAGGATATGAAGTTGAATCTTCTTCAAACTCAGGATTGAGGAAAGATTCCATTTCCACAGCGTTCTCTTTTGCAAACAACTTATTTGTGGAGAAACTGCTTGAGGTTGAGCACCCTGCAGGATCTCGGTCCCGAGGCAACCGTTGAGTGAAGGCAAGGAATCTGTGGGGTGGGGCATTAGGTAGGAAGGAGAATCAGGCACTCAATCTCCTACATTATCCAGGGAATACACACTTTGCAGCTTCCAATGGTCTCCCCAAATTTGTTCAGGAAAGGCAGAGAGCATCTTGAGCAGAAATGTGGGCACCCATGGGGATGAAGGAAAAGAGTAGAAAGGCAAAGTAAATTTTCTGGTAAAGTCTTGGTGGGGAAAGTGATGCCTTCCAGAAAGTCCATTTAGCCTAAGAACCAACAGAGCCACAAATTCATCTGACATTTAAACCTTTCTTGGTGTTAGCTGCTCTCTGTTGTTCAGGTCAGGCCTCACCACAATTATGTAACATTTAGGGGAAAAAATGCAAACCAGTAACCCAGCACCAGAAGCAAAGATGGAGAAGATCTCCACAGCCACCATGTATTTTCCTCTGGTGCTCAGGTAAGTTGGAATGAAGGAGAGCCAAACACTGCAGAAGACCAGCATGCTGAAGGTGATGAACTTGGCTTCGTTGAAAGTGTCAGGCAACTTCCTGGCTAGGAAGGCCACCGTGAAGCTTATAGTGGCCAGGAAGCCCATGTAGCCCAAAACACAATAGAACATGGAGACTGACCCTTCATTACAAAGAAATATGATTTCTTCAGGCATTGAGTGCATGTCCACATCTGGGAATGGGGGAGAGGTTGCCAGCCAGAGGGCACAGATTCCTACTTGAACAATGGAGCAGGAAAAGACAATGGAATAAGCCAGTTCTTTGCCTACCCATTTCCTCATATTGGATCCTGGTTTAGTAGCCATGAATGCCAAAACCACCAATATGGTTTTGGCTAAGATGCTGGAGAGGGCCACAGAGAAGACAATGCCAAAAGCAGTTTGTCGGAGAAGGCAAGTCAGCATATTAGGTTTTCCAATAAACAACAAAGAAGAGACGAAACACAAGAGGAGGGAGATAAGGAGACCATAGGTGAGGCTTCTGTTATTGGCTTTGACTATGGCTGTATTGCGATGCTTAATGAAGATGCCAAGCACCAGAATTGTGATCAGAGAGAATAAAAGTGCAGAGGATGTTGAAACAATGGCCAAGGTTTCATCAAAGGCTAGGAAGTTTGGAATCTTAGGAATGCATAGATCCTGGCTGCTCTTTGGAAATTGATCTGCTGGGCAACTGACACATGTTTCCATGTCTGAAAACAAACAAAGAATGCATAACAATTTCAAGCATCCAATACTATTCTTAAGGATTTCCTCATTGAAATTTTAAGACAGTGCTTTCTATCTCAAAATGTTTAAGAACTTCTGTATGAAATCTGGAATTTTCTACATGGGTGACTTCTTTTTTACTAGTCCCCTTCCTTTGTTGTTGTAACGACTTGTAGTGCGTAGCAAAATGAAAAATACATTACTGCAGAAATCTTTGGAGCCCAGAAAGGCAAGATTAATGCGACTTTCAACCTTTTGTCAAACAACCTAAGTCTAACAGGAGAAAATTGATACTAACTATAAACAATGAGAACAACACATCTATTTAAGTTAAGCCTTCCCTCCTCCATCAGTTTAATGACAACAAGGTTGCCAAAGAGTTCAGAGCTTATTAAAATAAATTGGTATATCCTAAAATGACATCTCCCACCTTTCTCATTTGAGATCATTCCTTCTGGACATGGATCACAATCATAACAGCAAAACTTCCTTCCTTCCTTCTTTTTCTTCCCGTATCCAGGATGGCAGTTGTCATTACATATAGAAAGAGGTGGCACCTATAGGAAGAATGTAATATGAAACAAGGTTTGGGTGAATTATTTCTGTTACTTCTTGTACGGTCATTTGAGAAACTAGTACTAGGAAACCACCCCACGGCTTTGGGGTTGTAGTGTCCCAATATGGTCCATTCTGTTTCCTGTGCTATTTATTATCTCAATGAAACTGTTAGGAATAATATCCTAGAATCTGGCTCATGGTATCATCTGGATGCTGATGATGTGAAGTTCTACCTTTCCATTCCATTGGAACGAGAGGAGGTGGTGAAGGTGCTGGACAGGTGTCTGAAGACAGTGATGGATGGGATGGGGGCCAAATCCTTTTTGCAGAGAAATGCTTTCGATGGGTGGTTCCTACATCTGACCTCTGCAGCAAGAGCTTCTTAAGTCTGGGATACTCCTTGATTCTATCTCATCACTGGAGTCTTAATTATGGAATTTCATGGCCTGTGCAGTCATTTCTGTACCTCAGTGAAGTCTCTGTGCCATTTGATTCTGTCCTCATTAATGGCGAACTCTTTGCCGGGAGGGGCCTGAGGGTCCCACCTTCCCACTTTGACTTTGATGTACGATCTATTTGGGAATGTGACTAAGTTTGTAATATCCAAGCCAGCTGCCAACTCTCCATATTCATTGAATTTAATTTCATCTCCAGCACTGTTGTTGAACGAGATTCTCTGCAAGAATGAGTGTAGCTAGGTGGAAAGAGAAACGAAAGGTCAATACAGCATTCTGATAGTCTGATTATGATTGTTGAAGAGCTTCCCTAGATGGTATTAAATCCCTTTCCTCTAAGAGTAAAACACTTCAGTTTACAATGGAGAGCACCCTTTTTTCAATTCCCCATACGGGAAGACTAGGAAAACATGAATCAGTGTAAATTCAACAGTTGACAGAATTCCATAAATAAATGTGAAAGAGTTAAGTATATAGACCTGCTTGCTTGGGACCTGCCATTGTCAAGATCCAAGAAAGGGAAGGAATTTGAGAAGTCAAGTAAGAGCTCATGCTCTCATGTTCATGCTCTCAAACATCATGTTCCCTGAGCATAGGAATGGAACATGAGAACATCTGACTGGACCTTTCATTAGTTTCTGCTGTCAAGATGTATGATAAGAAGTGTGTGACTGTGGCCTCACTGAATGCAAAGCTCCACAATTGTGCCCTGTGTAACAGGCAAAGCATTCTTCTGGCTATCTCTCAAACTCTTTGGTCCTGGTAGCATCTGAAGCATCATTCAGTGAGAGATAGGAGGGGGAGAAGGAAGATGAAGAGCCACATTTGTCCCTTGCCAGTAAGTACAGCAATTATTAAGATGTTTTTTTTAAAAATGGTTTTCTAGAGGTTATTCTGACTTTAAATGATTTTGCTTGTATGTCCAACTGCCCCCTGTAAAATGTGAGTTGTCTGTAAGTTTGTTGCTTATGAAAGTCTGTGCCATCTAAACTCTGTTTACTGTCATTATAGGAAATATTCTAATTCTCTTTCTAATTTCTCAAGTACTTTTCTGTTATTTCTTTACTGATAATTAAATGCTTACTCACATAATGGATCAATGAAGTGAATGCTTTGTAAGAGAGAATGTTACCTGCCAAGGTTCTACATATTGAGGAGAGAGTTTCCCCTTAGCATCTCTACTCTTGTGGATCGCTCCAGCCAATTGCTTGCTATTTAAGGCATGTGCCAAAGCATAGACAGCGTTATAGATACTGTAGCTTTGCCCGGTCATGCTCATTTCAAAAAATGGTGCAGGGAGGCTCTCCAGCATTTCTTCTCCAGTACACATGTGATCGTTGAATATTGAGAGAGTGGAATTTGGAAGTGAACAACTGAATGCATCTTCCCAGAAATCTTGGATAAAACCATCTGTGTTTGTCCAATGAGGACGTATACTCCGAAGAAAGTCTTTAAAGTTGTGAATTTCCTTGGAGTGAATTGCAAAGGATATAGCACCATGGAGCACTTGTATATTAACATTTAATTTTTTTTGAAGGCTATATAATATGAAATCAAGTTGGGCTGTTGTAATCCATACTTTTCCTTCACGTGACTTCTTTTGAGGAAATAGTTGAGTGAACTCCATTATGTTTAAAGCACTTGACAACCATATATTAAATCTACTTTCTCCATATACAAGAACTGCACTGGCTTTGCTGGTTTTGAAAGTTGGTAACAAAATCCTTGAGTCATACAGCATTTTTAGTAAGTTACCATTATAATGCAGATTGAGTTCAACTCTTTCTGTGAATGCTGAACAGATTCCATTCTTGAAAAACATGGGTTCAATTGTCTGTAAGAAATGTTCGCCAGCTTCATCAGCTGTAGTCATGAGCCCAACCCATTTCCATCCAAAATGCAGAAGTAACCGGATTATTCCCTGATACTGAAGGTCTTCATTGGGGACCATGCGGTAGAAAGAAGGGATCTTGGTTTGATCATTTATGCCTTGTTCAAATGAACCATATGAAATCTAGAGAAGGGAAAAGGCAACCATACCCAAGTGAAAAAAATACTAATGTTAATCAAATTTCTTTGAATATCAATAGAAAACCTCTGAATCCCTACTGTACAAAGTTTGGGGACAGCACCAACCTCAATTTGCATAGATAACAAGGACAATCTTGCTCAATGTTTTCTGCATATATTATTATTATTTATTATTATTATTATTATTATTATTATTATTATTATTATTATTATTATTATGGCATTGTCAGATCTACATACTTGTACACATTGATAGTCTCCAAGAACAGGGGAGCATTTATCATGGCTCATGTTAATATACTGCTAGGTGGATGACTCAACAAAACTGCAAGGTGGAGGTGGAGCAATAAAAATTGTTGATCATGCTTTTTTGCTCTCTAACCTTTATAGCGACTGTAGAGAGAGGTTGATTCTCTATCTACTTATAACTCTCTTGGGAAGATATCTTGGGGAATCCTGAAGATCTCCATTTGATTGTATATGTTATTCTTCTCTGAGCACAAACAACCACATCATATAAAATATCAGTAAAATACAGAAATACCATACCAAACAATTTCAGCCAAGATTAAAACAACAAAGAATGAAATCCAACAATGCAGGAGAACAGCCCAAAAACTGACACCACTATATAACTCTGCATAAGGCCAAATGCTGGAACAATAACAATAAACAGTGTTTTCAATTAGCTTCTGAAAATTAATAATGCTGAATAACATCCTAGTTCCCTAGGAATGGAACATCTTGATTTTTAATGGGAGGAACTTTATTAGTTAACGTCTTGTGAATTATTTATGCATTTGTCTTTTTAAAAATATTTTTTATTAAAGATTTTCCTCATTTACAAAAGCACATGCATTGTCTCTTTCTTCATGTTGTGTTTTCTATAGATCAGTTACATTTGTTGTGAGACATTGGTGTTAAATCCAGTATAGGACTGGGAAGAAAATAGGCGGGGAGAGGAGAGAGGGTGTGGGGTGGTCAACCTTATGTTCTTTTACTTGGTGTATGCGTGGGGTTTTTATTTCAGTGACTATGGCATGAATAGTTTTTTTTTTCTTTTCTGTTCAAAACCCATATTCTACCTGTGGCATCTTGAAAAGACCTAAGACGTTTGCCATGCACCAGGAGGTATCAGAGCTGAGTCCCCCAATGACTCCTATGACATTTTTCTGGATGCCACACCTGTAGTTGGGAATAAAGTGACGTGATTTAAAGAGCAGGTCCAGGGTAGTTCGGTAGGTCATCTTTGAATCATAATAGATGTCATAGATGTGGAATCCCAGTGAGACATTGGGCAACATCCTGGGATTCTCGTTGATCTCATCAACAGCAAACACCAAAGCAAGGATGTGCTGGTAAAACTTTGTCATCACTCTGCAAATGAATTGAGTTACTGTTTAGTGGGAAAATTACAGAGTGTAATCTAGATACGAGATTATCTACTTGCCTTTCTGTAAAGAGAGGACACAATCAGAAATGTTTATACCTTTTTTAGACAATACAGTCATACCTCATGTTACGTTTGCTTCATGATGTGTTTTTTCAGGTTGTGGCAACCTGGAAGTATACCGGAAAGGGTTACTTCCGGGTTTCACCACTCGCACATGCACACAAGTGCCAAATTGCGCCATGCACCTGCGCAGATGCGGCGCTTCAGGTTGCAGGCTTTTCATGTTGCAAACGGGCCTCCAGAACAGATCCCGTTCGCAACCAGAGGTACCACTGTAGTATTATACAGCTGTGTCAGAAGAATATACTAAAGTGCATGTGTGCCTGGAGATTTCTAAAAAACAAAGTTCTAAAGCTTTCATTCCAAATCAATCTAAGTTATTTTAAGTCAGATACAACATTTAAGGAATAAAAGAAAATACAAAAAAATACTGGTTACTTACATTGGCTTATAAATGAAGGCTTGGGAAGGGTGTATATCGAAGGATAAATTGGGGACTATATAACAGATATGAGATGCCATTGCACCAATGACCAGGTCACCTGGCTCATGCCACTCGTGTGGAACATGAACAGGATGGTTTGTTGCGCATTGAGCACTTTGTACTTGGGACACCATATTGGGGAGCAGGAGAAGCAGAAGGAGCAACATCCTGATGGCAAATACCCTTGTGTGCATGGACTCCCCTGCTTCTCCCGACAGTATTATTCCTCTCCTCCACCTGATCTGAACAAGACAAATTGGGTGGCAGCTGACTCTGTCAATTTGGCACTGTAAGGGGCACGTATTCACCTTATTGTCAACTTAAAGACTGTCACAACAGAAATCCTCGGAAGCCAAACAAGATACAGTGATTTGATATGAAAGGAGGGAACTCATAACTGATGGGTAACAAAGCCCAGCCTCTCTCTCCTCCCTTACCATAGCTGCCTATGAAGCACTGGGGAGCTTATAATCATTTCAGACTTGCCTGTTGATCCTTTTTCCACTCTGACTTCTGGAGCCTTGGCCAGGTGAATTGATTATTGTAATTTTAATAATTACAGGGGAGGATATCAATTGTGCAGTGCTTTTGGAGTCTATGATGTATAAGCAGTAGGTAGTGGTTGTTTTTTTCCTCCCTTTTCTGATGGTACTCAAGGTTATGTAGTACCAGCACCTGTTTTCCCGGGTGAAAAGCACTGGTTAAAAATGTGGCACTTAGTGTAACAACTTCATGATGAGTGCTGGCACTGTTTTTCTAGAAGAAAAGCACTGGCAGAAGGGGAACTGCCAATGTAATAATATTTGTCGCACTATAGAATCTTAGATAAGGAATGAACCTACAGTCCACTCCCTATGAACCCCCACTTATTGCAACATTAATCCTGTCCCTTGCTTAGGAAATAGCAAGGGGAATAAATCAATATATTTTATGAACACATGTTTGCCTGTGTCTCAGCACCTTCACTCTTAGGGGGATTATTTGGTTGTCTCCCTGGGGTTACAGGATGTTTATAAAATGTTTTCTCTTTCCATCCTGCCCATGTTCAAGATGCACAACAGGAGAGTCTCCATAAATTCCTTCATGGCGATAAAGCAATAAGCTGCAATGGATTAAAACGTAGAAGGAACTTTCAAAGGCCTGGATATCAGATGTATCCATGGTTGAATTTCTGTTGCCCTTTGGAGGAAAGGTAGCTTCAACATATTTGTTTTGCTTTGTTTTGCTTTACTCTGACAAACTGAGTATTGTAAATCAGATTCAAGGTTGTTTTTGTGTTAACATAGGGGTGCAAAACTAATGTTTGTTCATCAAGTGCGGTTCAGAGATAGTTTGAAAGGGGTTTTAAGCATAAGGTAAAGGTAAAGGGACCCCTGACCATTAGGTCCAGTCGTGGCCGACTCTGGGGTTGCGGCGCTCATCTCATTTTATTGGCCGAGGGAGTTGGTGTACAGCTTCTGGGTCATGTGGCCAGCATGACTAAGCCGCTTCTGGCGAACCAGAGCAGTGCATGGAAACGCCGTTTACCTTCCCACTGGAGCAGTACCTATGCACCTATTGCTTCTGTGACAATGCTGGGGAATTCTATTGCCGGAGCCTTCACTCAAATCTGGAATTACTTGCAAAAAAATAGCTTGGACTCATGTGAACACATGATGCTGCCTTCTACTGAGTCAGAAGCACATTGATCCATCTAGCCCAGAATCATCTACTCTGAGGCCCCATCTGCACAGAGGGGTTTAACACTCAATACCAGGGAACTTTGGGAATTGTAGCTCTGTGAGGGGAACAAGGTCTCCTAACAACTCTCAGCACCTTTAGCAAAAACCCGTAGCAGTTTCCCTCAGTATAAACATATCTGCAAGCCATTTCCCGTAATATAAAGCATTTTTGTAGGTTATTTTCACTAATATATATATATATTTTAATGCACATGTTAACCTAGCATGTGCATTGCTGTACACATTACATGGCAGTATTTAGGGTTGCCATATTTCAAAAAAGTAAACTTCCTGAGTTGAGTTTTTTTGGGGAACAAACCCAAATTGCTGGGGAACCCCCCCTAGTGATTTTTAGCTGTTGGAGCTGTTTCCGCTGCTTTTTCCATCATGCTTTCCCAGACATTTTCCCAATTCTGCAAAAATCCCCCCTGACACCATTTTTACACACAAAAACTAGGACATGTCAGGAATTTTTCTGATGTATGGCGAATCTAACTACATTGCAAAATTCAGAGAAGTGAGAGTTTTGAATGAATGGCTGCATTTTGCTTTGTGAGTTGCGCTGGGAAATGTAAATTAGGTAGGTTTGCCTTCAGATGTGAACTGAACCAAATTTCTCCTCCATTCCTAGAAGTAGCCTGTGCTCAATTTGCCAGCACCTCTACTACCACCGATCACCCAATCCACTTCCATCCTCATGCTTGCCTCCACCCCATCTCATCCATCCAATATTTCTGCTTATTAAATCCTGTTCATTGTGTTCTGTCCAGTGCTCAGTAAGGGGATGACATAGTGATGTGTATTTAACATTTCTTTCTCCGTTTCTTTCTAATAGCAGCTGTGGGGGGAGAGAAGAATTTCTGCTTTTGTTTGATCTTCTTGCTTAGGTGCTATACCTTCTTACTTAGGCTCCCATGATCTGGAACACAACCACGATTAGATGAAGAAACCCAACCTGACTGTGGGGATTCAGTTCACTCTCTCTGGGTTTTCTGATGTACTGGAGCTCCAGCTCCTCTTTTTCCTGCTCTTCCTTTTCATCTACATGTTGACTCTTCTCGGAAACATCCTCATATTCCTCACCATCTGGTTCAGCCCTGTGCTCCATTCCCCCATGTACTATTTTCTTGGCGAGCTTTCCATCCTGGATGTGCTTTATTCCAGCACCACCGTGCCCAAGATGCTGACCAGCTTCCTGGCTGGTTCCCAAGCCATTTCCTTTGAGGGCTGTGTGGCTCAGCTCTATGCCTTCCACTTCTTTGGAGGCACCGAGTGTTTCCTGCTCACTGTCATGGCATATGACCGCTATGTGGCCATCTGTGACCCTCTCCGCTACTCTGGGATCATGAGCAACGTGTCTTGCATCAGACTGGTGATTGCAACCTGCCTGGTGGGGGCACTTCATTCGACTCTTCAGACTGTGCTCACGTTTCGCCTCCCTTACTGTGGGCCTTACAAACTTGACCACTATTTCTGTGATGTCCCACCCTTACTGAAGGTAGCCTGTGCAGAAACCTCTCTGAATGAGACCGTGGTCACAGTGAACATTGGTGTTGTGGCACTGAGCAGCTTTGCTTTGATCCTTGGTTCTTATATCCGCATTGCCACCACAATTCTCAAGATGCGCTCCAAGGAAGGGAAGAGGAAGGCCTTCTCCACCTGTGCATCTCACCTCACTGTAGTCCTCCTCCTTTATGGCCCTTGCATATTCATTTACATGCAGCCATCCACCAACCACTCTGCCCTGAACATTGTGGCCCTCTTTTACACGTCTGTGACACCTGCACTGAACCCCATCATCTACACCTTGAGAAATGAAGAAATCAAGAAGATGGTGAAGAAACTGGCATTCAAGAAGGTGTTTTCTTGAAGGACAGCAATGCAGCTTCTATAGATAGAAGCACCATGAGTTGGGATGAATTGTACCTCTATGAGTTGTAGCCACTGCTAGTCTTGCTCAGAGTAGAACCTCTCAATGCCAGTTGCTGGGAATCACAAGTGGGGAGAGTTGCTGTTGAGCACAGATCTTCCTGTGGGTTATTGGTTTGCCATTGTGAGAACAGGATGTTGGGCTAGCTGGGCCTTGGGCATGATCCAGTAGTGGTCTTCTGATGTTATGTTCTTAATGGACATGATTATATTTGCTCAAATATTTTTGATGGGTCTATTCTGAGAGTAACTTTGTTAGATACAATCCTATGTCTATTTGTGGGGGATAGTTGTGCCATGAATTCTACTCATATTGATCCAGAGCCGAACTCCAACGTATAGTTAGCAGAGTAAAACCTTAGTTGCAGGATTTCCCAAAAATAGACCAGAGGCAATTAATATTTCATTCAGCAGAGCTTTATGGCTACTGAAGGCAAATGAGCATAATGGTCACAAATCCAATACATTGGTAATACGGGTTACATACGCTTCAGGTTACATACGCTTCAGGTTACACCCAGAAATATTACCTTGGGTTAAAAACTTTGCTTCGGGATGAGAACAGAAATTGTGCAGCAGCGGTGCAGCGGCAGCAGGAGACCCCACTACCTAAAGTGGTACTTCAGGTTAAGAACAGTTTCAGGTTAAGAACAGACCCCCAGAACGAATTAAGTTCTTAACTCGAGGTACCACTGTACATTCAGGATTGGCACTGTCTGTAAGAAATCCAGTTGCAGCAGACTTAACTTAAACTTACAGTAACTTATAATAAGACTGAAACCTTAACACTAAGCATACTATATACAGAACACCATACCAGAAGGAAAGAGGGATAGAAAGGTGAAACCCAGGCTCCTTCTGGCCTTATTATTATAGTCAGCATGACCTTGACAGAAAGAGATAACAGAACCATTTTAAGCCAGCCGTACTCAGCTTCTCTGAAGGAATAACCCAAACATCAGGAACCAACATTTCTTCTCCCCCCCTTTATTTTTTCTTCTTTTTTCTTTTATTCGTTTCTTCTCTATTGTTCCTTTTTTCATATATATGTGCTTATTTGAAATATGTATGTATGCATTTGTAACATTTTGCTTATATTTTGTAACAATTATGTTAAACAAACAATAAAATTATCCAAAAAATAGAAAATGCAAAAACCCCCAACCACTTTATTTTTCTGTTATTAAACCTGTTCTCATTCTAAAATGTTATTTGTTGTATTTTATGGCCAAATGTAGTAAGACCAGGTGTCTGATGAAATTAGAAGTCCTTTGGAGAGATAAAATACTGCATGGAAACAAATACAACATTCCTTACATTGAAAACTCTCATTTCTCACTAGTAGTTATTATTCTGCACGAATGATGCAAACACCAGTAATTGCTCATTAAACTTGGTGTGTAGATCCTTTAGGGTACTTTTCCTTGGAGTCACCCAACTGATGTCAAAATATGCTTGGGGAGAATTCTCGTCTCCCATGATGAATAAGAACCAGAGATATGGTGAGAAGAGGGTTCATAATTCTCCCAGCTGGTGTACTCAAACCGACCTTGAAATGTGGCTGAGGAAGACATTTGTTTTGTCCTTGTACACTCTAGAGCTTCTCGTTCAAGCGTCTTGCAACTTCTGAAGAAGATGCAAACACTGGCCCCTTCTCAAGGCAGCTAAGGAAGTCATTGACTTGGATCACCCCTCTCTAAAAATTCAGGGAGATCTATTTGTCAGAGTATTTGCAAGATGCAGGAATATCGCGCACCTGAATACAACTAATCTGACATTCAGTTTTATCAACAGTTCAAATCCTTCCAACTGGAAATTTCCATAGTTGAGGGACTCATGTTCTTGTAGATCACATATTGACTTTGATGCAAGAGTCATTGTCTGGAGACATCCTAGAGCTCTTATAAAGACAGGGAGATCTTCTGCTAGAGAGATACAACTATGTTCGGCATTTGAAGGCCACTGCAACTGATTTTTGCTGGCTTATTTGTGGTTCAGGTAAGTTCAAATACTGCCGATTGAAAAGGTCCATAGTTAAGAATCGATGTTCTCATAGCTCAGTATGACTTCAAGAGGGCTATCTCCTTAACCCAGATATTTCAGGGTGAGAACACACCTCATCTGCATATTGCTCCTAATTTGATTAGGGAGACGATGCTCTGGGAAGTGGCTGTGGGAAGTGGGTGTTGGAAGAACAGAGAAGCAAACCTGCCTAGTTTCAACTTCCTGAAATAAAAAGTGAAGGAAAACACAGCTACCCATCAAAATTTGCTATTCTCTGTATTTCACAATGCTGCTCTCTAACTAAATGCTGTGTACAAAAATGCACATATTAGGGGGAAGAGTGCATAGAAATGCACGTATTTGTGAAATCAATATACAGAATGCATTATGTTGGGCAAAATTATTTGCCAAAATGTGTCTATTAGCCAAAATTGCATGTAGAATTCTGATTATATTGGGAGAAGAGCTGGTGAATTTCCATGAGGATTTTTAAAAAAATGTAAATTGATGTGGAAATGTGGCAAACTGATTGGAAAAAACGAAATGGAGATAAATCAAAATGGACTGATTAGTTTCTCCTCCTCCTCCTCTCCCCCTCCTCAAAATTCTCATTTTCTTCCCACATTCAGGTGTGTGCCATTAACAACCACAACAATCAATTGAAGGTAGATGGAGAAAGACAACTTCACTCTTGTGATTAAATTCACTCTCCTGGGTTTCTCTGAAGTCCAGGGTCTTCAGATCTTTTTCACTCTCTTTCTTGCCATTTACCTCTTGACGTTGCTCGGGAATGCCGTCATACTCTTCACAATCCGCCTCAGTCCTCAGCTCCACTCCCCTATGTACTACTTCCTGTCTGAACTGTCCCTCCTAGATGTGTGTTACTCCACTACCACCGTTCCGAAGATGATGGCTGGCTTCATCAATGGCTCTCAAAGCATCTCTTACCAGAGCTGTGTGGCTCAGCTTTACTTCTTCCACTTCTGTGGGGGCACAGAGGGTTTTCTCCTCACTGTCATGGCCTTTGATCGTTATGTGGCCATATGCAACCCCCTTCGCTACTCTTCCATTATGAGCAAGATGGTTTGTGCCCAGTTCATGGCTGGAACGTGCCTCGTCGGAACCATCCATTCCACTATTCAGACCGTCCTCACTTTCCGTCTCCCTTACTGTGGCCCTTATGAGCTTGAGCACTACTTCTGTGATGTCCCACCTTTGCTCAAAGTGGCCTGTGCTGACACATCGATAAACAAAGTTGTCATCATGATCAATGTTGGCGTGGTTGCCCTCTGTTGCTTCATCTTGATCGCGGGCTCCTATGCACATATTGTTGCCACCATACTGAAGATGCGCTCGGAGGAAGGAAAGAGAAAAGCTTTCTCCACCTGCACAGCCCACCTCATCGTGGTCTTGACTCTCTACGTCCCTTGTGTCCTCATATACTTGCAGCCAGCCACAACCAACTCGGTTCAGAAGGTGATGTCCATTTTCTACACAGCTATCACCCCTGCACTAAACCCCATCATCTATTCCTTGAGAAGTGAAGAAATCAAAAGGGCAATGAAGAAACTTGTATTTAGGAAGGTATCTTCCTGAATGAAAGGGAAGGAATGAAGGAGAGAGAGAGCTGGACAAGTGGTGAGTTCAAGTAAACTGGTCAGCCCTCATTACCAGTAGCCACCAATTGCTATATCCTCCACCAACTTCTCCAATCCTATTCTAAAATCATCTTGGTGGCTCCCACCATGTCCTGTGGTAGCAATTTTTGCAGTCTAATGGAGTGTATGGGATGATGAATACCCTTCTTCCATCTAGAACCTCTTTGCTTTCAGCTTCGTTCCATGGCCCTGGTTCTAGTACTATGAAAGGGGGAGCAAACTGTTTCTGTCTGGTTCAGTCATAATCTCTTGACCTGACCTACTTCATGGGTTGCTGTGAGAATAACGGTGGTGGGATGTTTCATCCCCTCCATCCACCGTTTTTTGTTTTTTTGAAACTGAATCTTCCACCTGCCTCTTTCTACACATCCCTGCTTGAACACTGAGGTCTTCAGGGGAGTTACGGTCATTTGTCTCCCATAATTTGGCGGCACAGCTCATATTCATGAAGCATCATGCATTCAATATGGTGGGTTCAATTTTGTGGAACTGAGATGAGACAGGGCCACTCCCTGATGGAACTTCTGGAGACTAGTTGGTAACTTTTTATTTCAATAAGAATTTAAGGACATTTCTGATTTTATAGCTGGCTTGTAACGGAGTTTGTCTCTATTGTATTTGTTCGGCTTATTGTACACTGCTTAGAGACAATTGCAGTTAAGTGGTATAAATAATAAATAAATAACCTGATTAATCCAATTCTGCATTAAGACATCTAATTGTATCTTGGCTGGCCCTGGCACAGTATCATATGTGCTAAAAATCCTGCTCTGCTCTGCTCACCACCTATCATCTTGCTGCTGTTTATGGGTCTGTTTATAGATTACAGTGGTACCTCGGGTTGAGAACTTAATTCATTCTGGAGGTCTGTTCTTAACCTGAAACTGTTCTTAACTTGAAGCACCACTTTAGCTAATGGGGTCTCCTGCTGCCACTGTGCCACCACTGCACGATTTCTGTTCTCATCCCGAAGCAAAGTTCTTAACCCGAGGTACTATTTCTGGGTTAGCGGAGTCTGTAACCTGAAGCGTATGTAACCTGAGGTACCACTGTATTGTATGACTTTTATTGTAATGTACCATTCTTTTTTATTTTGTGTCATGCTTTATGCTCTCGAATTCTGCAAGTTGCTTGGAGCTGCCTTATGTGGGTAGCAACTAATAAACTAAAATAATAACAACAATGGTAATGTTGTAAGCCACTGTTATATATATTTTTATACAGTAGATGATAGACAGATGATAGATAGATAGATGATAGATAGATAGATAGATAGATAGATAGATAGATAGATAGATATAGACAGATGATAGATAGATAACAACAACTCCTTGTGGTTGTTGCTATGGGAAAACTATTAGGAGTCAGGAACTCTTGCCAATCTACCAGAAGATCTTCCTTTGCCTTCTGCTCACCCCTGTTTATGGATTGTAAGCCTGTGGGCCATAATTATATTGTTTATTATTGACTTTATGTAAGCCACTAGACCTTTTCAACTGAATAAAGGGGCAAAAGTGCAGTAGGTGGTAGAGGAGGAGTTTGGATTTGATATCCCGCTTTATCACTACCCGAACGAGTCTCAAAGCGGCTAACATTCTCCTTTCCCTTCCTCCCCCACAACAAACACTCTGTGAGGTGAGTGAGGCTGAGAGATTTCAGAGAAGTGTGACTGGCCCAAGGTCACCGAGCAGCTGCATGTGGACGAGCGGAGACGCGAACCTGGTTCCTCAGATTACGAGTCTACCGCTCTTAACCACTACACCACACTGACTCTCCATGTAGGTCTACATGTAGTTTGGTGGGTAAGAACATAAAAGTCTGCTGGATCAGGTTCATGGCCCATCTAGTCCAGCATCCTGTTCTCGCTGCTACTAACTAGAAGTTCAGAGGAAATCGGCAAATGGGACCCAAGCACTCTGTCCCCTGCTGCAGTGCCTGGCAACTGGTATTCAAAAGCACGACTGCCTCTGACTATGGAAGAAGAGCATAGCTATGATGGCTAGTAGATCATAGATAGTCTTATATGCTGTAAATTTGTCTAATCCTCTCAAAGCCTTCCAAATTGTTGGCCATCACTGCCTCTGGTGGCAGCACTTTATTTTTTAAAAAATAATTTTTTATGATTTTTTCATTGATAACACACCAATTTGGGCCACATTATTACAATATCAAATCATGCCAAATCATAATACAATTTATAAAGCCAATTATACATTCCAAATTAAACAAATTGGGTGACTTCCCATGTTCTGATCGTGGCAGCACTTTAATTGCATGGTGTGTGAAGAATCACTTTACAGTCGTACTTAGGTTCTCAAACATAATCTGTTCCGGAAGTTTGATCGACTTCTGAAAATGTATGAAAACCAAGGCACAGCTTCCTGCACTCAATTGGAAGCTGAGGAAGCTGCGTCAGATGTTCAGCTTCCAAAAAACATTCTCAAACTGGAACACTTACTTCTGGGTTTGCGGCATTCAGAAGCCAAGACGTATGAGTACCAAGGCATTTGAGAACTAAGGTACTAAGGTTGATGGATCTCAACCAAAACTCTTGCTACCAGCTGCCAAATCATACAATTCCAGGACGACGAACAGGAACAGAACTTGCTTGATTAGTAACTTGATTTTTAGTTAGTTTTATTATATACAGCAGAGTAAAGCACAGCTTTGTACAAGTTGCTATATACACAGACTATTCAACTATTCAGACTATACACAGAAGATTCAAACTTCTTTTCAAACTTTAACACTCCAATACTCCAACAAGAAAACTGCTTTGTCATTCTCCTTATAAGGAAGAACTTAGCCAATCACCACCTGTTGCTAGGCTTCTTTATCTCCAAGCAGACTTTCTCACATACTCCGTTTAACTTGGCCTGTTGCCAACCCACTAACTGTTCACTCCAAAAGCTGCTGGAAAACCAAAGTCTCAACAATGGCTGCATTTTCTTTGTCCTGTATCTTCCAACATTCAGTTTCATTAGATGCCCATGAGTTCTAGTGTTATGACAGAGGGAGAAAAACCATCTGTGTAGGTGAGACATGTCTAGTCATGGAGAGAACCTTTTTTGCCCTGGAGGCCTCTTGCGCCAATGCAGGAGGAATCTGTTGAATTGGACTTCATCTCATATGCTGGTGGGAATGTAAAACTGATAGCTACTTGAGGATTTCCCTACTTCAAATCCATTACATCATTAGTTTGTGGAGTGAATGTTGCCAGTTCTCTACTGTCAGGGCTTGGGAAGTCTATTCCTCCCCTTGTGACAGCAAGAGGTAGAGATAACAAGGTAGAGTCCACTAATCCAGAATGCGGCAGCTAGACTGGTGATTGGGAGCGGCCACCGAGACCATATAACACCGGTCCTGAAAGACCTACATTGAATTGTGGTCAGAAACGTACTGGGAGCCAATGTAGGTCTTTCAGGACCGGTGTTATATGTTGGTGTTGACCTTTAAAGCCCTAAACGGCCTTAGCCCAGTATACCTGAAGGAGTGTCTCCACCCCCATTGTTCTGCCCGGACACTGAGGTCCAACCCCGATGGCCTTTTGGCAGTTCCCTCACTGTGAGAAGCAAAGCTACACGGAACCAGGCAGAGGGCCTTCTTGGTAGTGCCACCTGCCCTGTAGAATGCCCTCCCATCAGATGTCAAAGAGATAAACAACTACCTGACATTTAGAAGACATCTGAAGGCAGCCCTGTTTAGGGACGTTTTTAATGTATTTTAATGTATTTTTATCTTTGTTGGAAGCCACCCAGAGTGGCTGGGGAAACCCAGCCAGATGGGTAGGGTACAAATAAATTATTATTATTATTATTATTATTATTATTATTATTATTATTATTATTATTACATTCATAATAGCGAGAGACAAAAGAGTGCAGCAAACCCTAACAATGGCATTGCTCCAACTCATCCCTTCCTCCCTCCTTCCTAGCAACAGCATTTCCCTTTACAGTGGCCTATCCTAACACTTCCCAAGTCATCATTCTGATCATCCTCATCCTCATCCTCATCCTCACTTTTAATTTGTTTACAAGCTGAAGAAACAAAGAATGTACACCTTATAACAATCTAATGCAATACAAAAAGTGATAATAAAAACATAGCTTTAAAATTAGCAATCTACATCAAATAAAGTAACATTCAACAATAATTAGGATAGTATAATATCAGCATATAAAAATTAAACAGAAACCCACTCTTAACAATTACAATAAACAATTTCAAAACTTCAATCAATAAAACAACGGCAAGCCACAGTACATAAAATAATACAAATTGAGAAACAGAGACTGGAGGGTGGGGCAAGGCAGGTGAAAGAAGGCCTTGCCTGGTGGAGTCTCTCCCCTCTTCTGTTCATCTATCTCTGAGCTGTGACCTTCCTTAAACCCCTGCTGTAAATCAAGACTGCATTCCTCTTCTCCTGCAGCATCAGGAGAATGTGTGTGTGTGTGTGTGTGTGTGTGTGTGTGTGTGATCTCCAACATTCCTCCTCCATCTTGTCCTCTTGAGTCCAGTCCCTGACATCTACTGAATGATGTAAGTGACCGTGTGTTGTAAATGAGTCTTATGTTATTTATGAACCTCATTTTTTTGTATTTCCTTTAACCATTAATGCAATCCCTGAATTCGGTTGGAGAAAAGGTGATTCATAAATGCAATATATAATGTAACAGTAATAATATACCACCACCTCCTCCTTTTCAATACCTCTCATTATAGTTTGCCAACATGAGATATCATTATAGATTTACAGTGGTACCTCGGGTTACATACGCTTCAGGTTACAGACGCTTCGGGTTACAGACTCCGCTAACCCAGAAATCGTATGTTGGGTTAAGAACTTTGCTTCAGGATGAGAACAGAAATTGCGTGGTGGCGGCAGCGGGAGGCCCCATTAGCTAAAGTGGTACCTCAGGTTAAGAACAGTTTCAGGTTCAGAACGGACCTCCGGAATGAATTAAGTTCTTAACCAGAGGTACCACTGTATTTTGAAAACAAATGAAATCCCCACCCACTAATTGGCTGTGGGTGATCCTGAGGGAAACAGATTGATGTTATGGGAACTGGTGGTGATGAAGCCTGATGACATAAATTGCCATGTTGCTACCATCTAGGACTAGGTGAATCCCAGAACCATTGGTGAAATACCCAAGACAAAGGGAGGATTATTGTTATGCTCACAGCATGCATTCTGGAGCGATTTTGGATTAGAGATTATTTTACCGTAACAGGAGAATATTTTTGTCTTCTATGGTTTCAGGGTAAAGAGATACACAGGTTGCTCATATGTCGCAGTCAAAAAGAGTACAATCTGTGTACCTGCATACCCAAATAGTTGAGTTATATGCTCATACAGCTATTCACATATAATGTTCAATGAGTGTACAGTGTGTACATGTGTACACAACAGCAGAATTGTACAGATCAACAAGTGTAGACTCTTTCACATAGAAACTTGTACATGTCTACCTCTGTTCAGTGTAACATGTGAACAAGCCTAAGTTGAGAAAGGATTGGAGTTATTTTCTCACCTAGGCATTGACTTTATGTTTAAGAGTGGTGACTATCTTGAAATGTAGAGAAAGAAGACTAAGGAAATACTGAAAAGGACTGCGGCATAAAATAAAGAGAGCTTCAATTTCAGCAGGCTACAGAACATCTGACATTACATCAAGCAGAAAGGTAAGATTTCGTGATGGGATGAGTTCGACATAGTTAAGCATTATGAGACATAAACTAGCACCAGGACCAGCCCTGCTATCAGGTGGTGTGGACAGTCATCTCAAGCATCTGCTTGAGGGTGTCATGAAAAGACAGCAAACAGTGTGTTGTTTAATTTGTCACTTTTACTGCCAGACAAAAGGAGAGGTCCTTGAGGGATTTCCAGGTGCCAAAATAACTTGACTGGTCCTGGGTATTATAGGGTGCCATTTGCTGTTTATTCTGAATGTCTTTGGGCAGTCCTGCTAGTTTTCTCCAGTTTTCCATGCTCTTCTCTCCTTTGCCACTGTGAGGAGAAGTTTTGATTAACCGCAGTTGGCTGTGCCATCAAAACCTGAGCAAACTGTAGTTACTCTTATCTATCAATAGAAACAAGCCAATGACAAACCACAGCTGATGCAAATTTAATAAATAATAATTTATTAATTAAATTTAAATAACAACAAAAGCATCAATTAATAACCAACTAGGTTTTTCCTAACTATCATTAACCACAGTTAAGGAGTTTGGATGGCACAGGAATGTAAGGCACACTAAACATTGGTTACTCTAAATCAGAACCTGAAAGAACCTGAAGCATCTTATCTTCTCCTTATGCCTATACCAGAGGAGAGAAAGGGAAGATGTGTGTACATTCTTGAAACACCATACCACAATTTGGTGTTGCCTCTGAAAACTGTCAATATCTAGAACTATTGAGCTTCAGAACCTAGGAAACGCCATTCTGCTGAGATAGACTATCATCCTTTCTTGCCTAGTACTATGATGAAGACTAGCGTCAGCTCCCTAGAGTCTCAGGCCAGTATTGATTTCCCCCATCTCTGTTTCCTGAGATTATTTCTGCAGGTGAAGATTTCAGGGTCTGAACCAAGGGATATATTCTGTTTCTGAGTGAATATTAATTCACCTTCCATCTTTAAGAAAGAGATGGAACCAAAATGGACACATTCCAAATTCAAATTGTTTTGCAAATTCTGGATCTGAGAATACTTGTTTGAGAATTGCCTCCCAGACTGAATTTCAGCATTGCTTTTAAGACTGGTGTGCCAAGCCAATTTGTACCACAAGCCAGTGTCATTTTTGTTTCTTAGGATCATACAGAGCTGTTATATTCTGTGTCAGACCTGGGTGACTCTCCGGGGTTTTAGGCAGGAGGTCTCTCCCAGACCTACCCAGAGATGCCTGGGATTGAAAATGAAACCTGTTTTATGTAATTCCTGGAGAATAGCTGGAGTGAGTAAACAGAGATGATACAGTAGTACCTCGGGTTACATACACTTCAGGTTACATACCTCGGGTTACAGACTCCGCTAACCCACAAATAGTACCTTGGGTTAAGAACTTTGCTTCAGGATGAGAACAGAAATCGTGCTCCAGCGGTGCGGCGGCAGCAGGAGGCTCCATTAGCTAAAGTGGTGCTTCAGGTTAAGAACAGTTTCAGGTTAAGAACGAACCTCCGGAACAAATTAAGTACTTAACCCGAGGTACCACTGTATTAAGTTTCAGAGACAACTTCTGCTTTCAGTTGTAGCCAAGGTCTTCTGAAATCAGAGTTACAAAAAAATTAACTTGTGTTTTGGCTACTGTACAAAGCTATAATACAAAAACCTGCTAGTGAAAAATGAAATCCTTACAAAAAAAAACCAAAGCAAAACAACCTACTCTTACAGCTCAAACAACCTTATTTGGGCAATCAGTACTATGATATATTTGGCAATCAGTACTATGAATGCAGGTGGCTTTGTGGGGGATGCGGGTGGCGCTGTGGTCTAAACCACAGAGCCTAGGGCTTGCCGATCAGGAGGTAAGCAGTTCAAATCCCTGCAACGAGGGGTGAGCTCCCGTTGTTCGGTCCCTGCTCCTGCCAACCTAGCAGTTTGAAAGCATGTCAAAGTGCAAGTAGATAAATAGAAACTGCTCTGGTGGGAAGGTAAACAGCATTTCCGTGTGCTGCTCTGGTTTACCAGAAGTGGCTTAGTCATGCTGGCCACATGACCTGGAAGCTGTATGCCGGCTCCCTCGGCCAGTAAAGCGAGATGAGCGCCGTACCCCCAGAGTCGTCCGCAACTGGACCTAATGGTCAGAGGTCCCTTTAACTTTACCTTTATTATGATTTTCAGCAAAATTAATCTCTGAGCATAGCAGTCCAACTAAAAACTTGAACACCTAGTTTGAAATTCATATAACTAATGGTCTAGATGTTTGATATTCCATGTGAAAATTGAGGGCACGGTTTGGAATCTGCCACCCACCCGCAATATTAATTTTATCTGTACTTTCATTTTATCTCCTAGAAATAACCTAAATGGTTACAAGTAATTTTATCCAGAATTGAGCAGTTGATGTGGCATACCAACCCCTTCTCTCCCTTGTTTGGATTTTGCAGTCTAATCATTAACAACGCTAAGGTGAACATTAAGTTACATGGAGTGTGAAAACCAAACGGGACAGTACCATTTCATCATTGTCGGGTTTCCTTATCCCCGTGAACTACGAGTCCCATTGTTCCTCTTCTTCTTGCTCATCTACCTGCTCACCTTCATAGGAAACCTCATGATCCTCTTGGCAGTGGCATTTGAGCCCCGGCTGCACAAACCCATGTATTGGTTCCTTTGCCACTTGTCCTTCTTGGATATGACTGTCTCCTCAGTGGTGGTACCCAAGGTGGTCGCTGGGTTTCTTGAAGGTGGTGGGGTCATCTCCTTTGGTGGTTGTGTGACTCAACTTTTCTTCTTCCACTTCCTGGGCTGCACTGAATGTTTCCTCTATACTGTCATGGCCTATGACCGCTTCCTGGCCATTTGCAAGCCGCTCCGTTATGGCACTATTATGAACCATAAAGCTTGCCTCTGCCTCTCCTTTGGGACCTGGTTTGGGGGCTCCTTGCACTCTATGATACAGACCACTCTCACCTTCCACTTGCCCTATGGCCACGGGGACCAAGTGGGCTATATCTTCTGTGACATCCCAGCTGTGCTTAAGCTGGCCTGTGCTGACACGGCACTCAATGAGATGGTGACCTTTATAGACATTGGCTTCTTGGCCATGACCTGCTTCTTCCTCATCCTCACATCCTACGTGTACATCATCTCTGCAATCCTGAGGATCCGTAGCGCTGAGGGACGCCGCCGAGCATTCTCCACTTGCGCTGCTCACATCACAGTTGTCATAACTTACTATGTTCCCCTAGTGTTCATCTATCTGAGACCAGGGTCTGAAGACCCACTGGACGGAGTGGTGGCCGTGTTCTACACCACTGTAACCCCACTCCTGAATCCTGTCATTTATACATTGAGGAACAAGGAGATGAAGTGTGCATTAAGAAAGCTGTGGAGCAGGAAGATGTCCTCACCAATTGAATGATTACCTGGGCAGCTAATAGGATTTCACTGGCCATTAGCTGTGTTCACTCAGACAGTATGGGGAATGCTATCTTATACTATGTTGGTGCATAATAGAAATGTGTTCATTTTCCAATGGTGTCTGTGGTGAACAAGAATCTTGGGTGATCTAAAGAATGTTTCTAGCTAAAGGTGGGCATACGGCAAAGGGAATGTGGGATGAATCAACTTTCCCATACATATGGGGCTGGGGTTTGTTGTGGGGGTGCTGTTGGTTTTTCTGTATCTTTATTCTAGATCTTGTTGTGATTTAGATGGAAATTGTTCTATTTCGCTGAGTATTTTTTAAATGTTTATGACTACTTTGTTATGTTGTAGCTATGCGTTTTTTTAATAAAATGTAAGTTGCCTTGAGCATGGTTTTAACTGTGCAAAGGGGGCATACATGTAAAGTCATGTATGTATATATGTAATTTTGTTTATATGCCACCTTTCCATAGTTGAAACCATGCTCAAGGGAGCTTACAATAGGAAAAACCCCACACAGTTCTGACATAACAAAACTAGTCACAAAATACACAAAAATACACAACCAAATTAAACAATTTCCACATAATAAGATCTAAAGTAAAGATTTTTTTTGGTATAACAATAACAGCAAACAAAACCCATAAACAATACCCCAGCCCAAGAGTCCATTTAGCAGCCTCAGGTTCTGTAGCTGAAGTCAGTCAGGGCCCTGTGCTCCCAGGCTAAGTGGAAAGGGCTGCATGGCAGGGAGACGGCCTTCCAAGATTCACGTTTCTGATGGGAATAAGCACCACCCATGGCAGAACTCAACAAACGTTTCTCACCAAGTTCTCACCTGCTCAAGCTGTACCACTGCAGCAACACAAAGGCTACCAATGCTCTTAACTTGGGGTGGGAGGAAGATATAAAATCCTCAAGCAGGCTGAACCAATTTGCTTTGGCTTCTTCATCACCCCTTCCCCCAACCTGGCTGCAACTCCTTTGGGCGACTGGCCAGAGTCAGTGGAGCAATGTACGTAAATTTTAGTCTTATACAGTACGCTTTATGTACACACACACACTTCTTTATCTGTCTAGAGAAGCAAGATGGCACTATAAGAGTCTGATGACACATTCCCGCTAGGCAAAAAACTCAATGTGCAAAGCAGGACAAATGAAGGGGTGTGTGGAGGTGGTGGTAGAGGAGTACAGGACTTACTCCCTGGTAAATGTTATAGCAGGGGTGGGAACCACGGGACCCAGGACCAAATGCAATCCTCCCCCCTTAAATCAAGTAAATAAAATAAAATTTCAAGTAAATAAAATTTCTACCAAAAGTAGAAATAATCAGAATATTTGAAACTGAGATGCTCACTGGGGTCACTTGGGTGACGTTGTAGCGCATTCTAGAAATGCAACTGGCAACCTGACTGAGTGATAGGTGTGGCTTCTGTGAACTGACCAATCGTGTTGCAGGTAGTTCAGTTCTGGAACAGGACAGGTGGGTGTCCTCCCTCCCTCCTCTGCCCATCAAGGCCACACCCAAGCCACACCCCTGATCAGCCCTACTCCATACTCTCCTCTTGCCTGGTTGGAATGTGACAGGGAGCTCTGATAATGCTCCTTGCTTGCCTGAATGGAGAATACAATGAGAGCCCTGCTGGTTCAGGCAGAGTTTCATCTAGCCCAGCATCCTGTTCTCACAGTGGCCACCCATGGGAAGTTTTCAAGGAGGGACTGAGTGCAACATCATTTTTCCCTCCTGTACTTTCCAGCAGCTGGAATTAAGACTCATACAGTGGAGATGAAACATAGCCATCAGGGTTTGTGACCACTGATAACCTACCTTATCCTCCATCAATCTCTCTAATCTAAAGTCATCAAAGTTGGAGTTTATCGTTGTGTCTCATGGGATTGAGTTTCAGGGCACTGATGATGATATTGATGATGTTGATGATTACAATTTATATTTCAGCCTTTATCAGAAGATCCCAGGGCAGTGTACATTAAAAACACATTACAGAGCATCAATGATTAAAGCATAATAAAAAATCATAACGTCAGACAGCCTAATAGGATATAGTGGCACACAAGCATGTGCAGAAATTAACTTATTGTACAAAGGTAAACGCGGGTGGCGCTGTGGGACACGGGTAACACTGTGGGTTAAACCACAGAGCCTAGGACTTGCTGATCAGAAGGTCAGTGGAGTGACGGAGTGAGCTCCCATTCTTCGGTCCCAGCTCCTGCCAACCTAGCAGTTTGAAAGCACATCAAAGTGCAAGTAGATAAGTAGGTACCGCTCTGGCGGGAAGGTAAACGGCGTTTCCGTGCACTGCTGTGGTTCGGCAGAAGCAGCTTAGTCATGCTGGACACATGACCCGGAAGCTGTATGCCGGCTCCCTCGGCCAATACACCGAGATGAGCGCCGCAAGCCCAGAGTCAGCTACAACTGGACCTAATGGTCAGGGGTCCCTTTACCTTTACCTTTACCAAGGTAAAACTCACATCCATGGCTGTGTCTACCTTTGCCATACTGGAGTATGGCCCCTGTAAACCCAGAGGGAATGTAGCTTGTGTTTGCTAGGAAAAGGAAGCTTCTATCTCTCAACAGGGGGAATTAATGAAGTGATCCTGCTAGAATACCCAGAGGAAACTGTTATATTTGTCCTAGCTGGTTATGCCCTTGCCGATTTCAGCGGCACAATGTTGCTGTGTCAGTTGCGTTGGGCGAAAGGAAGAGAGCGACGAGATTGCCCCTGTAATGGTGGGACCATCCCTGATACTCCCTGGGCATCACCAAAGGCCCTCTCAGGCCCCCATGGAGTGTATCCTTCCCCTAGAAGGCTGTGGTTTGGACTGTGCAAGTATATAGACTGGTAGACACTCAAGAACTGTGCCACACTGAAAACAATGTCTATATTCATCATCACACTGCAGGTTTACAGGAGGTGAGAATATCTGAATGCAAAAGTTATGCTTCTATTAAGATATGCACATATCCTTCTGGGAAGCTCTCTAGCTGGTGGCTCATTCCTTAAACAGCATTGGGGAGCAGGTTCTGCTAGAACATCTCTTTCTGAATTTCAGTCGCTGGAAGCTACAGGAGAGAAGAGTGCTGCTGCACTCAGGTCTCATAGGCCTCCAGTTGTCTGTAAGAACAGAATGCTGGACCAGATAGGCCTTTGGATGGTCTTATGTTTTAAAATGATTTTCAAAATTAAAACAAATCCAGACTAGCAGCAAGCTAGTTCAGTAGAAAGCAATGCTTGTTCCCATTGTATGCTTGTCCGGAAAATATGCTGGAAGCTTGCAGACCAAGATCTGTAAAAAGCAGCTGTGACAAAGCGAGGAAAGTGTCCCCCTCCAAAACTTCAGAGAATTTAATTCTTCTAAAATTGACTTTTCTTTTACAATGTTATAAACACTGATGAAATCTAGGGAAATTCCTGGGAATTCAGGAAGTTCACTTTTAAACCTCAACGTTTTAATATCCATCAAGAAAACATGTCATCTTATTTTAAATTTTGAGTTTGAGGTTTGGTTGTTTTTGTAAAAATAGCCAAATGTCAAATTCTAGTCCTGCGTCCTGATATGATGGTGGCCAAGTTAGTAGATGCCTAAGAGAAGCTTAGGAAGCAAGGACTTCCATGCAGCAGCACTTCTCCCTACTTGTGATGCCAAGCAAGTGAAATTCAGAAGCATCCTTCCTCCAACAGTGAAGGTGGAAGATAGTTAACAGGAAAAATTCCTTCCAGTAGCACCTTAAAGACCAACTAAGTTAGTTCTTGGTATGAGCTTTCGTGTGCATGCACACTTCTTCAGATAGTTAACAGGGTTAGCAATAAATACCCATGGCAGTTAAAAGAGAAAAAAGAGGGAGAGGGGGAGGGAGAAGGAGAAGGAATGGATAAAGAAAGAGACAGAGACAGAGACAGAGAAAATGAAACAAGCCTGACAATTATTATTTTCTTTCAACATTTGAATGCTTAAATTACCTTTCTTCCTGTTAGGAGCTGCAGGGCTCATACTGCCAACCTTTGTGTATACAGTGGTACCTCGGGTTACATACGCTTCAGGTTACACACTCCACTAAGCCAGAAATAGTGCTTCAGGTTTAGAACTTTGCTTCAGGATAGGAACAGAAATTGGGCTCTGGCGGCGTGACGGTAGCAGGAGGCCCCATTAGCTAAAGTAGTGCTTCAGATTAAGAACAGTTTCAGGTTAAGTACGGACCTCCAGAACGAATTAAGTACTTAACCCGAGGTACCACTGTATATGTAACTTCCCCTTTTGGTGAGCCACTGAACTGCATGTTGCAACGTGCATGTTCTCACATCCTTTGGTTATCCTTTGATCTTGTCTTGCCCTTCGGTTCAGATTACTCACTTTGTTCCTTGCCTCCTGTGCTATCAGATGGACCCTGCCAACCAAACTGTGAAGGTCTTCATCCTGCAGGGGTTGCCAAACACAGCCGAACTCCCCCTTCTCTTCTTCTTCATCTTCTTGGTCATCTACATGCTGACTGTGATGGGGAACCTTCTCATCCTGATCACCATCTTGTTCGAACCCCAGCTCCATAGTCTCCCCATGTACTTCTTCCTCTGCCACCTCTCCTTCCTAGACACCTGTCTGTCCTCTGTCACAGTGCCCAAAGTCTTGATGGGCTTCATAAGATCCAGCTACAGAACCATCTCCTTTAGAGGTTGCATTGTCCAACTCTATACCTTCCACTTTTTGGCAAGCACCGAGTGCTTCCTTTACACCGTCATGGCTTATGACCGCTACCTTGCCATCTGCCGCCCGCTGAACTACAGTACACTCATGAACAGGAGGGTCTGCTCTGGTCTCACAGCTGGGACCTGGCTCACTGGTTCCTTTCATGCTGCTATCCATACCAGCCTGACGTTCCGTCTGCCGTACTGTGGTCCCAACCAAGTGGACTACTTCTTTTGTGACATACCACCAGTGCTCAAATTAGCCTGTGCCGACACAGCTGTGAACCATGCCGTCATACTGGCCAACATTGGTGCCGTGGCTGCCGGCTGCTTTGTGCTCATATGTATCTCCTATGCCTACATCACATCTGCCATTTTGAAAATCCAAACAACGGAGGGAAGGCGCCGGGCCTTCTCCACTTGCAGTGCTCACCTTACAGTGGTGCTGCTCTACTACGGACCTCCAGTCTTTATATACTTGCGTCCATCTTCAAGTGCCTCCACCTATGGGGCACTGGCTGTTTTCTACACCATCATCACTCCTATGTTGAACCCGTTCATATACACATTGCGGAACAAGGAGGTGAAAAGAGCGTTGAGGAAATTATTCAAGAGACATATCGCTTCTCAGGACCGATAGTTTGGCAGTCAGATTCCACAGGGCGGATAAGCTCTGTACAAATTTAGGAGCAGATTTATTGGACCGGGATAGAAGAGGGGTTGGGTAACCATTTTCAACATGAGGGCCACAGTCCCATCTGTGAAAACCTCTTAGGGACACATACCAGTGGTGGCATGACCAGAAGCAAAAACACGTAGAGCAACAGAACTGGAGCAGTCCAACTTTCATACAATATAGTAGTGAGTGATTTGAATGTTCTTACTCTTAGCTGTAGTATGCCTTCTCTTTATAGCTGTTGCTAGGATCTGAAGCAAAAGCCATATCCGAAACATCACAGTGAGATTCCTGAGATGTGTGTGTCCACAATTACCTAATTTGAAGTCATTTCGAATCCCCGCGACGGGATGAGCTCCCGTTGCTCGGTCCCTGCTCCTGCCAACCTAGCAGTTCAAAAGCATGTCAAAGTGCAAGTAGATAAATAGGTACTGCTCTGGCGGGAAGGTAAACAGCGTTTCCGTGTGCTGCTCTGGTTCGCCAGACACAGCTTAGTCATGCTGGCCACATGACCCGGAAACTGTACACCGGCTCCCTCAGCCAATAAAGCGAGATGAGCGCCGCCACCCCAGACTCGGTCGCGACTGGACCTAATGGTCAGGGGTCCCTTTACCCCTTTACCTAAGTGCTCAAGGCTGCAATCACACAGCAGTTATTCCTATTCCCCTCACCAAACTACAGTTGTTGCAATAGTTTTTACAACACCATGTCTTCCTAGGGAATCCTGGGAACTGTAGCTTTTGTGAGAAGAACAGGGGTTAGCACCCTTAACAAACTACAGCTCCCAGAATTTTGGGGGGAAAGGCATGACTGGTGTAAGTGGTATCATGGTGCTTTAAATGCATGGTGTGAATGTGTCAGGGACTGGGCAGAGGGGGAATGGCAGAGACCGCCTCCTCAGCCTGCCCCTTCCAGGGAGGAGGAAGAGGAAGACAACCCGAAGATTTGCAACCCAGAGGTCACAGCTCAGAGGCAGATGAGGGAAAAAGTTGGGAGATAATGGGAGAGGAGGAGGATGCGAGGCAACAGCTGACGGGCACGGTGACATTGGAAAGCCTTCCAGACCTTCCTCTCCCAGAACCCGGTGAGCCTTAAAAGTAGGCGAGCAAAGAGCTCAAAGACAGAGGGTATGTAGCAGCACCCATGAAGAGGTGGGAGAGACGGAGGGTGGAGATTCACTTGGGACAACACCATTATCCAAGAGGCTGGGTTCTCTAGCCTCTCTCTGTAATTATTGAATAAAAAAATGGTAAGAACCTTCCCCTGTCTTTATACTTTCCTGGGGCAAACGGCTGGGAGCCTTGGACAGCATCCTACAGAATGTGGCTTCATAGCTTAGTGGAAGTTCCTAGGCTGAATCCCAGGCATCTCCATATCAGGCTGGGAGACAGTCATTTCAGGCGGTATAGCGCATATTAATATTGTGCATGCATGAAGCAATTGGATATATAAAAGCTCATTCCTTTGGGAATAAAAATTGTCCAGACCCATCATTATGATTCAAAGCTTTACTAACCAGAACATCTTCAAAATAGATACAAAAACAATCAATGATACATCCAAATAATTTCATAAAGCATATTCTTATCCAAGCATAGGCTTCTCTTCTTAAATATATAACATAATTATGATCAGGGCAATAAACCAAAGCTCTGTCTCTTCCATAGCTTGCATTAGCCTGCATCCAGTCTAAAGCTAAGCAGTTCCCGAAGAGGCTTTCTGACTGCCCAGGAACAAAAACCCAAGAGGCAACTGTTTCAAAATGGAGATTTGCAATTAAATACATTAATCACATGTGTTCTAAGGTTAAACATTCATGTGAGAGCTAGCAGAGAACATCAACAGTTAATAATCAACTCAGTTAGAAGCTTAGAGACCACTCTTCTAGCTTAGTATACTCCAATGGAATTTTCTAATGTTAAACCTTTAGTAATATACATACAAGCAATTTCTATTTCCGTGTGAATTAAACAATTATACTTAACAGAGTGTGTGTCACTTGTTTGGATATGCATCCTAGCTTGTTTAGTCCTGCATGACACCTAATTTATAACACTTTCCTGCTTTCCACTCTGTTCCGATTTGAGATATATAGAGAGATACATAGTCTGAGTTTGATTCCTTCATCCCATGGCCACCAGTTCAATCTGCACTATACATTTCAAGCAGTATGATACCACTTTAAACTGCCTTGCCTTCCTCCAAAGAATCCTGGGAACTCTAGTTCCTCAAGGAACTGAGAGTTGGTAGGAAACCCCCTTTCCTCTCCCAGTTACAATCCTCAGCAGTCCATGAGAAGAAGGATTGAGGAATTGAGTGTTAAAGAGCTAGTGTGGTGTAGTGGTTAAGAGTGGTAGTCTCGTAATCTGGGGAACCGGGTTCACGTCCCCACTCCTCCACATGCAGCTGCTGGGTGACCTTGGGCTAGTCACACTTCTCTGAAGTCTCTCAGCCCCACTCACCTCACAGAGTGTTTGTTGTGGGGGAGGAAGGGAAAGGAGAATGTTAGCCACTTTGAGACTCCTTCTGGTAGTGATAAAGCGGGATATCAAATCCAAACTACTAAAGCACTCTGGGAATGGTAGCTCTCTGAGGGCAATAGGGGTCTTCTAACAATGCTCAGCACCTTCAATAAAGCACAATTCCCATGATTCTTTGGGCGAAGCCATGGCTGTTTAAAATGCTTTGATATCGTTTTAAATGTATAGTGCAAATGAGGCCTACATATCCGACTTCTGATTGAAGCCAGCTGGGCCACTGTAGAGTAAGGAATGACAACCATGCCCTCTGGGTAATCTCAATGATTGAGGCAGGGAGATAAGAGCTCAGGGAGTTCTTAAGCTATCCTGGACCCAACTTGCACAGGGCTTTATAAATTAAGAGCCTCACATAAGGAGCACTGTGGAATTTTGAGATTTCAAAACCGGTCTTCGGAAAACAGCAAGTTCCATTGTTCTTGGTTGGGGGCGGGAGCAGGGCAAGCAGTTTTGCTAAGCACAGTTCTGGATATAACCAAACCGCGTCCTCTCATTTCAAGGTTGTATCATTTCAAACTGAGAGGAGGGGGAACAGATGCTGAATGCTCCTCAGCCCAGAGATGGGTTTAAGGAACATGACCGGTTTTTCGAACTGGGCACAGAACCTTGCGAGCGCCACAACTATGATGTAGAATGGAAGGGAAGAGGTGGGGGAGGGGCACACAGAATTTTGGTGTCACACAGAGTGCTGCTGAAATTTGAGGTGCCAAGGTCTGCCACTACTCAGCCCCACGAAGAGCTCCATGCACATGGATTGAGTCAGGGAGAAAGTTGCTGGCTAGACTTTCTCCTTGCCCATTAGTTTCCTATGGTTAAAAAATTATGATGATGAATCAGTGAAACCTTCAGCATCAACTGCTCCCACTGAAATTAGTTTTCCTCCCTGTCTTACTGTTATTGGGGCTACCCAGCGAAGGAGGGAGCATTCCTGATATCCCCTGGGCATCAGCCAAAGGCCTCTCAGCCCCCTATGGAGCGTATCCTTCCCCCTGTGGTTTGGACTGTACAAGTATATAGACTAGTGGACACTCAGGAACTCTGCACATTGAAAACAATGCCTACATTCATCATAGCACTGCAGCTTTACTGGAGGTGAGTGTACCTGAATGCAAAAGCTATGCTTCTATTAAGATATGTATGTGTTCTCCTTCTGGGAAGCTCTCTAGATGATGGCTCAATACCTAAACAACGCTGGAGGTCAGGTTCTCCTAACAATATCTCTTCCTGAATTCCAGTTGCTGGGAGCTGCAAGAGAGAAGAGTACTCTTGCTTCTGGCCTCCCCATAGCATACTCTCCAAGTTTTAGGTAGTGAGACTATCATTTAAATGTAGGCATTTCCAAACGTAGAGGGAATGTGTGTAGAGCAGAGGCCGAGACAAAGACAGACAAAATGCAATGAGCCTGACAATTATTATTTTCTTCCTTTGAATGACTGATTTACTTTTCTTCTCGTTAGGAGCTGCAGGGCTCAGACTGCAAACCTTAGTGTATATGTGTTGCTGTCCCATGTAGTGAGCCACTGAATTGCATGTTGCAACTGCTGCCTAGATAATTTAATATCCTCAAACCTTGGACTGAAGGAGAAGGCAGTCTGTTTCAGTTAAGATTTGTTCAAGGTCTGGGCATGTTGTTGCATCCTTTGGTTATCCTGTGATCCTGTCTCGTCCTTCGGTTCTGATTGCTCGCTTTGTTCCTTGCCTCCTGTGCTATCAGATGGACACTGCCAACCAAACTGTGAGGGTCTTTGTCCCGGGGGTGCTGCCAAACACAGCCGAACTCCCCCTTCTCTTCTTCCTCATCTTCTTGGCCATCTACACGTTGACTGTCCTGGGGAACCTCCTCATCCTGATCACCATCTTGTTTGAACCTCAGCTCCATAGTCTCCCCATGTACTTCTTCCTCTGCCACCTCTCTGTCATAGAAACCTGTCTCTCCTCTGTCACAGTGCCCAAAGTCTTGATGGGCTTCATAAGATCCAGCTACAGAACCATCTCCTTTAGAGGTTGCATCATTCAGCTCTATTCATACCACTTTTTGGCGAGCGCCGAGTGCTTCCTTTTCACCAGTGCTCATACCACCAGTGCTCAAATTAGCCTGTGCCGACACTGCCGTGAATCATGTCGTCACACTGGCCAACATTGGTGCTGTGGCTGCCGGCTGCTTTGTGCTCATATGTATCTCCTACGCCTACATAGCATCCACCATTTTGAAAATCCGAACAACAGAGGGAAGGCGTCGGGCCTTCTCCACTTGCAGTGCTCACCTTACTGTGGTGCTGCTCCAGTATGCACCTCCAGTCTTTATATACTTGCGTCCATCTTCAAGTGCCTCCACCTATGGGGCTCTGGCTGTGTTCCAAACCATGATCACTCCCATGTTGAACCCATTCATATACACACTGAGGAATAAGGAAGTGGAAAGGGCATTGAGGAAATTGTTCGACAGGCATGCCGCTTCTCAGGAACGATAGTTTGGGAGATCAGATTCCACAGGGCGGATAAGCTCTGCACAGGTTTAGGAGCACAACAGTGTTGAGTCTGCAGAAACATGTTCCCACTGTCAGAACTGCAAGATGTCCCCACATTTGGAGCTACAAGGCCAGTTACACCTGAGCTCGAGATAAGGGAGGGTCAGGAAGTAACTTTTCTGTAGCCAAGTAGACGAATACCTGACTTAAGCATGCATTCCTAGCCACAAGTGACACAGGAAATCATGCAGTTGTGTGCTTGCTACAATTGTATAAATGCTTTGTGCTTTGTGTGCTCAGTCTTTTGGAGCTATCCTGCCAAGACTCACTGCTACAGCCTGGAGTAAACTCTTTTTACCTTTCTGCCTGCTGTTTCTTTATTGGCTTGGGAGGGACAGTGTTCTGAATTTGGTTCCAATAACAGGGCCACAGCCCCTTTTGTGCAACCTTGTTTGGGACACATGCAAGTGGGAGGCATGACCAGAGGCAGAAATTTGCAGACCAACAAATATTGGGTGGCCTAACTGTCATATAATTGTTATAAAAAAAACTGCTCCCGTTCTCTATACGGAGCCCATATAGAGTCCTTAAGTGGGTTCCCTATCGGTAGGAGAAAATAGCAGAGGCCAACCAGAGTATGTTTAGAAGCAAAGTGGCTAGTAAGCCTGATCTTTATTCAAAGAACTGTTGCAACAGGGTCCCCACTCACCCCATGCAGGAGGGAGGAGAACCCTGAACAATGGTGCTCAAGCCCTTATATACTTTTGAAGTTGCTCACCCTGTAGCCCAAGACCACCATCCCAAAACATGATACTGTACATACATCACAGAAGGAGGTGGTCTACAGCAGAAATCTTGCCTGCCAGGATACCTGATAATGGTCACTGATTTAATTACCTGGGCAGTCTGGCCATTCTTTTGTGGTGGTTAATACTTATTCATACACAAATATGCCCTTAAGACAGGATTTGCAAGCAAAAAGACAAATTGAAGCCAGTTAAGAGCCCAAATATAAGGCTTCCTTCACATGGAAGTTTATTCCTATTCCACTCACCAAACTACGATGGTTGCAATAGTTTTAAAATAAATTCCTCTTCACAGGGAACCTTGAGAACTGTTTTTGTGAGGGGAGGAGGCATCTGTTAACAGCTGTTAACAAATTCCAGCTCCCAGAATTGGGGGAAGCCATGACTAGTGTAAGTGGTATGTGCTATGTTTACAGTCGTACCTTGGCTCCCGAACAAATCACCTCCCGGACGATCAAAACCTGGAAGTGAGTGTTCCGGTTTTTGAACGATTTTTGGAAGCCAAACATCTGGCATGGCTGTAAATGTAGAGTGCAGATGGGAACTCACTCACTGGTGTCACGTGACTGTGTCAGCAGCGTCCAGGTTCTGGCGAGATCTCACAAGAGGCCTGTGAGGATCATAGATCATAGATCTCACAAGAGGCTTGTGAGGATCACAGATTTGTGGAGTTGGAAGGGACCCCTGAAGGCAATCCTGTCCCAACTCCCTTTGATTCAGATATCCTGCCTACAGCCATCCCTGGGTGCCTCATGGATGGGTTGACCCTGCCTTTTTCAGACAGGTAGCACTGGCCACGAACTTAAATGGCTTTAAAGGAGAATTAGACAAATTCATGAAGGATCAATGGCTCCTAACCACAATGGTCTACTCCATACAGAGCAAATATCTCTTTGCCCACCCCCCGTTCCCCAGAGTTGTTGACCTTTTTTAAGGGGGGGGACTTCTGTCTGGCTTGTTTACATCATGTGGTCCGACGCACGCTCAGTGCTGCACGTAAGAGGCACCGGGATCGCAGCCCAGATGGCCTCCCGCGAAGCCTCCCCCTAAGAGCCTGGTGCCCCTTACCTGCCCCCATCTGGGGCAGTCGGTACCACAGGAGGGCTAGCAAGCAGATCAGGTGGCTTGCCAGCTGTGCCATCTTTGCTTGGCGCCGGGATCGCACAGGGCACTTCCCCACTCCGCTCGCAGACTCCACAGGGAGGCATGCAAGCAGCGACGTGGCTAGAGAGGGGTGCCCCATGCCCACCCCGATTGCGCCCATCAGGCACCCAGGCAGCCCCGGTGGGAGCGGATGCCAGGAAGTGCCCTGAGAGGAGAGGAGCAGGCTGCTCCAGAGTGGAGAAGGGAGCACGCCCTGACTCCCCTTCCCGGACACTCAGCCTGTGGCACCCTCCAAAATCTGGCACCCTGGCACCCCGCACCACTAATGTCTATGGGTAAGACGATGTCAGATGCCCCTGATTGGCAGTTGCAGAGAATCAAAGGTGGCGAGAGTGGTATTGTGCTCAGTTTCTGCTTGCAGGCTTCCCATAGTCATTTGGTTGGCTTGCTGAGAGAAGATGTTGCTAGACTAGTCGATTGGCTTGATCCATGGGGTTTTTCCAGTGCTCTTATCCTGGAATATTTCTATTTCCTGTTTCCTCACTAGTTTTATCCTTTAAGCATGCCAGCACATGGGAACACATGATGCTGCCGTACACTGAGTCAGACCACTGGTTCACCTCGCTCAGTATCTTCTCTGGCAGAGACTTTCCAGAGTTTGAGGGAGGGACCTCTCCCAGCCCTCCCCACAGGGGATCGAACCTGTGACCTCCTGCATACAAGGCAGAGGCCCTAGGACTGAGCTACTGAGCCAGCAGCATTTCCAAGAGAAGCAAAGGCATTTGTTTTTCATTCCCCAGCATGCCTCCCTAGTCCATTTGCTTCGGAAATGTTACATGATACCCTTTCCCCTGTCCTCAGCATCTGCTTAGCGTTTGCTCATTTCATTGGAGAGCGAAACCCACAGGGAGAAGGAATTCCGTGCAGTTGCCGTGCTAATGAAGTCAATCGAGTGACCTCCCCAATTGGTGTAATTGGAACATTAAACCCACTGCTTGCTTGCAGAGAGGGCGCAAGCATAGGAACCACACAGCTGCCTCTCGAATAGACCTATTGTTACCTGTTAATGCTGTAATTGGCCTGGAGGGAACAGCAGGAGTTCAAACTGTTTGATTTGACTTTGGCTCGCCTCCATTTCGGCTGTGCCATAAATTGCACGGGGCATTGAATTCTCTCCTTAAGCATTCAAACACTGGTGCTGCTCCCAAGGCCTTGCCTAACTAAACACCGGGGAGGGCTCTAATTAAAGGCGGTGTTTAATTAGACAGGGGGGATTGCATGACCCAAAAGCCATTAGCAACAAATGAGACAATTAAGGATTCAGCAAAGTTCGGAGCTGGGAAATCCCTGTGGGTGCCTCTAATGAGATCCGCGGAGGATCAGAAGTTAACATGGAAACACTTTCCCTTAGCAACTGCAGAAATACAAGTTGATATTGGATGGTTGTCAAATAAATCTTCTTTATCAACGTTCCTAATGTCAGGCACTTGAATACTTAGTAAACATTAGCTTTGAGCCATAACTGGATCACAGAAAAGAAATATTGTAGTCTCAGTCTCTCTCTCTCTCTCTGTTGCTCCAATACATATGGTGCTGTTTCAAAAATAGTACGTACTGAACTTTTGGAATGGAAAGCTCAGAGGTCCTGCAATCCGCTGAGCTGAAGAAATGCTGATATTATCCTCCAGGTTGAAGCCGCGTGGTGTTAATATGTCCAGCATGTTAATCCAGATGTTCTCCCTCTTTGTTGGCATCTCTATAGCAATTATAGATAAGTCCTACAGTTCTCAGAATTAAAGTGTTTAGCAACAAGTTGCTCCATTATTGTTATTTTGGTCACAATTGCTGATCTGCTGTTTCTAAAACTTGTGTGTAGGTCGACTGCAGTTTTGCCTACGTGCTGCATATGTCGTTTTTGTGCCAGGGTCGTGCATGAACATCTGACGTCGGCCTGCCCGCTGGTGTGCATGCCTGATTTCAGCATGCCCTGTGGCATGCTGACATCACCTGCGTACATCAGCGGGTGCGCTGATGTCATGTGCATGCGCCGGTGGGAATGCTGATGTCGGGTGTGCATGCCCCCATGCTGTGTGCAGCCCCGGCACAAAAAATTGTGGGTGCTTGGCCCCTTCATGGCAAATGTTGTGGAGGCTGGAGCCCTGAGAGCTCCAGGCACCCTACACCTATGCTCACCCATTTGCTGTCAGGCAGAGCCACTCCTTTTTTTATCTTGGTGACCCATAAAGGTAAAGGTAAAGGGACCCCTGACCATTAGGTCCAGTTGTGGCCGACTCTAGGGTTGCGGTGCTCATCTCGCTCTATAGGCTGAGGGAGCCAGCGTACAGCTTCCAGGTCATGTGGCCAGCATGACTAAGCCACTTCTGGTGAACCAGAGCAGCGTACGGAAATGCCGTTTACTTTCCGGCTGGAGGAAACTGCTTGCAAAAATGTGTATCTTGGCCAAAATCGCACACAGAAGTGCACTAAAATGCTGCCAAGTTTTTCATGAAGACTTTAAAAAAGAAAAGTAATCAGAATAATTCACACAGGCTGATGTGGAAAGACTGGAAAAATGAGAAACGGAGAGAAAGTGAAACTAATAGATTCCTCCCATCCCTGGTCTGAGGTCAAATGCTATAGCAGCTCTTGGCTGTTTTTTATTTTGGCTCTCTGCTGCCACCTACTGATCTCATTGACTTCCAGCGCTACAGATTGCATTGATTCCAACTGTAGAGGAGTCAAGAGTTCCCCAACCCACAAACAGTGGTGTGGGTGGGTGGCCGCTGGCATTGGGAGGTGGGGGGAGGACAGGCACCCACAGGATAAAAAATATGGATGCCCGGGCCCCTGGGGCCCCCTGGAGTTGATGCTCCTGTCCACAAGGGAAATTAGCATTTTCTTCTAGAAAAAAAAAGGTACTGTTACTCACTATGAAGTTGTTATAGGGGTTGCAGTGTTCATCTCGCTTTCACGCTCAGGGGGACGGCGTTTGTCCACAGACAGCTTTCCGGGTCATGTGGCCAGCATGACTAAGCTCAATGGGACACTGTGACGGAAATCAGAGTGGACGGAAACGCCGTTTACCTTCCCGCCAGAGCGGTACCTATTTATCTACTTGCATTGGTGTGCTTTTAAACTGCAAGGTTGGCAGGAGCTGGGACAGAGCAATGGGAGCTCACACTGTTGCAGGGATTTGAACTGCCAACCTTCTGATCAGCAAGCCCAAGAGGCTCAGTGGTTTAGACCACAGCGCCACCCGCATCCTCTTATACCCTTGAGTACCCCCTGAAAAAAAGCACTGGGTACTAGTTCTGTCAAGTTGTGAAGATTGTCCTGATAGAGATTTGTCTCTGGCCCCTCTGGTTCTGCTAACTGACAAATCTTGCACCTTCAAGACATAGGTAAAGGCTTGGTCAGGGCTTGATAAAATCTTGGTGAAGACTGAGTAGAAAACAGCTGGAATTTTGTAATGTTGGTAATAGTAGTAGTAATAGCAGCAGCAGTATTACAGTTGTAATTTATTATTATTTAATTCCTGTGCCCCAGTTTCATCCCTGGTTTAAAGAAATTAATTAGTTAAATGCAGTACTTATTTGGAGTGAGGTTTTTATTCTGATTACCCAACAGGAACAACCAACTTTTGAATTACTAGGATTCTGCCATACATCTGTTCCTTTCTACCCCCAAAATGCAGCCACATTGCTTCCCACAGAAAACAAGAGAGAAAAAATCCACACAGGCTGCCTTTTGCACTAAATAGGCCTGGGTGATGTATTGACCCCTAATTGGGAACCATTGATCTAGAACAACTAAAAATAAAATAGGAACCTGCTTGAGAGATAAGTGATTTGCCCAAGGCCAGACAATAAATCTGTGTCATCATCAGATATCAGTCTGGGCGCCATATTTCTCGTGATTTAGTGGTGGCATTTTAAAATTTTGTCATAAAAGCCTCCCTTAAGTCATAAAAAACAGACTTTGCTTTGCACATTTGGTGGAAGAGTAACAGAGTGTGCTATTTTCCATTTATTTATTTATTTTAAAATGCATATTGCATGTTAGTTCCCATACAATTTCAGCACTATGCATAACATATATTATATATACAGATTTCCCACATCTAACACTATACTAACTCTATACTAACCCTTCTCTTTTTGTATAAGAACTAGTATGAAAGCGGCATCTCAGCATTCTTACAGGCCCATATAGGAACAGTGTAAACAGTTGAGCCTGATGAACATTTACTGTTGCCAACCCTAATCCTGTGGAAAGCCATCTAATTAGATTTTATTTTGATCCTGACTTGTTTTTAGGAGGTAATTTAATTATTGTTTTATTTTATACCAATGTTATATATTTGATGTTAGCCGCCCTGAGCCCAGTCTCGGCCGGGGAGGGCGGGATATAAATAGAAGTTGTTTATTTTTATTTTTTTATTTATTATTATTATTATTATTATTATTATTATTATTATTATTATTACTATACCCAACACCATTTACCCAAATACCCATGTGACTTCCTTCACCCACATGCATCTTCACCCACATGCATGATATCCTTCTCACTACCTTAAAACTCTAACATTGTGTTCATAATTGTTTATCACATTGATCAGTCCTCTATTTTAAAATCAATGCATCTTAGCTTAATGAACTCAATCAGTACTTATCCAGAGATTTCTATTGAAGTAATTTTATACAATATATTCTTCAACACACTTCCATTCCTTTCTTATTTTTTTGTTTTGATTGCATTCTAATTGACGCTGTCATCTTTGCTAGTTCAATATATTCCCAAAATTTAATTTGCCACTCTGACATTGAGGGAGTCTCCTCACTCTTCCAGTTTTTGGCCACCAGTACTCTAGCTGCCGCTGTTGAGTATAAAAGTGTGCTATTTCTTGGGTCTCATGAGAGAGGAACATGAAACCACCCACAAGTTTGTGGTCTGTGCCACAACCCTTGCTGCAAATAAAACTCGCTGAGGCACATTCATCACATCTGTCACCCAAAAGAAGATGGAGACCCTGGTGAGACGCATCATTCCTTTGCTCCTGGCTTTCTCCACAGGTATTTTCTCTCTAGTAAAGAGTTAACACAGCTGGATCCCAGCTCATTCATGATTCAGGGCTCTAGGCATGACCCAATCTTACCCACATTTATTCAGATTCTTCAATGGATGTAACAGAAAGAAAGATGAAAGTAAGAAAGAAATTGAGTAAAACTGAGAATTCACTGGCACTTTGCTGGAACACTCACTTTCTTCTGCTAAATGTGGAATGCTGAATTTAAGATTGGGAAAATGAGAAACAGAGAGAGTTCCCACCAAACAGAGGGGAAATCCCACCGAGTTAAAATCCTTCCTTTTAGGAAGGCAACAGATGCAGTCTGATAAAAATGTAACATAGGTTTAGCTGCTGCAATTTTCTTGTACCCCATTTACTTCAGTACGTAGTCCCATTGGGCTGAGTGCTGAGTGCTCACTGGAAGGACAGATTGTAAAGCTGAGGCTCCAGTACTTTGGCCACCTCATGAGAAGAGAAGACTCCCTGGAGAAGACCCTGATGTTGGGAAAGATGGAGGGCACAAGGAGAAGGGGACGGCAGAGGACGAGATGGTTGGATAGTGTTTTCGAGGTTACCAGCATGAGTTTGACCAAACTGCGGGAGGCAGTGGAGGACAGAGGTGCCTGGCGTTCTCTGGTCCATGGGGTCACGAAGAGTCGGACACGACTAAACGACTAAACAACAACAACAACAACAGTCCCATTGGGCACAGTGAGGCTTACTTTTGAGCAATTGTTGATTCGATTGGGCTACTTTTCCCAGTAAAGGAAGTGTAGGGGACCTTTGGCCCTCCAGGTGCTGCTGCTTCAAGTCCCAGCTGCCAGCATGGCTTGATCAGAGATGATGGTAGTTTTGGCCCAGCTGAACATCTGGAAGGCCAGAGGTTTTCCAGCCCTGCATTAAAGCTAAAGAAAACTGAGCCCTTTCCTCCTCCTCCTCCTTCTTTTTCATAAATAATTATTTCTCTGATATTCATAATATTTATATTGTTGTTGGATAAGTGCTGGTAGTTTTTTTTGTATTTTGAATTTTCACGCTGTTTGTGTTTTTATGTATTTGTAAGGTTTTCTTCTTTCTGGAAGCAATGAATAAATGCAATTAATTTATTATTTCTATTATTATTATTACTAATACGTATTTGTTTTAAACTGTTATTAGCATTGGGTTTTAATTGTTTTAACCCATCCTGAGAACTTAGGGTGAATGATAATGATAGATGGGCCACTGATCTTATCTAGCAGGCTCTTATGTTCTCAACCATAATTCCTGTTCCAGGCACTTCAGGCCAGTCTTCTGTGACCCAGAAGGACCAGTTTGTTTCTGTCAAGGAGGGAGAACCTGTCCAGCTCAACTGCTCTTACGAAGGAACTGAATACAGCTTGCAGTGGTACAAGCAGCAGTTGGGCAGGCGTCTCCAGTTTATACACTTGATGGTCCAGACTGGAACTGAGTTTCATGAGCACTTCACGATCAGCCTGGACAAAAAGAAGAAAACCACCTCTTTGTACCTGATGAACACCAGGCTGAATGATTCTGCCGTCTATTTCTGTGCTCTGGAGCCACAGTGCCACAAAGACACACCTGGCCTGACACAAAACCTGGAGAGGCCCTTCATGAGGGCTTTGTGGAGCAGAGGTTTTCTCAGGGTCACAACCAGCTTCAGCCTTCTGGATTTCAAGTAGTCCAGTCACTGGAAACTTCAAGGATGAATCCAGCTTCAAGGTCATCCATCAGCGCAGACATGTAACTGCCCCACCAGCCTTGGTTTGCTGTCAGCTAGAGAAGGCACTTATTGATCCAAGAAGGCAGATCAGAACTAAATGGATGCAATAAATGCCACATTTATTTAGTGGTACCTCGGGTTACTTACGCTTCAGGTTACATACGCTTCAGGTTCCAGATTCCGCTAACCCAGAAATAGTACCTCGGGTTAAGAACTTTGCTTCAAGATGAGAAGAGAAATTGTGCTCTGGCGGCGTGGTGGCAGCAGGAAGCCCCATTAGCTAAGGTGGTGCTTCAGGTTAAGAACAGTTTCAGGTTAAGAACAGATCTCCAGAACGAATTAAGTTCTTAACCTGAGGTACCACTGTATTTAGAAACCACCAACTCATCAGAAAGATAGTTTGGTGGCATACAATAAACCCATTAAGGCATCATAGGCTTATAATATAAGGAATAAGCAAGCAACTCTGAACCAAATTCATTCTCTAAAAATGCTTGGGGAAACAAAATCATTCTCTGCAGGCAAAGAACTATCACAATTGTAGCTGCCTGTCTGATTTCAATAGCAATTGCAGAGTGCTGGTGCCCCATGCTATAAGCCTTAGTTTGCATAGAGATCAAACAAGCATGAATATTGCTTAGTTGGTAGAGCATGAGACTCTTAATCCCAAGGTCATGGGTTCGAGCCCCACGTTGGGCAAAAGATTCCTGCATTGCAGGGGGTTGGACTAGATGACCCTTGTGGTGCTTTCCTGCTCGGCAATTCTATGAGTATCTATGAGATACATGTAGGACAGACAGAAGGGCCTCTCAAGGTTGTCTCTTGCTGGAATCTGCAGCTGTATTTCCCATCCCTACAGCTCTCTTGTGTTCACTTGTAGGAAGAAGGCTTGCTTCTGATTGAGAACAATAGCAGGAAAAGAAGGCAAATGGTGACTCCATCTTATTTTTAAAATTAGCTGCACACAGGGCTTGGCTGTTAGTTGCAGCATGTGGCTTCTGCAGAGCTAAACCAAGGGCAGTGATGGAGATATCATAATGGACCTTGAGGCTGTTGTCAATAGCTTTTTTGGGGTAGAAGCTGAATCTTTTCTCACTGCTTCCCGTTTTAAAGGACGGATGGAGAAACTGTAACCATCTCAATGTTACTGGACCACAACCCCCGTAAATGTGGAATTTATTATGTTTTTATCATTGAGGTCCAGCGCCGAGGGCCTTCTGGCGGGTCCCTCACTGCGAGAAGTGAGGTTACGGGGAACCAGGCAGAGGGCCTTCTCGGTAGTGGCGCCTGCCCTGTGGAATGCCCTCCCATCAAATGTCAAGGAAATAAACAACTATCTGACTTTTAGAATGACTTTTAGAATGCCTGCAATAAACCCAGATGCCAACTTTGCTGCCACATACACCCAGACAACACCATTACTGGCCCCAACAACATCACACATACCATCTCAGGACTATTTAATTGCTCATCGTCTAACATTGTGTATGCCATCAAATGCCAACAGTGTCCCTCAGCTCTCTATATTGGACAAACAGGCCAGACCTTAGGCCAAAGAATAAACGGACATAAATCGGACATCAGGAATCACAAAACAGAGAAACCAGTAGGAGAACACTTCAGTCTCCCAGGACATTCTATACAAGATCTCAAATTAGCTGTTTTACTACAAAAGAATTTCAGAAATAGACTGGAAAGAGAAGCTGCTGAATTGCAACTTATCACCAAACTTAAAACCATGGAGAAACCTGGCCTGAACAAAGACATTGGATTCTTATCTCATTATACATGACAAAGCCACTTTTCACCTTCTCACCCCTTGCTTCTTCCTGTAATACCTATTGCAGTCGTTAAGAGTCGTCAACAGGCTCATCACAGCTATCTGCCAATCACCCATTCCCACCACCCTTCTGAGTAATGCCCCTCCCCACCTTCTCACTATATAGAAGGGTCTGGAAACTTCTGTTTCAGTGTATCTGAAGAAGTGTGCATGCACACGAAAGCTCATACCAAGAACTAACTTAGTTGGTCTTTAAGGTGCTACTGGAAGGAATTTTTTTTGTTTTGACTTTTAGAAGACACCTGAAGGCAGCCCTGTTTAGAAAAGTTTGAAATGTTTGATGTTTTATTGTGTTTTTAATATTCTGTTGGGAACTACCCAGAGTGGCTGGAGAAACCCAGCCAGATGGGTAGGGTATAAATAAAAAGTTGTTGTTAATGTTCTAGAATGTGTTTTTAATATTGTACACTGCCCTCGGATCTTCTGATAAAGGGGGTACATAAACTGAAACAACAACATCAACCCTTGAGCATAAGATACATAGAAGGCTGCCTTATACCAACCATGAACATTGGTCTATCTTGCTCTGTAATGTCTATATAGGTTGGCAGCAGTTCTCCATGAGATCAGGCAAAGGTCTCTCCTAAACCTACCTGGAGATGATAGGTATAGGACCTGATAGTCTACCTCTGAGCTATGGTCTTCCCTCAAGGGCCATGCTGGATGAGAGTTGAGTCCAAAAACATCTGGAGGCCCATTGCTGACCCAGGCCTGCCAAGTTCTGTGAGATGTGAGTGGCATCACCAAAACGTTCATGGCAAGGAAGCCACCATTGATTTTAAAGTCTTTTGCACCTGACCCAATGAGCAGTTCGAAAAGTTATTTGTTGTAGAGAAAAAATACACATTTTTTTTCCTACACAGGGATCAGATGCCAGGAAAAGGGGCACCAGAAAGACTTGGAGGTCAGGAAAGAAGGAGAAAACTCCACCATCACCTGCCAGTACGAAATTAGCAATTTCTTCAGCTTGCAGTGGTATAGGCAATACCCCGGAGAGGGACCTACTTTTCTGCTCCGGTTACTGACAACTAAAGAAAGCAAAGAGCCCAACTTCAGTGCTGAACTGAGTAAACAGGACAAGTCAAGTTGGTATAAGGTAGGATAGGTACATGGGAAGCTTCCTTATCCTGTTGGAGTCACAGACATTGATTCATCTAACCCAATATTGTCTACACTGACTGGCAGCAGCCATCCAAGATCTCTCCCGGTCTGACCTGTAGGGAAGCTTTCAAAAAACTTTGGTGCAGATTGATTATTTATTAATAAATAAATACAGTGGTACCTCGGGTTACATACGCTTCAGGTTACATACGCTTCAGGTTACAGACTCCAGTAACCCAGAAATAGTGCTTCAGGTTAAGAACTTTGCTTTAGGATGAGAACAGAAATTGTGCTCCGGCGGTGTGGCAACAGAAGGAGGCCCCATTAGCTAAAGTGGTGCTTCAGGTTAAGAACAGTTTCAGGTTAACTGTGGACCTCCAGAACAAATTAAGTACTTAACCCGAGGTACCACTGTACATAAAAATACATAAGTATGAAACATATCAATTTTAGAGAAAAGAACCATTTTCTCTAAACCTGTGAAATGCCCTCCCATTAAATTTCAAGAAGATAAAGAACTACACAATTTTTAGAAAACATCTGAAGGCAGTCCTGTATTGGGAAGTTTTTAATGTTTGACATTTTATTATGTTTTTATATGTGCCAGATGGTCAGGGAAGAAGAAGAAGAAGAAGAAGAAGAAGAAGAAGAAGAAGAAGAAGAAGAAGAAGAAGAAGAAGAAGAAGAAGGAGAAGGAGAAGAAGAAGAAGAAATAGGATTTGGAATTTCCTTAGGTTTCTGGGCAAGATGATGGCTCTTCTTTAGGGTCCCACTTTCTGGTTGGGGTTTGCTCACTATTGGGACTCTGGAATCCAATTCTCATGTTGCATTCTAGGATCTAGGGCAGGGGAAACAGTTTCAAGCTCTTTCTCACCAAAAGTGATACACTGAGTCCAAAATCTAAGGAAGTAATTATCTCCACCTGCAATTAGCCAGATCACAGTAATCTGTTCAGCTGGGCAAAGCCCAACACTTTCCTGAAGAGGTTAGAAAACTGTCAACAAGCCAGCCTAGAAATAAACAGGCTCTTCCCACGCTGAGATTTAGAAGTGAGGGCATGAAGAGAGCGATAGGTCTCTGTTTGTTTCATTACTGCCAACACCTCTTTCTTTCTGCAGATCAGTTATATCTGACGTGAGACTTTGATGTATACAGTCAAAGGTTGGGGGGAGAAGAGAGTTGGGGAGAGACAGTGGGGCAGGGAGAGAATGAGGGTAGTAAACTTTCATTCTTTTACATGGTATATGTGAGAGGTTTTTGTGTCAGCATCACGTGGGTAGGTTCTCTATCTATACAGTTTTCTATATCAGTTTTCATTGGCATTAAGGGAAGGCATGGTTGATTGCCTGTAGTTGACTGAAGTGGGTTTTGTTTGTTTGTGTGAGAGGGGGATTGTTGGGTCAAGTCAGCCGTATCGATTCATATGCTGTCAGTGGGTTCTTGTTGTTGTCTTGTTGGGCTGTCTTGATCTTCCACAGGGCCTGTAAGACAGAGCTATTCTGCCTGCCTTTCAATTTGAAATAGCCTGATCCTCTATTCCCTTTTCCCTTTCCTCTTCCATGAAGAAACCCTTTCTGGGACCCCGCATTTAAATTCTTCCCTGGTTTCCTTGCTGGCCCTAGTAGGACCAACTTGGCCAGATAGCCCTGGTGATCATTTGGTGTCTACTGACTGGGGTTTTTGTTTGTTTGTTTCCCCCAAAATGACCCCTAAATTTTTGAATTTTATTGATATTGATGCTGCATTTTATGCTGTTTTTAAGTCGCATTTTAATCAATGTTTTATATTTGCTGTTAGCCGCCCTGAGCCTGGTTTTTAAACCAGGAAGGGTGGGGTATAAATAAAAAAATTATTATTATTTATTATATAATAAAGGGGAGCCACACTGGAGTGAAGGTGTCCTCTTATATTTGTCCCTGGGTTAGTTTCAGTCTGTGGGTTAGCTTTTCTCATAAGGCTGTTTCAGTAGTCCAAGTTCACCCCTGACAGGTCTCTCCAGTGCCCAGTATCTAAGTTCACATTTAAAGCATTTGTAAGCCTGCTGGTGCTAAAAGTCAGACAGGGGATGTGTTTGGACACAGAGGTACCTGTATCTTCAGGGAGAGGGTCTGCAGCCTCAATGGTGAGGCTCTTGCTGCTGCTGCCCCACCTGGTGTGCAAGATTGGCGCAATGAAGTGCCCTACAGGTGATCCAATCCATGTTCCCCATGAATGGTACCAAGCAGGTGACCTTCTCATTGGTGCAATAGTTTCTCAGGTCATTTACTCTTTCGATGAAGTTTACTTTGAAGAGCAACCAACTCAAAAGCTGTTTGGCCTTCCAGTGTAAGCATTATATTCTCTTCTCACCCGTTTTCTTTTTCCCCCTCAGCTCCACCAAATCACAAAACAATTTCTAAAAAAGCAATCTTTGCATGAGTGATCTTATGTTCAAAGACATTATATTTAGAATCCAGGGCCAGTCCTCTCAACCTTGAATCCCCAGATGTTGCTGTACTGCAACTCCAATCATCCCTGAGCTCTGGCCTTGCTAGCTAGAGATGATGGGAGTTGTAGTTCAACAACAACTGGGGACCCAAGGTTGAGAAAGGCTGAATAACTGAACTACTTTCTGAATATTCTGCATTTTACTGAGATTATAGGAAATATTAAATTTTGTCAATGAGAGCTATTTTCTTTTGTAAAGCGGAAGCAGATTTCTTGATGAGACAGAGCCACAAAAATAGTCTCCTGGCAGTAGGGTTTGTTTTTTTGTTTTTGCTGCTGATTACTGGGATGGAGAGCAATAAGGTGCTGGAGAGGCTGGGCTTTGTGGGAGGACGGGCATGACTGCAAGATTGGCACCTTGCTAAGTAGCAGCAACACTATTGATAGAATGATAGAATTGTAGAGTTGGAATGCAGGAATCTCAGGTTTTTTCTAATTATGTGATTTGTAAAAGTTTTATATATTTTTGCTTCTCCATACCATAGGCAGGTATGCCACCCAAACTGTATATCATGTCCTTCTAAATTTAACAACCTGATATTTTTCAACAAAATCCAATCTTTTATCCAACATAAGCATGATAAAGTAAAGTTGAAGGTCTGACAGGGTGAAGCCTCCATTTTTTATTTTGCAAGAATCTTAATTTTATATTTTACTCTGGGCTTCTTTCCCTGCCATATGATCCTTAATAATTTTTTTCTGCCACTCTTTGAAGCATAGAATATTATTTATGCATGGGGCATTTTGAAATAGAAATAGCATTTTTAGAAGGACATTCATGGCAGAAACTCTGCCTAGCAGTGATAGCTTCATTCTTTCCCATATTTCCAAATTTCTCATTATTTATTTCCGAGCTTCTACATAGTTGTATTGAAAGATATTATAGTTAGTTGTTGTATTCTTTTCCCCATTTTTTTAAAAAATATGTCTACAGTATTCACAGTCTAGCAACAAAATTCTATCAGAACACCCTGGCCTTGGGTTTTGCCATAAAAGAGATCAATGACAATCTGAAGATCTTGCCCAATGTCACCCTTGGTTTCCACATCTATGACAGCTACTTCGATGGGAGAATGACCTATCGAACCACTTTGGAACTTCTCTTCAAATGGCAAAGATTTGTCCCCAACTACAAATGTGACACTCAGAAAAACCTCATGGCTGTGATTGGGGGACTTACTGCCGACACTTCTATCCACATGGCAGATATCTTAAGTCTCTACAGGATTCCACAGGTAGAATCAGTGCATAGGGCAATGTTGGGAAGTTTCTTTTGCAATACTTTTATTCAGAAGGAAAAGAGAAATGAGCCAGTGGGGTGTAGTGGTTAAGAGCGGTAGTCTCGTAATCTGGTGAACCAGGTTCGCATCTCCGCTCCTCCACATGCAGCTGCTGGGTGGTCTTCTTCTGTGTGATAGAGAAATAACCTGGAAATTGCATTATTTCCCCATAACTAGGAATTCAACCTCTTTCTTTCTTTCTTTCTTTCTTTCTTTCTTTCTTTCTTTCTTTCTTTCTTTCTTTCTTTCTTTCTTTCTTTCTTTCTATGATTAGAATTGTGCCTAAAAACTACTTAAGGAAATGCTCTGCTAAATTATCATTTTCTTTTAGCTCACCTATGGCTCATTTGCTTCAGAGGAGAGTCAATCAATGCAGAAGTCTTTTTTTACCATGGTCCCAAACGAAGACCTTCAATATGCAGGGATTATCCAGTTACTTCAGTACTTCAGATGGAAGTGGGTGGGGCTCTTTGTTGTCAAACATGACAGTGGAGAACATTTTTTGAAGATCCTGGAGCCATTGTTTAGCCAGAATGGAATCTGTTCGGCCTTCACAAAAAGAATCCCACTTCAAGCTCGAATAGAAGATCTGGAAAAAATATCTGGTGAAATTGAAGGTATTTATGAAGGTCTCAGAGATGAAAAGGCCAGTACGTTTATCATCTATGGAGATGATGGGACAATTGCATGGCTGAAAACAGCTATGTTTGTAATAGATTATAGCAATAAGCAAAACACATCATTTGGGAAGGTCTGGATCATGACAGCCCAGATAGATTTTGTATCATTTGGATTGGTGAAAAACGTAGATTTTCAGCTGTTCCAAGGTGCCCTTTCCTTTAAAATTCACTCAGAAGAGATTCTAGAGTTCAACCACTTCCTTCAGAACATCCAAACACACTGGACCAAAGCAGATGGCTTTTTGAAGGACTTCTGGGAGCAGGCATTTGACTGTCCCTATCCTGATCCAGGTATGCCAGTTATGGATGATGGAACATGTACTGGAGAGGAGAGGCTGGAAAGTCTCCCTGCAGGTGTTTTTGAAATGCACATGACTGGACAGAGCTACAGTATCTATATTGCTGCCTATGCTATAGCTCACACATTGCAAGCCATTTTCTCATCCAGATCCCCACACAGAACAGTGACCGTTGGTTACAATATTGGATCTCCATCTCTGCAGCCTTGGCAGGTAATGTTACGGAGCCAAATATTTTCCTGTCAATGGACTGATTAGCAGAAGGACAGGAAGTTGCTTTATACTAATTTAGGCCTCATATCCATCTGTTTCAGTGTTGTGTACTCTGTCTGGTTTGGGCTGTCCAGGGTTTGAGACAATATGTGATTCCCCTTCCATGCAAGGAGAAGCTTGACCAGGGAGCTGCTACCCTTTACAGCCCCTCTTCTCATGTGTAAAAAAACAACAACTGACAGATTACAGTGGTACCTCGGGTTACATACGCTTCAGGTTACAGACTCTGCTGACTGAGAAATACTACCTGGGATTAAGAATGTTGCTTCAGGATGAGAACAGAAATTGTGCCGCGATGGTGCAGCAGCAGCAGAAGGCCCCATTAGCTAAAGTGGTGCTTCAGGTTAAGAACAGTTTCAGGTTAAGAATGGACCTCCGGAACGATTTAAGTACGTAACCAGAGGTACCACTGTATTCAGCATCTTAGTCATAGATACTCTTTTGCTGTCTACATTTCATCTTGTAACTTGACCTTGAAATCTGTTTCACTTGGGAACCTCAAATAGTTTGATTCTTCTTCTTCTTTTTAAATAGATCAACTCATTTCTTCAAGGTGTTTCATTCAACAACTCAGCTGGAGAAATGGTATCATTTAATGATAACAGGGAAATGAGAGGAGGATTTGATATCATGAATCTGGTCACATTCCCAAACACGTCTTTCCAGAGAGTAAAAGTTGGATCGGTGGGTCTCAGTGATAGAGGAGATAAGGAGTTAATCCTCCATGTGGACAAAATTCTATGGCACCAAAGTTTTAACCAGGTAGGGATCGTAGTTATCAACCTGCAGAGAGTTTGCCTTGTTTGGTTATGATTAAAGTTCACATATTGATGAAGCGTAAGATTGTCCTGTGGATCACAAATAGCAGAGCAGTTCCACCCCCAACTCCTCTCATATTTTTGTACAGGTGCTTCCCTCTTCTTTGTGCAATGAACCCTGCCACTCTGGTCATCAGAAGAAAAGGAAGGAAGGGGAAATGTTTTGTTGCTATGATTGTGCTCCCTGCCCAGAGGGGAAGATTTCAAACCAGACTGGTAGGTAATACCCTTGCAGCCTGATAACCACATAAAGAGACTGACACACAGGCTGGGCTTGAGTTGGGCCAGACATAATGTACAATTCATCACAATACATGGTTAATTCAATGGGCCTGGTCAGATGAATCAGAACTGAATTTCTAGTTAAACTTTTCTTTATGTTTCTCAGATATGGATGCATGTTCCTATTGCCCAGAAGATCAGTATCCAAACAAGGAGAGAAATGGATGCATCCCCAAAGTTTCACATTTTTTGTCCTATGAAGAACCTTTAGGGATCACTTTAGCCTCGTTTAGTGGTTTATGTTCCCTGATTACAGCTTTGGTGCTGGCTATTTTTATCCAGCACAATGATACCCCCATAGTCATAGCCAACAACCGAGAGCTCACCTACACCCTCCTGGTCTCCCTCCTGCTCTGCTTCCTCTCCGCTTTGCTTTTCCTCGGCCAACCTGGGAAAGTGACCTGCCTTCTCCAACAAACTGCTTTTGGCATTATCTTTTCTGTTGCTGTTTCTTGTGTGTTGGCAAAGACCATCATTGTTTTTCTAGCATTCATAGCCACAAAGCCAGGATCTAAGATGAAGAAATGGGTGGGAAAGAGACTGGCCCATTCTATTGTCCTTTCAGCTTCCCTCATTCAAGTTGGTATCTGCACTCTGTGGCTGACAACGTCTCCCCCCTTCCCTGATCTAGACATGTATTCAGTAGCTGAAGAAAGCATTGTGCAATGTAACGTTGGGTCAGCCACCATGTTCTATTGTGTCTTAGGCTACATGGGCTTCTTGGCCATTGCTAGTTTCATTATGGCCTTCCTGGCCCGCAAGTTACCTGGCAGTTTTAATGAAGCCCAGTTCATCACTTTCAGTATGTTAGCATTTTGCAGTGTTTGGATCTCTTTTGTTCCAACCTACCTGAGCACAAGAGGGAAACACATGGTGGCTGTGGAGATCTTCTCCATCTTGGCCTCCAGTGCTGGGTTACTGGGTTGTATCTTTTCCCCGAAATGCTACATCATTGTGCTGAGGCCTGACCTGAACAGCAGGGATCAATTAATACGAAGAAAGGATTAAGTCATCTGTCTTCGCTCATCACACCCTAATGTCTGTTGGAGAAGGCAGTTGGGAGAAAATACATACACACAACATAAATGATAGACATTCGTTTTAAAGATGTTGCTAGATTTCTTTACAAAGTCTAACCTGCATTTCAGTTTCCCTTTTAGAGTACATAACCAAATATTTTATTCAGTTGTCTGACATGTTGACATGTTCCATGATGAAATATTGGTATTTAAAGGATATTGGGAAAAAACTGAATTTCTATACATTACATAAATATTTTTGATTGTGAAATAATGCTCTCCCTTTTCCACTCAGGCCTTTATTGGACGTTGGTAGCTGTGATGAGTTCCTTTATTTCTGTATCAGAATTTTTCATTTTATTAGTTTAAAAAAATAAATCTATTTGTGTTTTATTACATGTGCTGTGGATTCTTTCTATTTCTTTACTCTGGGAGTGTTTTTCAACAAGGAGATGTTGTGGTTGGATAAAATTGTCAGTATCATTTCTCTCAGTTTCTTGTTCTTTTGAACTTAATCCAGCTTTCATTTCTAAAACAAATTGCAATATACTTATATTTTTAAAAAAAACCCTCATGTTTTTTTCTGTGTTTTAGGGGTCATTTATCCTGATATACACTTTTCTCTAACCAATATTTCCTAATGGTATCTATTTTCATGTTATTTCTATAAATATATGCATTGGTTGCATATTTCCCCCAAAATGATTTATTGGAGAGTTGTACCACAAAGTTCAAAGAAGTTCAAATTTTAAATGATAGCTGTGTTTTGGCTTTCATACTGTGTCACAAAAGGGAATGAGCTAGTTTCTTCTTACAATGCAAAGAGAATCAAATTTCTCCACCACTAAGAACATATCATGATTCTGTTTTAAATAAGTATATAGAAGTGGAACCTAACGAAAGGCGAAAGATTGATACGATCTGAGAAGAAGCCATAGAACTGTAACCCAGAATGGGAATGCAGAACCAGAACCATTTTCAATTTGTTGAGTCTTTATGATTTGGGAAAGACATTTGAAATGTTTGGCCTATCACAAAAATCTTGACTTTTGTCCTTCTTGGCTCCTAATAGCTAGCCCAGTTTCCTGGCTGCATACTCTTGTGTGTTTCTGTCAGTAAGGGTTCCAAGGGCCCTTATATGCTTCCTTGTGGAACGGGAATAGTACTTCCATTTGAATTGGAGTGGGGATTTCTGCTCAGTCCAGCAATGTTCTATTCTGCCCACCATGCTCTTCAACCTCTATCTGGCAGCTTTGGGAGTGCTGGCCTTCAGATTGGAGCAAAGTAAATATTATAAATATCTTCTCCCTGACATAAGAATTAGATGCTGATTGGTGTCTGTAGTCATTAATGGGCAATTTAGGGTCTGACAATAAAGATATCATAGAGGTTTGTGGAGTGTTGGCTCTTGGATCTGGGGAACAGGAAGATGATGTCTTCTTTATGGGTTGCACTACTCTTGACAGTACAGGTGCATCATCTGGTGCAGATATTCTGGCTTCTAATTTGAAACACATTGCCATGTTTGGAGGCCACCTTCTTCTATGAAACTTATCCTGTACTCACTTACTTGGGGGTAATCAATAAACACAAAGAAACATGCTTCTAAGAAGACATGTATACCATTGCACTGGAAGTTAACAGGCTCTGGTCATAAGCTGCTGCACAGCAGGAGTGCTGCCTAAATCACACTGCATTCACATTTTGGTGAGTTGGTTCTTTAACACCCACCCATGCGGATTGTGTACTAGTATTTGCAGGAAATGTCTTCTCTAGGGTTGAACTGAGATGAACCAACCTTAGGAAAGTACATCCTGGTTACCATGGGGAAATGAACAGCAAATTACGGAAATTCCAAGAATTCCTAGAGAACAGGATGGAATCAAGGGATGTCCACTGAAAGGTCGTGGGGAAACAAAAACTTTAAAAGACTCCACAGATTTCCACTGTTTGAAACAAGTCACGTATCATTTACAGCTCTGACTTCATTCATTGTTTCAAAACACTGACAGAGGCAACCAAGGATACTTATATCTAAAACAAAAATAAAGAAAATTGTAACTGAACATGTCATTACTTTCTTTCTGGGTGATACTGAGGATTACTTTTTTCAAAATGAACGTTCTGAGGCTGGGGCTCTTGTCTGGGGATCACTCACTATAGAACTCTGCACTCAAATTCCCCTGCCTCAATCCTCCAGGGACTAGAGCCAACTTGTTTTGTACATCTGAAAAAAATAGTAATTTTAAAAGTTTTTGAGCAAAAGTGCCACTCAAAGTCCTGGATCTAATGAAGTAATTATCTCCCTCTGCAATGATCCACATCACAATAATTTGTTCAGCTAGACAGAGCTTTCAGTAGTTTCCTAGGGATATGAGAAAAGAGTCAACAACCCAGCATAGTAAGAGCATTATATATACTCCTGCACCAGAGAGAGATGTAGGAATGTTGGACATAGAGAGAGGGGGAGATCATCATTATCAACATTTTTTATTATAATGAAGTTTTAATCATTTAAGTTCATATTCAAAGCATTTGTACACCTGGTGATGCTAAAAAGAAGGCTAAGTGCAACATCCAAGACAGCTCAATAGAGACAGGGGAGGTGTTTGGCCAACTCTGCTTTTTCCAAGAGAGATTTTGAAGCTATCATGCTGAGGCTCTTGATGCTGCTGCTGCCTCACACTATGTGCGAAGTCAGGACAATGAAGTGCCCTGCAGCTGATCCAATACTCGTTCCTCATGAATGGGGCCAAGCAGGGGACCTCTTCATTGGTGGCATTGTTAGTCAGACCACCTACGTTTTTAATGAAGTTTCATTCAAGGAACATCCTTCTCAGGAGCTGTTTGACAATCCACAGTAAGCAATAATATTCCCCCAACCCTATTTACTCTATGCACTACTGAACCAGCAAAGAACAACATGTGTTTGTTGCATGCGTGATCATATGTTCAAAGAAATTCTATTAAAAAATATTTATTTATTGAATTTATATACCAACCTATACCCGGAGGTGTCAGGGCAGTTCACAGAACAGACCTCTCAAGGAGGAGGAACACAAAGAAGGCTGCCAAAGGTGATCTCAGGGTCCGGTTAGGTTCATATGGAAAGAGGCGGTCCTTGAGATATTGCGGTCCTCAACTGTTTACGGCTTTATTGGTCAAAATCAGCACTTGGTATTGGGCCGGAAACTAATTCTTAGCGAGTGCAGTTGGACCAGGAGCTGTGTAATATGCTCAAACCGTCTTGCTCTGAACATTTTTTTATTATAACAGACACTGAATATTATTACGACACTGAATTTTCTGAGCTGTCTTCAGAGGCAGCCCTACATATAAAACATTGCAGTAATCTAACCTCGAGGTTACCAGAGCATAAACAACAGTAGCTAGGTTATCCCTTTCCAGATAGTGGTGTAGCTGGGCCACCAGCCGAATCTGATGGAAGGCACATCAGTACATTGAGGCCATATGAGTGTCGAGTGACAGCAAAAGATCTAGGAGTATCCCCAAACTATGAACCTGTTCCTTCAGAGAAAGTGCAACTCCATCAAGAGCAGGTGATCTCCCAACCATCTGGTCTAGAGAACCACCCACTAACAGTGGATAGAGCTTCAATTTGTTGGCTCTCTCCCAGTCCATTACCGAGGGAAGACACTGGTTCAACACTTCCACTGCCCCACCTCCAGATGTAAAGGAAAAACACAGCTGAGTGCCATCAGTCTACTGCTGACAAGGTACTCCAAAGCTCTGGATAACCTCACCCAGCGGTTTCATGTACATGTAAAACAGCGTGGGGGGTAGAATTGAGCCCTGCGGAACCTCACATTGAAGGTTCCATGAGGCTGAAAAGTATTCCCCAAGTAACACCCTCTGGGATTGACCATCCAAGTCGGACTGGAACTACTGCAAAGTGGTGCCACCCATCCCTAGTTTGAAGAGTCACTCCAGAAAGATACCATGGTGGATGGTATTGCGAGGTCAAGAAGAATATACAGGGGAAAATTTCTCTTGTCTCTCTCTCAACAGAGGTCATCATACAGGGTGACCAAAGCAGTTTCTGTGCCAAAATCCAGCCTAAAACCCAATTGAAATGCATCCAGAAAATCAATTTCTGCAAAAAGCATCTGGATTTGGTCTGCACTCACTCTAGAACCTTGCTCAGGAAAGGGAGATTAGCAACTGGTCAGTAGTTAGGTTTTCTGAATCTAGGGAAGATGTCTGAAGGAGTGGTTTTACCACTGCCTCCTTCAAACAGGCATGGACCCCCTCCTCTCCTAAAGAGGCATTCATCATTTCCCTGGCCTAGCCATCTGTTCCCTCCCTCCTGGATTTATCAGCCAAGAGGGGCAAGAGACTAGAGTGCAAGTGGCCCCCTGGCTGATCTGAGCACCTTGTCCACATCCTAGAGCTTTACCAACAGAAACTCTACCAAACACAACAGGACTAGACTGTGCCCTGGACACCTATGAGATTCATTCGCTATATCAGTAGGTTCTTGGTGGATGCAAGTGATCTTAACCTCAAAATGCTTTGTAAATAAGTCACATTGAGCTACCGTTGAATCAATCACCTCCTTTGGGCCAGCCTGTATAAGGCCCCATACAACCCGGAAGAGGTCTGCTGGATGACATAATGAAATAGTTCAATCAAGGGCCAGTCCTCCTTCTGAACTGCTTTCTGAATATTCTGCATTATACTGGGATAAGAGAATACAGTGGTATCTCTGGTTACAAACGCGATTTGTTCCGGATGTCTGTTCTTAAGCTCAACTGTTCTTATCCTGAGGTGGGTTTTCACTAATGGCACTGTTGGGAAACACCCTGGAGGTGCCCCTGAAGCCCCGAACTCCGAACGTCCTCCGGTATGTGCAGTCAGTGTGGTGTAGTGGTTAAGATCAGTGGACTCATAATCTGGTGAACCGGGTTCGCGTCTCCGCTCCTCCACATGCAGCTGCTGGGTGACCTTGGGCCAGTCACACTTCTTTGAAGTCTCTCAGCCCCACTGACCTCACAGAGTGCTTGTTGTGGGGGAGGAAGGGAAAGGAGATTGTTAGCTACTTTGAGACTCCTTAGCGGGGTATCAAATCCAAACTCTTCCTCCTCCTCCCCTTCTTCTTCTTCTTCCCCTCCTCCAGTGCGCTTCAGCAACATATATGAAATGGTGGAGAGGGAGGCATCTGTGACAGATTGGCACCTCGGTAGGAAACAGTGAATCCTCAAATGCCTTGTTAATGAAATAGAAGGAAATTATAAAATATATATGTGTATGTATAATAGGTACCGCTCCGGCAGGAAGGTAAACGGCATTTCCATGTGATGCTCTGGTTCGCCAGAAGTGGCTTAGTCATGCTGGCCACATGACCTGGAAGCTGTACGCTGGCTCCCTCGCCCAATAAAGCGAGATGAGCGCTGCAACCCCAGAGTCGGTCACGACTGAACCTAATCGTCACGGGTCCCTTTACCTTTACCTTATATGTTCGAACTGATTTGAAACACAACTGAACAGAGAGCTAAAGAAAACCAACATATTGACAAAAGCATAGAGGACTTCTGCAACATCTTAAAGACTAAACAATATTCTATTCCATAAGCAGATGAGTCTTCATTAATAGTATAGTTGCAGGTTGACAGGACTATAAATATATATTAAAAATCAGAGAGGCATGGTGCAGGAGTGCCATTAGAAGGAAAATAAATGCCAAAAATAGCAGATAATGAAAATAATATAATTAATGTAAAGATACAAAGCTACTCATAAAACTGTGAAATAAGTTCATTCTGCTAGGATGCTTAGAGATGAAAGTACAGAGGAGAAAAAGCCAGAAACAAAGAAAAGAGCAGGTATGTCAAATATACTCCCCTCTATCATGAATTAGATTTTGGCTGAATGTGTTTTATTCCTATTGACAGGGTAAAAACAAAGTTCTACCAGAACATCCTGGCCTTGGTTTTTGCCATAAAAGAGATCAATGACAATCTGAAGATCTTGCCCAATGTCACCCTTGGTTTCCACATCTATGACAGCTACATCGATGGGCGAATGACCTATCGAACCACTTTGGACCTTCTCTTCAAATGGCAAAGATTTGTCCTCAACTACAAATGTGACACTCAGAAAAACCTCATGGCTGTGATTGGGGGACTTACTTCTGACACCTCTCTCCACATGGCAGATATCTTAAGTCTCTACAGAATTCCACAGGTAGAATCAGTGCATAGGGGAATGTGGGGAAGTTTCCTTTGTTATTCTTTTATTCAGAAGGAAAAGAAAAATGTTGGTGTGTGAAAGAAATACTGTGGAAATTGCATTATATTGAGATAATGAGAAAATATTGAGCCAGGGTTTCTCGTCCATTAATAATTCTAACCTCTTTTGGAAATGTTCTGCTAAATTGTCATTTTCTTTTAGCTCACCTATGGCTCATTTGCATCAGAGGAGATTCAATCAAGGCAGCCAACTTCTTTTTATACCATGGTCCCAAAGGAAGACCTTCAATATGTAGGGATCATCCAGTTACTTCAGTATTTCAAATGGAAATGGGTTGGGCTGTTTGTTGAAAAAGATGACAGTGGAGAACATTTTTTGGCGATCCTGGAGCCATTGTTTTTCCAGAATGGAATTTGTTCAGCCTTCACAAAAAGAATCCCACTTCAAGCTCATATACAAGATATGGAAAAAACATTTGGTGAAATGGAAGATATTTATGAAGGTCTCACAGATGAAACGACTAGTACACTTATTATCTATGGAGCTGATGGTGCAATTTCATGGCTGAAAACAGCAATCTTTATAATAAACAATAGAAATCAGCAAAAAACATCATTTGGAAAGGTCTGGATCATGACAGCCCAGATTGATTTTGTATCAATCGGATATCAGAGAACCTGGAATTTCCAGCTGTTCCAAGGTGCCCTTTCCTTTACAATTCACTCAGAAGAACTTCTACAGTTCCACCACTTCCTTCAGAACATCCAAATGCACAGGACCAAAGCAGATGGCTTTTTGAAGGACTTCTGGGAGCAGGCATTTGACTGTTTCTATCCAGATCGTGGTATGCCAGTCATGGATGATGAAATGTGTACTGGAGAGGAGAGGCTGGATAGTCTCCCTGCAGGTGTTTTTGAAATGCACATGACTGGGCAGAGCTACAGTATCTATAATGCTGTCTATGCTGTAGCTCACGCATTGCATGCCATTTCCTCATCCAGATCCCCGCACAGAGCAGTGACCGTTGGTTACAGTGTTGGATCTCTGCAGTCTTGGCAGGTAATCTAACACAGCCAAATATTCTCATGTCAATTGATCAATTATGAGAAAGAACAGTTCTTTATACTGAGTGAGGCCTTTCAGTCATCTGTTTCAGTATTGTGTACAGTAGGAATTTCCAAACTTGGGTCTCCAGCTGTTTTTAGACTACCATTCCCATCATCCCTAACTACTGGTCCTGCTAGCTAGAGATGATTGTTCTTTTTGTCCAAAAGCAGCTGGAGAACCAAGTTTGGAAAGCCCTGGGTGCTCCGGCGGGCTTTGGCTTTCCAGGGTTTGAGTCAAGGTCAGATTCCCCGTGTTACCTGAAGATTCTGGCCATTGAATCTGGGACCTATCAATATCAATTCATGTCAATGGACTGATTAGCAGAAGGACAAGAAGTTGCTTTATTCTAAGTTAGGCCTCATATCCATCTGTTTCAATGTTGTGAACTCTGTCTGGTTTGGGCTCTCCAGGGTTTGAGAAAATATGAGATTCCCAGTGTCACTGGAAGATTATGGGCATTGAATCTGGGCCTTTCCATGCAAGGAGATTCTCAACCAGGGAGCTGCTACCCTATACGGCCTCTGTTCTCATATGTAAAAAACAGCTGGCAAATTATTCAGCATCTTAGTCATAGATACTCTTTTGCTGTCTACATTTCATCTTGTAACTTGACCATGGAATCTGTTTCAATTGGGAACCTCAAATAGTTTGATTCTTGGCGAAATGGCCGAAATATTGGGAAATTTTGGAACAAGAAGGAGACAGACTGAAACTGCAGAGTTTTGAGAAATTAAAAAACAAAGTGCGAGGTTGGCTTCATTATTACCAGATAATGGAGGCATATAATTTGGACAAGAAAATTGGCTTCCAGGTGGAAAAATCAAAATTAGAAACAGAGCTGTTAGAACCTAAAACTAAGATTTTGTCAAAGATGTATAACTTGCTGTTGAAATGGAACACTCAGGATGAAACGGTGAAATCTGCTATGATTAAATGGGCACAAGATGTTGGACATAACATTATGTTTGCTGACTGGGAACAGTTATGGACCACAGGTATGAAGTTTACGGCATGTAATGCCTTAAGAGAGAATATTATGAAAATGATTTACAGGTGGTACATGACCCCAGTCAAGCTTGCAAAAATCTATCATTTGCCCGATAATAAATGTTGGAAATGTAAAGAAAGTGAAGGTACATTCTTTCACCTTTGGTGGACGTGCCCTAGGATTAAGGCTTTCTGGGAAATGATTTATAATGAAATGAAAAAGGTATTTAAGTATACATTCCTGAAGAAACCAGAGACCTTTCTCCTGGGCATGGTCGGTCAATTGGTGTCAAAGAAGGATAGGACTTTTTTTATGTATGCTACAACAGCAGCAAGAATACTTATTGCAAAGTACTGGAAGACACAAGATCTACCCACTCTGGAAGAATGGCAGATGAAGGTGATGGACTATATGGGATTGGCAGAAATGATTGGCAGAATCCGAGATCAGGGAGAAGAGTTGGCGGAAGAAGATTGGAAGAAATTTAAAGACTATTTACAGAAATATTGCAAAATTAAGAAATGTTAGAATGATGTTGGATAGAAACTAAGTGGTTTCCAGCTGTAATGCTTTAAGAGAATATGGGGAAAAAAGGTTTAGAAATAAGTAAAAAATTATTGGTAAGGAACTAACAAGTTGAATTGGAATACAAAAAAGGGAGGTATGAGGAGGTCCGGGAAATAAGTTAATGAAAATAAGTAATGGAAACTTTGTGTGTTTTTAATTATTTTTATTTTTGTATTTTTGTTATTTTTTTCTTTTTATTGTATTATTATTGAAAATTTTAATAAATATGCTATAAAAAACAACAAATAGTTTGATTCTTCTTTTTCTTTTTAAATAGATCAACTCATTTCTTCAAGGTGTTTCATTTAACAACTCAGCTGGAGAAACGGTATCATTTAATGATAACAGGGAAATGAGAGGAGGATTTGACATCATGAATCTGGTCACATTCCCAAACACATCTTTCCAAAGAGTAAAAGTTGGATCGGTGGGTCTCAGTGATAGAGGAGATAAGGAGTTAATCCTCCATGTGGACAAAATTCTATGGCACCAAAGTTTTAACAAGGTACTGATCGTGGTTATCAACCTGCAGAGAGTTTGCCTTGTTAGGTTATGATTAAAGATTGTCCTGTGGGTGGCAAATAGGAAAGCACTTCCACCGCCAACTCCTCTCATCTTTTTGTACAGGTGCTTCCCTTTTCTTTGTGCAATGAACCCTGCCACTCTGGTCATCAGAAGAAAGGGAAGGAAGGGGAAAAGTTTTGTTGTTATGATTGTGCTCCATGCCCAGAGGGGAAGATTTCAAACCAGATTGGTAGGTAATGCCCTTGCAGCCTAATAACCACATACGGAAACTGAAACACAGACTGGTCTTGAGCTGGGCCACTTTTATTTAGTGAACATAACAAGATCAGCAGAGGAGGATAAAGTCAAAAGGCAGAACTATCTTGACCCAGAACAAAGCCATTGCATGACATACAGGGCTTTTTCCAAGCAGAACCAGTGCTTTTTTGGGGGGGGGGACACACGGTGGGACACGTATCCCTAAACAATTTGTGTTGCCATGACCGATGTATGGATGGACTGGGGCCCGGGGAGCGTAGTTTGGAGTGGCAACGGTGGAGGCGATGGCACTGCTGCTGCTACTTCTCCTTCTTTTGCCAGTCAAGTAGACCCCTCCGCTGCCACCGCCATTCCCATCCTCTCAGCAGCGCAGCTTCCTCGTGTTCTTTTTCTGGCGGTTGAGAGGGGGTTGGGGGTAGGAACGGGGGAGGGGAGCAGCGAAATGAGAGTACCCCAAACATTCTTTTGAAAGAAAGCACTGTCCATAACTCAACGGAACTCAGTTTTGGTACCTCTCAGGTGTACACCATTGCTATTCTAAGAGAATGAAGGAAGTGTTCAAGGTGAGTTGAAGTTGATTGAACCCTTGTCTTTCTGGTCTGTTTTGGAGCAGAGCCTGCTCTCCTTCAAAAATTATATCCAGGGGGGGGGGGGGAAGCCCTGCGAGAGGCATCATATTTGCAGGAAACTCAAAGTAAACTGAGGAATGGGGGGAGTAGGGGTGTGGCAACCCAGTGACAACCTGCGCATACCCTGAAATTGACAGGAGCTATGTAAGAGAAAGCCTCAGGCCAGCAAAGGAAAGCATTTGCTATCCTACAATCTCTGGTCGCTTATTGATTTTGAAACCCCGCCTGACCCTGCTTTGCTTTGTAATTCTGCTAGCAGATTAATTGCTGCTTCACCAGAGGATGCAGGACTCCTCAGGTATCAATCCAGCTACGATTGTGGGAGAGAGAATAACCAAAAGCCCCAGCAAAGGAGGGACATCCCTGATAGGTTGGAATGCACCTACTCTTTTTTTTTAAAAAAAAAGGGGACTGGCAGGCTGCAAGTGAAAGGGAGTAGAGAGATGCCCCTGCACAAATGAACAAGTGTCACAGTTGCTGGGAATCAAACCAAAAGGTTTGCTCCTTATATTGGGCCCTAAAGCAGCTGTCCCCTCTCATATCACTTTTATATGCGACAATATGTTCACTGCTGGTCGGTGTGCTGTCTCTCATGGCCAATGTGCCCCAATGTGCCTCGGCAGCCAGTACTGCTGAGGCAGAACAGCCATAATGTGCAATTGTCACAATACAGGGTTCATTCAATGTTCTAGGTCACATGAATCAGAACTGGATTTCTATTTAAGCTTTTCTTTATGTTTCTCAGATATGGATGCATGTTCCTATTGCCCAGAAGATCAGTATCCAAACAAGGAGAGAAATGGATGCATCCCCAAAGTTACACATTTTTTGTCCTATGAAGAACCTTTAGGGATCACTTTAGCCTCTTTTAGTGGTTTATGTTCCCTGATTACAGCTTTGGTGTTGGCTATTTTTATCCAGCACAATGATACCCCCATAGTCATAGCCAACAACCGAGAGCTCACCTACACTCTCCTGGTCTCCCTCCTGCTCTGCTTCCTCTCCTCTTTCCTTTTCCTCGGCCAACCTGGGAAAGTGACCTGCCTTCTCCAACAAACTGCTTTTGGCATTATCTTCTCTGTTGCTGTTTCTTGTGTGTTGGCAAAGACCATCATTGTTTCTCTGGCATTCATAGCCACAAAGCCTGGATCTAAGATGAAGAAATGGGTGGGAAAGAGACTGGCCCATTCTATTGTCCTTTCAGCTTCCCTCATTCAAGTGGGTATGTGTACTCTGTGGCTGATTACATCTCCCCCTTTCCCTGATCTAGACATGAATTCAGTAGCTGAAGAAACCATTGTGCAATGTAACGTTGGGTCTGTCACCATGTTCTATTGTGTCTTAGGCTACATGGGCCTCTTGGCCCTCACCAGCTTCATTGTGGCCTTCCTGGCCCGCAAGTTACCTGACAGTTTTAATGAAGCCCAGTTTATCACCTTCAGTATGTTAGCATTTTGCAGTGTTTGGATCTCTTTTGTTCCAACCTACCTGAGCACAAGAGGGAAACACATGGTCGCTGTGGAGATCTTCTCCATCTTGGCCTCCAGTGCTGGGTTACTGGGTTGTATCTTTTCCCCAAAATGCTACATCATGTTGCTGAGGCCTGAACTGAACAGCAGGGATCAATTAATACGAAGAAAGGATTAAGCCATCTGTCTTCACTCATCATACCCTAATGTCTGTTGGAGAAGGTAGTTGGGAGAAAATACATGCATACAACATTAGTTATAGACATTCACTTTAAAGTTATGACTGCATTTCTCTACAAAGTATAAGCTGCATTTCCCTGTTAAGGCATGTAACCACTGCTTTGTACAGCTGTCTGAAATGTTGACATTTTCGATTTCCACTCAGGCCTTCATTGGACATTGGTAGCTGTGATGGTTTCCTTCATTACTATATCAGAATTTCTCATTTTATCAGTTGTAAATAATAAATCTATTTCTGTTTTAATACATCTGTTGCAGTTTCTTTCCATTTCTTCTCCTTGGGAGTGTTTTTCAACAAAGAGATGTTGTGGTTGGAGGAAGCTGTCCATATCATTTCTCCCAGTTTCTTGTTCTTTTGAACTTTTGAACTTTAATACAGTTTTCACTTCCAAAGCAAATTGCAGTATTGTCATATTTTTTTTTTTTTAAAATCATCACAATTTTTCCTGTGTTTTAGGGGTCATTTATCCTGATATAAACATTTCTATATCCAATATTTCATATAACGCATTTTCATGTTATTTCTGTAAATATATGCTTTTGTTGCATATTTCCCCCATGATTCTTTTTTAAATAAGTAAATAGAAGTGTAACACAGAATGGGATAGGAAAACAAGAACCATTTAATTTCGGATTATTGAGTCTTTATGATTTTGCGCTGTGCTCCAGCTGCAGCCACCCCTCACTCTGCTATGGTGCTGGGGGCACTAGCCTGATTTGTGGGCATCTTCTGCAGTTTGAAGGCACAATGTGCATAATGCTGGGGGTGGGGACCACACCCAGGTTTTTTTCCCTTGTGCGGCAGGCATTCGCCACCATTTTTGTTTGGATACTGGTACTTTGACAAAGCTATGCCCACGGGCTGTTCTGTCACCTGTGCAACCTTCAAAACCTTCAGCACATTTGTAGAGTGGGCCATGAAGGTGACTTCTGTCTGTCCATACATCATGCATTACCTCAATGATTATTTGATTATCGGTCCCCTGACCCCGCGGCATGTGCACAAGTGTTAGCCGCATTTGTGCACCTTACTGCGGAATTTATCCCGCTTGCTGCAGAGAAAATGGAAGGCCCAGTAACCATTTTGTCTGACTTGGGTATTGAGTTGGACACATATAAGCAAACCTCCCGTCTACCTGAGGTGAAACTGGACACTTTGAAATATCTATTGTCTGCCATGATTGACGCTAAAAAGACTACACTGAGGCAAGTCCAATCTCTGCTTGGTCATCTCAATTTTGCTTGCAGAATCATTGCCCAAGGGAGAGCCTTCTGTGTGCGTCTGGAGCTGCTCACCACTGGGGGGATTGCCTCCACATCACCATATCAGGGTGTCCCGCAACATTAAGGAGGGTCTCAAGATCTGGTTGACTTTTCTTATGGAATATAATGGAGTGTCATTTTGGCAGCAGCTGTTCAACAGAAAAGATGAGCTGAAAGTGGACTCTGACACCTTTGGTCGCTTCAGTTTTGGAGTGTTCTTCGGATGCTTTGGTGTGCCCATCCTTCGTCGGTGGCCTGGCATTCAGGGGGCATCTAGCGGGAGCTAACCTTTCTTGAATTCTTTTCCATTCAAGTTGCCCTTTACCTTTGGGCATAGCTGTCAACTTTCCCCTTTTTTAAGAGAAATCCTATTTGGAATAAGGGAATTTCCTTTAAAAAAGGGAAACGTTGACAGCTATGCCTATGGGGCGAACAGTTTGAGAACACCAGAGTATGCTTTTGGTCTGATAACCAGGCAGTGTAAGAGTCATAGGCAAGTAATCGAGTCATCCGGATGCTTTGCTTGTTCATGCTTGAATGCCTCATGGGTAACATTTCCTTCACGGCTCAGTTTGTCCCAGGCCTAAATGACGAAATAGCGGGTGCCTTATCTCGTTTCCAGATGGAGCACGTTCAAGACCTCGCACGAGAGGCAGCTCAGCTTCCAGATGTCTTCCCAGGTGAGCTTTTGGAGATTGGACAAGAGAAATGACACAGGGAGTATTACATTCCCTAGCGCCTTCCAATAGGAGATCTTATTCTGGGGCATGGGCAGCATTTGAGGGGTTCTGATCCCGCTATGGCTTTGCTCCCAGACAGGCGGCTTCTGAAGCGGATGTATTGAAATACATTGTTTCCCTTAGGAGGAGAGGCCTGGCCATCAGAACCATGACACTCCATATGGCAGCCATATCTTATTTTTGTCACTTCCTCCAGCAACCAGACCCTTGTAATACATTTCATGTTAAGAAGCTGATCGCTGGCTGGAGGCGCTTACACACACACACACACACACCAGCCAGATACTAGAAAACAGATCACCTTACAGCCAATATGGGTTTGCTTGTTCAGGTACGAGGATCACCTATTCCGTGCTGCCTACGCCATGGCTTTCTTTGTGGCCTTACATATTGGCGAATGCTCTGGCGGTAATGCTTCCTCCCCCTATTCGGGACTACGCATTGATGACATAAGCTTCACTGGGCGTGACCTGGAACTTAGAATCTGTGCCTCTAAAACAGATCAATTGCAGAAGGGCACAAACTTAATGCTGGCCCCCTACCCACTCAATGGCCCCTGCCCACTGTGTGATATTCGTAGGTTCCTAAAAGTCCACCCTGGCTGCACGGGCCCTCTTTTCATTCATGCTAACGCCTATCCTCTGTCTCATCACCAATTCACTGGAGCCCTGTGCAAGTCTATTCTGGCATGTGGGGGCAACCCACAATTTTCTGGAAACTCCTTTCGCTTTGGAGCCTCAACTACTGCAGCTGTGAGGGGTTGGGACCCTGCATGCATCAAGACAATCAGCTGATTGTATTCTGCGGGTATCCAAGGCTACATCCCTTCTTGCCAGCTGTCATTTACCGTGTCCTTTTAATCCCTTGCTTTTCAGGTTCCAGGGAGCCAGAAAAAGAGGTTGCCCACAACACAGATCAACCATTTGATCCAGATCATTACCCCACCCCACCCCCCAATGTGCTGCATTTTTCTTTGCAGGCTAACCCCACTTTTTCCATTCTAGGTTGCGATGTTGCTTTGGTCACACAATAGTTGCTGTTTCCCAGAGCTGGGAATGAATTCCCCTGCTCTGCAGGATTTGCCTTCCCCATAGCAATTGTCACAACTTTAGCAGTTTTAGGCCTTGGGTAGAACCAATTGGAGGGGTAGCATGGTAGGAGACCTCTCATGCAGCGGTGGCATTAGCAGGGCCTAATTAGAGGGGTTTTATGCTCGGTATCAATGACCACGAGTGCTCGGTGTATGGTCAGATTCCCAGAATTGGAAAGGTGGGGGGCAAATTGCGTAAATTACGTTCTGCAGTGTCTCCTGTATCTCCTATTTACCCCTGTTTCCTTGGTTCCCAGTCAGGGGGCCGAGACCCAATGCCTAAGCCCAAGTTTTCCTGCACCTGCAATTTAATAAAGTTTTGGCCTAATTTAATCCCATTCCACGCTGTGTTTGTGTCTGTTTACTTCCGGCCTGACTTCTGGGATAGGCGGTCTGTGACAGGGCTCCCAACATGGAAATTCCTAGAACTACTCGAGAACAAGACAGAATCAAGGGAAGTCCACTGAAAGGTAGTGCGGAAACAAAAACTCTAAAGGTCTTCACAGATTCCCTCTGTCTGGTGTTGAAACAACACATGTGTCATTCCTAGCTCTGACTTCATTCATTGGTGGAAGACACTGACAGAAGCAGCCAAGGACACTCATATCTAAAATAACATAAAAATACAGAAAATTTCAGCTGAACATGTCATCACTTTCTTTCTGGAAATATTTAGGATTACTTTTTTAAAATGAAAGTTCAGAGTCTGGGGCCTTTCTCTGGGGTTCACTCAGCATAGAACTCTGCGCTCAAATTCCCCTGTCTCAGTACTGCAGGGACCAGAGGCAATTGGTTTTGACCATTTGAAAAAAAATAAGAATTTAAAAAGTTTTTGAGCAAAAGTGCCACTCAAACGCCAAGATATAATGAAGTAATTATCTCCCTCTGCAATGATCCAGATCACAATAATTTGTTCAGCTAGACAAAGCTCGCAGGAGTTTCCTAAGGACATCAGGAAACAGTCAACAACCCAGCATAGTAAGAGCATTAAATATGCTCCTGTGCTAGTGAGATGTAGGAGTGTTGGGCATAGAGAGGGGGGTCATTATTGTCAACATTTTTATTATTATTATAATGGAGTTTTAATCATTTAAGTTCATATTCAAAGCATTTGTACACCTGCTGATGCTAAAAAGAAGGCTAGGTGCAACCTCCAACACAGCTGAATCGAGACAGGGGAGGTGCTTGGACAACTCTGCATCTTCCAAGAGAGAGTTTGAAGCTATTATGCTGAGGCTCTTGATGCTGTTGCTGCTGCCTCACACAATGTGTGAAGGCAGGAGAATGAAGTGCCCTGCAGCTGATCCAATCTTTGTGCCCCATGAATGGGGTCAAGTAGGAGACCTCTTCATTGGTGGGATTGTAAGTCAGACTACCTACCTTTTAAAAGACTTTTTATTCAAGGAACATCCTTCTCAGGAGCTGTTTGACATTCCACAGTAAGCAAGAATATCCCTCCCTCCCCTATTTATTCTATGCTCCACTGAATCAGCAAATAACAACATGTGTTCTTTGCACGTTCAAAGAAATTCTATTTAGAAATATTTATTTATTGAATTTATATACCGACCTATACCTGGACGTCTCAGCGTGGTTCACAGAACAAAATCAAAATATTAAACCACAATATATATAATCAAAATAAAAGCAACAACCCAATAACTCCCATTAAAACAGACACCCACATTTTAAAAGGGCATTGGATATAAATCAAACCTACCAAAGGCATGTTTTTGCCTAGTGCCTAAAGGTGCATAATGAAGGCACCAGGCAAACTTCCCTGGGGAGAGCATTCCACAGAAGAGGAGCCACTGCAGACAAGGCCCATTCTCATGTTGCCACCTCCGGAGGAGGCACACGAAGAAGGGCCTCAGAAGATGACCTCAGGGTCCTGGTAGGTTCATATGGAAAGAGGTGGTCCTTGAGGTTTTGCGGTCCTGAGTCATTTAGGGCTTTATAGGTGCAATCCAGCACTTCAAATTTGAAATGGAAACTAATTGTTAGCCAGTGCAATTGGACCAGCATTGGTGTAATATGCTCAAACCTGTTATTCTAAAGCAGCAATGCGGCAGCAAGCAAAGACTATAGCAGCCAAGTCTGCTGCTTGTGGCTGGAAAGCCAAACAGGAAGTTTGTGACTGTTGCCATGGGAACAAAGGGGCAGTCCATTCTGTACTGAGCACCGGATGTTAGCTCAGTGGGTTTGTCACATGACCTGTACAGGATGTACATGGGTGGAGGTGGAGTTTCTCTCTGTTTGTTGAAGAGAGCAGACATCTTTACTGTATGACTGCTAAAAGACACAAATAAAGACATGTAGATACGTTTACTGTCTGTGTCTGATTCCCCTCCCTGGGGACATGCAGGGAGCAGGGAGGAGGAGAAGCAGTTGGTGTGTTTTCCTCACAGCCTGAGGAAAATCGCCGGAACGGACCTCGCGTATGTTTTATCCTGCCGGGAGTCGCCGGAGGGAGGTCTAAAGAATTCAGCCGGTGCCTGAACAGATAGGCACATACCTCAAGACGGGCTTGAATCCGGTGAGCAACTTGGCTGCTGAATTTTCCGAATTGTCTTCAGAGGCAGCCCTACGTATAACATATTGCAGTAATCTAACCTTGAGGTTAGCAGAGCATAAACAAAAGTAGTTAGGCTATTTCCAGATAGGGGTGTAGCTGGGCCACCAGCCGAAGCTGATGGAAGGCAAATAGGATCATTGAGGCCACCTTAGCCTTGAGCGATAGCAAAGGGTTCAGGAATATCCCCAAACTATGAACTTGCTCCTTCAAAGGAAGTGTAACCCCATCAAGAACAGGTGATCTCCCACCCATCTGTTGTAGGGAACCACCCACTAATAGTGCCTCTGTGGATTGAGCGTCAGTTTATTGGCTCTCCCCCAGTCCATTACCAAGGGAAGACACTAGCCCAACACATCTACCTGTCTCCTGCAATTGTAAAGAAGGAATACAGCTGAGTCTTATCAGCCTACTGCTCACATTGTACTCCAGATAACCTCACCCAGTGGTTTCATGTACATGTTAAACAACATGGGGGATAGAATTGAGCCCTGTGGTCGCCCTGTATGATGTCTTCTGTCGAGAAAGAGGCAAGGAATATATATATATATATATATATATATATATATATATATATATATATATATGCAGGTTTTGGTGTCCTCGGGTGTCTTCCCGTGTAAAAGTTGGGGTGTCTAGGCGACGTTTCGACGAGGTCTCACTCGTCATCTTCAGGCTGGTGCTTTCGGCTTCTTGTTACTGGAACAGAGCAGGATCTCAGTGTTTGAGTTCCTATAAATACTGTTGAGGGGGTGTGGTGTATAGCCTCCAATGTTCTGGGCAGAGAGGAAGTTCCCAGGCTAGTGTGCCTTTTCTTCTTTTGTTCCTTAATTACTTGAGGGATATCTTGAGTGATTTCTTGAGTGATATCCTGAGTACCACTTAGGTGGGTCATTAGGTGTGGATTAGTTGCTAAAGTCTTTGTGTCTTGACCTCTTGAACTTTGTGAAGAGTTTTTCTGAGAAGATGGCTGTACTGCACTTAGTTGTGCTCTGGCTTGGCTTCGTGTATAGGGGCGAGCTGTGGTTTTGTGGCCTGTGTCAGCCAGATCTGTGTAGGGATTGCAGGGGGGTGCAGCATCCGGAGGTGCCACCATGGTTTGGCTACTGGATGGTGTCTGTAATTTATCTGTGGAGAGGGTCTGGGTTTGGGTCTGGTGTGGTTGATTGGTGATGGCGTTCTGTGTGCCTCTGGATCTGGTGTCAGTTTTTGTGGGGAGGGCTAATTTCCAGATGTCTGGCAAGCGGGATGTGTCATCACGCTTGTTCATGTTGTGAGGGTGTTTCTCTATCTCGATGGCTTCCATGATTATTCTCTTGTGGTGATGTTCCATGTTAAAGAGCAATTTGGAATCTGCAAAATTAATTTCGTGTCCTGTTTCTTTCATGTGTTGGAAAAGAGAGGAAGTTTTTTCTTCTTTTTTGACGGCATTCTTGTGTTCTGCGATACGTGCATTTATTCGTCTGTTTGTTTGTCCAATGTACGTGGCTGGGCAGACTTTGCAGGGTATTTCATAGACCCCTTGGTTTTCCAACTGGATTTTATCCTTGGGGTTTCTGAGGATATTGGCTATTTTTTGGTTGGTGCAAAAGGCTGTTTTGATATTGTGTTTATGGAGGATTTTGCTAATTTTATCTGTAGTGCCCTTGATATAAGGAAGGAGGGCCATGCTACCGGAAAAAAACACACACCAACCGCTACTTACATGCACAATCACACCACCACCCTGCACAAATAAACTCCGTAGCCAAGACTCTCATCTCCAGAACCAAACGCCTGGCTGACAAAGACCACTTGACAACTGAGTTACAGAATCTCTCAAATGTGTTGATTGCCAATGGATACCAGCAAAACAGGGTTACGAAGCTAATCCAAAAAGAAACACCCCCCAAAAACCAAGACACAGAAGAAAACAATGGCATGGCCCTCCTTCCTTATATCAAGGGCACTACAGATAAAATTAGCAAAATCCTCCATAAACACAATATCAAAACAGCCTTTTGCACCAACCAAAAAATAGCCAATATCCTCAGAAACCCCAAGGATAAAATCCAGTTGGAAAACCAAGGGGTCTATGAAATACCCTGCAAAGTCTGCCCAGCCACGTACATTGGACAAACAAACAGACAAATAAATGCACGTATCGCAGAACACAAGAATGCCGTCAAAAAAGAAGAAAAAACTTCCTCTCTTTTCCAACACATGAAAGAAACAGGACACGAAATTAATTTTGCAGATTCCAAATTGCTCTTTAACATGGAACATCACCACAAGAGAATAATCATGGAAGCCATCGAGATAGAGAAACACCCTCACAACATGAACAAGCGTGACGACACATCCCGCTTGCCAGACATCTGGAAATTAGCCCTCCCCACAAAAACTGACACCAGATCCAGAGGCACACAGAACGCCATCACCAATCAACCACACCAGACCCAAACCCAGACCCTCTCCACAGATAAATTACAGACACCATCCAGTAGCCAAACCATGGTGGCACCTCCGGATGCTGCACCCCCCTGCAATCCCTACACAGATCTGGCTGACACAGGCCACAAAACCACAGCTCGCCCCTATACACGAAGCCAAGCCAGAGCACAACTAAGTGCAGTACAGCCATCTTCTCAGAAAAACTCTTCACAAAGTTCAAGAGGTCAAGACACAAAGACTTTAGCAACTAATCCACACCTAATGACCCACCTAAGTGGTACTCAGGATATCACTCAAGAAATCACTCAAGATATCCCTCAAGTAATTAAGGAACAAAAGAAGAAAAGGCACACTAGCCTGGGAACTTCCTCTCTGCCCAGAACATTGGAGGCTATACACCACACCCCCTCAACAGTATTTATAGGAACTCAAACACTGAGATCCTGCTCTGTTCCAGTAACAAGAAGCCGAAAGCACCAGCCTGAAGATGACGAGTGAGACCTCGTCGAAACGTCGCCTAGACACCCCAACTTTTACACGGGAAGACACCCGAGGACACCAAAACCTGCATTCCTGTACCCGTGAAAATCTACGAAAGCATATATATATATATATATATATATATATATATATATATATATATATATATATATATAAAATCTCCCTGTATATCCTTTTTGACCTCTCAGCGGTTTTCAATACCATCCACCATTACATCCTTCTGGAGTGACTCTCCAAACTAGGTGTGGGTGGCACCACTTTGCAGTAGTTCCAGTCCTACCTGAATGGTCGGTCCTAGAGGGAACCACATTGAAGGTTCCAGGAGGCTGAAAAACATTCCCCAAGTAACACCCTCTAGGAACAATCAAAGCAGTTTCTGTGCCAAAACTATATGGATCCAGAAAATCAGTTTCTTCCAAAAACACCTGGATCTGGTTTGCGACCACTTGCTCCAGAACCTTGCTCAGGAAAGGGAGATTAGCAACTGGCCGGTAGTTAGTTAGGTTTTCTGAATCAATGGAAGGTTTCTGAATAAGTGGTTTTCCCACTGCCTACTCCAAACAGGGAGGGACCAGTCTGTCTCCTAAAGAGGCATTGATCACCTCCCTGGCCAAACCAGTTGTTCCTTCCCTGATGGTTTTTATCAGCCAAGAGGGGCAGGGTCCAAAAGCGGAAGTGTGCCCTGAGTGATCGAGTATCTTGTCCACATCCTCAAGCCTTACCAACAGAAGCTTATCCCACATAACAAGCCTAGACTGTGCTCTGGACATCCCAATAGATTCATCTGTTATAACAGCAGAGTCAAGGTTTTGGCAGATGCAAGCAATTTTATCCTGAAAATGCTTTGCAAACAAGTCACAGTGAACTACCGTTGGTTCAATCACCTCCTTAGGGGCAGACTGTAAAAGGCCCTGTACAACCTGGAGGAGCTCTGCCAGACAACATAATGATATAGTTCAATAAAAGGCCAGTCCTCCTTCTGAACCGCTTTCTGAATATTCTGAATATTCTGAGGTTATAGACTATATTAAATTTTCTTTTTGGAAAGCAAACTCCATGTGAAGGAGAAGCAGCATGCTTGGTGAGGCAGAGCAAGAAAAACATTTTGATGACAATAGGTATCCCCCCCCCCCTCCAATACTGAGATTGAGAGCAAGAAAATGGTGGAGAGGCAGGCATCTGTGCCAAACTGGCACCTTGGTAAGAAACAGTCCACCCTCAAATCTCTTGTTAATCAAATAGAAGAAAATTATATATGTAGAGTGCCACAACCACATACTGTAGTCACCTTTGACTGGATATAACTGTCCAGAGGTCCTTTACCTTTTTACCTTTACTGTATATGTATATGCATATGCATAGATATATAAATGCAGAGAGGCATGGTGCAGGAGTGCCATCAGAGGGAAAGGAAATGCAGAAACTGCAGACAATGAAAATAACATAATTAATGTAAGGATATCAAATCACTCAAAAGACTGCGAAATAAATTCATTCTGCTAGGATGCTTAGAGTTGAAAGTGCAGAGGAGAAAAAGGTAGAACCCAGTCACATTCATTAAAATATTCCCACTATTATTATTATTATTATTATTATTATTATTATTATTATTATCTCAATACATATACAAAATGTTTACATAATATTCCGTATACATAATACTTGTAAATGTACATTTTTCATTTTATTATGTATCAAAATTTAGTCATTTCTTACTTGCATTTTATCTTTCCCTATGTCGTAACCCTGTGTCTTCCCTTCACCCATGCATGACTTCCTAATTTCTATATTATAACTTTATTATTGTGGTTGTACTCTTATATCTTAATAATTTAAACATGCATTCTTGTATTTCAGTTTATATTAACTGTGTGAGATCAATCTAACCATGTATTCGTCTACACATTTCCATTCCTGTTTGAGATTTTGGTTAGATTGCATTCTAATTGTTGCTGTCAATTTTGCTAATTCAATCAATTAGAAAAAAATTACGTTGCCAATCTGGCACTTATGGTACTTCTTCAGATTTCCAATTTTTGGCAACCAGTAAGATAGTGGCGGCTGTTGCATATAGAAAAAATTTCTTCATGTCTTTGGAGATGTCGTTTGTTATGATTCCTTGAAGGAATTCTTGTGGCTTTTTACCAATTGTTATTCTAAACATTCTTTTCAATTCCTCATGTAGATTTCCCCCCAAATTTTTTATTTTATCACCAGACGTGATACAAAGATCCTTCTGACACCTTACATCTCCAACACAACTTCGATGGTAATTTATAAATTTTGGCTAGTTTTACAAGGGTTAAATACCACCTGTAAAACATCTTCATAATACAGTGGTGCCTCAGGTTAAGTACTTAATTCGTTCCGGAGGTCTGTTCTTAACCTGAAACTGTTCTTAACTTGAAGCACCACTTTAGCTAATGGGGCCTTCTGCTGCCGCCACGCCGCTGGATAACGATTTCTGTTCTCCTCCTCAAGCAAAGTTCTTAACCTATAATAATAATAATAATAATAATTTATTATTTATACCCCGCCCATCTGGCTGGGCCTCCCCAGCCACTCTGGGTGGCTTCCATAAAAACCAAAAACACAGTAAAATATCACACGTTAAAAACTTCCCTGAAAAGGGCTGCCTAAAGCACTATTTCTGGGTTAGCGGAGTTTGTAACCTGAAGCGTATGTAACTTGAAGCGTATGTAACCCGAGGCACCACTGTATTTTCTTTGATAGTGTTACATGCAGTGAAATTAATATCTTATTTGCATAGTTTTTTCCATAGGTCTAGTGGAATCGTGTATCCAAAGTCTTGTCCCCACTTGATCATTACTTCGTTAATTTTTTCATCTTTGAGTTCCCAATCGAGATCCTTTTTGGAATTATTCAAGAGTTCTAGCTGGAATTTTGATTCTTCTTTTTGGAAACCAATTTTATTATCAGAGTTAAATTTATCATATAATTGACGATATTGTAGCCAAGTGGTAGAAATCTGTCTAAGGTCTTCATAATCCCATCTCTCTTTTTATATCTTCCCTAATGACAGTATAAAAACCAAGTTCTATCAGAACATCCTGGCCATTGTGTTTGCGATAAAAGAGATAAATGAAAATTCAAAGATCTTGCCCAATGTCACCCTTGGTTTCCACATCTATGACAGCTACTTCGATGCAAGAATGACCTATCGAACCATTTTGGACCTTCTCTTCAAATGGGAAAGATTTGTCCCCAACTACAAATGTGACACTCAGAAAAACCTCATGGCTGTGATTGGGGGACTTACTTCTGACACTTCTATCCACATGGCAAATATCTTAAGTCTCTACAGGATTCTACAGGTAGAATCGGTGCATAGGGGAATATGGGGGAGTTTCCTTTGCCATAATTTTATTCAGAAGCAAAAGAGAAATATTTGTGTGAGGTAGAAATAACCTGGAAATCTCATTATTTCCCCAAAACTAGAAATCCAGTCAGTATTTTTTTTAAAAAAAAAAAATTAATTCCAACTTGGACTACACATTTCTTAAGGAAATGTACCAAAAATATCACTTTCTTTTAGGTCACCTATGGCTCATTTGCTTCAGAGGAGAGTCAATCAATGCAGAAGTCTTTTTATATCATGGTCCCAAATGAAGACCTTCAATATGTAGGGATTATCCGGTTACTTCAGTACTTTAGATGGAAGTGGGTGGGGATATTTGTTGCCAAATATGACAGTGGAGAACATTTTTTGAAGATCCTGGAGCCATTGTTTAGCCAGAATGGAATCTGTTCAGCCTTCACAAAAACAATCCCACTTCAAGCTCGTATAGAAGATCTGGAAAAACTATTTGGTGAAATTGAAAGTATTTATGAAGGTCTCACAGATGAAAAGGCTTGTACAGTTATCCTCTATGGAACCGATGGGACAATATCATGGCTGAGAATGGCTATCTTTATAATAAATAATAGAAATCAGATGGACACATCATTTGGAAAGGTCTGGATCATCACAGCCCAGATAGATTTTGTATCATTCGGATTTCAGAGAACATGGGATTTTCAGCTGTTCCAAGGTGCCCTTTCCTTTACAATTCACTCAGAAGAACTTCAAGAGTTCAACCAATTCCTTCAGAACATCCAAACACACAGGAGCAAAGCAGATGGCTTTTGGAAGGACTTCTGGGAGCAGGCATTTGACTGTCCCTATCCTGATCAAGGTATGCCTGTCGAGGAAGATGAAACGTGTACTGGAGAGGAGAGGCTGGAAAGTCTCCCTGCAGGTGTTTTTGAAATGCACATGACTGGGCAGAGCTACGGCATCTATAATGCTGTCTATGCTGTAGCTCACACTATGCATGCCATTTCCTCATCCAGATCCCCACACAGAACAGTGACCGTTGGTTACAGTGTTGGATTTCCATCTCTGCAGCCTTGGCAGGTAATGTTACGGAGCCAAATATTCTCATGTCAATGGATCTATTAGGAGAAAGAACACAGGAAGTTTCTTTTCCCGAGTTAGGCCTTTCAGTCATCTGTTTCAGTATTGTGTACTCTTGTTGTTGTTTAGTCATTTAGTCATGTCCGACTCTTTTTGACCCCACGGACCAGAGCACGCCAGGCGCTTCTGTCTTCCACTGCCTCCCGCAGTTTGGTCTAACTCATGCTGGTAGCTTCGAGAACACCATTCAACCATCTCGTCCTCTGTCGTCCCCTTCTCCTTGTGCCCTCAATCTATGGTGTACTCTAGAGCTTTCCAAACTTGGGTCTCTAGCTGTTTTTGGACTTCCATTACCATCATCCCTGAGCACTGGTCCTGCTAGCTAGAGATGATTATTCTTTTTGTCCAAAAGCAGCTGGAGAACCAAGTTTGGAAAGCCCTGGGTGCTCCGGCGGGCTTTGGCTTTCCAGGGTTTGAGTCAAGATCAGATTCCCCGTGTTACCTGAAGATTCTGGCCATTGAATCTGGGACCTATCAATATCAATTCATGTCAATGGACTGATTAACAGAAGGACAGGAAGTTGCTGTATACTAAGTTAGGCCTCACATCCATCTGTTTCAGTTTTCTGTACTCTGTCTGGTTTGGGATGTCCAGGGTTTGAGACAATATGAGATTCCAGTCTCACTGAAGATTCTGGGGATTGAATCTAGGCCTTTCCATGCAAGGAGATGCTCAACCAGGGAGCTGCTCCCCTTTACAGCTCCTCTTCTCATATTTTAAAAAAACAGATGATAAAGTATTCTGCATCTTAGTCATGGTTACACTCTTCCTGGTTTACATTTTATCATGTAACTTGACCTTGTAATCTGTTCCACTTGGAACCTCAGATAGTTTGATTCTTCTTTTTCTTTTTAAATAGATCAACTCATTTCTTCAAGGTGTTTCCTTTAACAACTCAGCTGGAGAAACGGTATCATTTAATGATAACAGGGAAATGAGAGGAGGATTTGATATCATGAATCTGGTCACATTCCCAAACACATCTTTCCAAAGAGTAAAAGTTGGATCGGTGGGCCTCAGTGATAGAGGAGATAAGGAGTTAATCCTCCATGTGGACAAAATTCTATGCCACCAAAGTTTTAACAAGGTATGGCTTGGAGTTAAGAAACTGCACAGAGCTTGCAGGTATGACTAAAGCTACAAGCACAGCAAGAACAACAATGATGTCTAGTGCATTCAGAAAGATGATGCGAAATTGATATGCCAAATCTCCCCTTTCTCACTTTGAAATCAGTATTACCTTGAAATTGCACTAAAAATAAAGCATAAGATTGTCCTGTGGGTTCCATATAGGAAAGCACCTCTACCCCCAACTTTCCCATATTTTTGTACAGGTGCTTCCCTCTTCTTTGTGCAATGAACCCTGCCACTCTGGTCATCAGAAGAAAGGGAAGGAAGGGGAAAAGTTTTGTTGCTATGATTGTGCTCCCTGCCCAGAGGGGAAGATTTCAAACCAGACTGGTAGGTAATGCCCTTGCCTCCTGATGACCAAATAAAGAGACTGACACACAGGGTGGGCTTGAGCTGGGCCACTTTTATTTAGTGAAAATAACAAGATCAGCAGACGAGGATAAATTCTAAAGACAGAATTGTAAGCATTGGGTGAAACACAGGGCTTTTAAAAAGCCAGAACACACTGGAAATCAGTGCTGGTACCTCTCAGAGAATGAGGGAGGTGTTCATGGTGAGTTGAAGCTATTGATTCCTTCCCTAACTGGTCAGTTTTGGAGCAGAGCCTGCTCCCCTTCAATACATAAATCCTGAAACAAAGAAGCCCTGTGAGAGGATCATCTTTGGAGGAAACTCAAAGCAAACTAAGGCATAGGAGGAATTAGGAGCGTGGTAACCCAGTGACATGGGTTACCATGGGACGCGGGTGGCGCTGTGGGTTAAACCACAGAGCCTGGGACTTGCTGATCAGAAGGTCAGCGGTTCAAATCCCCGAGATGGGATGAGATCCTGTTGCTCGGTCCCTGCTCCTGCCAACCTAGCAGTTCGAAAGCACATCAAAGTGCAAGCAGCGGGATGGTAAATGGTGTTTCCGTGTGCTGCTCTAGTCATGCTGGCCAGATGACCCAGAAGCTGTACACCAGCTCCCTTGGCCAATAAAGCGAGATGAGCGCCGCAACCCCAGAGTCTGCCACGACTGGACGGAATGGTGAGGGGTCCCTTTACCTAACCCAGTGGCAACCTAGGCATACCCTGAATTGACAGGAGCTATGAAAGGAAAAGCCTTAGGACAGCAAAGGAAAGCATTTGCTCTCATACAATTTCTGGTCACGTATTGATTTTGAAACTCTACCTGACCCTGTTTTGCTTTGCAATATTGCTAGCAGATTAATTGCTGCTTCACCAGAGGATGCAAGAGTCCTCAGGTATCAATCCAGCTACGATTGTGGAAGTGAGAAAAACCAAAAGCTCAAGCAAAGGAGAGAAAAGATAGCAACTAGCAGGCTGCAAGTAAAAGGGAGCAGAGAGAGGCCCTTGCAGTAATGAAGAAGTGTTAGAAGGGCTGGGAATCAAACCAAAGATTTGCTCCTCATATAAGGCCCTAAAGCAGACCTCCCCATCTCATACCACTTTTAAATGTGGCAATATGTTCACTGCTGGTTGGTGTGCTGTCTCTCATTGCCAATGTGCCACAAATGTACCTTGGTAGCCAGTCCTGTGGTGGAACAGCCATAATGTACAATTTGTCACAATATATGGTTCATTCAAAAAGCTAGGTCAGATGAATTGGTGCTGGATTTCTATATATACATTTCATTATTTTTCTCAGATATGGACGTATGTTTCAGTTGCCCAGAAGATCAATATCCAAACAAGAAGAGAAATGGATGCATCCCCAAAGTTATACATTTTTTGTCCTATAAAGAACCTTTAGGGATCACCTTAGCCACAGTTTGTGTCTTATGTTCTTTGATTACAGCTTTTGTGTTCGCTATTTTTATCCAGCACAAAGATACCCCCATAGTCATAGCCAACAACCGAGAGCTCACCTACACTCTCCTGGTCTCCCTTCTGTTCTGCTTCCTCTCCTCTTTGCTTTTCCTTGGAAAACCTGGGAAAGTGACCTGCCTTCTCCAGCAACCTGCTTTTGGCATCATCTTCTCCGTAGCTGTTTCTTGTGTGTTGGCAAAGACCATCATTGTTTCTTTAGCATTCATAGCCACAAAGCCAGGATCTAAGATGAAGAAATGGGTGGGAAAGAGACTGGCTCATTCCATTGTCCTTTCAGCTTCCCTCATTAAAGTTGTTATCTGTATTCTGTGGCTGATAATATTTCCCCCTTTCCCTGATCTAGACATGAATTCAGTAGCTGAAGAAACCATTGTGCAATGTAATGTTGGGTCTGTCACCATGTTCTATTGTGTCATAGGCTACATGGGCTTCTTGGCCATTGCTAGTTTCATTGTGGCCTTCCTGGCCCGCAAGTTACCTGACAGTTTTAATGAAGCCCAGTTCATTACCTTTAGTATGTTAGCATTTTGCAGTGTTTGGGTCTCTTTTGTTCCCACTTACCTGAGCACAAGAGGGAAACACATGGTGGCTGTAGAGATCTTTTCCATCTTGGCCTCTAGTGCTGGGTTACTGGGTTGTATCTTTTTCCCGAAATGCTACATCATTGTGCTGAGGCCTGAACTCAACAGCAGGGATCAATTAATACGAAGAAAGGATTAAGCCATCTGTCTGGTCTCATCATACCCTAATGTCTGTTGGAGAAGGCAGTTGGGAGAAAATCCATGCATACAACATTAGTTATAGACATGCGTTTTAAAGCTATAATTACATTACACTACAATGTTTAAGCTGCATTTCAATTTCCCTGTTAGGGTACATTACCAAATGCTTTGTTCAGCTGTCTGACAGGTTTTATGAAGAAATAATGGAATTTAATGGATACTGAAATAGCTGATTTTTTCTATGTCACACACATATTTTTGATTGTCATATAATGGGCTCCCATTTCTACTCAGGCCTTCATTGGACATTGGTAGCTGTGATGGCTTCCTTCATTACTGTATTTGAATTTCTCATTTTATCAGTTGAAAAAACAAACCTATTTGTGTTTTATTACATGTGCTGTGGTTTCTTTCTCTTTCTTTATTCTGGGACTGAATATGAGTGGGGATTTTGACTCAGTCCAGCGATGTTCCTTTTCCCCTGCCATGCTCATCAACCTCTGTATGGCAGCTTTGGGAGTGCTGATCTTGGAGTGAAGTCTCTTCAATATCCTGATGGAGCTAAGACTTCTCCCTGACCTAATAATTAGTAGCTTGATTGGTGTCTGGAATCATGCATGGGCAAATTAGGGTCTGAGAATAAAGCTAAACATAGAGGTGTGTCGAGTATGGCTCTTGGATTTGGGAAGCATGAAGGTGACCTCTTCTAGATGGGTTGCCCTACCCTTGACAGTACAGGTGCATCATCTGGTGCAGATATTCTGGCCTGTGATTTGAAACCTCTTGCCATCTTTCGAGGCTGCCTTTTTCTATGAAACTCATCCCATACCCACTTACTTGGAGGTAATCAATAAACGCAAGGAGACATGCTTCTTACTAGACATGTATACCATTGTACTGGAAGTTAACAGGCTCTGGTCATAAGCTGCTGCACAACAGGAGACCTGCCTAAATCACACAACATTCACATTTTGTTGAGTTTGTTCTTTAACATCCACCCTTGCGGATTGTGTAGCAGTACTTGCAAGAAATTTCTTCTTCAGGGTTGAACTTGGATGAACCAACCTTAGAAAAGTGCATATTGGTTACCCAGACAAAATTAATGGCCAATTATGGAAATTCCAAGAATTCCTAGAGAACAAGTTGGAATCAAAGGAAGTCCACTGAAAGGTAGTCGGGAAGCAAAAACTCTCAAGGACTTCACAGATTCCCTCTGGTGCTGAAACAACTCATGTATCATTCACAGCTCTGACTTCATTTGTTGGCTGAAGCAACCAAGGAAGCTCATATCTTTAAAAAAAAATAATACAGGGAAGTGTAACTGAATATTCCATCTCTTTATTTCTGGGACATATTGAGGATTGCTTTTTTAAAATTAAAGTTCAGAATCTGGGGCCCTGGTCTGGGCTTCACTCAACATAGAACTGTTGCACTCAAATTCCCTAGTTGCATTCCTGAAGGGACCAGGTCCAATTATGATTTAGAAAGATTTTGTGCAAAAGTGCCACTCAAAGTCCAGGATCTAATAAAGTAATTATCTCCCTCTGCAATTATCCAGATCACAATCATTTGTTCAGCTAGACAGAGCTCTCAAGAGTTTCCTAAGGACATCAGAAGACGCTCAACAACCCAGCATAGTAAGAGTATTGAATATGCTCCTGGGCCAGTGACATGTAGGAGTGTTGGGCACAGAGAGAGGGGGATGTCATTATAGTCAACATTATGATGATGGTTGTGATGATGATGATGGAGTTTTAATCATTTAAGCTCATATGCACAGCATTTGTACACCTGCTGATGCTAAAAAGAAGGCTAAGTGTAACCTTCAAGACAGCTCTATTGAGACATGGAAGACAGGGTAAACTCTACATTTTCCAAGAGAGAGTTTGAAGCTACCATGGTGAGGCTCCTGCTGCTGCTGCTGCCTCATACAATGTGCGAAGTCAAGAGAATGAAGTGCCCTGCAGCTGATCCAATTCTTGTGCCCCATGAATGGGGCCAAGCAGGAGACCTCTTCATCGGTGGAATTGTTACTCAGAGCACCTATGTTTTTAATGAAGTTTCATTCAAGGTACATCCTTCTCAGGAGCTGTTTGACATTCCACAGTAAGCAAGAATATTCCCTCAACCTCTATTTATTCTATGTATCACTGAATCAGCAAAGAACAATAACAAACAGCTTTGCATGTGAGATTGTATGTTCAAAGATAGTATATTTAGAAATATTTATTGATTGATTGAATTCATATGCTACCCTATACCCAGAGGTGTTTCACAGATTAAAACCATGATATAAAGCCACAATTTATAGAATCAAAATAAAAACAACAACCCAATACCCTCCCCAAAAGAACCACACTTTAAAAGGGCTTAGGATGTCAATCAAATCAAGCAAAGGGCTTGTTAAAAATGAACGTTTTTGCCTGGTGCCTAAAGGTGTATAATGGAGGCATCAGGTGAATTTCCCTAGGGAGATCATTCCACAGACACAGAGCTCCTGCAGAGAAGGTCCGTTCTTGTGTTGCCACCCTCTGGACCTCTCGAGAAAGAAGCACATGAAGAAGGCCCTCAGAAGTTGATCTCAGGGTCTGGGTAGGTTCATATGGAAAGAGGTGGTCCTTGAGGTATTTTAGCCTTTTATAGTCTTTATAGGTCAAAATCAGCATTTTAAATTGGGCCCCCAAACTCATTGGTAGCCAGTGCAGTCGAACCCAGATCAGTGTAATAAGCTCAAAACATCTTGCTCTGGTGAGTAACATGGCCACTGAATTGTGAACCAGCTGAAGTTTCAGAATCATCTTCAGAGGAAGCCCTACGTATAACGCATTGCGGTAATCTAACTTTGAGGTTACCGGAGCATGGACAGCAGTAGTTAGGCTTTGTTGTTGTTGTTTAGTCGTTTAGTCGTGTCCGACTCCTCATGACCCCTTGGACCAGAGCACGCCAGGCACTTCTGTCTTCCACTGTCTCCCGCAGTTTGGTCAAACTTATGCTGGTAGCTTCGAGAAACTGTACAGCCATCTCGTCCTCTGTCGTCCCCTTCTCCTTGTGCCCTCCATCTTTCCTAACATCAGGGTCTTTTCCAGGGAGCCTTCTATTCTCATGAGGTGGCCAAAGTATTGGAGCCTCAGCTTCACGGTCTGTCCTTCCAGTGACCACTCAGGGCTGATTTCCTTAAGAATGGATAGGTTTGATCTTCTTGCAGATCATGGGACTCTCAAGAGTCTCCTCCAGCACCATAATTCAAAAGCATCAAATTCAAAAGCATTCAAAAGTAGTTAGGCTATCCCTGTCCAGATACTGTAGGAGTGTAGCTGGGCCACCAGACAAAGCTGATGGTAGGCACTCAGGGCCACTCAGGCTGCCTGAGCCTTGAATGACAGCAAAGGATCCAGGAGTCCCCTGAAGCTACGAACCTGCTCCTTCAGAGGAATTGTAACCCCATCAAGAACAAGTGCTCTCCAACCCATCTGATCTAGGGAAGCAGTCACTAACAGTGCCTCTGTCTTATCTGGATAGAGCTTCAGTTTGTTGACTCTTATCCAGCCCATTACTGAGGCAAGACACTGGTCCAGAACTTTCATTGCCTCACCTGCAGTTGAGTGTTGTCAGCATAGTGCTGACAATGTATTTCAAAGCTCCAAATAACCTCACCCAGTGGTTTCATGTAGACATTGAACAATGTAGGGGATAGGATTGAGCCAGGTGAAACCCCACATTGAAAGTTCCACAGGGCTGAAAGGAATCCCCCAAATAACACTGTCTGGAAACAACCATCCAAATAGGAATGGAACCACCACAAAGCGGTGCCCCACCCCCAGTTCAGACAGTCGCTCCAGAAAGATACCAGGGTCAATGGTATTGAAAGCTGCTGAAAGGTCGAGAAGAATTACCAGGGACATGTTTCCCTTACCTCTTTCTCAACAGAGGTCATCATACAGGGCAACCAAAGCAGTTTTTGTGCCAAAACCATATGGATCTAGAAAATCAGTTTCTTCCCAAAGCGCCTGGATCTGGTCTGCAACCACTCGCTCCAGAACCTTGCTCAGGAAAGGGATATTAGCAATTGGCTGGTAATTAGTCGGGTTTTCTGAATCCTGGGAAGTTTTCTGAAGGAGTAGTTTTACCACTGCCTCCTTCAAACAGGCAGGGACCGCCCTCTCTCATATAGAGGCACTGGTCACCTCCCTGGCCCAACCAACTGTTCCCTCCCTGCTGGTTTTTACCAGCCAAGAGGGGCAAGGGTTCAGAGCGCTGGTGGTCACCCTGACTGATTTGAGCACCTTGTTCACATCCTCAAGCCTTACCCACTGAAACTCATCCAACACAACAGGACTAGACTGTGCTGTGAACACCCCATGAGATTCATCTGTTATAACAATGTTTTGGTAGATGCGAGCGATTTTGTCCCTAAAATGCTTTGCAAACAAGTCTCATTGAGCTACTGTTGGTTCTATCACCTGCTTTGGGACAGAGTGTAAAAGGCCCCGTACAACCTGGAAGAACTCTCCCAGACGTCATAATGAAATTGTTCAATCCAGAGTCAGTCCTCCTACTGAACTTCTTTCTGAATATTCTGCATTATACTGAGATTATAGAATATATTAAATTTTCTTTTTGGAAAGCAAGCTCCATGTGAAGGAGAGGCAGCTTGCTTGGTGAGGCAAAGTAAGAAAAATATTCTGCTGACAGTAGGTTCTTTCCCCCTGCTTACTGAAATTGAGAGCAAGAAAATGGTGGAGAGGCAGGCATCTGTGCCAGACTGGCACGTCAATAATACTACTACTACTACTACTAATAATAATTTTTTTGTACCCCGCCCATCTGGCTGGGTTTCCCCAGCCACTCTGGGTGGCTTCCAACAAAGATGAAAGATACAATAAAATGTCACATATTAAAAACTTCCCTGAACAGGGCTGCCTTCAGGTGTCTTCTGAATGTCAGGTAGATGTTTATCGCTTTGACATCTGGTGGGAGGGCATTCCACAGGGCGGGCACCACTACCGAGAAGGCCCTCTGCCTGGTTCCCTGTAACTTGGCCTCTCGCAATGAGGGAACCGCCAGAAGGCCCTCGGAGCTGGACCTCAATGTCCGGGCAGAATGATGGGGGAGGAGACGCTCCTTCAGATATACTGGACCGAGGCCGTTTAGGGCTTTAAAGGTCAGCACCAACACTTTGAATTGTGCTCGGAAACGTACTGGGAGCCAATGTAGGTCTTTCAAGACCGGTCGGTAAGAAACAGTCAATCCTCAAATCCCTTGTTAATAAAATTGAAGAAAATTATAAAATGTATATTTATATATATGTATATATTCAAAGTGATTTGAAACCCGACTGAACAGAGAGCTAAATAAAACCAACATATTGACATAAGCCTAGGGGATTCCTGCGACACATTAAAGACTTAACAATACTTTATTCCATAAGCTTGTGTGGACCCCCATAATGTTCAGGAGATGAGTCTTCCTCACTAGCATAATTTCAAGTTTACAGGAATATACAGTGGTAACTTGGGTTAAGAACTTAATTTGTTCTAGAGGTCCATTCTTAACCTGAAACTGTTCTTAACCTAAGGTACCACTTTAGCTAATGGGGCCTCCCACTGCCTCTGTGCCACCAGAGCATGATTTCTGTTCTCATCCTGAAACAAAGTTCTTAATCCGAGGTACTATTTCTGGGTTAGCGGAGTCTGTAACCTGAAGCATCTGTAACCTGAAGTGTCTTTAACCCAGGTACCACTGTAATCTGGCTAGAGCTCTAGTAGTCTGTTCTGTGTAGGACCACCTGCTCCAACACTCAGTACCTTTAGATGCCATCAAGAACTGCACCTTCCATCTTATGAATTATACTACATATGGTTTTATTTTGTTCTTATGTCACAAGGATTATTTTGAATGACATTAACAGGTCTATATTGGAAAGCTGCCATTTGTTCTTCTATTAACAATGGCATCTAGCTGATATGTGGCTGTTTCAATTAGTCTGTTATTAACTGGAGAGCCAGTGCAATGTATCTGTTAGCATGGAAAGCTGGGACTGGACAAATCTGGAATATTCCATCAGCTCCAAATCAAATAACTAGGGGCAGAGAGGATGAGTACTTGGATGCCCTGATACTGGTGTCTTATAAATTTATTGTTTTGTTTTAAATGTTAGTTTACATTCTAGCACAGGGTAAACTTGGGTCTGATCGCCAAGATGATTAAAACAAAACACAAAACACAATTGCAGGTTTCTCCTAGGAGATTAAAAGGTTAATTGTAGCATACACATCTAAACAGAGTGAACAATACTCTATTCCATAAGCTTGTGTGGACCCCCATCATGTTCAGAATATGAGTATTCAAGAATAGTATAGTTTCCGGTTTCTAGGAACACATATAGATATATAAATGCAGAGAGGCATGGTGCAGGAGTGTCATCAGAGAGAAAGCAAATGCCAAAAACTGCAATGAAAATGAAAATGAAATAATTATTTAATGTAAGGATACCAAATTACACATTAGACTGTTAAATAAGTTTATTCTGCTAGGATGCTTAGAGTTGAAAATGCCGAGGAGAAAAAGCCAGAAATCAAGAAAAGAGCAGATTTGTCAAAGATACACAGGAAATTGCAAATAACACTCCCCTCCTCTACTATAAAAAATGATTTGGGCTGAATATGTTTTCTGAACAGGAAAAGGGCATAGCAGTCTCATGCATTAAAATATCTTCCCTATTAACAGTGTAACCACAAAGTTCTATCAGAACATCTTGGCCTTGGTGTTTGCCATACAAGAGATCAATGACAATCCGAAGATCTTGCCTAATGTCACTCTTGGTTTCCATATCTATGACAGCTATATCGATGGGAGAATGACCTATCGAACCACTTTGGACCTTCTCTTCAAATGGCAAAGATTTGTCCCCAACTACAAATGTGACACTCAGAAAAACCTCATGGCTGTGATTGGGGGACTTACTTCTGACACTTCTATCCACATGGCAGATATCTTAAGTCTCTACAGGATTCCACAGGTAGAATCAGTGCATAGGGGAATGTGGGGAATATTCTTTTGCAATACTTTTATTCAGAAGGAAAAGAGAAATATTAGTGTGATATTGAAATAACCTGGAAATTTCATTATTTCCCCATAACTAGAAATCCAACCAGAACTTTTTAAAATAAAAAACTAATTGAAAGTTATCCTACAAATTTCTTAAGGAAATATTCTTCTAAATTATCATTTTCTTTTAGGTCACCTATGGCTCATTTCCTTCAGGGGAGAGTCAATCAATGCAGAAGTCTTTCTATACCATGGTCCCAAATGAAGACGTTCAATATGTAGGGATTATCCGGTTACTTCAGTATTTCAGATGGAAGTGGGTGGGGCTCTTTGTTGCCAAATTTGACAGTGGAGAACATTTTTTGAAGATCCTGGAGCCATTGTTCTCCCAGAATGGAATCTGTTCAGCTTTCACAAAAAGAATCCCACTTCAAGTTCGTATAGAAGATCTGGAAAAAATATCTGGTGAAATTGAAGGTATTTATGAATGCCTCACAGATGAAAAGACCAGTACGGTTGTCGCCTATGGAGATGATGGGACAATTGCATGGGTGAAAACGGCTATATTTATAATAGATAATAGCAATAAGCAAAACACATCATTTGGGAAGGTCTGGATCATGACAGCTCAGATAGATTTTGTATCATTTGGATTTCTGAGAAACATGGATTTTCAAGTGTTGCAAGGTGCCCTTTCCTTTACAATTCACTCAGAAGAACTTCTAGAGTTCAACCAATTCCTTAAGAATATCCAAACACACAGGAGCAAAGCAGATGGCTTTTGGAAGGACTTCTGGGAGCAGGCATTTGACTGTCTCTATCCTGATCCAGGTATGCCTGTCAAGGAAGATGGAACATGTACTGGAGAGGAGAGGCTGGGAAGTCTCCCTGCAGGTGTTTTTGAAATGCACATGTCTGGGCAGAGCTACAGTATCTATAATGCTGCCTATGCTGTAGCTCACACTTTGCATGCCATTTCCTCATTCAGATCTCCACAGAAAGCAGTGACCGTTGGTTACAGTGTTGGATTTCCATCTCTGCAGCCTTGGCAGGTAATGTTACAGAGACAAATAGTCTCATGTCAATGAACTGATTAACAGAAGGGGGACAGGAAGTTCCCTTTTACAAATTTAGGCCTCTCATCCATCTGTTTCAGCATTATGTGCACTGTCTGTGTTGGGATCTCCAGATTTTGAGACAAGATGAGATTCCCAGTGCCTCCCAAAGATTCTGGGGATTGAATCTGGGCCCTTTCATTCAAGGAGATGCTCAACCAGGGAGCTGCTAACCTTTACTGACCCTCTTCTTGTATGTTAAAAAAAGAGCTGGCAAAGTATTCTGCATCTTAGTCATGGCAGACCCTCCAAGTGTCTCTATTTTCCAGGGATGTTGCTGATTTAGAGAAGCTGTTCCTGTTTCTGATTTGATCCTAGAATGTCTCGCTTTTCTTAGCATATCCCTATTTTCATTGGTGAAATGTTGGAGGGTATGGAATTATTCAATCCCCAAACCATCTGAAGTTAATCCTGTGTAGAGAAGCTTTTAAAATGTTTAATAATTCATTATGTTTCTATATATGTTGGAAACAGTCAGGAGTGCTAAATAGTAAAGTTATCATCATGGAATGGCATGTCCTTATATTCATTGGAGAAATGTTTGAGGGTATGTCATGGTTACAGTCTTGCTGGTTTTCATTTCATCTTGTAACTTGTCCTTGGAATCTGTTTAAATTGGGAACCTAAAATAAACTAAGTCTTCTCTTTTAAAAACAACCACAGATCAACTCATTTCTTCAGGGTGTTTCATTTAACAACTCAGCTGGAGAAACGGTCTCATTTAATGATAAAAGGGAAATGAGAGGAGGATTTGACATCATGAATCTGGTCACATTCCCAAACACGTCTTTCCAGAGAGTGAAAGTTGGATGGGTGGATCTCAGTGATAGAGGAGATAAAGAGTTAATCATCAATGAGGACAAAATTCTATGGCACCAAAGTTTTAACCAGGTAGAGAATGTGGGAACCTCTTTGCAAAAACAGGGAATACTTTCTGCCATTTCTTGTTCTGTCTAATATTGCTTTGCATAAAGGATACAAATATTCTAGCCTACAAAAATATGTTAGAGTTCTTGGAGATCAGGAAGAAGGGCTTCCATTTATTTTTTTGCTGAATATTGAAGACTGATTTTGCCCCTTCAATGACATTTTTTGTTTCTATGATTGATGTAGATGAGATTTCAAGTGCTTCATCTCTTCTCAGATACATTGATGGACTTCCTGGCTGGCTATGGTGATCTGGCTAGTATTTAAATGTATCTAACAGGACGTGCCAATGGCTTATGGATAAAACAGATTTTCCGAATCAATTTCAATTGCATTTTAGACTCTGTTTTGACATGGAAACTTAGTTGGTCATTCTGTGTGATTAGCAGCAGGAGAGGTGCAGGAACAATGTCTTATCTCTGGAATGGAGTGTATGAGAGCTGAATCCCAACAGGACTAAAGCTCTGTTAGTGCCATCCTAGACAAGAGAGATGGGAGGTTGTCCGAACTGCTTGAGGCTTAAGTGGCCTTCTATTGTGTACGATCTGGTAACCTCAAAGTTGGGTTATTTTTATGTATTAAGGGTGGGAGGCTTTGATGATTCAGTGGTTAGGATGCTTACTGCAGCAAAATTGTGTCAGCACATAGCACTAATCCTGACCTGACTACACCAGATATGAATTACTTTCTGCGTTCAGTTCAAAGTGCATGATTTGGCAGAGGAGCCCAATATCTCCCCCATATGAATTGTCTCAGACCCTTCTGAGGAACTATTCTATGCGGCCATTCCACAGGAGGTCCAAAGGGTCAGGCCATGATGCAAACCTGACATTCCAAATCCCTCTATTCCAACTTTGAAATCAATATCACATTGAAAGTACACTGATAGGAAAGTTACCTTCACAAACAGGGCTGAAATTTAGCAATTATTGCTAAAATATTATGTGTTTTCTTTGAAAATTAAAAACCCCAAAACAAATGAACAGAAAAGGTCCTTTAAGCCATAAAACAATACAATGTATAGGTGCCTAAGTAATGCTAATACACGTTGCTGAAACATAATGTGTCTCTGCGGGTGACATATATGAAAGCTATTCCACCCCCTATACCTTTTCTATAGGTGCTTCCCTTTTCTTTGTGCAATGAACCCTGCCACTCTGGTTATCAGAAGAAAAGGAAGGAAGGGGAAAAGTTTTGTTGCTATGATTGTGCTCCATGCCCAGAAGGGAAGATTTCAAAGCAGACTGGTAGGTAAAGCTCTTGCCTCCTGATGAACAAAAAATGAGACAGATACACAGGTTGGGCTTGAGCTGGGTCAATTAATTCAGGGAACACAACAAGATCTGCACAGGGTAAAAGCTAAAGGTAAAGGACCCCTGACAGTTAAGTCCAGTTGCAAATGACTCTGGGGTTGTGGCACTCATCTTGCTTTATATTGCTGTTTACCTTTCCGCCGGAGTGGTATTAGCATTCAAAGTGGAAAATAACTTAAACTACAAGAGTAGCCACTGAGTGACACACCCCTGCCTGTGCAAAATTGAGGCAAGAGCTTAGCGGAGAGAGGGTCAATGGCTGATGTGGCCCAATTCTGAATGAGTGTATACTAAAAAGAACCTGCTCCAAGTTGAAATACTGGTGCAAGATCTTGGCAGCAAGCCAAAATTGAGAATTCAAAAGGGAGAAGAATGAGCATGAATAAAGAAGTATCCTTGATTGAGAGCCCCTAAAGCATAGGAATCTGTGAAGAGCTTGTACACAGCATAACTCCACCGTGGGATACTGAGAAAAAGAGATGGTTGAACCCTTGCCTCTCTGGTCAGTTGTGGAGCAACATAGCTGAGGGCAATGTCCTGCAACAAATGTGAATCCTGAAACTAAAAAAGACTGATGAGAAGCATCATTTTCAGAGGAAGCTACCATTTCACTGATCCTGATGCAGAAGTAAAAACAACAGCAAGACGGTAAGTGCTGTAGCATGAAGCTATGCGGCTTCCTAGGATCTTATGCACAAAGCTTCCCATTGATGACAGAGACCCTTGAGTAGGTCAGGAGAACTGGACAGCCTGCATTTTGGAGCAATAGGAGCGTCCCTGGCCAAGCGCTGTAGCATCCTGTGAATCCTGAAATCCAAAGGTGAATCAAGAAAACCCTTGGATCTGGCCAAAAAGGAAATGCCCGACTCTTTTACACATATGGTGTTCACTAAGAGACTCCTATTCTTGCAGCAAACACGAATCTCCAACAGGTAATCCACTGGAATGGGCCAAGAGTGTAGGTAACCCCATGAAACCTCTGGCTGAGTCCTGGCACTGGACAACTGGCAGCAGAAGCAGTCCTTCTGGTTCCGAGATAAAGCATCAGCAGCACTGTTGTCAATGCCTGGAGTGTGTCATGCCGTTAAAGGCACTGACCCACAAGACACATGGCTTGTGAAAATTATTAACCACCTGCCTGTGTTTATCACACCAAAATGAGACCTACATTGGCTCCCAGTACATTTCCAAGCATAAGTCAAAGTGTTGGTGCTGACCTGTAGAGCCCTAAATGGCCCTGGCCTTGTATGCCTCAAGGACATCTCCACCCTCATCATTCAGCCCCAACACTGAGGTCCTGCTCCTAGGGCTTTCTGGCGGTTGCCTCACTGTGAGAAATTAGATTGCAGTGAACCAGGCAGAGGACATTCTCGGTAGTGGCACCCACTCTGTGGAACACCTGTCAAGCAGATGAGTAACTATATAACCTTTAGAAGACATCTGAAGACAGCCCTGTACAGGGAAGGTTTTTAAAGATTAATCTTTTCTTATGTTTTTATATATGTTGGGAGCTGCCCAAAGTGGCTGGGCATGGTATAAAATTATCGTAGTAGTAGTAGTCGTAGTAGTCTAGATTGTGACCAGGAAGCGGGTATGGGATACTGCACCAGCTGTCACCAAAACAGACACCAAAATCCTAATATCATGATGCATCTGAGCAAATCTGAAGCCCATCCTCAAGGAGGCGGTTGGCCCTCCAAAAAGACAGACCATTAAACTTCAGAAGGAATGATGACCAGACTGCCAACTCCACACACAACTCATGGGTTATATGGACCCGATAATGAGAATGGGAAAGGCCAGCCATGAAGTTGTAAATCTGCCTAAGATATGCACGCCTAGTGATTCAACAAGAAAAATTCAAAAGGCCAGCAAGTTCTTATAGCGACATGCCTTCAAGGGGCTAGGAACATGTTGCTGCTCCTGCCAGATAGAAAGGGGCCCAAGGCTCTGTGTATTGGGCTGGTCTGTGTATTGGGCTGGGCACAGGCACTGGGAATAACCCTCGCCCCAGCCATGTGGCCAAGTGTGCTCCTGCAAAAATGCAACCAATCCCTGGCTACTTCCAATGTAAGGAGGACACTGTTCTACACCCAGGTAGGCTGCAGATGGAGGACCCCTCCAAAGAGCTTCTGTTGGAGAAGAGGGCAGCTGGATGCCCCTTATATAGGGCCCTTAATGCAGCCCTGCCTATCTCATGCCACTTTTAAATGCACCAGTATGTGCACTGCTGGTTCGTGGGCTGCCCTTCATGGCTAATGTGCCACAAATCTGCCTCAGCAGCCAGTACTGCTGGGAAATGATGGTGGAACAGCCATAATGTACAATTCACCACAAGACTTTGTGTGCTAGGTCAAATGAGTTGGTGCTGGATTTCTAGTAATTATTTTCTTTACATTTCTTAGATATGGATGCATGTTTCAATTGCCCAGAAGGTCAGTATTCAAACAAGAAGAGAAATGGATGCATCCCCAAAGCAATATGTTTTCTGTCCTATGAAGAACCTTTAGGGATTACTTTAGCCTCAGTTTGTGTCTCATGTTCTTTGATTACTGTTTTGGTGTTGGCTATTTTTATCCAGCACAAAGATACCCCCATAGTCATAGCCAACAACCGAGAGCTCACCTACACTCTCCTGGTCTCCCTCCTGCTCTGCTTCCTCTCCTCTTTGCTTTTCCTCGGCGAACCTGGGAAAGTGACTTGCCTTCTCCAACAAACTGCTTTTGGTATCATCTTCTCTGTTGCTGTTTCTTGTGTGTTGGCAAAGACCATCATTGTTTCTTTAGCATTCATAGCCACAAAGCCTGGTTCTAAGATGAAGAAATGGGTGGGAAAGAGACTGGCCCATTCTATTGTGCTTTTAGGTTCCCTCATTCAAGTGGGTATCTGTACTCTGTGGCTGACAACGTCTCCCCCCTTCCGTGATCTAGACATGAATTCAGTAGTTGAAGAAGCCATTGTGCAATGTAATGTTGGGTCTGTCACCATGTTCTATTGTGTTTTAGGCTACATGGGCCTCTTGGCCCTCACCAGCTTCATTGTGGCCTTCCTGGCCCGCAAGTTACCTGACAGTTTTAATGAAGCCCAGTTCATCACCTTCAGTATGTTAGCATTTTGCAGTGTTTGGGTCTCTTTTGTTCCAACCTACCTGAGCACAAGAGGGAAACACATGGTGGCTGTGGAGATCTTCTCCATCTTGGCCTCCAGTGCTGGATTACTGGGTTGTATCTTTTCCCCGAAATGCTACATCATGGTGCTGAGGCCTGAACTGAACTGCAGGGATCAATTAATACGAAGAAAGGATTAAGCCATCTGTCTTCGCTCATCACACCCTAATGTCTGTTAGAGAAGGCAGTTGGGAGAAAATGATGAAATATTGATCTTTAAAGGATATTGAAAAAAGCTTAATCTTCTCTACATCACATAAATTTTTTTTATTGTGATGTAATGGACTCTGTTTTCCACTCAGGCCTTCATTGGATATTGATAGCTGTTATGGGTCCCTTCATTTCTGTATCAGAATTTCTCATTTTATTAGTTAGAAATAAAAAGTCTATTTGTGTTTTATTACATGTGCTGTGAATTCTTTCTATTTCTTTACTTTTTTGAACAAAGAGATGTTGTGGTTGGAGAAAACTGTCAGTATAATTTATCTTAGTTTCTTGTTCTTTTGAACTTTAATCTGTCTTTCATTTCCAAAGCAAATTGCTACATAATCATTCTTTAAACAAACAAACAAACAAACAAACAAACTTTAATTTGAAAAAAGAGTTTTAAAAATAGTTTAAAAAAAACAAACACAACAACCGAAGAACCCCTCATGATTGTTTCTGTGTTTTTGGGGTCATTTCTCCTAATATACACTTTTCTGTGTCCAATATTTCCTAATAGAATATATTTTCATGTTATTTCTATAAATATATGCATTGGTTGCATATTTTCCCCAAAATGATTTATTGGAGAGTTGTGCCACAAAGTTCAAAGATGTTCCAATTTTCAATGATAACTGTGTTTTGGCTTGCATATTGTGTCAAGAAAAGAGAATCTTAGTTTCTTCTTACAATGCAAAGAGAATCAAATCTATTCACCACAAACAACATGTCATGATTCTTTTTATTTAAGAAAATAGACGTGTAACCCAGAATTGGAAAGGAGAACCAGAACCACTTACTTGGGGTTATTTTCAGTTCATTGAGTCTATATGATTTGGGGAAGATATTTGAGAGTATTTGACCTATCACAAAAATCTTAGGCCTTTTCCTTATTGACTCATAAGCGCTAGCCTACTCTTGTGTGTTTCATCTATCATCTATCTATCTATCTATCTATCTATCATCTATCTATCTATCTATCTATCATCTATCTATCTATCATCTATCTATATCTCTATCTATCATCTATCTATCTATCATCTATATCTATCTATCTATCTATCTATCTATCTATCTATCTATCTATCTATCTATCTATCTATCTATCATCTATCTATCTATCTATCTATATCTATCTATCTATCTATCATCTATCTATCTATCATCTATCTATCTATCTATCATCTATCTATCATCATCTATCTATCTATCATCTATCTATCATCTATCTATCTATCTATCTATCTATCTATCTATCTATCTATCATCTATCTATCTATCTATCTATCTATCTATCTATCTATCTATCATCTATCTATCTATCATCTATCTATCATCTATCTATCTATCTATCTATCTATCTATCTATCTATCTATCTATCTATCATCTATCTATCTATCTATCATCTATCATCTATCAATCAATCAATCAATCAATCAATCAATCATCTATCTATATCTATCTATCTATCATCTATCTATCTATCTATCTATCTATCTATCTATCTATCTATCTATCTATCTATCTATCTATTTATCTATCTATCTATCTATATCTATCTATCTATCTATCTATCTATCATCTATCTATCTATCTATCTATCTATCATCTATCTATCATCTATCTATCTATCTATCTATCTATCTATCTATCTATCTATCTATCATCTATCAATCAATCAATCAATCAATCAATCATCTATATCTATCTATCTATCTATCTATCTATCTATCTATCTATCTATCTATCATCATCTATCTACCGTAAATTTCGCTCCATAACACGCAGTTTTTTTCTCCTAGAAAGTAAGGGAAAATGTCTGTGCGTGTTATGGAGCGAATGCCTACAGATGGCAGGGGAATTTGCTGCAGTCGTGAGCAGTCCGTGGCTCGCTTTGAAACAGCAAAGCGGGTGTAAGCTGCTCCGAGGAGGGAGAGAAGCAGAGCGGGGTTGGCTGCTTTAAAACCCCGTCCTCTATGTCCCTCTCTCCTCCCCACTGAGCTGCTAAGTAGCAGCAAAGCTTTTCAGCCAGCCTAGCCGGGAGGAGGGAGAGAAGCAGAGTGGGGTTGGCTGCTTTAAAACAACCCCGTGCTCTCTGT